>NC_062292.1:0-625000 GCF_902655055.1 Lutra lutra
GACTCCCCCTCCCACCCCGGCGCAAACCGTCCCTTTCGGCGCTCCGGGGAGCCTCCGAGGGAGAGAAACTTTCGTTCCCCAACTGTGGTCATCCGCACGCTTGGGCGCCCCGCCGCGCGAAGAGGCTGAGGCGGACGCCCGGCCCCAACCCGTCCCTCCACTCTGCTCGGGGAACGCTCCCTTTGCCGGGACCCCCGGTTGGGCCGCGTCGTCTGGGTGCGCTTTCCGGGTGGCCGCGACAGGCCCCGAGCGAGAAAGGGCCCTCGGCCCCCGGGGAGCAGGGTGTTCCGCAGGGCTGCCCCAACGCCGGCCAATTCTCACGAGCGTTCTGCCCAAACCGATCCCGGTTTGGGCAGAACGCTCGTGAGAATTGGCCGGAAAACGCCCGGCGAACTCGCTTCGGGCGCCGCACGTCTGCGGGGCAGCCCCCTGGGCCTGGCCCGGCATCGCGAGCCATCCCGTCCGAACCCCGCCAGGAATCCCTCCGGGAGTCGGGCTGCGGCGAGGCGAGGGCCATCCTGCACCGAAGCCTGTGGCGGTCCCCTCCCTGGCCCTGTCCGCCGGGGCCGGGCCTGCCCCGAGCCCCGGACACGGACCCTCGCCTGCTCCCACAGCCTTCGGTGGCCAGGGTCCTCTCCATCGGGGCCTCCACCTGGGGAAACCTGAGTCCGCGCCACGACTCCCCCTCCCACCCCGGCGCAAACCGTCCCTTTCGGCGCTCCGGGGGAGCCTCCGAGGGAGAGAAACTTTCCTTCCCCAACTGGGGTCCATCCGCACGCTTGGGCGCCCCGGCCGCGCGAGAGGCGGAGGCGGACGCCCGGCCCCAACCCGTCCCTCGACTCTGCTCGGGGAACGCTCCCCTGTGCCGGGACCCCCGCTTGGGCCGCGTCGTCTGGGTGCGCTTTCCGGGTGGCCGCGACAGGCCCCGAGCGAGAAAGGGCCCTCGCCCCCGGGGAGCAGGGTGTTCCGCAGGGCTGCCCAACGCCGGCCAATTCTCACGAGCGTTCTGCCCAAAACCGATCCCGGTTTGGGCAGAACGCTCGTGAGAATTGGCCGGAAAACGCCCGGCGAACTCGCCTTCGGGCGCTGCACGTCTGCAGGGCAGCCCCCTGGGCCTGGCCCAGCATCGCGAGCCATCGCGTCCGAACCCCGCCAGGAATCCCTCCGGGAGTCGGGCTGCGGCGAGCGCGGGGCCATCCTGCACCAAAGCCTGTGGCGGTCCCCTCCCTGGCCCTGTCCGCCGGGGCCGGGCCTGCCCCGAGCCCCGGTCACCAACCCTCGCCTGCTCCCACAGCCTTCGGTTGCCAGGGTCCTCTCCATCGGGGCCTCGACCTGGGGAAACCTGAGTCCGCGCCACGACTCCCCCTCCCACCCCGGCGCAAACCGTCCCTTTCGGCGCTCCGGGGGAGCCTCCGAGGGAGAGAAACTTTCGTTCCCCAACTGTGGTCATCCGCACGCTTGGGCGCCCCGGCCGCGCGAAGAGGCGGAGGCGGACGCCCGGCCCCAACCCGTCCCTCCACTCTGCTCGGGGAACGCTCCCCTTTGCCGGGACCCCCGGTTGGGCCGCGTCGTCTGGGTGCGCTTTCCGGGTGGCCGCGACAGGCCCCGAGCGAGAAAGGGCCCTCGCCCCCGGGGAGCAGGGTGTTCCGCAGGGCTGCCCAACGCCGGCCAATTCTCACGAGCGTTCTGCCCAAACCGATCCCGGTTTGGGCAGAACGCTCGTGAGAATTGGCCGGAAAACGCCCGGCGAACTCGCTTCGGCGCTGCACGTCTGCAGGGCAGCCCCCTGGGCCTGGCCCGGCATCGCGAGCCATCGCGTCCGAACCCCGCCAGGAATCCCTCCGGAGTCGGGCTGCGGCGAGCGCGGGGCCATCCTGCACCAAAGCCTGTGGCGGTCCCCTCCCTGGCCCTGTCCGCCGGGGCCGGGCCTGCCCCGAGCCCCGGTCACCAACCCTCGCCTGCTCCCACAGCCTTCGGTTGCCAGGGTCCTATCCATCGGGGCCTCGACCTGGGGAAACCTGAGTCCGCGCCACGACTCCCCCTCCCACCCCGGCGCAAACCGTCCCTTTCGGCGCTCCGGGGGAGCCTCCGAGGGAGAGAAACTTTCGTTCCCCAACTGTGGTCATCCGCACGCTTGGGCGCCCCGGCCGCGCGAAGAGGCGGAGGCGGACGCCCGGCCCCAACCCGTCCCTCGACTCTGCTCGGGGAACGCTCCCCTTGGCCGGGACCCCCGGTTGGGCCGCGTCGTCTGGGTGCGCTTTCCGGGTGGCCGCGACAGGCCCCGAGCGAGAAAGGGCCCTCGCCCCCGGGGAGCAGGGTGTTCCGCAGGGCTGCCCAACGCCGGCCAATTCTCACGAGCGTTCTGCCCAAACCGATCCCGGTTTGGGCAGAACGCTCGTGAGAATTGGCCGGAAAACGCCCGGCGAACTCGCTTCGGGCGCTGCACGTCTGCAGGGCAGCCCCCTGGGCCTGGCCCAGCATCGCGAGCCATCGCGTCCGAACCCCGCCAGGAATCCCTCCGGGAGTCGGGCTGCGGCGAGCGCGGGGCCATCCTGCACCAAAGCCTGTGGCGGTCCCCTCCCTGGCCCTGTCCGCCGGGGCCGGGCCTGCCCCGAGCCCCGGACAAAACCCTCGCCTGCTCCCACAGCCTTTGGTTGACAGGTTCCTGTCCATCGGGGCTTCCACCTGAGTCTGCGCCACGACTCCCCCTCCCACTCCGGCGCAAACCTTGCCTTTCGGCGCTCCGGGGGAGCCTCCGAGGGAGAGAAACTTTCCTTTCCCCAACTGGGGTCATCCGCACGCCTTGGGCGCCCCGGCCGCGCGAAGAGGCGGAGGCGGACGCCCGGCCCCAACCCGTCCCTCAACTCTGCTCGGGGAACGCTCCCCTTTGCCGGGACCCCCGCTTGGGCCGCGTCGTCTGGGTGCGCTTTCCGGGTGGCCGCGACAGGCCCCGAGCGAGAAAGGGCCCTCGCCCCCGGGGAGCAGGGTGTTCCGCAGGGCTGCCCAACGCCGGCCAATTCTCACGAGCGTTCTGCCCAAACCGATCCCGGTTTGGGCAGAACGCTCGTGAGAATTGGCCGGAAAACGCCCGGCGAACTCGCTTCGGGCGCCGCACGTCTGCAGGGCAGCCCCCTGGGCCTGGCCCAGCATCGCGAGCCATCGCGTCCGAACCCCGCCAGGAATCCCTCCGGGAGTCGGGCTGCGGCGAGCGCGGGGCCATCCTGCACCAAAGCCTGTGGCGGTCCCCTCCCTGGCCCTGTCCGCCGGGGCCGGGCCTGCCCCGAGCCCCGGTCACCAACCCTCGCCTGCTCCCACAGCCTTCGGTTGCCAGGGTCCTATCCATCGGGGCCTCGACCTGGGGAAACCTGAGTCCGCGCCACGACTCCCCCTCCCACCCCGGCGCAAACCGTCCCTTTCGGCGCTCCGGGGGAGCCTCCGAGGGAGAGAAACTTTCGTTCCCCAACTGTGGTCATCCGCACGCTTGGGCGCCCCGGCCGCGCGAAGAGGCGGAGGCGGACGCCCGGCCCCAACCCGTCCCTCCACTCTGCTCGGGGAACGCTCCCCTTTGCCGGGACCCCCGGTTGGGCCGCGTCGTCTGGGTGCGCTTTCCGGGTGGCCGCGACAGGCCCCGAGCGAGAAAGGGCCCTCGCCCCCGGGGAGCAGGGTGTTCCGCAGGGCTGCCCAACGCCGGCCAATTCTCACGAGCGTTCTGCCCAAACCGATCCCGGTTTGGGCAGAACGCTCGTGAGAATTGGCCGGAAAACGCCCGGCGAACTCGCCTCGGGCGCCGCACGTCTGCAGGGCAGCCCCCTGGGCCTGGCCCAGCATCGCGAGCCATCGCGTCCGAACCCCGCCAGGAATCCCTCCGGGAGTCGGGCTGCGGCGAGCGCGGGGCCATCCTGCACCAAAGCCTGTGGCGGTCCCCTCCCTGGCCCTGTCCGCCGGGGCCGGGCCTGCCCCGAGCCCCGGTCACCGAACCCTCGCCTGCTCCCACAGCCTTCGGTTGCCAGGGTCCTCTCCATCGGGGCCTCGACCTGGGGAAACCTGAGTCCGCGCCACGACTCCCCCTCCCACCCCGGCGCAAACCGTCCCTTTCGGCGCTCCGGGGGAGCCTCCGAGGGAGAGAAACTTTCGTTCCCCAACTGTGGTCATCCGCACGCTTGGGCGCCCCGGCCGCGCGAAGAGGCGGAGGCGGACGCCCGGCCCCAACCCGTCCCTCGACTCTGCTCGGGGAACGCTCCCCTTTGCCGGGACCCCCGGTTGGGCCGCGTCGTCTGGGTGCGCTTTCCGGGTGGCCGCGACAGGCCCCGAGCGAGAAAGGGCCCTCGCCCCCGGGGAGCAGGGTGTTCCGCAGGGCTGCCCAACGCCGGCCAATTCTCACGAGCGTTCTGCCCAAACCGATCCCGGTTTGGGCAGAACGCTCGTGAGAATTGGCCGGAAAACGCCCGGCGAACTCGCTTCGGGCGCTGCACGTCTGCAGGGCAGCCCCCTGGGCCTGGCCCAGCATCGCGAGCCATCGCGTCCGAACCCCGCCAGGAATCCCTCCGGGAGTCGGGCTGCGGCGAGCGCGGGGCCATCCTGCACCGAAGCCTGTGGCGGTCCCCTCCCTGGCCCTGTCCGCCGGGGCCGGGCCTGCCCCGAGCCCCGGTCACCAACCCTCGCCTGCTCCCACAGCCTTCGGTTGCCAGGGTCCTATCCATCGGGGCCTCGACCTGGGGAAACCTGAGTCCGCGCCACGACTCCCCCTCCCACCCCGGCGCAAACCGTCCCTTTCGGCGCTCCGGGGGAGCCTCCGAGGGAGAGAAACTTTCGTTCCCCAACTGTGGTCATCCGCACGCTTGGGCGCCCCGGCCGCGCGAAGAGGCGGAGGCGGACGCCCGGCCCCAACCCGTCCCTCGACTCTGCTCGGGGAACGCTCCCCTTTGCCGGGACCCCCGGTTGGGCCGCGTCGTCTGGGTGCGCTTTCCGGGTGGCCGCGACAGGCCCCGAGCGAGAAAGGGCCCTCGCCCCCGGGGAGCAGGGTGTTCCGCAGGGCTGCCCAACGCCGGCCAATTCTCACGAGCGTTCTGCCCAAACCGATCCCGGTTTGGGCAGAACGCTCGTGAGAATTGGCCGGAAAACGCCCGGCGAACTCGCTTCGGGCGCTGCACGTCTGCAGGGCAGCCCCCTGGGCCTGGCCCAGGCATCGCGAGCCATCGCGTCCGAACCCCGCCAGGAATCCCTCCGGGAGTCGGGCTGCGGCGAGCGCGGGGCCATCCTGCACCGAAGCCTGTGGCGGTCCCCTCCCTGGCCCTGTCCGCCGGGGCCGGGCCTGCCCCGAGCCCCGGACACGAACCCTCGCCTGCTCCCACAGCCTTCGGTTGCCAGGGTCCTCTCCATCGGGGCCTCGACCTGGGGAAACCTGAGTCCGCGCCACGACTCCCCCTCCCACCCCGGCGCAAACCGTCCCTTTCGGCGCTCCGGGGGAGCCTCCGAGGGAGAGAAACTTTCCTTCCCCAACTGGGGTCATCCGCACGCTTGGGCGCCCCGGCCGCGCGAAGGGGCGGAGGCGGACGCCCGGCCCCAACCCGTCCCTCGACTCCGCTCGGGGAACGCTCCCCTTTGCCGGGACCCCCGCTTGGGCCGCGTCGTCTGGGTGCGCTTTCCGGGTGGCCGCGACAGGCCCCGAGCGAGAAAGGGCCCTCGCCCCCGGGGAGCAGGGTGTTCCGCAGGGCTGCCCAACGCCGGCCAATTCTCACGAGCGTTCTGCCCAAACCGATCCCGGTTTGGGCAGAACGCTCGTGAGAATTGGCCGGAAAACGCCCGGCGAACTCGCCCTGGGCGCTGCGCGTCTGCAGGGCAGCCCCCTGGGCCTGGCCCAGCATCGCGAGCCATCGCGTCCGAACCCCGCCAGGAATCCCTCCGGGAGTCGGGCTGCGGCGAGCGCGGGGCCATCCTGCACCGAAGCCTGTGGCGGTCCCCTCCCTGGCCCTGTCCGCCGGGGCCGGGCCTGCCCCGAGCCCCGGACACGAACCCTCGCCTGCTCCCACAGCCTTCGGTTGCCAGGGTCCTCTCCATCGGGGCCTCCACCTGGGGAAACCTGAGTCCGCGCCACGACTCCCCCCTCCCACCCCGGCGCAAACCGTCCCTTTCGGCGCTCCGGGGGAGCCTCCGAGGGAGAGAAACTTTCCTTCCCCAACTGGGGTCATCCGCACGCCTGGGCGCCCCGGCCGCGCGAAGAGGCGGAGGCGGACGCCCGGCCCCAACCCGTCCCTCGACTCTGCTCGGGGAACGCTCCCCTGTGCCGGGACCCCCGCTTGGGCCGCGTCGTCTGGGTGCGCTTTCCGGGTGGCCGCGACGGGCCCCGAGCGAGAAAGGGCCCTCGCCCCCGGGGAGCAGGGTCTTCCGCAGGGCTGCCCAACGCCGGCCAATTCTCACGAGCGTTCTGCCCAAACCGATCCCGGTTTGGGCAGAACGCTCGTGAGAATTGGCCGGAAAACGCCCGGCGAACTCGCCCTGGGCGCTGCACGTCTGCAGGGCAGCCCCCTTGGGCCGGGCCCGGCATCGCGAGCCATCGCGTCCGAACCCCGCCAGGAATCCCTCCGGGAGTCGGGCTGCGGCGAGCGCGGGGCCATCCTGCACCGAAGCCTGTGGCGGTCCCCTCCCTGGCCCTGTCCGCCGGGGCCGGGCCTGCCCCGAGCCCCGGACACGAACCCTCGCCTGCTCCCACAGCCTTCGGTTGCCAGGGTCCTCTCCATCGGGGCCTCCACCTGGGGAAACCTGAGTCCGCGCCACGACTCCCCCCTCCCACCCCGGCGCAAACCGTCCCTTTCGGCGCTCCGGGGGAGCCTCCGAGGGAGAGAAACTTTCCTTCCCCAACTGGGGTCATCCGCACGCCTGGGCGCCCCGGCCGCGCGAAGAGGCGGAGGCGGACGCCCGGCCCCAACCCGTCCCTCGACTCTGCTCGGGGAACGCTCCCCTTTGCCGGGACCCCCGCTTGGGCCGCGTCGTCTGGGTGCGCTTTCCGGGTGGCCGCGACAGGCCCCGAGCGAGAAAGGGCCCTCGCCCCCGGGGAGCAGGGTGTTCCGCAGGGCTGCCCAACGCCGGCCAATTCTCACGAGCGTTCTGCCCAAACCGATCCCGGTTTGGGCAGAACGCTCGTGAGAATTGGCCGGAAAACGCCCGGCGAACTCGCTTCGGGCGCCGCACGTCTGCAGGGCAGCCCCCTGGGCCTGGCCCAGCATCGCGAGCCATCGCGTCCGAACCCCGCCAGGAATCCCTCCGGGAGTCGGGCTGCGGCGAGCGCGGGGCCATCCTGCACCGAAGCCTGTGGCGGTCCCCTCCCTGGCCCTGTCCGCCGGGGCCGGGCCTGCCCCGAGCCCCGGTCACCAACCCTCGCCTGCTCCCACAGCCTTCGGTTGCCAGGGTCCTCTCCATCGGGGCCTCGACCTGGGGAAACCTGAGTCCGCGCCACGACTCCCCCTCCCACCCCGGCGCAAACCGTCCCTTTCGGCGCTCCGGGGGAGCCTCCGAGGGAGAGAAACTTTCGTTCCCCAACTGTGGTCATCCGCACGCTTGGGCGCCCCGGCCGCGCGAAGAGGCGGAGGCGGACGCCCGGCCCCAACCCGTCCCTCGACTCTGCTCGGGGAACGCTCCCCTTGGCCGGGACCCCCGGTTGGGCCGCGTCGTCTGGGTGCGCTTTCCGGGTGGCCGCGACAGGCCCCGAGCGAGAAAGGGCCCTCGCCCCCGGGGAGCAGGGTGTTCCGCAGGGCTGCCCAACGCCGGCCAATTCTCACGAGCGTTCTGCCCAAACCGATCCCGGTTTGGGCAGAACGCTCGTGAGAATTGGCCGGAAAACGCCCGGCGAACTCGCTTCGGGCGCCGCACGTCTGCAGGGCAGCCCCCTGGGCCTGGCCCAGCATCGCGAGCCATCGCGTCCGAACCCCGCCAGGAATCCCTCCGGGAGTCGGGCTGCGGCGAGCGCGGGGCCATCCTGCACCAAAGCCTGTGGCGGTCCCCTCCCTGGCCCTGTCCGCCGGGGCCGGGCCTGCCCCGAGCCCCGGTCACCAACCCTCGCCTGCTCCCACAGCCTTCGGTTGCCAGGGTCCTATCCATCGGGGCCTCGACCTGGGGAAACCTGAGTCCGCGCCACGACTCCCCCTCCCACCCCGGCGCAAACCGTCCCTTTCGGCGCTCCGGGGGAGCCTCCGAGGGAGAGAAACTTTCGTTCCCCAACTGTGGTCATCCGCACGCTTGGGCGCCCCGGCCGCGCGAAGAGGCGGAGGCGGACGCCCGGCCCCAACCCGTCCCTCCACTCTGCTCGGGGAACGCTCCCCTTTGCCGGGACCCCCGGTTGGGCCGCGTCGTCTGGGTGCGCTTTCCGGGTGGCCGCGACAGGCCCCGAGCGAGAAAGGGCCCTCGCCCCCGGGGAGCAGGGTGTTCCGCAGGGCTGCCCAACGCCGGCCAATTCTCACGAGCGTTCTGCCCAAACCGATCCCGGTTTGGGCAGAACGCTCGTGAGAATTGGCCGGAAAACGCCCGGCGAACTCGCTTCGGGCGCTGCACGTCTGCAGGGCAGCCCCCTGGGCCTGGCCCGGCATCGCGAGCCATCGCGTCCGAACCCCGCCAGGAATCCCTCCGGGAGTCGGGCTGCGGCGAGCGCGGGGCCATCCTGCACCGAAGCCTGTGGCGGTCCCCTCCCTGGCCCTGTCCGCCGGGGCCGGGCCTGCCCCGAGCCCCGGTCACCAACCCTCGCCTGCTCCCACAGCCTTCGGTTGCCAGGGTCCTATCCATCGGGGCCTCGACCTGGGGAAACCTGAGTCCGCGCCACGACTCCCCCTCCCACCCCGGCGCAAACCGTCCCTTTCGGCGCTCCGGGGGAGCCTCCGAGGGAGAGAAACTTTCGTTCCCCAACTGTGGTCATCCGCACGCTTGGGCGCCCCGGCCGCGCGAAGAGGCGGAGGCGGACGCCCGGCCCCAACCCGTCCCTCGACTCTGCTCGGGGAACGCTCCCCTTTGCCGGGACCCCCGGTTGGGCCGCGTCGTCTGGGTGCGCTTTCCGGGTGGCCGCGACAGGCCCCGAGCGAGAAAGGGCCCTCGCCCCCGGGGAGCAGGGTGTTCCGCAGGGCTGCCCAACGCCGGCCAATTCTCACGAGCGTTCTGCCCAAACCGATCCCGGTTTGGGCAGAACGCTCGTGAGAATTGGCCGGAAAACGCCCGGCGAACTCGCTTCGGGCGCTGCACGTCTGCAGGGCAGCCCCCTGGGCCTGGCCCGGCATCGCGAGCCATCGCGTCCGAACCCCGCCAGGAATCCCTCCGGGAGTCGGGCTGCGGCGAGCGCGGGGCCATCCTGCACCAAAGCCTGTGGCGGTCCCCTCCCTGGCCCTGTCCGCCGGGGCCGGGCCTGCCCCGAGCCCCGGTCACCAACCCTCGCCTGCTCCCACAGCCTTCGGTTGCCAGGGTCCTATCCATCGGGGCCTCGACCTGGGGAAACCTGAGTCCGCGCCACGACTCCCCCTCCCACCCCGGCGCAAACCGTCCCTTTCGGCGCTCCGGGGGAGCCTCCGAGGGAGAGAAACTTTCGTTCCCCAACTGTGGTCATCCGCACGCTTGGGCGCCCCGGCCGCGCGAAGAGGCGGAGGCGGACGCCCGGCCCCAACCCGTCCCTCCACTCTGCTCGGGGAACGCTCCCCTTTGCCGGGACCCCCGGTTGGGCCGCGTCGTCTGGGTGCGCTTTCCGGGTGGCCGCGACAGGCCCCGAGCGAGAAAGGGCCCTCGCCCCCGGGGAGCAGGGTGTTCCGCAGGGCTGCCCAACGCCGGCCAATTCTCACGAGCGTTCTGCCCAAACCGATCCCGGTTTGGGCAGAACGCTCGTGAGAATTGGCCGGAAAACGCCCGGCGAACTCGCTTCGGGCGCTGCACGTCTGCAGGGCAGCCCCCTGGGCCTGGCCCGGCATCGCGAGCCATCGCGTCCGAACCCCGCCAGGAATCCCTCCGGGAGTCGGGCTGCGGCGAGCGCGGGGCCATCCTGCACCAAAGCCTGTGGCGGTCCCCTCCCTGGCCCTGTCCGCCGGGGCCGGGCCTGCCCCGAGCCCCGGTCACCAACCCTCGCCTGCTCCCACAGCCTTCGGTTGCCAGGGTCCTATCCATCGGGGCCTCGACCTGGGGAAACCTGAGTCCGCGCCACGACTCCCCCTCCCACCCCGGCGCAAACCGTCCCTTTCGGCGCTCCGGGGGAGCCTCCGAGGGAGAGAAACTTTCGTTCCCCAACTGTGGTCATCCGCACGCTTGGGCGCCCCGGCCGCGCGAAGAGGCGGAGGCGGACGCCCGGCCCCAACCCGTCCCTCCACTCTGCTCGGGGAACGCTCCCCTTTGCCGGGACCCCCGGTTGGGCCGCGTCGTCTGGGTGCGCTTTCCGGGTGGCCGCGACAGGCCCCGAGCGAGAAAGGGCCCTCGCCCCCGGGGAGCAGGGTGTTCCGCAGGGCTGCCCAACGCCGGCCAATTCTCACGAGCGTTCTGCCCAAACCGATCCCGGTTTGGGCAGAACGCTCGTGAGAATTGGCCGGAAAACGCCCGGCGAACTCGCTTCGGGCGCTGCACGTCTGCAGGGCAGCCCCCTGGGCCTGGCCCGGCATCGCGAGCCATCGCGTCCGAACCCCGCCAGGAATCCCTCCGGGAGTCGGGCTGCGGCGAGCGCGGGGCCATCCTGCACCAAAGCCTGTGGCGGTCCCCTCCCTGGCCCTGTCCGCCGGGGCCGGGCCTGCCCCGAGCCCCGGTACACCAACCCTCGCCTGCTCCCACAGCCTTCGGTTGCCAGGGTCCTCTCCATCGGGGCCTCGACCTGGGGAAACCTGAGTCCGCGCCACGACTCCCCCTCCCACCCCGGCGCAAACCGTCCCTTTCGGCGCTCCGGGGGAGCCTCCGAGGGAGAGAAACTTTCGTTCCCCAACTGTGGTCATCCGCACGCTTGGGCGCCCCGGCCGCGCGAAGAGGCGGAGGCGGACGCCCGGCCCCAACCCGTCCCTCGACTCTGCTCGGGGAACGCTCCCCTTTGCCGGGACCCCCGCTTGGGCCGCGTCGTCTGGGTGCGCTTTCCGGGTGGCCGCGACAGGCCCCGAGCGAGAAAGGGCCCTCGCCCCCGGGGAGCAGGGTGTTCCGCAGGGCTGCCCAACGCCGGCCAATTCTCACGAGCGTTCTGCCCAAACCGATCCCGGTTTGGGCAGAACGCTCGTGAGAATTGGCCGGAAAACGCCCGGCGAACTCGCCTTCGGGCGCTGCACGTCTGCAGGGCAGCCCCCTGGGCCTGGCCCAGGCATCGCGAGCCATCGCGTCCGAACCCCGCCAGGAATCCCTCCGGGAGTCGGGCTGCGGCGAGCGCGGGGCCATCCTGCACCAAAGCCTGTGGCGGTCCCCTCCCTGGCCCTGTCCGCCGGGGCCGGGCCTGCCCCGAGCCCCGGTCACCAACCCTCGCCTGCTCCCACAGCCTTCGGTTGCCAGGGTCCTATCCATCGGGGCCTCGACCTGGGGAAACCTGAGTCCGCGCCACGACTCCCCCTCCCACCCCGGCGCAAACCGTCCCTTTCGGCGCTCCGGGGGAGCCTCCGAGGGAGAGAAACTTTCGTTCCCCAACTGTGGTCATCCGCACGCTTGGGCGCCCCGGCCGCGCGAAGAGGCGGAGGCGGACGCCCGGCCCCAACCCGTCCCTCCACTCTGCTCGGGGAACGCTCCCCTTTGCCGGGACCCCCGGTTGGGCCGCGTCGTCTGGGTGCGCTTTCCGGGTGGCCGCGACAGGCCCCGAGCGAGAAAGGGCCCTCGCCCCCGGGGAGCAGGGTGTTCCGCAGGGCTGCCCAACGCCGGCCAATTCTCACGAGCGTTCTGCCCAAACCGATCCCGGTTTGGGCAGAACGCTCGTGAGAATTGGCCGGAAAACGCCCGGCGAACTCGCTTCGGGCGCTGCACGTCTGCAGGGCAGCCCCCTGGGCCTGGCCCAGCATCGCGAGCCATCGCGTCCGAACCCCGCCAGGAATCCCTCCGGGAGTCGGGCTGCGGCGAGCGCGGGGCCATCCTGCACCGAAGCCTGTGGCGGTCCCCTCCCTGGCCCTGTCCGCCGGGGCCGGGCCTGCCCCGAGCCCCGGACACGAACCCTCGCCTGCTCCCACAGCCTTCGGTTGCCAGGGTCCTCTCCATCGGGGCCTCCACCTGGGGAAACCTGAGTCCGCGCCACGACTCCCCCTCCCACCCCGGCGCAAACCGTCCCTTTCGGCGCTCCGGGGGATCCTCCGAGGGAGAGAGACGTTGTTCCCCAACTGGGGTCATCCGCACGCCTGGGCGCCCCGGCCGCGCGAAGAGGCGGAGGCGGACGCCCGGCCCCAACCCGTCCCTCGACTCTGCTCGGGGAACGCTCCCCTGTGCCGGGACCCCCGCTTGGGCCGCGTCGTCTGGGTGCGCTTTCCGGGTGGCCGCGACAGGGCCCCGAGCGAGAAAGGGCCCTCGCCCCCGGGGAGCAGGGTGTTCCGCAGGGCTGCCCAACGCCGGCCAATTCTCACGAGCGTTCTGCCCAAACCGATCCCGGTTTGGGCAGAACGCTCGTGAGAATTGGCCGGAAAACGCCCGGCGAACTCGCCCTGGGCGCTGCACGTCTGCAGGGCAGCCCCCTGGGCCTGGCCCGGCATCGCGAGCCATCGCGTCCGAACCCCGCCAGGAATCCCTCCGGGAGTCGGGCTGCGGCGAGCGCGGGGCCATCCTGCACCGAAGCCTGTGGCGGTCCCCTCCCTGGCCCTGTCCGCCGGGGCCGGGCCTGCCCCGAGCCCCGGACACGGACCCTCGCCTGCTCCCACAGCCTTCGGTTGCCAGGGTCCTCTCCATCGGGGCCTCCACCTGGGGAAACCTGAGTCCGCGCCACGACTCCCCCTCCCACCCCGGCGCAAACCGTCCCTTTCGGCGCTCCGGGGGAGCCTCCGAGGGAGAGAAACTTTCCTTCCCCAACTGGGGTCATCCGCACGCCTGGGCGCCCCGGCCGCGCGAAGAGGCGGAGGCGGACGCCCGGCCCCAACCCGTCCCTCGACTCTGCTCGGGGAACGCTCCCCTGTGCCGGGACCCCCGCTTGGGCCGCGTCGTCTGGGTGCGCTTTCCGGGTGGCCGCGACGGGCCCCCGAGCGAGAAAGGGCCCTCGCCCCCGGGGAGCAGGGTGTTCCGCAGGGCTGCCCAACGCCGGCCAATTCTCACGAGCGTTCTGCCCAAACCGATCCCGGTTTGGGCAGAACGCTCGTGAGAATTGGCCGGAAAACGCCCGGCGAACTCGCCTTCGGGCGCTGCACGTCTGCAGGGCAGCCCCCTGGGCCTGGCCCAGCATCGCGAGCCATCGCGTCCGAACCCCGCCAGGAATCCCTCCGGGAGTCGGGCTGCGGCGAGCGCGGGGCCATCCTGCACCGAAGCCTGTGGCGGTCCCCTCCCTGGCCCTGTCCGCCGGGGCCGGGCCTGCCCCGAGCCCCGGTACACCAACCCTCGCCTGCTCCCACAGCCTTCGGTTGCCAGGGTCCTCTCCATCGGGGCCTCGACCTGGGGAAACCTGAGTCCGCGCCACGACTCCCCCTCCCACCCCGGCGCAAACCGTCCCTTTCGGCGCTCCGGGGGAGCCTCCGAGGGAGAGAAACTTTCCTTCCCCAACTGTGGTCATCCGCACGCTTGGGCGCCCCGGCCGCGCGAAGAGGCGGAGGCGGACGCCCGGCCCCAACCCGTCCCTCGACTCTGCTCGGGGAACGCTCCCCTTTGCCGGGACCCCCGGTTGGGCCGCGTCGTCTGGGTGCGCTTTCCGGGTGGCCGCGACAGGCCCCGAGCGAGAAAGGGCCCTCGCCCCCGGGGAGCAGGGTGTTCCGCAGGGCTGCCCAACGCCGGCCAATTCTCACGAGCGTTCTGCCCAAACCGATCCCGGTTTGGGCAGAACGCTCGTGAGAATTGGCCGGAAAACGCCCGGCGAACTCGCCGTCGGGCGCCGCACGTCTGCAGGGCAGCCCCCTGGGCCTGGCCCAGCATCGCGAGCCATCGCGTCCGAACCCCGCCAGGAATCCCTCCGGGAGTCGGGCTGCGGCGAGCGCGGGGCCATCCTGCACCGAAGCCTGTGGCGGTCCCCTCCCTGGCCCTGTCCGCCGGGGCCGGGCCTGCCCCGAGCCCCGGTCACCAACCCTCGCCTGCTCCCACAGCCTTCGGTTGCCAGGGTCCTATCCATCGGGGCCTCGACCTGGGGAAACCTGAGTCCGCGCCACGACTCCCCCTCCCACCCCGGCGCAAACCGTCCCTTTCGGCGCTCCGGGGGAGCCTCCGAGGGAGAGAAACTTTCGTTCCCCAACTGTGGTCATCCGCACGCTTGGGCGCCCCGGCCGCGCGAAGAGGCGGAGGCGGACGCCCGGCCCCAACCCGTCCCTCGACTCTGCTCGGGGAACGCTCCCCTTTGCCGGGACCCCCGGTTGGGCCGCGTCGTCTGGGTGCGCTTTCCGGGTGGCCGCGACAGGCCCCGAGCGAGAAAGGGCCCTCGCCCCCGGGGAGCAGGGTGTTCCGCAGGGCTGCCCAACGCCGGCCAATTCTCACGAGCGTTCTGCCCAAACCGATCCCGGTTTGGGCAGAACGCTCGTGAGAATTGGCCGGAAAACGCCCGGCGAACTCGCCCTGGGCGCTGCACGTCTGCAGGGCAGCCCCCTGGGCCGGGCCCGGCATCGCGAGCCATCGCGTCCGAACCCCGCCAGGAATCCCTCCGGGAGTCGGGCTGCGGCGAGCGCGGGGCCATCCTGCACCGAAGCCTGTGGCGGTCCCCTCCCTGGCCCTGTCCGCCGGGGCCGGGCCTGCCCCGAGCCCCGGACACGAACCCTCGCCTGCTCCCACAGCCTTCGGTTGCCAGGGTCCTCTCCATCGGGGCCTCCACCTGGGGAAACCTGAGTCCGCGCCACGACTCCCCCTCCCACCCCGGCGCAAACCGTCCCTTTCGGCGCTCCGGGGGAGCCTCCGAGGGAGAGAAACTTTCCTTCCCCAACTGGGGTCATCCGCACGCCTGGGCGCCCCGGCCGCGCGAAGAGGCGGAGGCGGACGCCCGGCCCCAACCCGTCCCTCGACTCTGCTCGGGGAACGCTCCCCTGTGCCGGGACCCCCGCTTGGGCCGCGTCGTCTGGGTGCGCTTTCCGGGTGGCCGCGACAGGCCCCGAGCGAGAAAGGGCCCTCGCCCCCGGGGAGCAGGGTGTTCCGCAGGGCTGCCCAACGCCGGCCAATTCTCACGAGCGTTCTGCCCAAACCGATCCCGGTTTGGGCAGAACGCTCGTGAGAATTGGCCGGAAAACGCCCGGCGAACTCGCTTTGGGCGCTGCACGTCTGCAGGGCAGCCCCCTGGGCCGGGCCCGGCATCGCGAGCCATCGCGTCCGAACCCCGCCAGGAATCCCTCCGGGAGTCGGGCTGCGGCGAGCGCGGGGCCATCCTGCACCGAAGCCTGTGGCGGTCCCCTCCCTGGCCCTGTCCGCCGGGGCCGGGCCTGCCCCGAGCCCCGGACACGAACCCTCGCCTGCTCCCACAGCCTTCGGTTGCCAGGGTCCTCTCCATCGGGGCCTCCACCTGGGGAAACCTGAGTCCGCGCCACGACTCCCCCTCCCACCCCGGCGCAAACCATTCCTTTCGGCGCTCCGGAGGTGCCTCCCTGGGAGAGAAACTTCCGTTCCCCAACTGGGGTCATCCGCACCCTTGGGCGCCCCGGCCGCGCGAAGAGGCGGAGGCGGACGCCCGGCCCCAACCCGTCCCTCGACTCTGCTCGGGGAACGCTCCCCTGTGCCGGGACCCCCGGTTGGGCCGCGTCGTCTGGGTGCGCTTTCCGGGTGGCCGCGACAGGCCCCGAGCGAGAAAGGGCCCTCGCCCCCGGGGAGCAGGGTGTTCCGCAGGGCTGCCCAACGCCGGCCAATTCTCACGAGCGTTCTGCCCAAACCGATCCCGGTTTGGGCAGAACGCTCGTGAGAATTGGCCGGAAAACGCCCGGCGAACTGGCTTTGGGCGCTGCACGTCTGCAGGGCAGCCCCCTGGGCCTGGCCCAGCATCGCGAGCCATCGCGTCCGAACCCCGCCAGGAATCCCCCCGGGAGTCGGGCTGCGGCGAGCGCGGGGCCATCCTGCACCGAAGCCTGTGGCGGTCCCCTCCCTGGCCCTGTCCGCCGGGGCCGGGCCTGCCCCGAGCCCCGGACACGAACCCTCGCCTGCTCCCACAGCCTTCGGTTGCCAGGGTCCTCTCCATCGGGGCCTCCACCTGGGGAAACCTGAGTCCGCGCCACGACTCCCCCTCCCACCCCGGCGCAAACCGTCCCTTTCGGCGCTCCGGGGGAGCCTCCGAGGGAGAGAAACTTTCCTTCCCCAACTGTGGTCATCCGCACGCTTGGGCGCCCCGGCCGCGCGAAGAGGCGGAGGCGGACGCCCGGCCCCAACCCGTCCCTCGACTCTGCTCGGGGAACGCTCCCCTGTGCCGGGACCCCCGCTTGGGCCGCGTCGTCTGGGTGCGCTTTCCGGGTGGCCGCGACAGGCCCCGAGCGAGAAAGGGCCCTCGCCCCCGGGGAGCAGGGTGTTCCGCAGGGCTGCCCAACGCCGGCCAATTCTCACGAGCGTTCTGCCCAAACCGATCCCGGTTTGGGCAGAACGCTCGTGAGAATTGGCCGGAAAACGCCCGGCGAACTCGCCCTGGGCGCTGCACGTCTGCAGGGCAGCCCCCTGGGCCGGGCCCGGCATCGCGAGCCATCGCGTCCGAACCCCACCAGGAATCCCTCCGGGAGTCGGGCTGCGGCGAGCGCGGGGCCATCCTGCACCGAAGCCTGTGGCGGTCCCCTCCCTGGCCCTGTCCGCCGGGGCCGGGCCTGCCCCGAGCCCCGGACACGAACCCTCGCCTGCTCCCACAGCCTTCGGTTGCCAGGCTCCTCTCCATCGGGGCCTCCACCTGGGGAAACCTGAGTCCGCGCCACGACTCCCCCTCCCACCCCGGCGCAAACCGTCCCTTTCGGCGCTCCGGGGGAGCCTCCGAGGGAGAGAGACTTTCCTTCCCCAACTGGGGTCATCCCCACGCCTGGGCGCCCAGGTCGCGCGAAGAGGCGGAGGCGGACGCCCGGCCCCAACCCGTCCCTCGACTCTGCTCGGGGAACGCTCCCCTGTGCCGGGACCCCCGCTTGGGCCGCGTCGTCTGGGTGCGCTTTCCGGGTGGCCGCGACGGGCCCCGAGCGAGAAAGGGCCCTCGCCCCCGGGGAGCAGGGTGTTCCGCAGGGCTGCCCAACGCCGGCCAATTCTCACGAGCGTTCTGCCCAAACCGATCCCGGTTTGGGCAGAACGCTCGTGAGAATTGGCCGGAAAACGCCCGGCGAACTCGCCCTGGGCGCTGCACGTCTGCAGGGCAGCCCCCTGGGCCGGGCCCGGCATCGCGAGCCATCGCGTCCGAACCCCGCCAGGAATCCCTCCGGGAGTCGGGCTGCGGCGAGCGCGGGGCCATCCTGCACCGAAGCCTGTGGCGGTCCCCTCCCTGGCCCTGTCCGCCGGGGCCGGGCCTGCCCCGAGCCCCGGACACGAACCCTCGCCTGCTCCCACAGCCTTCGGTGGCCAGGGTCCTCTCCATCGGGGCCTCCACCTGGGGAAACCTGGGTCCGCGCCACGACTCCCCCTCCCAGCCCGGCGCAAACCGTCCCTTTCGGCGCTCCGGGGGAGCCTCCGAGGGAGAGAAACTTTCCTTCCCCAACTGGGGTCATCCGCACGCTTGGGCGCCCCGGCCGCGCGAAGGGGCGGAGGCGGACGCCCGGCCCCAACCCGTCCCTCGACTCTGCTCGGGGAACGCTCCCCTTGCCGGGACCCCCGCTTGGGCCGCGTCGTCTGGGTGCGCTTTCCGGGTGGCCGCGACAGGCCCCGAGCGAGAAAGGGCCCTCGCCCCCGGGGAGCAGGGTGTTCCGCAGGGCTGCCCAACGCCGGCCAATTCTCACGAGCGTTCTGCCCAAACCGATCCCGGTTTGGGCAGAACGCTCGTGAGAATTGGCCGGAAAACGCCCGGCGAACTCGCTCTGGGCGCCGCACGTCTGCAGGGCAGCCCCCTGGGCCTGGCCCAGCATCGCGAGCCATCGCGTCCGAACCCCGCCAGGAATCCCTCCGGGAGTCGGGCTGCGGCGAGCGCGGGGCCATCCTGCACCAAAGCCTGTGGCGGTCCCCTCCCTGGCCCTGTCCGCCGGGGCCGGGCCTGCCCCGAGCCCCGGTCACCAACCCTCGCCTGCTCCCACAGCCTTCGGTTGCCAGGGTCCTCTCCATCGGGGCCTCGACCTGGGGAAACCTGAGTCCGCCCCACGACTCCCCCTCCCACCCCGGCGCAAACCGTCCCTTTCGGCGCTCCGGGGGAGCCTCCGAGGGAGAGAAACTTTCGTTCCCCAACTGTGGTCATCCGCACGCTTGGGCGCCCCGGCCGCGCGAAGAGGCGGAGGCGGACGCCCGGCCCCAACCCGTCCCTCGACTCTGCTCGGGGAACGCTCCCCTTGGCCGGGACCCCCGGTTGGGCCGCGTCGTCTGGGTGCGCTTTCCGGGTGGCCGCGACAGGCCCCGAGCGAGAAAGGGCCCTCGCCCCCGGGGAGCAGGGTGTTCCGCAGGGCTGCCCAACGCCGGCCAATTCTCACGAGCGTTCTGCCCAAACCGCTCCCGGTTTGGGCAGAACGCTCGTGAGATTTGGCCGGAAAACGCCCGGCGAACTCACTTCCGGCACTGCACGTCTGCGGGGCAGCCCCCTAGGCCTGGCCCGGGATCACGAGCCACCCCTTGAAAACCCCGCCAGGAATCCCTCCGGGAGTCAGGCTCCAGCGAGGGCGAGGCCCCAATCCCTCCCATGGATAGGAGCGTCAGACTCAAGGCCAGAGTCAGGCTGTCAGCTAGAAGGACACCGCATCCTTGGGAGTTCTCTAACACGCTCAGAGCCCTCGAAACTGGTGTGCTCCCCTGAGGCAATTCCCGCCATCTTTGCCCCTCCGGGCCAGAAACCCAGGGCCTGAGGAGCCTCCTGAGTCCCAAGCTCAACTCAGCCCTTGGCTGAGCCTAGATCTCTGCTGGCAGATCCGACCTGCCTTGTCCCTAAGACACAACCCTAACCCTAAGTCTAACCCTAACCCTAATGCTCCCCCTCGTTAAGGGGTGTGTCCAAACATCCGTCCTCCGTCACTGGATCCCCAACAACTCTCAAATGGGGGACCCATGAGCTGCACCCAACCGTTGCAGCTGATCCCAGGAGGAAACCCTGCTGTTAAGAAATGTGCTGAACCCGAAGAGCGAGAGAATCCTGCAAGTCTCCCTGAGGCCACCCGCACTTCCGGCGCCCCCACAGACCAGGAACCGAGAGGCTCAGAGCGCCCTCAGCTCAGGCAACGGGCTGGATCACCACAGCGCCGGCAGATCGGGACTGCCATGCACTGGCCAACTCATTCTAACCCTCGCCTGGGTGTTCAGGTTTTCGTCTCCAGAGGCCTGGCTGCCAAACCCTCCAGACTGGGGACCCCGTATTCCCAACACAGAACTCTGGCTGCCATCCACGAGGAAACTAGACCCCACGGCCCTGTGCAGAACCCTCCTGGCCAGAGAAAACTCCACACCCCCGAAAGCCACCCACACCTACCCAGGACCCTCACACCACGATCTCGAAGCCTGACGGGCCGCCAGAGAAATGCCCTCAACTCAGCCCTCCGGATAGCCTGAGTCTGCCCTAGCACATTAGGGCTGCCATTCGCCCAGGACCAAACCCGAACCCTAGGTTGTGTGTTCAGGCTCTGGACCACACAGTCCTGACACCCAATCCCTCCCATGGAAGGGCGCATCAGACTGATGGCCGGACTCCGTCTCTCAGCCAGAAGACACTGTTTCCTTTGGTTCTCGCTAACTCCCTCCGAGCCCTAGCCACCAGCATGCTCCCCTGAGGCCATTCCCACCATCTTTGCCCATCCAGGCCAAATACCCTGGGCCTGAGGATCTTGCAGAGTTCCTCCCTCAACTCAGCCCTTGGGTGAGCGGATTTCTGTGCTGGCAGATCCAACCTGCCTTTGCCCTAAGACATAAGCCTAACCCCAAGCCGAACCCTAACCCGAATACTCACCCTAGCTCAGGTTGTGTGTTCTGGTGTCTGTCCTAGGACGCCTGGACCCCAAACCCCACCGATGGGACACCCTTGAGCTGCACCCCACAATTTTAGCTGATCCCCTGAGGAAACCTTGCTGTTTAGAAAGGTCCTGAATCCGCAGATTGGGAGAAGCCTACATGCCTCCCTGAGGCCTCCCCCATTTCCGGCGCTCCCACGGACCAGGAACCTGGAGTCTCACGGTCCTGCAGACACGCAAGCTCAACTCACGTATCAGCATGGGTCAACAGAGCGCCAGCAGATCGGGGTTGCCGTGTCCCTAAGACCTAACCCTAAGCGGAGGTTGGGTGTTCCGGCCCCCGTCCCCAGAGGTCTGGCTCCCTAGCCCTCCAGACCGGGGACCCTGGATTCCTAATGCAGGTCTCTGGCTGCCGCCCACGAGCAATCTGGACCCATGGCCATGGGCAGGAACCTCCTGGCCCAAGAATCCTCCGTGCCCCCTAAAGCCACCCACACCTTCCGAGGACACCACACACAGTCCCGGAGCCTGACGGGCCACCACAGCAATGCCCTCACCTCAGGCCTCCCCAGAGCCTGAGTCTACACTGGCACCTCAGGCCTGCCATGCTCCAAGGACCAAACCCAAACCTTGGTTTGGGTGTTTAGGCTCTGGACCCCAGAGGCCTGACACCCAATCCCTCCCATGGAAGGGACCCTCAGAACTCTGCCAGACACAGTCCCTCAGACAGGAGGAGACGGTTCCATTTGGAACTCTCCAACTCCCTCAGAGCCCTGGACACAGGCATGCTCCCCTGAGGCCATTCCCGCCATCTTTGCCCCTCCAGGCTAAAAACCCAGGGCATGAGGAGCCTCCGGAGGCCCGCCCTCAACTCAGCCCTTGGGTGAGCCGGTTTCTGTGCTGGCAGATCCGACCTGCCTTGGCCCTAAGACATAACCCTAACCCTATGCCGAACCCTAACCCTAATACTGACGCTAGCCCAGGTTGTGTGTTCTGCTGTCCGTCCTATGACACCTGGTCCACCAATCGCCCAATGGGGGGACCCCTGTGCTGCAGCCCATCATTGCACCTGAGCCCAGGGGGAAACACTGCCTTAGAGAAATGTGCTGAACCCACACAGCGGTAGAAGTCTGCATGCCACCCTGAGTCCACCCCCACATACGGCACCCAGAAGGACCAGGACACGGGAATCGCACGGTGCTGTAGACACGCGACCTCAACTCAGACCTCGGCATTGGTCACCACAGCGCCGGCACATCGGGGCTGCCATGCCCCTGCGACCTAACCCTAACCTTACGGTGGGTGTTCAGGATTCTGTCCCAAGAGGCCTGGCTCCCTAGGCCTCAAGACTGCGAACCCCGTATTCCCAACGCAGGACTCTGGCTGCCACCCACGAGCAAACTGGACCCCAACGCCCTGTGCAGAACCCTCCTGCCCGGAGAAAACTCCATGGCCCCACAGCCACCTACACCTTCCAAGGAAACCCACAACACATCCCAGAGCCTGACAGAGCCACCATCTCGGAGCCTGAAGGGCCGCCAGAGCAATGCCCTCCACTCAGCCCTCCGGAGAGCATCAGTCCGCACTGGCACAGCACGCCTGCCATTGTCCCAGGACCAAACACACACCCTAGGTTGGGTGTTCAGGTTCTGCACCCCAGAGGCCTGACACCCAATGCCTGCCATGGATGGGTGCATCAGATTGACAGCAGGATTCAGCCTCTCAGCCAGGAGGAGACCATTTCATTTGGTGCTCTCTAATACCCGCAGAGACCTAGAAACGGGCATGCTCCCCGGAGGCCGTTCCCGCCATCTTAACTCTGTCAGGCCAAAAACCCAGGGCCTAAGGATCCTTATGAGTCCCGCCTTCAACTCAGCGCTTGGGTGATCCGAGAACTGTGCCGGCAGATCCCACCTGCCTTGTCCCGAAGACTCACGCTAACCCTACGCTTCGCCCTAACCCTCATACTAACCCTAGCTCAGGTTGTGTGTTCCCGTTTCGGTTCTCCAACGCCTGGTCCTCAACGCGTCTACGTGGGGAACCCTGAGGTGCACCCCTTCATCGCACCTGATCCCAGGAGGAAACCCTGCCTTTAAGAAATGTGCTGAACCCGCAGAGCGGGAGAAACCACATGCCTCCCTGAAGCCACCCCCACTTCCGGCACCACCAACGACCAGGAATCAGGAGACTCAGGGTCCTGCAGACACACGCCCTCACCTCAGGCATCGTAGCGGGTGAACACAGCGCCAGCAGATTGGGACTACCATGCCCCTACGACCTAACCCTAACCCTACGTTGGGGCTGTTCAGACTTCCGTCCCCAGAGGCCTGGCTCCCTAGGTATGGAGACCGGGCACCCCATATTGCCAACGCAAGACTCTGGCTGCCACCCACGGGGAGACCGGATCCGATGACCCTGCGCAAAACCCTCCTGCCCGGAGAAATACCCATGCCCCGGAAAGCCACCCAAACCTTCCGTGGACACCCACACCACAATCCCAGACGCTGACGGGCCGCCAGAGCAATGCCCTCCCCTCAGACCTCCGAGGAGCCTGAGTCTGCACTGGCACATCAGGCCTACCGATCTCCCAGGACCGAACCCTCTCCCTAGGTTGGCTTTTCAGGCTCTGCACCCCAGAGGCGTGACACCCAATCCCTCCCATGGATAGGAGCATCAGACTCACGGCCAGACTCAGGCTGTCAGCTAGAAGGACACCGCGTCCTTGGGAGTTCTCTAACATGCTCAGAGCCCTCGAACCTGGTGTGCTCCCCTGAGGCATTTCCCGCCATCTTTGTCCCTCTGGGCCAGAAACCCAGGCCTGAGGAGCCTCCTGAGTCCCACCCTCAACTCAGCCCTTGGCTGAGCCATGATCTCTGCTGGCAGGTCCGACCTGCCTTGTCCCTAAGACACAAACCAACCATAAGCTTAACCCTAACCCTAATGCTCACCCTAGCCCAGGGGTGTGTCCAAACATCCGTCCTCCGTCACTGGATCCCCAACAACTCTCTAATGGGGGACCCATGAGCTGCACCCAACCGTTGCAGCTGATCCCAGGAGGAAACCTGCAGGGCTACCCAACGCCGGCCAATTTGCACGAGCGCTGTGCCCACAGCGATTCTCTTTTGGGCAGATCGCTCGTGAAGATTGGTCGGAGAACGCCGGGCTAACTCGCTTCGGGCGCTTAACCTCTGCGTGACAGCCCCGTGGCCCTGGCCCAGCATCGGGAGCCATTGCGTCCGAACCCCGCCAGGAATCCCTCCTGGAGTCAGGCTCTATCAAGTGCGAGGCCTACTATCCTCTGCCTGTGGTGTTCCCCTATCTGGCCCTGTCCGCTGGCTAGGGCCTCCCTGATCCCCGGACATGAACCCTCTCCTGCTATTTCAGCCTTCCTTTTCCAGGGTCTTTTCCCATGGGGCCTTCAACTAGGGAACCCTGAGTCCCTCGCCATGACTCCCCCTTCCACCCCGGCAAAAACTGTGCCATTTGGCACTCCGGACAAGCCTCATAGGGAGAGAAACCTTCGTTCCCCTCCTCAGGTCTGCCCCACTCTTGGGCACCCCAGCGACCCGAAAAGTCAGAGGCAGACGCCCGGCCACAACCCGTCCCTCAACTCTGCTCCGGGAACGCTCCCCTGCACCATCATCTCAGCATGTTTTCCCCGTGGAATCCACATGCCCTTAGTTTGTAAGCTACCTATGCCAGGGAGTACAGGACAGTCCTCAGGGCCACCCAACTCCGCCCAATTTTCATGAGCTTCCTCTCCATGCTGATCCCGATTTTGGAGCGGTGCTAATCTGGTCTTTCTTGTAAACCACCCCACCCTCGTTGGTCTCCCATCCCAGAATCCCAGACTCTGCCACACTGCAGGACCAGTTTCCTGAGGTCCACCCCGAGGGGTGCCCTCTCGGCGCTGGCAGATCGGAGTAGCCATTCCCCAAGTCCATAACCCTAACCCTAACTTGCATTTTCAGGCTTCCTTCTACAGGGGCCTGTCCCGCAAACTCTCTGGCTTGGGAACCCTGAAGTCACACCGTAGGAGTCCGCCTGCAACCTCGAAGGTAACCAGTCCATTTGGAGCTGCACGGGGCCATCAGAGCCAGTGAAAAATTGCGTGTCCCCATGAGTACTCCCCCATGTTCTGCTGCCCTGCCAGAGCATGATGCGCCACCTGACCACCATCCCCAGCTCGCCTCCTTGGGGATCCAACCTCCAGATCAGCAGTTCGGGCATGCCACGCCCCTACATCAGCTCTCTTCTGGGTCCCCTGCCAGCTCAAAGCAGGCCTGGAACACCCCTGCCTGCCAAAAAGCTCTGGGATCCACTCTCTTTCTTCTCGATGGACATTGGCCCAAGGCTTCCTTGACAAAGGGGGAAGCCTTCTTCCTGACTGCTTCACATCTCCTTTCCTTTCTTCCTTATTTCTCTCCACTTACCTTCGTACCTGGACAAACTGGAAGGAACATATCCATGGAACATGGACATGCTCTGATATCTGAATCTTTCTGGCAGCTTTCTGAGGATTCCTTATGCAAACAGAATCTCGTGTAGCATAACAAAGTGTGTTTGCAAATGACCCTCAAGAGAACAAGAGAGCAAAAACCACTCCATTTTTACCTCCCTCTTCATGAAGTAGAACATGGTCTTCTTCTTTCCTTCCTTCACTTCAATTCCAATTCATTTCCATGCAGTGTTCGTTCCTTTGCTTCAGGGGTAGGATTTCATGATTCCTCGCCTGCACAGAACACCCAGAGGTCATCACAACGAGTGCCCTCCCTAAGAGCCTTCACCCATTGAATCCTTCCCCTCCACACCCCTGCTCTCTAGCTGCCCTCGGTTGCTGCTCTATGTTGGAGTCTCTTTCCTCATTGACCTATCTTTCTCCCCTCACTACGTTCATGTTTTCTTTCTGAAATTCCATAGAAGTCAAATGATAGGTTATTGGTCATTTCTTATTGATAGGGCTTAGCTAAATCCATTCTAGATCCATTCACATTCTTGCAAATGGTAAGATTTCATTCTTTATGAACCTGGCTCCTAATCCATTGAGAATATGTGGGAGGTTAGATATCTACATTCATTCATATATATATATATATATATATATATATATATATATATATATCGCTCATCAGTGAATGGACATCGGGACCTCCTCCATCGTTTCACTATGGTTGATAATGCTGGTGTCCATATCACGGTGCTGTAACCCATTGAATGCGCATTTTTGTGCCCTTGATGGAAATTCTTAAGAGGGCAAGTGCTGTATCCTAGGGTTGTTCAGTTTTTTTTTTAATTAATATTTTTTATTTATTTATTTGAAGGAGAGAGATCACAAGTAGATGGAGAGGCAGGCAGAGAGAGAGAGGGAAGCAGGATCTCTGCCGAGCAGAGAACCCGATGCGGGACTCGATCCCAGGACCCTGAGATCATGACCTGAGCCGAAGGCAGCGGCCCAACCCACTGAGCCACCCAGGCGCCCGGGTTGTTCAGTTTTGAGCATTCAGAGGAACCAGCGTGCTCTTGTCCAGGGTGGCTGCAAAGACCCGCATGCCCAACGGCAGTGCACAAGGTTTCCTCTGAATGCAGAACATTCCCTGCAGGCAATTGCCTAAGGAGGAAACAGAAAACCTGGGGGATAACATGACTCAGACAGCGTACAACAAGCAGCCCCAGAAATTCACCCCAGAGTGAATCCTGACGCCATGCCCTGGGAAGCCATCACAATGCCTCTATCCAGTGGAATTCCCAAAGACTCTCCTTCTGACTTCACCACCCATGGAACTGCAGAGAAAGGATGCCATGGCCAACTCTCTAGAGGGTCCTCTGAGTGAAACTAGAAAGTCAATCTTCCCTTTTCAATCGTCCAAGACACCTTGGAATCCTTTGGAATGTTCCCTCTGCACTCATCGGAACCCTTTGGATACAAAAGACAAATCCATTAGGATCCATCCCCTTGGACAAAGGAGAAGCCATCCTCCAAGCTTCCAGCTGACCACAAACAGCCACCTCACTCTAGATGCCGGCCATTCCACACCAGCCTAGGACCCATGGAATCAACAGTGTTCAATGAAGGAACGCATTCTAGGTCCCAAACACGCACCGAGTCCATCGCATCTTCCTTTTCGAATCCAAGGGATTGCCTAGGAATGGGATGTTCCAAATACCTCTGTGAGCCAGAAAGAAGCCGAGAATATGAGATCCCCTGCCAGGTGCTCCCTGCAAGGAAACTCAGGGACCCGAGCACCCACACTCCATGGCTGACAGCTGCGTTCGTGGGACTTTTTGTCTCCACTGGAGATGAGAGAAAACCCAGATGTTTGGGGTGAGAGAGAAGTTTTACCTCCCATGCTGGCATGGATGTGCCACTGTGCCCCACGGGCCTGCTGTTTTCTCTGAATGCCGACGTCCCCTGCCAGGTGCTCCCTGCAAGGAAACTCAGGAACCCCAGCGCCCACGCTCCATGGCTGACAGCTGCATTCGTGAGACTTTTAGGCTCCACTGGAGACGAGAGAAAACCCAGGATGTTTGGGGCGAAAGAGAAGTTTTACCTCCCACACTGGTCTGGATGTGCCACTGTGCCCCACGGGCCTGCTGTTTTCTCTGAATGCCGACGTCCTGGAACAAGCTGCATGACGGATTCAGACGCTCATTTCCATTCTTCAGGTCTCGTGGAGCCAGAGCGAAGAAGGGTTGTCAGGTGCGGATATGGAGGCGCCTCCCACCTAAAGCCTACACACCTGCTCCGATTCCTGGGAGAAGGAGAGACACATGCTTGTTTCTTAAGTGGTCATTCACTTCCTTCTCAAGCCGGCCGATGCCCTTGTCCTTTTTGTAGAAGCAAATAGACTCTTCCAAACAGACACTCAGCTCCTCGGTTCCAAAGGCACCATGGGTTGAATCTGGTTCCCCCGGCTCCAGATCCCCACCGGGAGGACCCTGCCGAAGCATCCTGACAGCACATTCCCATCAACCTGGGGCAACGGGTCACAGTGCTGACGGAGTGCGGGCCTGACTCCAGCGGTTCTTCCCACCATTCTTGAGCCTGGGGAAACAGAGTCTTCAGCTCAACACTCTGTCCTGGACAAACAAGCTGCAGGACCTCACGTTTCCTGCAGGACCTCACCACTGCTCTAAGAACCAGCAGGCTGCACAGTCACCTCTTCTGGTGTGTTCGCCACGGCAACTCGCTGTTGTGCCCAGGGGTAGCAAGCAGCCTAACACCCTACCATGCTCTCCAGAACCGCAGGTCACCATGCCCCCCAGTGGCATCAATCGGTACTGCCGAGCATTCCACAGCCTCCTAATGCAGCGACACAAACCCTGTTGAGGGCTTAAGCCACACTGACACTGTCCTCCAGATTGGGACTACTAGGCCAACGTGACGAGTCCACAGGCCAAGAAGCAGAAGCAATGCCTTCCAGAGCTGGGTAAAAGCCACATAACGAGAGAAACTTTCATGACCCACAGGAGGCCACAGCCAAATATTGGCGCCCCAATGGTCCAAGAAATCGGAGTTAGATGACAGGCCCCAAAGTAAGTGAATTACGCTCAGGGAATGCTCCCCGGCGTCGTGGCTTCCGGGTACGGCGAGGCATGTCTGGGCGCGTTTACCAGGTGACCGAGACAGGCCCCGAGCCAGAAAGGGCCCTCGGCCACGGGGAGCGGGGCAGTGTGCAGGGCTGCCCAACGCCGGCCAAGTCTCACGAGTGTTACGCCCAAACCAATCCCAGTTTGGACAGAACGCTCGTAGAATTGGCCAGAAAGGACCCGGTGAACTCACGTCGGGCACCGAATGTCTGCAGGGCCACCCACTGGGCCCGACGCAGCCTCACGAACTAGGCGAGCCTCAGCGAGGGCGACGCGTCCTGCTCCTCAGCCCCGGGTGGTCCCTAGCTGGCCCTATCCTTTGGGACGGGACCTGCATTGAGGCCCGGACACGAACCCTCGCCTGCTTCCTCTGCCTTCCGTTTCCAGGGTCCTGTCCCTCGGGGCCTCCAACTGGGGAATCCAGTGTCCCTTGCCACGACTCCCCCTCCCTCCGCGGTGCAAACCATGCCTTTCGGTGCTCTGTAGTGGCCTCAGAGGGAGAGAAAGAACCATTCCCCAATTGAGGTCATCCCACCCTTGGGCGCCCCAGCCTCTCGAATAGGCGGAGGCCGAGGCTGGGCTGCAACCAGTCCCTCAACTCGCTCCAGGAGTGCTCACTTACACCGGGACCCCTGGTTGGTCCAAGTTGTCCGGGCATGTTGTCCGGGCACGTCATCTGGGTGCGCTTTCCGGGTGGCCGCGACAGGCCCCGAGCAAGAAAGGGCCCTCGGCCCTGGAGAACAGGGTGGTCCGCAGGGCTGCTCAACGCCGGCCAATTATGACGAGCATTCTGCCCAAACCAATCCCGGATTGGGCAGAACACTCATGAGAATTGGCCGGAAAACACCCAGCGAACTCGCTTCGGGCGAGGCACATCTGCAAGGCAGCCCCCTGGGCCTGGCCCAGCATCGCGAGCCATCTCTTACAAACCCCGCCAGGAATCCCTCCGGGAGTCAGGCTCCAGTGAGCGCAAGGCCTCCTGCTCCAAAGCCTATGGTGGTCCCCTACCTGGCCCTGTCCGCTGGGCCCGGGCCTGCCCCGAGCCCCGGACAAGAACCCTCGCCTGCTCCCACAGCCTTCGGTTGCCACGTTCCTGTCCATCAGGGCCTCCACCTGGGGAAACCTGAGTCGGCACCACCACTCCCCCCCCACCCCGGTGCAAACCGTGCCTTTCAGCGCTCCGGAGAAGCCTCCGAGGGAGAGAAACATTCGTTCCCCAACTGAGGTCAACCGCACACTTGGGCGCCCCGGCAGCGCGAATAGGCGGAGGGGTACATCAGGCCCAAACCCGTCCCTCAAATCTGCTCTGGGAACGCTCCCCTTTGCCAAGACCCCCAGTGGGGTCGTTTCGTCTGGGTGCACTTTCCGGGTGCCCGTGACAGGCCCCGAGCAAGAAAGGTCCCTCGGCCCCGGGGAGCAGGGTGTTCCGAAGGGCTGCCCAATGCTGGCCAATTCTCACGAGCGTTCTGCCCAAACCGATCCCGGTTTGGGCAGAACGCTCGTGAGAATTGGCCAGAAAACGCCCAGCGAACTCACTTCGGGCGCGACACGTATGCAGGGCAGCCGCTTGGGCCTGGCCCAGCATCACGAGCCATCGCATCCGAACCCCGCCAGGAATCCCTCCGGGAGTCTGGCTCCAGCGAGCGCGAGGCCTCCTGCTCCAAAGCCTGTCGTGGTCCCCTACCAGGCCCTGTCCACTGGGGCCGGGCCTGCCCCTAGCCCGGGACACGAACCCTCGCCTGCTCCCACAGGCTTCGGTTACCAGAGTCCTGTCCATCGGGGCCTCCACCTGGGGAACGCTGATCCCCGCCACGACTCCCCCTCCCACCCTGGCGCAAACCCTGACTTTCGACACTCTGGAGAGGCCTCAAATGGAGAGAAACGTTCGTTCCCCAACAGAGGGCATCCGCACCCTTGTGCGCCCCGGCAACGTGAATAGGCGGAGGTGGACGCCCGGCCCCCAAAATTCCCTCAACTCTGTTCGGGAAACACCCCCCTTTGCCCGGACCCCAGATGACCGCGTCTGGGTGCGGGCCTTACTCCCAATCCCTCCCATGGAAGGGACCCTCAGAACTCTGCCAGACACAGCCCCTCAGACAGGAGGAGACGGTTACATTTTGTATTCTCCAACTCCCTCAGAGCCATGGAAATATGCATGCTCCCCTGAGGACATTCCCGCCATCCTTCCCATCCAGGCCAGAAACCCAGAACTGAGGAGCCTCCGGAGGCCCGCCCTCAACTCAGCCCTTGGCTGAGCCAAGATCTCTGCTGGCAGATCCGACCTGCCTTGTCCCTAAGACACAACCCTATCCCTAAGCCTAACCCTAACCCTAATGATAACCCTAGCCCAGGGGTGTGTCCAAACTTCCCTCCTCCGTCACTGGATCCCCAAGATTCTCAAATGGGGGACCCATGAGCTGCACCCAACCATTGCAGCTGATCCCAGGAGGAAACCCTGCTGTTAAAAAATGTGCTGAACCCAAAGAGCGAGAGAATCCTGCAAGTATCCCTGAGGACACCCGCAATTCCGGCGCCCCCACAGACAGGGGCCGAGAGGCTCAGAGCACCCTCAGCTCAGGCAACGGGCTGGATCACCACAGCGCCAGCAGATCGGCGCTGGATGCACTGGCCAACTCATTCTAACCCTCACCTGGGTGTTCAGGTTTTCGTCTCCAGAGGCCTGGCTGCCTAGCCCTCCAGACTGGGGACCCTGTATTCCCCACACATAACTCTGGCTGCCATCCACGAGGAAACTAGACCCCACGGCCCTGTGCAGAACCCTCCTGGCCAGAGAAAACTCCACACCCCCGAATGCCACCCACACCTACCCAGGACCCTCACACCACGATCTCGAAGCCTGACGGGCCTGCCAGAGAAATGCCCTCAACTCAGCCCTTCGGATAGCCTGAGTCTGCCCTAGCACATTAGGGCTGCCATTCGCCCAGGACCAAACCCGAACCCTAGGTTGTGTGTTCAGGCTCTGGACCACACAGTCCTGACACCCAATCCCTCCCATGGAAGGGCACATCAGACTGATGGCCGGACTCCGTCTCTCAGCCAGAAGACACTGTTTCCTTTGGTTCTCGCTAACTCCCTCCGAGCCCTAGCCACCAGCATGCTCCCCTGAGGCCATTCCCACCATCTTTGCCCATCCAGGCCAAAAACCCTGGGCCTGAGGATCTTGCAGAGTTCCTCCCTCAACTCAGCCCTTGGGTGAGCAGATTTCTGTGCTGGCAGATCCAACCTGCCTTTGCCCTAAGACATAAGCCTAACCCCAAGCCGAACCCTAACCGAATACTCACCCTAGCTCAGGTTGTGTGTTCTGGTGTCTGTCCTAGGACGCCTGGACCCCAAACCCCACCGATGGGACGCCCTTGAGCTGCACCCCACAATTTTAGCTGATCCCCTGAGGAAACCTTGCTGTTTAGAAAGGTCCTGAATCCGCAGATTGGGAGAAGCCTACATGCCTCCCTGAGGCCTCCCCCATTTCCGTCGCTCCCACGGACCAGGAACCTGGAGTCTCACGGTCCTGGAGACATGCAAGCTCAACTCACGTATCAGCATGGGTCAACAGAGCGCCAGCAGATCGGGGTGGCCGTGTCCCTAAGACCTAACCCTAACCGTAGGTTGGGTGTTCTGGCTACCATCCCCAGAGGACTGGCTAACTAGCCAGCCAGACGGGGGACCCTGGATTCCTAATGCAGGTCTCTGGCTGCGGCCCACGAGCAATCTGGACCCATGGCCCTGGGCAGAAACCTCCTGGCCCGAGAAAACTCCATGCCCCCTAAAGCCACCCACACCTTCCGAGGACCCCACCACACAGTCCCGGAGCCTGACGGGCCACCACAGCAATGCCCTCAACTCAGGCCTCCCCAGAGCCTGAGTCCGCACTGGCACCTCAGGCCTGCCATGCTCCAAGGACCAAACCCTAACCCTGGTTTGGGTGTTTAGGCTCTGGACCCCAGAGGCCTGACACCCAATCCATCCCATGGAAGGGACCCTCAGAACTCTGCCAGACACAGTCCCTCAGACAGGAGGAGACGGTTCCATTTGGAACTCTCCAACTCCCTCAGAGCCCTGGACACAGGCATGCTCCCCTGAGGTCGTTCCCACCATCTTTCCTCTGTCAGGCCAAAAACCCAGGGCCTAAGGATCCTTCTTAGTCCCGCCTTCAGCTCAGCTCTTGGGTGATCCAAAACTGTGCCGGCAGAACCCACCTGCCTTGTGCCTATGACTCACGCTAACCCTAAGCTACACCCTAACCCTCATACTAACCTAACTCAGGTTGTGTGTTCCGGTATCCGTCCTCCAAAGTCTGGTCCCTAAAGCAACCACGTGGGGACCCCTTTATTGCACCTGATCCCAGGAGGAAAACCTGCCGTTTAGAAATGTGGTGAACCCGCAGAGCGGGAGAAACCGCATGCCTCCCTGAAGCCACCCCCACTTCAGGCTAAAACATGGACCAGGAACCAGGAGTCTCACGGTCCTGCAGACACTCGCCCTCACCTGAGGCATCGTAGCGGGTGAACACAGAGCCAGCAGATCGGGACTGCCATGCCCCTACGACCTAACCCTAACACTACAATGGGGCTGTTCAGACATCCGTCCCCAGTGGACTGGCTCCGTAGGTATGGAGCCCGGTGTCCCCATTTTGCCAACGCAATACTCTGGGTGCCACCCACGGGGAGACCAGACCCCATGGCCTTGCGCAGGTCCCTCCTGCTGGAGAAATTCCCATGCCCCGTAAAGCCACCCAAACCTTCCGTGGACACCCACACCACAATCCCAGAAGCTGACGGGCCGTCAGAGCAATGCCCTCCACTCAGCCCTCCGAGGAGCCTGTGTTGCACTGGCACATCAGGCCTAATGATATCCCAGGACCGAACCCTATCTCTAGGTTGGGGTTTCAGTCTCTGGACCCCAGAGGCATGACACCCAATCCCTCACATGGATAGGAGTGTCAGACTCACGGCTGGCCTCCTGCTGTCAGCTAGAAGGACACCGCGTCCTTGGGAGTTCTCTAACACGCTCAGAGCCCTCGAAACTGGTGTGCTCCCCTGAGGCAATTCCCGCCATCTTTGCCCTTCCAGGCCAGAAACCCAGGGCCTGAGGAGCCTCCTGAGTCCCACCCTCAACTCAGCCCTTGGCTGAGCCAAGATCTCTGCTGGCAGATCTGACCTGCCTTGTCCCTAAGACACAACCCTATCCCTAAGCCTAACCCTAACCCTAATGCTAACCGTAGCCCAGGGGTGTGTACAAACACACCTGGGCTATTGTTTCTCACCCGACTGGCTTTTTTTTTTTTTTTTGAATTTTTTCTATATCTCTGATTTTCCGTAGTTTGATTATGACATGCCTTGATGTAGTTTTTGGCATTTATTCTGTTATTTCCATGATTGGTATCGGGTATTAATTTGCGGAAGTTTTCAGTCATTTTTTCAGATAGTTCTTCTATTCCTCTCTTTCATCTTCTGGTATTTCCATTACTTGGATTATTTTGCTTGTAATTATTCCACAGTGTCTGGATTGTCTGGGGTTGGTTTTTTGTTCATTGGTTGGTTGGTTGGTTGGTTGGTTGGTTTTTCAGTCTTTTCCCCTATGTTTTTCATTTTGCAAGTATTCATCGTGATACCCTCAAACTCAGATTCTTTAGTAAGATGTGTTAGTGTCCAGTTTCTAATAAGCTCATCAAAGGCTTTCTGCATTTCTGTTAGAGCCGTTTGGTTTTTGTTTATTTTTGTTGTGGTTTTATCTGTAGCATTGCTTTTTGACTCTTTATTAGAATTTCCAAATCTCTGTTTACATTGCTCATCTGTTCTTACATACTGGTTACTTTATCCACAGAGCCCTTAGCATATTAATCCAGGTTGTTTTATATCCTCCGTCTGATAATCCCAACATCTCTGCCATGTCTGGTTCTTATGCATGCTCTGTCACTTCGAATGGTGCTTTTTGCCATTAGGTATACATTGTCATTTTTTTCTCATATTTCTCCATGATAAAACAGGTAAAAGGAACTTCTATAAATAGGCCACTGGCAATATAGTGGTGAGGTACGGGGAATGGAAGTGTTCTGTAGTCCGTGGTTAAGTCCCAGGTTTTAGTGAGTCTCTGCCTCTGGAATGTGAACTTCACAAGTGTTCCTCAGGTTTTTCTCACCCCTACTGTGGGAGTGGCTAGCAGGGTGAGCTGGGTTTTGGTATTTCCCATCCACAGGTCTAATAGGTTGATAACACCCCAGCAGCTTAGCTTCCAGTTAACCAGTGTTACCTAAGGAAAGGCCTTATTAAAAGACTAGAATGTTCTGGAGTATTTCAAAGTGTTCTGGAGTGTTCAGAGTCTTTCCTCTCTCCTTGCCAGAAGCAAAGGGGGAATGTTCTCTGATATTGACTGGGGGATTTTGGTCAATTTCATAAAACTGTGGGAACCTATCTGCTTCCCTATCTTCCCAGGAATATTTTAACTCTCAGACTTGTCTGCACTGAGCCTCTAGCCATTCCTCAGTTACACTTCATGTTTTCCTATCTCAGCACAGGTATCCATAGCTATTCCTCTCTCAGTCTCTGCTCCAGTAACCCCCAACTCCCTTTATTCACCTGTCTACCTCTTCAGTCTTGAGCAGTGATTTGTATGGCCTTCCCTCTCTCATAAATTCAAGATTTGTTAGAGCCTAAGTCTGTCATGCTTTATAGTTGTTAGGAAGGAGTTGCAACTTCTATGATCTTTATATGTGCAACTAAAAACCAGAATTCCACTTAATTTCTTGTATGGAATAATTCAGAAAATACAGAAGTCATGTGTAAGTGTGTCAAAATGATATAAAGCCACTAACAAAAAATGGTACTTGAATGAGTATTTTGTAATTTTTTTTAAACCAAATTACCTAAAACCCTGAATTTCCATCAAGGTTTCTGGTACTTTATTCTTTATTTATTTACTTACCTTCTGGTACTTTAACCAGGGAAATTACATTGCTATATACTGTATTTAATAAAAAAATTACATAGTCCTATTAAGATCTGGAACAAGACAAAGATGCTGCTATTACCAATAATTATTAAGCTTGCACTGGAGGGCTTGGCTAGCATTATAAGATACAAAAGCAAAACTTACCAAAGCAGGTGGTCGTTACATATGTATACTCCATATGCTTTCTAAGACACCTTGTCAAGAATAAACTTGACACTTGATATCATCCCTTTACACTTAGTTTTAGATAATTCTGCTGCTGATTTACTTTTATAGACAAATCTTATATCCAGAAAACTCTAAAAACTAAACATTTGGGGGAATTTGTGGTAAAATCCTCTCCTGACCCGTTCCTATTTGTCATCAATCTCTGAAATGGACTCATAAGAAGCTATTTATAGGGGTCCCTGGGTGGCTCAGTGGGTTAAAGCCTCTGCCTTTGGCTCAGGTCATGATCCCAGGTTCTGGGATCATTCCCTGCATTGGGCTCTCTGCTCAATGGGGAGCCTGCTTCCCTTCATCTCTCTCTGTCTGCCTCTCTGCCTACTTGTGATCTCTGTCAAATAAATAAATAAAATCTTTTTTAAAAAACATGTAGTGTATAATCCTTATTACTTTACAATCTGAATTACATAGCACCTATGATTCTGAGGATTTCATGTAAGTAAACTATTAAAGCAAACACTTATCAATAGTATATTTTTATAATCTTTAAAACTGTGCTGCTGTAAGATAGATACTAATACTATTGCCATTTAACAGATGAGAAAAATGAGTGGCAGAGAGGTTAAATAAACACCTAAAGGATACAGAGCTGGTAGGTAGTAGAGGTTTAACTCTGGCAGCCTGGATCGACAGCTCATACTTTCTACTGCTGCTTTCACTAATGGTGGGTGGGGGTGGGGCGGGGCAATATTTTCTTGTCAGCCCTGTTCAACCCTAAGATAACTGTACCTTGCCCCTTTTCATAAAATTGAAAGAGAACTCTGTACTCTGATTTAAAATTTGGAATCTATTCCAAGCTACTAAAATATGAAGGCCCTTTGTGTATTGCTTTTTCTTATCTATCCCATTGTCAGTATTACAGACAATGGTTTCCTAACTGAAACTTCCCTTCTTGTCACACCTGAGCCGATTTGGTCTTCTTTCTTTTCTTCTGTGAATATTACTTTTGTTTTTTGCTTTCTCTTATGCCTCAAAAAAAAAAAAAATCCAAGTATTCAACAACGCAAAGCTTATACTACTTTAATTTTCTATTTGGACAGTCTCTCAGTAATGAACTCTCAGTTTCTGGCTTGGACAAAAAGAAGCCCCATCCTGAACGGTTCTAGGTGACTCTTCCCTCATCAGCTGATGAGCTCTGAGACTTGTCTGTGCTTGATATCTAAGAAACACAGTCAAATAGACCATAGAGTATTCCATGGAAGCTAGAAATAGGCTTACTTTCTTCTTTGGCAGTAGCACAAATTTTGCTCTTTCTTAGTCTCTCTAACAATACAGAATCTTCAACCCATTGAAAAGAATTTTGGCTCACCCCAGGCAATTTGAAATTCAGACTATCTATCAAAAGGTGTAACAGACAGGTCTGATTCACAGGATGTTGCTCTTGTAAACTCGGCCCACTTGATGTTAAGCTCTTGGCAGACAGGAACTGATCATTCAATCCTGCATGTTTGTTTTTCATTCAGGAATTAAACAGTAACATGGATGTCACAATGCTAACAAAATTTCTTTTATTATAAATTAAATACATTGGTCTAAGACAGAAGGTAATTGGTAGAACTGAGAGAATGGTGCTTTGCAGAATCCATGCCACTTGGTTCCTTGACAAGAGGAAAACTCCAGAAAAGTTATTCATCAAATGTTTGTATGCTAACTTTAGCTCCCAAGCAACCCAATGAGTAAATGTAGAATAAATCAATTCCCTTATATGTAGCTTTGTTTATTGACATTTTTCATTCATGAATTAAGAGAAATCTATCAAATTTCCAGCATCTACAGTGATGTTGAGCACATGATAAACTTTATTAAAGGATACATATAAATATATTAAAATAAATATTTGGTCATTTCAGGGTGGCTCAAATGTATCATAATAGGAAACATATGCAATATATTATACGTATATATAAATCTATACACATAGATATGAACTCAGTTCAATAAAATCATCTGCAAGTGTATGCGAATGTGTATAGAAAAGAATACATTTTTAGAAGAAAAGCAAATTTCTTATAAATAAAATAGTTACAAAGTTCAATGAAAGAATCTTCAAAGTAATAAAAATCAAAAAATAAACAGAACAATTTATATGGCTAGGCAAGTAAGATTAACACCTAAGGTAGGAAGGCTACTAGTGCATAACTATGTCATAAATAAAAATCAAGCTTCAATACAGAAGTGCAGCTTAATTCCAATTTGAAAGCAAAGGGCATCATAAAATTCCATTACCACATGGCAACAATTGTATCGGTGCATCCCTTTTTCATCTGAATATTGGCTCCACTGATTATTTGTTGTTCTTATTTTTAGCAGAAGGGAGATTTTTAGAGTTTAAGCTCAGGCATGGAGAATTTTAGTATTAGCTTTTCCTATACAGTTAAGCATGGGCACATATAGTAAGAATCTATCAAGATCTACTACTACACTTTTGTGAACAGATTGCTTCTCACATGCAAGAATTTTGAGTAGGTACTACTTTGTTTTGCACTTCTTCCTTTTTAAAATTTGTGCATATACATTTGCATGATTCCGAGTTCACAGTGATATAAAAAGGTATACACAAACAGCAAGTTCACAACTTTTATGGACCCCATTGGAGCACTGAAGGTGCAAGGCAGTCAACTGGTCCCCCCCACCAAAAAAAAAAAAAACAAAAAAAACACTAAGAAAATACTGGAGGCTTCAGGGAAATACAAGATAAGAACAGTGGCTTATGAAGACAGAATGCAGCTGGACAGCAAGAAGGGGTTATCTGTTCCTCATTGGCAAATCAGCTGGGGTTATTGGAAAATTGGTGGAAAGCAAATGTGCATGGCAAGTGGTGAAGGCCCTGGAAACTGCAAATACTTGGAGGTCTGCCAGTTGAGGACTCATAGAACACTGTGGTCAATTTTTGAGAAAGTCTCCCTTGGGGTGCAGAAGTGGAGGAGGGAAACAGTAAGTTGCTCCTGTGGAGGTGGGGCTGGGGGTGATTCACAAGTTTCAACTGAGACATTACTCCTCATCTTCCCTACAAAACTAAAATACCTAAACCTGTAAGGGGGATGGTCAGCACATCCTGGTGCTCTTGGGGCACTGGTGAAAACCCATTGCAGCTAGGGAAAGGAAATAGGAGAAAAGAAACTTGAAACCATGGAGGAGGGGCATAAAGATCTACTGGACTCAAACTGCAAAGCAAACTGCAGGACTGAGAAGTAGAGACACAGCACCCAAGACAAAGATTTATATTTTTATTTATTTTTCATTTTTTAATATTTTATTTATTTATTTGACAGACAGAGATCAGAAGTAGGCAAAGAGGCAGGCAGAGAGAGGGGGGAAGCAGGCTCCCCACTGAGCAGAGAGCCCAATGCAAGGCTCGATCCCAGGACCCAAAGATCATGACCTGCGCTGAAGGCAGAGGCCTAACACACTGAGCTACCCAGGTGCCCCTAAGACAAAGGTTTAATCAGAGTAGAGAACAACTGTGGATGTGGTCCCCCATCCCCAAGCACATACTGCAGGAAAAGAAGCATCAAGGAACAAGTAATTTACAAAAGACAGACCCTCACTGAGGTCCAATATGAAGGGAAGATTAGCATGGATCAAGCATTGAAATAAAAAGCCCTCTGAAAACCCCAACCCTAAACACAGGGTAGTATTAGAATTTGAACCCTGTGGTACAAATCTGAACAATCAGGTTTAATGGGTTCACCAAATGGATCCTCCCACCAAAGTCCTAGCAGGAAGAAGAGCATGCCCACTTCCAAGTGTGAAAATGATTTCCCACAATCTCTTCTGTCCTACAGAAGATGTATGTCTTTCAAGAATAAGCTAGAAAGCATCCAAAAAGGTAAAAAAAAAAAAAAAAACCAACAACAACAACCCCAACACCTTCCTAAGAAACAGAGCAATCATTAAAACCAAACTCAAATATGATAGAGATGTTAGAAGTACCTGAGTGGGAGTTTTAAATAACTATGATTATTATGTTAAAGGCTTTAAAGGAGAAAAGTAGACAACATGTACAACATGTAAGACAGGTGGTTCAATTTAGAAATTATAATAAATATTCCAAAGAAACACCAAAATGCATAACACAGTGTCAAATAATTTTTTCAATAGGTTTAATAGTAATAGTAAACTGGGCATAGCTAAAGAGAGAATCCATATACTGGAAGACAGGTATACAGAAGTCACCCAGGCCAGAATGCAGACCATGACTAAGAAGTCTTCAGATGAATGAAATAAACTCAGTGAAGTGAGTGGGGAAGAAAAACCCAACCTAAGCAACTGGAAAATAGTGTTTTGACTAGATAACATAAAGCCTTAAGGCCAAAAGAACTAAAGGGATATTGCATTCTAGTTTGTAACCTTGTTTCACATGCACTTGTGGGACATATTATCAAATTGTTTTATATGAGTACTAGGCTTGAACAAATGAATACATTTTAGTAATGAGAATCGGAGAACTCACTATTGGAGCAAGAAAGGGGCTATGTCCCAAGGTCACAGGAGCCACATTTAAAAAGAGCTCTCAGTGACCAATGCTGAAATAATCGAAGCAACACAATAAATAGTGATAGTATTAGGTTATAACCCCCCCCAATAAAATATATGCCATTGAATCTGAAGACTTCAGTTTTTAGCCCAACATATAAAATAATTGGAAATCATTACTCTTACTCTTACAATGAGAAAGCAAAGCTAGACAAGCTGAAAATCGGTGTTTCTCAGACACACCAAAGAAATGAGTTTGTAGGACAGACTGCATTCCCAAAAACTCAAGGGTCTGGTTCATCCAGAGAGAGAACGCTCCTGAGACTGGCTTACCTGGAGCAGGAGCTGCCAGTCAAGGATCATTTGTGCAGTATGCATTAGGAATTACCAGACTGCAGAGAGACTATAGGTGGTGAGAAGGTCCTCGAGGCTGCAGTTAGAAGGGCCCCCCACACCTTCCCAGGCTTTTCCTCGAGGAACCCCACCAGGTTTTTACTGGGAGATCAGAGAAAGCTCCTAAGGAGCTTGTCCTAGTTCTTCCAAAGTTCTTGTTCTCCCCTGTTGTATTCCATTCCATTCCATTTCCCTGGTCCTGACAGAGAAAGAGGGTAGTAGGTGTTGCGAAACTCTCTCAAACCCTTCCTCTCTAACAAGGGCTTAATCTCCACGATGGAGGGCATCACTAGAGCGTGAATTGGAAACACAGCCCAGTTTGGGGAAAGGAAATACACTCTACCCTAGACCAGTCATACCTTCCCATGCCACCTAAGGTGGGGTCAACAAAGAAAAGGACATGAGGAAACATATTAGAAATATTACAGCTGGAGAGGAGACTAGCGGATAGGACTGACCAAATCTCTGCTCCTGGAGGAGAAGCAGAAATACCTCATAGGCCAAATCCCCAAGACAGTCACATTAAAAGATGGACACTTAATCAGAAGATTAGAGCACATCCCTTTTTTTCCTCCACAACCTATCACAATACTAACAAACCTCCAGAGGTAATAAAGGTGGATTATAGCAAAAGGGCTGCAAGACACACAGACTCTCTAAAAACAGCACAAAAGGAAACTGAAAGCCGAGAGGGAAGAAAAACACGATCACCAGAGTAATGCAAAACCTCTGGTGCTTACCGTAAAAATAAACATGCAGTGTACCCAAACTCCTAGAGAGATTAACATAAATCCTCATACTAATGACCTACTTACCTCAGTTACTGTTACTTGTACAATATGTCTGGTCTCAACAAAATTCACAAGGCATTCCAAAAGGCCAGAATAAACACCATCTGATGAGACAAAACAAGGATCAGAACCAGAGTGAAATATAAAAAACATGTTGAAATTATCTCAGGAAATTTTAAGTAACAATGACTAATATGGTCAAAGCTCTCGAGGGAAAAGTAGATAATGTGTAAGACCAGATGGAATGTCAGCAGAAAGATCAGAACTATAAGAGAGGAGAAAAAGGAAATGCTAGATGTGAAAAACAGTATTGGAAATGAAGACTGCCTTTGATGGGTCCCATCAGTACACTGGACACAGCTGAGGAAAGAATCACTAAGCTTGAATATAAGTAAATAGAAACTTCTGATACTGCAATGCAAAGCGAAAAAAAGAAGGAAAAAAGCATAGGATGGGATGAAATGGAATGGAACAAAGGAGAACGTCCAAGAACTGTGGAACAATATCAAAGTTGTGATATACATATAATTAGGAATATCAGAGAAGAAAGAATGGAACGTAAGAAATATTTGCAGAAATAATAATGCATGAGAACTTTCCAAATTAATGATAGATACCAAACCATAGAAACAGAAGTTTAGAGAAGAGAATACTCAAAATACATGGAGACACATCACAGAGTTAAACTGCAGAAAAACGAAGATAAAGAGAAAATACTGATGGAATCCAAGTTATTGGGGAGCACTTTCCATACAAAAGAACAAGATAAAAATTACAGCAGACTTCTCATTTAAGAAAAAAAAAAAAAAAAAGCCAAACAGACGAAATGAGATCTTTAAAATGCTTGGGGGGTGGAAAAAACTCTGCATCCAAGAATTCTATATCCATTGAGATTACCCTTCCAAAGTAAAAAAAGAAATACTTTCTCAGATAAACAAAAACTGGGAGAATTCCCAGACAGCAGACTTGCCCTGCAAAAAATGTTAAAAGAAGATTTTCAAGCATAAGGAAAGAGATATAGATCAGACACTTGAATTTCCATAAAAGGAGAGCATCAGAGAAGGAATGAATGAAGGTAAAATAAATTCTTTTATTTTGTCTTATTCTTAACTGATCTGAAGGACAACAAGTTGGGCAGTAATAGTATTTTGGTTATTTATATGAAATGAAATAAATAACAATATCACAAGAGAGAGAAGGGAAGATTTGGGATACATTTAAAATATATTATAATGTATTTTTACTCTGTGTACAGCAGTAGATTGTTACTTAAAGATGTACTTAGATAATTTTAACATGTATATTGTAAACACTAGGAAAACCACTAAAAAGAGTTTTTTAGAGGAAGTTTAAATGAAAGAAACAGAGAAGAATTAAAATGAAACCATATAAAATATACAGTGAGTTTATACTCACATAAATAAGATATTAAATAAGTAAGAGGTTGAGAAGGAACAACTCCTCCTAACAAAAGAATTTGAATTAATAAACATAGACTGAGGGAAATAAAAAGCCACCATTAGAACACCATGGTAGGAATTGCTATAGTCAACATCCATTGGTGAATGCTAAGATTGGTTGACAATAGAAGAAGAAACAGATTTTTACATTGTCTCATTTAAGCTTATCTTTCTTAAAACACTTAGTATTACAAAGGGAAAATAATGACTTTACAATGAAGAAAACTTCAGACTCCACCTTAGTGCGTGATCAAGATTAACATCATTGGTAATGAGACATATCCCATGTGCCCCCTGATAATGATGTACTAAGAAGGGTTCATTTCCTGTGGTCTTCTTCCCCAAAGTGCATACCTTTAAGATCATTGTGGAAAAAAAAATAATGGAAACCCGAATTAAGGTACATTCTTTAAAATACCTGACCAACACTCTTTAAAAGTATCATAAAATCAGGGGGAAAAATAAGAACTTGTCAGATTAAAAAAGACTGTAGAGTCATAACAAGTAGATGTAAGAGAATTCTTCGTTGGATTCTGAAACACAAAGTGAACATTTGAAAAACTGGCATCATCGGAATAAAACTTGTATTTCAACTAATAGTATTTACTAATGTTAATTTTTTTAGCTATGTGATATAATACTATTTGGGAAAGCTTGGAGAAAGGGATATGGTATTCTGTGTATTATTTTATAACTTTTCTGTAAGGCAAAAGTATTTCAAAATAATTTGTTAAAAGGTATAGAAATGTCCATCTCAGCTTCATTTCTCTTCAGCTCTATTCTTCCCTCCTTCTCAGCTTCATGTTTATCTTTTCAGTGACAATTTATGCAAATACAAAGAAATGTCAATATATGCTTAGTTTTCCCTTTTCTTACATACCAGTAGCATAGTGTATATAGAATCCTAAACATCACTTTATTCACTTATTCACTGGTTCTTTGAGGTCTTCTCATTTATTTTCACAGTAGCATAGAATTCCACTGTGTGAATACACCATAGTTTATTCAAATAAAAATTTGGACTCGTGGGTATCTCTAATCCTTTGGACTCTCAGGTATCTCTAATCTAATAAAGTTAATATACTGTGAATAACCTTGTACATTACATATGTTATCTCAGACATGGGAAAATACTTCTTTGAGATATATTTCCAGAATTAAGACTACTGGATCAAAGAGTAAATGCAACTATAATTGTGGTAGGTATTTTCACCTCCCTTGCACACGAGTAGGATCCGTTTTCATTCCCACCAAAACTATAATAAATACCTGTTTACTCCAGTTTCACTGTGAGGATCCAAAAGTTTTCAAAGTATTTTATTATATATTATTGTTTTTCTAATAACATCATGATGCTACTGTTCCTCTTACAGTTGAAAAATTCGGTCTTAAAGAGACTTATCTTCCTCATATAAATAGCTAGCATCACTCAGTGATGAATCCATAGTCTTGTTGCTATGGAATCAAGTGAACCAGGGCAGTGCTTCATGTCAGCAAACTGGGCAGATGCTCTATCAAACTGCTGCATTGGTAGCAATTGGCCAGATAACATCAAATAACTATCCCACTTTATTTATTTTCCTATTCTTTCATTTGTTTCTGTTATCAATCTGTTAATTTTTTATTTTTATTTATCTAGCATTGAGCTTGAATACCTATCATCTCAAATATAGAATCCACAACTTGAAACAGGCAAAATTAGATTCTAGTAGTAGAAATCTAGATAGTGGTTACCCTTGGTAGAGTTTACAATTGGCAGAATGCCATGGAAAGCTTCTAGGATATTGGTAATGTCTTGTTTCTTTTTTCTTTTTCCTTTTTTTTTTTTTTTTTTTTTTTTTGGTAATGTCTTGTTTCTTGAGCTAGATTCTATGTATGTGTTGTGTATTTTTTCTGTGTGTATCTTAGAATTCAATAAAATGCTTACAAAAAAGCATTCCATGGCTTAAACCCTTACCAGATAGTTAATTTAATTGATTGGTGTTCTTTTAGTTAGTTTAATTTAGTTGAGTTAGTTTAGTTGAGTTAGTTTAATTAATTAGTGTTCTTTTCTTTACCTTAGTAAGGAGTAAGAAGGGTGTTCTCATTCACTCTTCTCTATGGCCAAACCTTGGCATAAGGATAAAATTTCCATATTTAGATGTACAAGAAATGTTTTTTGTATATAAGTAATGATTTGATTTCTGTTGACTCTAGGATGGCACAAAAAGATGGAATATCGGTTTGATATAGGAAAGTGATGTGAAGGTCCGTAGGTTTCCTCCCATTCATCTTAGTAACTGCAGATACACTCAAGGTTCAACCTTACTGTATAGCTCTTTGAAAGTGGGCTTCCGACAGAGCCCAGGCAGAGAAATCCTTACCCAGGATGTGAGTCTTGAGTTCCAACCTCCCTAAGTGCACCATATAACTGATCTGCGTTGAGTTTGGAAGTTTTCTCTCTGTGTTGCCCAGTGTGTATGTCAGTGTTCTCCAGATTGAGAGGATAGGATATATTAGTTATGATAGAAGATATATATTTATAGATATAGATATAGATGATATAGAAATAGATATAGATATATACTAGTACATCTGTAGTTATCTTTCTAAAAAGAGACAGAGAGAAAAAGAGAGATTGAGATTTATTACAGGAATTGGGTCATGCAATTAAGGAGGTTGAGAAGTCCCATGACCTGCTGTCTGCAAGCTGGAGAACCCAGGAAGGCTCTGGTATAATGCGGTCCACACCCAAAGGCCTGAGAACGAGGAGTGCCCATGTCCAAGGACAGGAGAAAATGGATGTCGCATCTCAAGTCAAAGAGCAAATTTGTCCCCTCTCTGCCTTTCTGTTCTATCTGGACCCTTAGGAGATTGAATGGTGCCCGCATGGATTGATGAGAGGCATCTTGTTCACTCACTCAAATCCTAATCTGTTCCAGAAACACTCTAACAGTCATGCTCAGATCCTGTGTCTTACCAGCTCTCTGGGCATCCCTTAGCCCACTTAAGTAGACACATCAAACTAACTATCATCCCAAAATAGTGGACTGGGCTCTTGATTTTTTTTTTTTTTCAGGACTGGGAGACCTCTCCTTTCAAGTCTTGAAAACATCACCAGTTGTCTTGCTGTGCTTGTCCCAGAGCACACCCTCACTCTAAAGCCTCAGAATTCTCTCTTCATGCTTGCCACCAGCAATGCATTCCATCGTCAAAGGCTTATAAAATAAAAACTTAAATATCAGGAAAGGAACATGTCCTCAAGGGACACTAGAAAGACATTCAGCTAACTGTACAGAGATATTAAAAACAATAGAAATTGAAAAGGAAATATACAATCTGAGAAGAAAACTTCAATAAACTACCCTGTTATATATTTTCCAAAGAACCATACTCTTATTTCAAGTACTATACAGGACCCCCAACAGGTGTGAACATAGCAATTTTTGTGCTTCTTAAACTACCAAGATGGAGAATATTGCATCCATCAGAACATTTCTGAAAGATTGTCCTTTTGGTGATTGGAAAGAATACTTCGATAAGCTGTCTTTTGGGGGAAAGATGGAGAGTAATGATGAAAACCTCAAAAGCCATCATAAAGTAACAAGAAACTACCTTCAAAGACAAATAGATCCAGTTACTGATAGAGAATATGTTTTATTGGGTACAAAGTAGTGGTTGCCTGTACACTGATTAAATATTACTCAATGATGTTTCAGAACACAAGGTAAAAAAGTGCTCATACTCACACCTAATATAAATTTGTCATTCTCCATAAACAAGATATTGCCTCCCTTTCCCACAGACGTTACCAAATTTACATTTAACATTTTAGAGATTTACAGTTTAATTTTTTAAATATAGTTTAAGTCATTACTGTAACCTAAGTTCATAGTAAATACTACAGTGAAGCCCCTATACTTACTTAACCACATTAACAGTCATGAGTCATGTTTTAGGTTGGTTTCATATATATATATATATATATATATATATATATATATATACACACACACACACATACATATACATATATCCATATATATGTGTATATATATGTATGTATATATGTATATGTGTGTGTGTATATATATATACATACATACACATACATATGTCCTCCAAAAAGTTGGAGGACGACGCCCAACCACAACCCCTCCCTCAACTCTGCTCCAGGAAAACTCCCCTGTGCCGGGGCCCTGGGTGGACCCCAACATCTCGGCACATTTTCTGGGTGGATGTGACATGCCCCGAACAAGAAAAGGCCTTCGGCCACCGGGAAAAGGGCGGTCCCCAGGGCCACCCAACGCTGGCCAATTCTCACAATGCTGGTGAGGATTGGCCAGAAAACACCTGGCGAACTCACTTCGGGCACCACATGTCTGCAGATCCTTTCCCTGGATCTGGCCCGGGATCCCAGTGGTCGTGTCCCAACCCCGCCAGAAAGCCCTCCGTGAGTCAGGAAAAGGCGAGGCCAACCCCTCCTGCTCCTCAGCCACTGGGGATCCCCTCCCTGATGCCTGCCCATTCCAGGACCTGGGCACGAACCCTCGCCTGCTTTCACAGCCTTCTGTTTCCAGGTTCCTGTCCCTCGGGGCCTCCAACTGGGGAACACTGAGACCTGCACCACAAGTCGTACTACCACCCCAGAGTAAACAGTGCCTTTCAGAGCTGCGTACAAGCCTTTGAGTGAGAGATAACATTCACTCACCCACAGAGGCCAAACCGCATCCCTGGGCTCCCCACCGCCCAAAAAATAGGAGGTAGATGCCCGGCCACAACCCCTCCCTCAACTCTGCTCTGGGAAAGCACCCCTGCGCAGGGACCCCGGGTGGGAGGCGCCGTCTTGGTGCGTTTCCCGGGTGGCCGCGACATGCCCTGAGCCAGGACATGCCCCGGCCGCGACATGTTTCCTGGGGGACAGGGCGGTCCGTAGGGCTGCCCGACGCCAGTGTATTCTCAGGAACGTTCTGCCCAAATCGATCCTGATTTTGGCAGAACACTTGTGAGAACTGGCCGTAAAATGCCTGGTGAACTCTCTTTGGGTGCCGCACATCTGCAGGACCGCGCCCTGGGCCTGGCCCGAGGTCCCGAGTGGTCGCGTCAGAATCCTGGCAAAAAGCCCTCCAGGAGTCAGGTGCAGGCGAGGCCGAAGCCTCCTCCTCCTCAGCCTCGTGGGGTCCCCTCCCTGCCATGGGCAGATGGGGCTGCGACAGCCCCGAGGCCTGGGCATAAACCCTAGCCTGCTTTCTCAGCCTTCCATTTCCAGGGTCCTGTCCCTCGGGGACTCCAACTGGGGAACCCGAGTCCCACACCACCAGTCCCTGTGCCATCCCGGCACCAATGGTGTCTTTTGAGATGAGGAAAAGCCTGGGTGCGAGTGAAACTTTGGTGCCCCCCTGAGGCCACCCCTGGCCTTGGGTGCCCAGCAGCCCGAAAAGCCAGAGGCAGATGCCTGGCCATATCCCCTCCCTCAACTCTGCTCCCAGAAAGTCCTCTGCGTCATGGTCCCCAGGTGAGCAGTGTCATTTCAGCTCATTTTCCGAGTGGTCGCCACATGACCCAAGCGAGAAAGGGCGCTCACCCAAGTGGGACACGGCAGTCCACTGGGCCGCCCAATGCCGGCCAATTCTCACGAGCATTCTGCCCGAATATATCCCGATTCTGGCAGAATGCTCGTGAGAATTTGTCGGTAAAGGCCCGGCGAAATCGCTTCGGGTGCCCCACGTCTGCAGGGCCACCCCCTGGGCCTGGGCCTGGATCCCAAGTGGTTGCATCTGAACCCTGACAGAAAGCCCTCCATGAGTCAGGGGCAGGTGAGGCCGACGCCTCCTACTCCTCCGTCTCCGGGCGTCCCTTTTCTGGCGCTGGCAGATGGAGCCGGGTCTGCCCTTGGGCCCAGGCCTGAAACATCACCTGCTTGGTCAGCCTCCCATTTCCAGGGTCTTATCCCTCGGGCCCTCCATTTGTGAAACCCCGAGTCCCGCGCCATTAGTCCACCTCCCACCCCGACGGAAACATTGCCTTTCACAACTGGGGAAAAGCCTCCGTGTTACGAAAACTTTGTGTCCCCCCCGAGGCCAGCCCCAACCTTGGGAGTACCAGTGGCCTGAAAATTCTGAGGCAGACGCCCGGCCAAAGCCACTCCCTCAACTCTGCTCTGGGAAAGTTCCCCTGCACTGGGGTCCGTGCCTGGGCTGCCCCATCTCGGCATATTATCCGGATTGCCGCAACATGCCCAGAGCGAGAAAAGGCCCACAGCCAGAATGGACAGGGCAGTCTGCAGTTCTGCCAAATGCCGGCCAGTTCTCATGAGCGTTCTACCAAAATCAATGCTGATTTGGGCAGAATGCTTGCGAGTATTGAGCAGAAATCCCCTGGTGAACTCACTTCTGGTGGGAAACCTCCTGGCCAGAGAAACCTGTGCCACCTAAAACTATCCACACCTTCTGAAGACCCCCACAATGCAATCCTGGAGCCTGACAGGCTGTCTGAGAAATGCCCTGAACTCAGCCCTCTGGAGAGCCTGAGTCCGCTGGCATATCTGGCCTGCCATTCTCCCAGGATCAAATCGTAACACAAGGTTGGGTGTTCAGGTTCTGGAACCCTGAGGCCTGAAATCCAATTCCTCCCATGGATGGGAGCATCAGAATAATGGCAGGACGCAGACTCACTTCCAGGAGGAGACCATTTCATTTGGTGCTAGCAAACATCCTCAGAGTCGTATAAAGCAGCATGCCACCCATAGGCCTATCCCACCATCTTTGCCCCTCCAGGCCAAAACCCAGGGACTGAGGAGTCTCCTGAGTCCCACTATCAACTCGGCCCTTGGGTGAGCCGATATCTGTGCTGGCACATCTGACGTGCCATGTCCCTAAGACATGACCCTAACCCTAAACCTAACCCTAAACCTAACCCCTAACCCTAACCCTAACCTTAACCCTACCCCTAAACCTAACCCCTAACCCTAAACCCTAAACCCTAAACCCTAAACCCTAAACCCTAACACTAACCCTAACCCTAACCCTAAACCCTAACCCTAACCCTAACCCTAAACCCTAACTCTAACCCTAACCCTAACCCTAAACCCTAACCCTAACCCCTAAACCTAACCCTAACCCTACCCCTAAACCTAACCCAAACCTACCCCTAAACCCTAACATCTAACCCCTAACCCCTAAAACCTAACACTCTAACCCTCTAACCGTCTAACCCTCTAACCCTCTAACCCTAACCCCTAACCCTAACCCTAACCCTAAACCCTAATCCTAACCCTAAGCCCTCCGTGAGTCCAGCGCAGGCAAACCTGATGCGTGCAGCTGCTCAGCCTCCGGGGCTCCCTCCATGGCACTAGGTGATGGGGCCGGGAGAGTCCCGAGGCCCAGCATGAACCCTGCCCTGCTTTTTCAGCCTTCCGTTTCCAGGGTCCTGTCCCTCAGGACCTCCAACTGGGGAACCCTGAGTCCCACCGAGTCCCCCTACCACCCCGGCGCAAATGGTGCTTTTGGAAATGCGTAAAAGCCTTGCAGCAAGAGATACCTTCCTACCCACACTGAGGCCCGCCCTATCCTTGGAGGCCCCAGACGCCCAAAAAGTCGGGGGCGGATGCCCGCCACAACCCCTCCCTCAACTCCTCTCAGGGACAGCTTCCCTGCGCCGGTGCCCCTGGGTTGGGCACATCGTCTCAGCGTGATTTCCAGGTGGCCGCGATATGCCCCGAGCCAGAAAGGGCCCTCGGCCATGGGGAACAGGGCTGTCCGCAAGGCTGCCCAACGCTGGCCAATTCTCACAAGTGTTCTGCCCAAACCGATCCCCATCGTGAGAATTGGCCGGAAAACCCCAGTCAAACTCACTTCCGGCACCGCAGGTCTGTGCGGCCACCCCCTGAGCCTGGCCCTGCATCCTGAGCGGTCCTGTCCATCCTGCCAGAAAGCATTCCAAGAGGCAGGCTCCAGCGAGGCCGATGCCTCCTGCTACACAGCCTCCAGGGTCCCCTCCCTGGCGCTGTCCAATGGCGCCAGGCCTTCCCCGGGGCCCAGGCACAAACCCTCACCTGCTTTCTCAGCCTTTTGTTTCCAAGGTCCTGTCCCTTGGGGCCTCCAACTGGGGAACCCTGATTCCCGCGCCATGAGTCGCCCGAACACCTGGCGCAAACGATGCCTTTCGGAGCTGCATACAAGCCTTCGAGAAAGAGATACATTCGTTCCCCCAGAGACCTGCCCCAGCCGCCTGAAAAGTGGAAGGACGACTCGCAGCCACCACCCCTCCCTCAGCTCTGCTCCAGGAAAGCTCCCCTGCGCCAGGGCCCCCGGGTGGGCAGCGTCTTCTCGGCGTGTTTTCCAGATGGCCGCGATACCTGGAAAGGGCCTTTGGCCCCGGGGAACAGGGCAGTCCCCAGCGCTGCCCAAGGCCGGCCAATTCTCACGAGCGTCCTGCCCAAACCGATCCCAATTTGGGCAGAACGCTCAAGAGAATTGACCGGAAAACGCCCGGCGAACTTGCTTCGGGTGCCGCACATCTGCAGGGCCGCCCCCTGGGCCTGCCTGGGATCCCGAATGGTCGCGACCGAACCCCGCAAGAAAGCCCTCCGGGAGTCAGGCATGGAAGAAGCTGACGCCTCCTGCTCCTCAGCCTCTGGGGGTCCTCTCCCTGGTGCTGTCCGATGGGGCCGGGCCTGCCCTGAGGCCCGGGTCTGAACCCTCGCCTGCTTCCTCAGCCTTCGGTTTCCAGGGTCCTGTCGCTCGGGGCCTCAACTGGGGAACCCTGAGTCCCGCGCCACAAGTCCCCCAACCACCCTGATGGAATCTGTGCCTTTTGGAGGTGCGTACAAGCCTTCGAGAAAGAGATACTTTCATTCACCCACAGAGACCTGCCCCATCCCTGGGAGCCCCAGGCACTGGAAAAGTTGGAGGATGATACCCGGCCACCACCCCACCCTCAACTCTGCTCCGGGAAAGCTCCCCTGCGCCGGGTCCCTGGGGTGGGCCACATCATCTCGACGCATTTTCCAGGTTACAGCGACAGGCCCCGAGCGAGAAAGGGCCCTCGGCCACGGGGAGCAGGGCGGTCCACAGGGCTGCCCAATGCCGGCCAATTTTCATGAGCATTCTGCCCAAACCAGGATCATGAGAATTGGCCGGAAAACGACTGGCGAACTCGCTTCAGGCGCTGCATGTCTGCAGAGCCGACCCCTGGGCCTGGCCCAGGATTGCAACGGTCGCATCTGAACCCAGCCAGAAAGCCCTCCAGGAGTCAGGCTCTGCAGAGGCTGACACCTCCTGCTCCTCAGCCTCCGGGGTTCCCCTCCCTGGTGCTAGCCATTGGGACCATGCCTGCCCCGGCCCGGGCATGAACCCTCGCCTGCTTCCTCAGCCTTCTGTTTCCAGGGTCCTGTCCCTCGGGGCCTCCAACTGGGGAACCCTGAGTCCCACGCCTCAACTCCCACTCCCACCACAGTGCAAACAGTGCCCTTGGGAGCTGCGTACAAGCCTCAGAGCGAGAGATACATTTGTTCCCCCACAGAGGCCAGCCCCATCCTTGGGCGCCCCAGGCGCCTGAAACGTCAGAGGACAATGCCCAGCCACAAAGCCTCCCTCAACTCTGCTCCAGGAAAGCTCCCCTGCGCCGGGGCCCCCGGGGGGGGGGGAGCACATCGTCTCGGCGCATTTTCCGGGTAGCTGAGACATTCCCGGAGTGAGAAAGGGCTCTCGGCCACTGGGGACAGGGCGGTCCCCAGGGCTGCCCAATGCCGGCCAATCTCAGGAGCTTCTTCCCATAAAGGTATCGATTTTGGAGAGGAAGAAACCTTCCCACCCTTCTAAACCACCCCATCATCAGCGTTCCCCCGGCCAGAAACCACGATTGTGCCCCACTGCAGGACTTATTCCCTCAACTCAACTCCGAGGGGAGCCCGCATCAGTGCCGGCTGATCAGAGCTGCCATTCCCCAAGGCCATAACCTACTCTTAAGTTGTGTTTTCTGTCTTCCTTTTACAGGGGCCTCTCCCCCAAGCCCTTTGGCTTGGGAACCCTGGAGTCACACCGTAGGAGTCCTCCTGCCACCCAGCAGGAAACCAGTCCATTTGGAGCTGCACAGAACTGTCAGAGCCAGAGAAATCTGTGTGTCCCCATGAGTACTCCCCCACGTTCTGCAGCCCCCTGGAGCGGAGCATGATGCGCCACCTGACCACCATCCTCAACTCAGCTCCTCGGGGATCCCACCTCCCCACCAGCAGTTTGGGCCTGCCACACCCCTAGCTCAACTCTTCTCAGGGACCCGTGTCAGGTCTAGGCAAACCTGGAACTCCCCGGCCTGCCGCAAAGCTCTAGGATCCCCTCTCCTTCTTCTCAATTGACACCAGCCCAAGGCTTTCTTGACAAAGGGGGAAGGCTACCTCCTGACTGCTTAACACCTCCTTTCCTCTTCTGCCTTATTTCTCTCCACTTACCTTTGTACCTGGGCAAACTGGAAGGAACATATCCATGGAACGTGGACATGCTCTGACATCTGAATCTTCCTGGCAGCTTTCTGAGGGCTCCTTATGCAAACAGAATCTAGTGTATTGTAACACAGTGTGTTTGCAAATGATCATCAAGAGAACAAGAGAGCAAAAATCACTCCATTTTTACCTCCCTCTTCATGAGGTAGAACATGGTCTTCTTCTTTCCTTCCTTCACTTCAATTCCAATTCGTTTCCATGCAGTGTTCGTTCCTTTGCTTCAGGGGTAGGATTTCGTGATTCCTCACCTGCACAGAACACCCAGAGCTCATCACAATGAGTGCCCTCCCTAAGAGCCCTCACCCATTGAATCCTTCCCCTCCACACCCTGCTCTCTAGCCGCCCTCAGTTAGTGCTCTCTAAGTTTCAGTCTCTTTCCTAATTGACTTATCTTTCTCCCCTCACTATGTTCACGTTTTCTTTCTGAAATTCCATAGAAGTCAAATTATAGGCTATTGGTATTTTCTTACTGATTTTGCTTAGCTAAATCCACTGTAGATCCATCCACATCCTTGCAGATGGTAAGATTTCATTATTTCTGAACCTGGCTCCTATTCCATTGAGAATATGTGGGAGATTAGATATCTACGTTCATATATATATATATATATATATATATATATACATATCGCTCATCAGCGAATGGCCATTGGGACCTCCTCCATCGTTTCGCTATGGTTGATAATGCTGGTGTCCATATCACGGTGCTGTAACCCATTGAATGTGCATTTTTGTGCCCTTGAGGGAAATTCTTAAGAGGGCAAGTGCTGTATCCTAGGGTTGTTCAGTTTTGAGCATTCAGAGGAACCAGCGTGCTCTTGTCCAGAGTGGCTGCAAAATCCTGCATGCCCACCGACAGTGCACGAGGGTTCCTCGGGATGCAGAACGTTCCCTGCCAGCAATTTCCTAAGGAGGAAACAGAAAACCTGGGGACAACATGACTCAGACAGCGTCCAGCAAGCAGCCCCAGAAATTCACCCCAGGGTGAATCCTGACGCCATGCCCTGGGAAGCCATCAGAATGCCTCTATCCGGTGGAATTCCCAAAGACTCTCCTTCTGACTTCACCACCCATGGAACTGCAGAGAAAGGATGCCATGGCCAACTCTCTAGAGGGTCCTCTCAGTGAAACTAGAAAGTCAAGCTTCCCTTTTTCATCTAAGGCTCCTTGGAATCCTTTGGAATGTTCCCTCTGCACTCATTGGAACTCCTTGGATGAAAAAGACAAATCCATTAGGATCCATCTCCTTGGACAAAGAAGCTATCCTCCAAGCCTCTATCTGGCCACACACAGCCACCTCACTCTAGATGCCGGCCATTCCACCACAGCCTAGGACCCATGGAATCAACAGTGTTCAAGGAAGGAACGCATTCTAGGTCCCAAACACACACCGAGTCCATCTCATCTTCCCTTTCGAATCCAAGGGATTGCCTAAGAAAGAGATGTTCCAGATACCTCTGTGAGCCAGAAATAAGCCGAGAAAATGAGATCCCCTGCCAGGTGCTCCCTGCAGGGAACCTCAGGACCTCTGGCACCCACTCGCCATGGCTGACAGCTACGTTCATGGGACTTTGTGGCTCCACTGGAGATGAGAGAAAACCCAGGATGTTTGGGGCGAGAGAGAAGTTTAACCTCCCACGCTGGCATGGATGAGCCACTGTGCCCCATGGGCCTGCTGTTTTCTCTGAATGCCGACGTCCTGGAACAAGCAGCATGATGGATTCAGACGCTCATTTCCATACTTCAGGTCTCGTGGAGCCAGAGCGAAGAAGGGTTGTCAGGTGCGGATACGTAGGCTCCTCCCACCTAAAGCCTACACACCTGCTCCGATTCCTGGGAGAAGGAGGGACACATGCTTGTTTCTTAAGTGGTCATTCACTTCCTTCTCAAGCCGGCCGATGCCCTTGTCCTTTTTGGAGAAGCAAATAGACTCTTCCAGACAGACACTCAACTCCTCAGTTCCAAAGGCACCATGGGTTGAGTTTGGTTCCCCCGGCTCCAGACCCCCACCGGGAGGACCCTTCTGAACCATCCTGACAGCACATTCCCATCCAACCTGGGGCAACGGGGCACAGTGCTGAGTGGGGGCCTGACTCCAGCGGTTGTCACCACCACTCTTGAGCCTGGGGAAACAGTCTTCAGCTCAACACTCCGTCCTGTGAAAACAAACTGCAGTGCCTCACGTTTCAGGGTCCCTCACCCAGCACCTCCCCACTGCCCTCAGAGCCAGCAGGCTGCAGGGACTCCTCTTCTGGTGTGTTTGCCACGGCAGCTCAGCACTGCCTCCAGTGGTGGCAAGCGGCATTGCCACGCCTTAAAGTGACACTCCCATCACAGCTCACCACGCCCTCCAGTGGCGACCCTCTGTAAAGCCGCACCATCCCTTGTCTCCTACTGCAGCTCGCCACTGCCTCCAGTGGTGGCAAACGGCACTGCCACTTCTACAAGCGTCTCACACTGCATTTCACCACTGCTCCCAAGTGTGGGGATCCTTCACCGTCACTCCTTCCAGCGTCTCACATGGCTTGTCAGCACAGTGGGGACAAGCTGCAATGCCATGTCTCTCTCTGGTCCACAGATTCAGGTTGGCTTTCTGTGTATGCTCACTGGACATCTGCCAACACGTGCCCTCACTGCTGCCATCAGGAGCACATTCAGGGAACCGGGCATGTGGGGAGGCATGCAAAGCACTGGGGTGTCTTTGGGCCTGTTGGGGGGAGCTAGAGGCAAAGTAGCCCCAGCAGCTCCTAGGCTGGCTTCTTGACAGAGTCCACAGTGCAGTTAGTGGGATCCAGATCGCTTTAATGCCCTCCAAGTGTCCTACCTGCCACTTTCCCAGTCTCTTCCTGCCCCATGGTGTAGCTCAGGCTTCAGTGCTCTAAGTGGAAAGAGAGAGAAGTGGGCCTCTGTGGCAGCAGCCCACCCAACTGAAGAAGCTGAGTGCTTACTCATGTGCTCTCACTTTCCCCCACAGGAGAAAAGAAACTGCAGTGGCTGAGAGCTCAGCCCTAAGCTGTACCAACTGGCGGAGTGGGGGGACAGCTGAGGCACAACGGACGGTCACAAACTTGGTGGCTGAACACGGCACAAATATATCATTTCATGGTACTGTCAGTCAGAAATCCAGGCACAGCACAACCAGACTCTGCTCAGGTTCCTATGAGGCTGAAATCAAGATCATTTAGCTGGGGTGGCTCTTCTCATCTGAGGCTCAAGAACGTGTTCTAAGTTCACTGGTTGTTGGCAAAACGTATTCCCTTACAAATATAGAACTGAGATCTTAATTTTCTTACTAACTTTGGCCAAGACTGTTCCCAGATCCTAGAGAACACCTGTAGTTGCTTGAACGGGGCCCCACAGACAGTTCACAACATGGATGTTTGCCTTCTCCCAGGACAACCAGAGCCAATCTCTAACTTCTGCAACCAGCTTGAGAAAACTTTTAAAGGGTTTTTTAAGGGTTTGCCTGATTAGGTCAGGCCCACCCACAATAACATAACATAATCACAGGAGTGATATCCCATCATATTCACAGATTCTTCCTGTAATCAGGGAGATTATATAGGGCATATACAACAAAATGTGGAAATTCTGGAGACCATCTCATGATCCTGTCTCCCAAAGAAGAGCTATGAGAAAAGATGTTCCTTCTTTCTTCCTCTGTGAGGATTAGGTATGCCTGGTATCTTTCTTATCAGATGGAGGAAGCTTGCCTGGGAATGAAGCCACCCAGAGGAGAACAAAACAAGAGAAGTATTAAAAACAGAACTCTTACTGCATCCATTGACAACCTAGATCATGCCATATCTACAGGCCTGCCCACAGGCTTTTCCATTTCATAAGCCAATTAATTTTTCTTAAGCTATAGGACTTTGACTCCATACCTTGCTTCTGAAATGGCCTTGACTATCACAGATGCTGAAATGTATGGCCCCTGAAGATGCACTTGTGAATTTGCCATTTGGCCTGGGTCTTCTTTGTAAGAGTTTTATCTAATGGGCCCTTTCCCAATGCCCAAATTATTCGTCCTGAAGAAAATTAAGTCACAAGTTTTGTTTCTTTAGTAAGGCTTGAGGAAGGAAAAGCATGCCTCCTGTCCAAACACACAGGGAAGAAAGAAATGATGAGAAGACCACACAAGGATATAAAAGATCTTCAATGGTGGCAAGGGATAGCAGAAACAATCTTGATTACAGGTGAAATTGAAGAGATGCCGTCACAGGAGGGGATGAATTCGGACTGACTGCATATTGCTGTTGACAGTCAGAGTTTCCACTGCAAACAGAACTTTTTCTGCTTTAGTGGGAATGCCTACATTCATGGGTTACTTTCACATATATGTCATAATTAATCTTCATGATAATTCAGTAAGGTAGTCAATACTGGTATACAGTTTCCATTTTATAGGTAAGGAAATTGAGACTCAGAAAAGTGAGGTTACTTGCTCAAGTCACAAAGCCAGTAAATGGCTGAATCAGGACTATAATTCAGGTTTCCTGGGTGCTGGTCCCCAGAGGTGGAATGACATGAGCTGTGGAATTGCCAGGTTCAGAGTCCAGCCCATCCACTGACCAGCTGGCTGGCCAACAGTGGATGGTTGGAGCAATGAATAAAATGATATGTTATGTGCCCAGAATAGAAACTGTTGGGAAGAATTTGTTCCCTTTTACATCATTCAGGAGTGGTGACCATGCCCATTGTTGCCTGAGGAAAGGACTCCTGGGGGTTGTTAAATGTTTGGGGGCAGATGCTGTGTGCAAGGTCTTTCTGGGAATGACAGGAGCCCAGAGGGGTGAGGAGGCTGTGGATGGCAGGGGGTGGTGTGGACAAGCCCTCTGGAAGGATGGAGGCCCACCCACCCCAGAGCAGGGCCCCTTGTGCCTCCTCATTCTGACCTTCACAGTTCTTGAGCACCAGGTGGGAACTCAGTGCCTCTGCTCATGTGCATTATGCAGACATGGTTCCAGTTCCTGGGTTGGTGGAGGTGAGGAGTTTAGCCCCAAAACACCTATCAAGTATATTCCTGGACATCTGAGCAAACACAAAATCATCTTCTGCAATGGGCAAGCTTCAACCCATGAGACACCAGGACATCTGTGAGCCCAGTCCCTGACTATGGGCTAGCAGTGGAGGTTCTTCACAAACCCCTCACCTCTGCCATGGCTTCTCCCCTCCACTGCTCTACCACACGGTCTTCCTCCCAGTGTGGGGCCACTAGGTGCTGCCTCTGTGGGAAGGCACAAACCGAGGAGCTGGTCCCAGCTCTGTCCTTAACTTGCTGTGTCATCTTGACCAAATCACTGGGCCTCTCTAGGACTTGGTGTCCTTCGCTATAAGACAAAGGGGTGGAACTCCCAGGGGAGTTTTTATTACTTGAGACTGAAAAACACCATGAAAAAGAGATAGCAATACTGTGGGTTCCTCCGTCAGAAAAGCAGCTCTCCAGGACTGCCCAGTCTCACGAGACCCAGGATGTATGTGAAGCTGAGTAAGCACTTGTTAGAGAAGAGGTGATTGTCTTTATTTGTATTTATAATTAAAGCATTAAAAACAATTAAGCACTTTCTTCTTGTTGTCTTAAAAAGAAAAGAAAGATGGAAGGGTAAACCAGATGGCCCCCACCTGCTGTCTTCTAGCTTGAAATTATATTTACGGATAATTATTCCTGCCTCTCCCATGTCTCCCCCACCCCCACCTTTTACCCCTGCCTGCTGTGATCTACCCCCTGCACCATTTTGACTAAAGGAGCAGCCGGTGACTGCCTTATGTCCAGGCTTCCATATGAGGGTGTTAAAAGAAAACACAGGCCCGGGGCGCCTGGGTGGCTCAGTGGGTTAAGCCTCTGCCTTCGGCTCAGGTCATGGTCTCAGGGTCCTGGGATATAGTCCCGCATCGGGCTCTCTGCTCAGCAGTGAGCCTGCTTCCCCCTCTCTCTGCCTGCCTCTCTGCCTACTTGTGATTTCTCTCTCTCTCTCTCTGTCAAATAAATAAATAAAATCTTTAAAAAAAAGAAAAAAAAAAAGAAAACACAGGCCCAAAATGGAGTCATTAATGCTAAAACCACATCACCAGACCAAGGCTTAATACCTAACCTAATTACAGTTCCAGCCTTCTCAGGAATGTAGTCTCAACCAGTCAGTCTGGAATCTTCTAATCACTACCAATGAGGAAATCTGCCACATGGCCCCTTTTCTTCTCCCAAAGAAAGATGATGTAATCCACTCTTTCCTTCTCTCTGCCCCCTTCAGCCTGTAAAAGCTTCCCATTCTGTATAGCTCCTGGGAGCTCCCCTCTACTTACTGGATGAGATGCTGCCTGAGTCATCCATCATCCAACAAACCAATTAGATCGTCACAGTGCACCATCGGTTTGCAAGGCTCTACCCCATCTTATGGCACTGGAGTGGTTCTGACTTCATGCAGACTGCATTTTGAGCATCTGCAAGGGGGAAGGACCCCATGAGCTTGCATGGCATGGAGGCAGCTGGTAGCTTGGGAGTCCCCTCTCAGCCCAGCCCAGCCCTGGCCAGACTCCCCACCCCCACCCCAATCCAGGCCTGTGTCCTCCTGTTCGAGGAATAAGTCTGATGGAGCCCACTTCTGGGGACTGCTGGGCAGGGACAGAAGGGTCCCCCCAGTAGACCTTTACAGACCATAGGACAGTCACCAACTTAGGAGAAAGGTAAGGTAGTTAAAATAGACAAACAAGGGCCCGGAACTCCAGCAGGGCACCAGGTCTGGCCCTGTCATGAACAGGATTTTCCTGCTCTGGGCAACCTTTCCTGGGCACCACAGAGACCTGTAACCATGGACACGTCAAACTGAGATCTCTGGGCTCTTCTGGCTCCAAGCCCACTGGGCCTGATCTCTCACTAGGTTCCACCACAGGACCCCAGAGCTTCTCCCCTCTCCCAGATGGAGACATGGCACACACCCAGCACAGGGTGAGGGCGGGTCTCCTCCAGTGCACAGTGGAGACCAATGACTGACACACAATAGGTGTGACCTTCTTGCGGTGTTATCACCAAGAAAATGGCTCCAGATCCATCCATGCTCTGGCCTCAGGCTATCCCACACCAGGACAGAGATGAACTGATGCCAAGGGTCACCACCAAGCCTAGGTGTCGCCCTGACTTATGAAAGGGACCTTGAGCAGAGCACTCACTGCAGGCCACTCGGTTAAGTGCTTGAGGGGGAATCGGGCCTTCAGCTGCAGGGTTCACTGCCTTCCTGTGCACCACACTGTCTGCCCCAGGAGAGGTCAGGCTGCGAGCTGTGAGACCCGCACTATGCTTACCAGTGACCTTCGCCATTTCTTCTTTCTTTCCTTTTTTTTTCCTTTGAGATTTATTTATTTATTTATTCAAGAGAGAGACAGAGAGAGCATGCAGGATGGGGGAGGGGTAAAGGGAAAAGAGTCTCAAGCATACTCTGTGCCCAACATGGAGCCCAACACGGGTCAGCGCCATGACTCCGAGATCACAGCCTGAGCTGAAACCAAGAGTCCGATGCTTAAACAGTGGTACCACCCGGGCGCCCCTGACCTGTGCCATTCCTGCGCCACACAACTTTAAATACAAGTGGCAAGACATTTCTTCAAAGTGATGTGGGAAACAGAGGCAGATGAAAAATTATTAAGTTTCCTTACCCACTGATAAGTCCTTGACACAGGCAGAGTGACATTCCTCTAGGGACTCAACTGCCTCTACCTTAACACTTTGCTAAGGGCAAATGATGACCCCTAACCCCAACCAGGATCCTATAAGTCTCCTTTAACAACTCCTTTGGAAACTTCTCTAAACCCTCCAAGGTAGTGTGGACAATCATTCCCAAACATATGGCCCACCGATACACATCTAAAGGGTCTCGTGACAAAGGTTTTATTACTGGGAATGAATCACCTTTTTCCCAACATTAGCTAGCCCCTCAAGGTCCTGGAAACCTTGCTTCCAAAATTCCTTAGAGACTTACGCCATCCCTGACCCCCTCCCAACTTGCAAGCATATAATGGACCACCTCTCACAGCCCAGGGCAGCAGCTCTTCGGGCCCACAAGGTCCTGTCCCTGTGCTTTGATAAACCACCATTTTGCACCAAAGATGCCTCAAGAATTCTTTCTTGGCGGTCGGCTCCAGACCTCATCCCACCAAACCTCACTTACGTTCTAAGACTTCATCAAAAGGACCCCTGTGAGCCAGCAGCTGAGAGGTCCCTGGATTCTTAGAGCTAGATTAAAGGACCCGGCCTGACAATGTGACAGTGGGAACACCCTGAAAGGTTTCCCATCCTGAAAGGACAATAATGTGTTTCCCATCTACCTCTTGGGCTTGTTGCAAGGATGAGAAAAAACACTGTGTATGAACTTATTTTGTAACATTATGTCTTATGATGATCATAACTTTTATTTTTGAGAAAACTCGACCTATTGGTTGCCAACTGATATTTGAAGCAAAGGAAAGAAAGGCAACTAGCATTTGAGTTTTTAAATGTCCAATGTTACCAGTCACCTAAGAACTGTCAATTAAAATAAAACAATTCTATTTTTACCTGTTAAATTCAGTGCCCTGGGCATGCACTATGGTAGGCCACATGCAGGCCTCACTGAAATAAACTCTTAAGCGCAATCTGGAACAAGCACTTCGGGCTTCTGCCTCGGCCACTTAAGGACATAAACAGAGATGCGGAATATCCTTTATGCATAAGATCTTTCTCCTAGAGCAAGGAGGAACTGGAAGTCACTCACATGTACAAAACTGGAGAAAGTGAAAATGGCACTTAGCTCTTGTCTGTCCAGAAGCCCTTTAGTCAGCCTGACTCCTTCTCTTTCAGAAGCCCTGCTTCAAAATTCTCCCAGCCCCTGTGGTTCTGACCACCGGCGCCGAGCTGAACCCACCTGCAGAGAAGGACACGTGGGCCGGCTCGGCCAGTGAGGTCAGCCCACCTGGACACGGACATTAGTCAGGAATGGCTCTCTCGCCGGGGAAGGTGTACCCTCTGCGCCCTAAGATGAAACTGGCTGCAGTTAAGACCAACGCAGTGGGAGGAGAAGCCAGGAGATGATACAGTGCTAAAGGAGTATTTTCAGATCAACGAACTCCTCGTTTTGCTGACACTACTCTGACGAGGGTTCCAGTCACTAGCAATCAGCGCTAACACAGACCACTAGCTGGCAGCCGGAGGAGAGGGACCTGATGGGATATTCTGCAGTCAGTGCACGCCATCCTCAGGAGCAGTTTCTGGGAACATAACAAGACTGTGATTGAGTGAAAGAAGATTCACAATCCATACACAGCACAATAATTGATTTCACAGAAAAAATTTCATGGATGCAAAAATTGGAAGCCAGCACATCAAAATATTAGCAGCCATGCTGAGTGGTGAGATTATGAATTTTCAACCTTAAAAAATTGTCCATACAGATATATATCTTACAATAAATACCAAGGGAAAAAACTAAGAAAAAGATTTATTGATTTATACTTCCTTTGATCCCAAAAAGGACTTAAGCTATCATGGTCTTCTCAGATGAAAATTTTATTGTCTCTGAATGAGTTTGGGATTCTCCTAAAAAATACTGACCTACCAGTTTTGCACAACAGTAGAATGCTGGGTTTTTTGTTTTTTTTTTTTCATTACTAAAACTGAAAACATGCTCCATGATAGAAAAGCAGGCTCAGCTCTTCAATTTCTTTGTGACCTTCGGTCTGAATATCACTAAGAAGGGAGCCGTGATATTAACTGCCTCTAGTCAGGTTATTAATTCACTGATTTCATTGAACCGTGCCTCATTTCCTAAAGGATTTTTATCCACTCCACTCCATGTCTCCAGGGAATCTGAACCTGAACTAAAAGAGTAAAAACACTAATTATTGGCCATGGCCTGGTAAAGAAGAGCAGACTTGACCCGCTAACCACACACCCGAAGCCAACAGAATTCCGCCGAGCACGGCCGTCTGGGCTCGGTAGTCTCAGGCTCCTTAGCTATTACCTTTCTATCTTAAATTCTCTTTTCTTGATCAGGGCCTACCTCGTTCTCTGCCAAATCCAGTCTTCGTTTGAGACACTCATCCCCTCTGGTAAAGGCAAGGGCTCCGACCCTGAGTTGCTGCAGGTGGGCACAAGGGGCCCTGAAGGAAACGACATGGAGGAAGTGGGAACTCCATGGAAGCTGAGCAGTAGCAGGAGCAGACCAGGCCCCTGCTTCTCCTCTTGCCCCCACCGGGCTGCTTTTACCCCAGTGTGGCCTCACCAAGGCCATCCTCGCCTAACCTGGCCCACGGTGTCACTCTTGGGGAATTGAGCGGCTCCAGGGCAAGAGCCCAGCATCTCCATAGAGGGGTCTACGGTGCTCTCTGGTGGTCAGTCGGAGCACGACAGACATACTCTCAAGTGCAGAGCCAGCGCGGGCGCCCACAGTGACACAGTGGTTGGCTTTCCGGGTGATAACTGGATCTTACCCGAACACAGAGGCTTTCATACTGCACCAAGTGGTGAAGGGAGAAATCACCGTCAGTGAGTAAAGGGAGAAAAGCAGATACACACCCTCAATCTGATTCTATCCCAAGTTCCCTCGGCACCCAAAGCCCCGCAGGAAGGCAGCCAACAGCTTTGCTAAAATAAAAATGCAAAAGGGTTTCAACAGCAGACAGTGAAAGCGTAATAAATACGAACATCCATGTTGAAGAAAACAGACCCAACACACTTCACGAAAATAATGCTTTTAATTATTTTGAGTGAAAAGCCCATTTTAGCAAGTTCCATATAAATCATTTTTTTTTTTTTGATTGAAATTTGTATTGTTTGTTTGGGGGCTTGTGCTATAGATGCTTTGAAAAACATGGTACAGTAGCTTCTATCATTCCTTTTTTCTTTCTTTTTTTTATTTCTATGTGCTGGCACAGTTCCCAGTGCCTAATAAAGATTACCTCATTTAAACCTCACAGCAGTGCTACGAATGTGTGGTATTACTGTCTCCATTTTATAGATGAGGTAATGGAGGCACAGAGAGGCTGAGGGACTTGGCCAAGACCACGCAGCTTTGAAGTACTAGAGGTTGAAGTTCAAGACTAGGCATAAATCATTTTTCTTAAGCAGAAGCTGTTCGCTAGATTTTAGGTAAGTTCATTTTGTAGTTTTAAAACATAACAACGCATATTCCTCTTCCTCTCTTGGCCATGTAAGGATCCGGCAGCTTGGTTCCTGACACGCCTCTTGAAGGGTCTTCCCTCATCTTCTGAAACCATGTGTGCAGATAATAAAACCAGTTTCTTCTTTTCTGAAGAAATGTGATTTTTTTTCTTTAACGTTATCTTCTCCCTCATGACCTGACTTAGGTAGTAATAGCACAGAAGCCATTTAAAGATTTTGAGCGGCCGCGGCCCCCTGCTGAGAGCGGCATTCTTTAAAAAGCTACAAAGTGCAGCTGGGGGCAGTGGGTTTGGGGACTGGCTTAAGCTGGTCTATGCCTGGTAAACTCTACTTAAACAGAACACCAGAAAATGACACACAAAATTCCCTGCATCCTTTCTTCTTTTGCAAGCCCATTTGGGGAAGAAAAATAAAATAAAGTGTACATATATGTGGGTGTGTATTTTGAGTGGAGGACACAGATTATAGTGTCCACTTTAATGGGGAAATCAAAATCAGGAAAGATTTATGAACTTCTTCTGTTCCAGGCAATTATCACTTTAATTTGAAAAGTGAAAAAAAAAAAAAAAACCTTTGTAAGACATAGTTTTGCCCTATGTTGGATCAACAACTCCCCAAGACTGTCAGGCACGAATGGACCACAAAGAGGAGGGTGTGGCGTGATTACGCACGTGCACAGTCACACAGGTCAGCCCCACCGCCGGGCTAGGCAGCTTGGGCAGAGCCACGGTGGGCTGAGGCCCACTCCCCAGCACTGTGGCTTCCAGGAAGTAAGAACACGTGTTCCAGCGCCTTCAAAGGCCAGTGCGCCGTCTAAATCCAGCACTGGCTTCCCTTCAAGGAGCACTGCTGGAAAACTATTTGGAATGGATGGAATAAAACTTCCTTGATCATAATGAAAGATATCCCTCTAAGAAATTGGCTTCAAAATTTGCAAAAAAAATATATATATATATATTCTAGCAACCACATCTTCCAAGAAATCCAGGAATAGTGCAACTCTATTTTGTAAACAAGCAAGCAAGCAAAGCCAACAAACCCATCTGGGAAATGTTCTACAGAGAAACATTAAGGCCTTCAGGTGTGCATAAGCCATCCACAGCCACCTCCGGGGTGTTGTTCAAGACGCCGTGTCTGCTTCACCTGGAGAGGGAGAGAGAGGAAGAAGACTTACTTCGTTAAACTGAGTTGACAGATCTCACCAGGTCATCATTCGAGGGAATGGTTCAAGCAACTCCTGATCCAGAAGCTTAAGATTTTGAGTGAATTTCAGCCACCCCAGAATATGGAAGAATTGCCTGGGTTCTGGTATCTATAGGTATCTATAGGTGTGGGGTCTGGCCTCGGAGACTGGATGTCAGCCAGCACGCCTCCCCAGTGAGTGCAACCACAACACCCTCTGCTACAGCCTCTGGGATGCGGCACCCAACTGTCTGAAAAGGACCGTAGTCAGCTGAACTCTGAAAGGTCAGCCTCATGGCTGCCTCTTCCTAGGATTCTGTCCTGCCTCAGACAGGGTGACACCCTGGTCTAGACTTTGGTTCTCCTCTCAAGACGGGGAAATGCTCCCTCTTATCTCTGAGCTGCACAAAAGGCTCCCTAGTCTGCATAAAAAAATGGGAACCTCGAATTTATCTATGCCACCCACTCACTCAACATGGAGACTTACAGGGGAGCACAGTTTTATTTTCTTATTAAAGCCAGCATTCCCCTTGGGCATGTTATTTATACACAAATAATGTCTTTCAGAGATCGCCACATCATGTCAAAGCAAACATTAACCTTGTGTCATGGGGCTGTCATCTTACTGGCCGTCCTCCTAGAGAATTCACTGCCAGGTCATCATGTTTTAAGGGCTGCCTCTCTATTCCTATGAAGTGAGGTGGCTTTGTCAGGCCAGGAGACAATCACTGTGCCTCGTCTCCTGCATGCTCCGAAGCAAAATAAACGCGGTGACTGCTGGTTCCTCATTCAACCAGAGAAGCTGAGAATCTCTGTCTCAAATTATCAGCCTGAGAAGGAGCCACCTGCTCTGAGCCACATACTGTCCTAGACCCTGTTTGGGAATGAATTAGTGAATGAATAAAAGAAATAAAGAAAGAAATCTGAGCTTTGCTGGTGAAGAAATTGACAAGGGCAATGGGAAGTCCACAGTTCAGTGTGGAGTAAAGAAATGCTGGAATATAAGCCCCCAAGTGAGCTACAGTCTACGGAGTAGCCGCTGGGCCTGGAGGACGGCAGCTAGGCCACCCACCTTGTCACCGGGAAAAAACTGCATTCTGTATTCCCTCATTTGAACCCTGATCTAATTTCAAAGGATCTAATCACACCCTTCTTTCCTCTCCTTTTCCCATCTTCAGGCTATTTTCTTCTTCGTTCTCTCCCGGAACCCCTCAAGGGTTGACCTCCTCCAGCCCCAAGTGTCCACGTCCTGGTGGGTACCCCACACGGCACCCGCAGCACTCACAGCACTGAGGCTGATGGGAAAGGGGTCACGTGCGCACTCAGATGTGCACCATTCACAGTCCAGGAGCACCCAAGTCTGATTCTCATGGGAAAAGGCCATCACAGGTCAGCCAGGGCCCCAAAGCATCACCTCAAAACAAGGTTTCAACCTGGCGTTCAAGCCTATAGACAGAGCTCAGGGGTTGTGAACTTGGATGGAAAACAGATGTTTTCATTTTCATTAAGCTCTAATTGAAATTTATCATTTTCTTCCATGATGAATGTGGACAGCAAAGCCCAGCGAACACGTATCTGTGACGGTCAGCCACAGAAATAAAGAAAGCAGATACTCTCACCTCACGTTAGGGTTGTGGCAAATGCCATACAATACTCAGTCCTCACTACTCAGAAAGTACAGTAATGTTACAGGCTCACTATTAAATCTCATTTAATGTGTTCATTAAAAAGTCAACATATTACAACACCACACATTTAAAAAATATTTTTATAAATGTATTTCAATAGAGTCGGCTTTCGTTGTACTGCCTATGTATTTTATACACCTAAATATATTTTTCTGAGGGGGTGTAATAGGTTTTACCAGGTTGTTAAAAGGGTCGGTTCGTGGTATACGAAACAGTGAAACCCCCCTCCCCCTGCTTTAAAAGACTGAGGACTGCTAATCAAAGTTGCAGTATTCGAAAGAAGAAAGATGTGTAAATACTTACTGAAATGTGACATTATAATATTCTTCAGGTGTCACTATTTTTGGTCCACCAAAGTAGTCCAGGACCCAGATGTTGGTTATATTCAACTTGGCAAAGAACCAATTATGGCTGGACGGCCAGGTTTTCATCTCAGGGTGTCGGACAAACAGGGAATGCTTAGCAAAGCCCATTTCCGTCTGGTTCACCTAAAGGGTTAGTTATACATGACATGAATGACTCATGGCAACCACACTCTGTGTTCTGGCCTGCTAAGGGGGCGTGATTCTAGAATCCTGAAGAGTTTCTTTAGTTACAAGCTCAAGGAATCAGGAGAAAACTGCAGGAAGCATGCAGAAAAACGGAAAACATCCAGGAGCTCAGATGTCGGGGGTACAGATCTCCTGGGGTGGGGAATCATCATGAGGTCCACCTTCCACTGCTTGGCAGTCCCTCCAGGCTACCAGAGTAACGGGCACAGGGCATAGGATGAAATGTTGGGGTGCTCACGCCGTGTCACATCGGCCCACGGACCCCATAACAAGCCTGTGTTCAACGCAGAGGCAAACCCACAGACAAAGGTCTCGGGAGGCGCAGTGGAACTCGAGAGCATCGAGAGCATCGGCTGACCCTCCCTGCCCTGCCCCATTCCCACCTCTCTCCTACTCGTGAAATGCAGCTGCACAGCGGCACCCACACAGAACCTCCAGACCGCTGATCTGACTTGTCTCGGGTCATCGTGATCGGCAAGGTCAAGAAGCACATCTTGAAGATGTGCCACAAGAGGCACATCTTGTGCCTGTTCAAGCAGGGCGGTGGGGTTGGTGCTTCGACACCTGGCCCTCTGCCTCGCAGCGTTCACTGCACTAAGTCCACATCTGGTATTTCAGCATACACAGTCCGCTCCCAGCCCTAAGCCACTGTTAGCATACGGAGACAAGGAGCCCCACACGGGAAATACCGGGCAGTGTACGACATGGCCTGCAGCAGAGGGCTCTGGCTGAACAGGTGTTCCTTACAGAGGAGCTGAGAAGCTGTTAAATCTGTTCAGCTTCAAAAACTCGTTCGTTTTCTGCATAAATATCTTATTGAACATCTATACGAAATCAACTAATTTAAGCCTTTAGTTTTCATCAACGCACACATTAGAACATATTCTCACTCTGTATCTCAATCACAAATCATTTTCATTTTGTTTTTAAATTCTTTCTTGGGGCGCCTGGGTGGCTCAGTGAGTTAAGGATCTGCCTTCGGCTCAGGTCACAATCTCAGGGTTCTGGGATGGAGCCCCACATCAGGCTCCTTGCTCAGTGGGGAGCCTACTTCTCCTTCTCCCTCTGCCACTCACCCTGCTTGTGCTCTCTTGCTCTCTCAAATAAAATCCTAAATTAAAAAAAAAGATATCTCTTTTACTGTTAATAGATGGTACTTGTCTAAAACCCATCTCTGTTTTTGTTAACTACTCACCTTGGTAACAGTTCCTGACAGTATTATGTGAGCACAGAGGGGACTTTGGGGATCAAATCCCTGCTTCCTGCAGAAGTTCGTCTGTGCCAAAGACATGGTCAGCGTAGCATGTGGATTTTCCTGTATAGAGAAAATAAAGATCCTGGCACGTGAGGTTTTGTCTCTGGAGTCAACCTCACAAGTCACATGCACATTGTCCCTAGAGCTGAGCGTTCTTCAAGGAAACAATGAACTGTAAAACATCACCTACCATTTGAGAAAATGACTAGTTGGGTAGAGATTGATCTTGACTCTTCTTCCCAAAAAGCAGGGGCTAGGGTCCTATATTAAAAATTAACCAAGCCACTCTTTTTTCTTAAACTCTTAATGTTTCACATTCACCAGGGAAATTACGATTATGGTATCACCTAAATACAAGGCTGGTCTAGACCATCGTCAAAAGATCTAAAGGGTTAGACTCCAGTATGAAACTAAGGCATAAAAATACATAGTTGTTCAACTAACTAATTGTACAATTTAACCAGGAAAGTTGCTGAATCATGTTTTGTGGTTATCTTAGGCTAGCAGAAATTGTGTGATTTCAAAATTGGAGAAGTTGTTCATTCCTGTTTTGCAATAAGAGAAGAATGCTTAGACTCAAAAAGTGAGGCAAGCAAAATTCTTCCTTCTTTTTCAGAAATCAGCTTTAGGAAAGGCACTGTTGACAGAATCACAGCAAAATTCAAATGTTGCATTTAGTACTTTAAACTCCAAGCAGCTTGTGTGGAAAATTCTGCTATCTCATGGTGACCTATCAAAACAACGAGTTTCAAGAGAGCTCCTTGAAATCATTTAGCCAAACAGCCAAACTGTCTGTGCACTATTAGGCAAGAAGCCTTAGGAGACCAAAAAAAGGTCTCTCCTTTCTCTGTGACTTTATAATCGACTGAAAAGTCAGACATAAACAAAACTTAAATAATGCAAAATGACACAGAAGAGATCAGAAGACAATACATAACTGACAAGTGAATGGTACAGTTAAGTGTATTTGGAGTTTAAGATGTCAACACAGCCTGGAGTAATATGGACTCTACAGGGAGCCTTATAAGATACTCAAAATCAGGACAGAAGTGGGATGATATATTAACGGTAATGGGAATTTCAAAAACAGAACTAGGGAAATATGGCACATGGTTGTGAGTAATGAGAAACCCAATCTGCTTGAAAAAGAGGTTTGGGGGGGTGGGAAGATGTAGGAGAGGTGGCAGGGGGTGGGGGAGTGAGGGGGGCTCAAGTCCAAGCTAAGGAGCCAGCACTGTGCTCTGCAGGCTGGCATCTGTCTGTGCTTTCCAAGAACCACCTGCATGGGGAGCTTGTTAAAATGGTGATTTCTGGGCTCCATTCCCAGGCCTGGTATTTGTACTTTGAGCAAACATCCCAAGTGAATCTTTTGCAGCTCGTAGACAGCCAGATGTTGTTAAAGGTCTCTGGGCAGAGGGAAATGCTATGTGGTATTCTGTGCCTATAAATCTGGTAGGTAGGGTGACAGGAAGAAGACAGAGGTCAGGAGGAGGAGGAAAACAAGGTATAAATCAACCTGACTGGTGAAATGGCAGGATCAAGTCAGACTAATTCCAATGTGGCCACACCCTTTCACTGCCATCTTGGAAACCTGAAATCCCGGGGAGGTTCCTTACTCCATCTCTCTAGACATGTCCAAAACCTGGGCTGGAGTTCTACCTGGCAGCCATTAGTGGTGGGGCACAGGTGACTCCCTGCACATGGGTCTTAGTTGTCCTCCTTCCTACAAAGCAGGTGACCCTATCAGTGAGAGTTTAAATATAATCGTGGACAGCAGTGGTTCTCAATCCCCCTCCCTCATTAGAAGGATCAGGGAGGAATTGGGGAGTTGTTGTTTTTTTTTTTTTAATAAAACATGTTTTTAATACAATACCCGGGCACTTATTTTTTAAAGTCTTCCCGGGTGACTGTGTTTCCAGCCAAGGCTGAGCATCGCTGGCGTGGAATGAGCCTGCTTTGGGCAAATGCCTGAGTGGGGTGGGCTGGGAATAGGGACGGGATGGATGGAGGCGTGTGTCTTTTACAAAGAGCAGCGGTTTCTGATTTTGCTTCAGGTCCCCAGGGGCACAGATCTTCCAAGAAACTAATTTGGAGTCTCCATTTTCGAAAGTTGGTAACGACAACAGACCCTCCCCCACCCCTTACGCACAAGTACGGTCCCACGCCCCTGTGGATGTCGGGAACCCCGCACAGGCCGTTTTCCGGCGCACGCACACCCGTGATAAAGTCCGGTTATAACCGCAGTAAGAGGCCACGACAGCTACTAAGGAAACGGGACGCGGAACGAAGCGCTGTCACAAGGGGAGAATGTGCTCAGTCCCTCCCAGAGCAGCTTGTGTGCAGGACCGCCTGGGTTGGTGACAAACGCGTCCAGGGACAGGGAAGTGGGGCTAGGACGCCCCGGCACGAGGCCGGCCTGACGGACACCTTCTCCGGAGGAGAAGCAGGTGCTTCTGACGCGCACTTGACCCCAGGCAGATGGAACCAGGGCGTGAACCCGCGGCCAAGGGGTGCGGGGGAGCCGCTGCGATTCCAAAGAAAAACGCAACGAGCTGCGTGTGCGCCAAAGAAAGCCGGTCTGGGGGCACGTTCCGGTCACGGCCGCCCTTCCGCGACCCGAATCGGGAAGGCGGGCGGACCCCGCGCGGCGCGGCGAGTCACTCGGCCTGAGCCGCGAGTTCTTCACCCGCAGCCTGTCCCGGACTCCGCACAGCTCTCGCCCTCGAGCGGCAGAGCGGGGCGGCGAGACCCCCGGACGGCGGCGGGGCCCCCGGACGGCGGCGAGCCCGGCCCTAGCGCGCGCCGGGCGGAGACGAGCCCACGGACCTAGCCCCAGCCCCGCTCCTTCCCGGGAAGGCCGTGGCACGGGGCCCCAGAGGCTACGCCCGGCACCCGCGAGGGGGCCTCGGCTTCGGGCCGCGGAGAGCCCAACTCCGCGCTCAGAAGGGCCCCGTGAGACTCCGAGCGGCGCCCGCGGAGCCCCCGGACGACTCGCGGCGCCGGGTCCCGCCGACGGGAGCGGGCGAAGAGCCCACCGCAGCGGCGGGCGCCGGTCCCAGCGGCCCCGCCGCGCCCCGCGCCCCGCCCGCTCACCCGCAGGTTGCCGGCCGACAGCTGCAGCGGGCTCAGGTAGAAGTAGGGCGCGCCGCGGCCCGCGCCCGGGGGCCCGTCGCTGAGCGACAGCACGTCGGCGAACGCCCGGCCGCGCACCGCGGGCTCCGCCGACACCGTGGCCAGCGCGCCCCAGTCGCACACGTGCGTCACGAAGCGGGCCACGCGCGCCGCGTCCTCGCGGGGCGGCAGTGGCGGCAGCGGCGCGGCGGCGTCCCAGTCGCCGTGACCCCGGCCGCCCCGGCCCCGCGCCGGCGCCACCAGCAGCGCCACCAGCGCCGGCGCCAGCAGCGCGGCGACCAGAGCGCGCGCGGACCCTCCGGCTCGGCCCGTCATGCTCGTGACCCGGGAGCGAGTGCGCGGCGCCGCGACCCACCGGGTTGGAGGGTCAGTCGCGCCCTCCCGGCCCCGCCCACGGCGGCGACCACGAGTCACGCCCCCTCCGGGGGACCAATCGGAGTCCGGCGCGGCGGATGACGAGGTTGACGTGGAGCCTCGCGCTCCAGGCCCCGCCCACGGCGGCGACCACGAGTCACGCCCCCTCCGGGGGACCAATCGGAGTCCGGCGCGGCGGAGGACGAGGTTGACGTGGAGCCTCGCGCTCCAGGCCCCGCCCACGGCGGCGACCACGAGTCACGCCCCCTCCGGGGGACCAATCGGAGTCCGGCGCGGCGGAGGAGGCGGGCCCCTCCGTGAGCCTTGCAACCCGCTGCGGCCAGAGTTGTTCCTCCGCCTCCCCGGCCGCACTTTTTTTTCCTAAATATTTTATTTCTTGGTGTACTTGAGAGGGAGGGAGGGAGGGGGAGAGCGAGCGGGGGCGGGGGCGGGGCCGAGGAAGAAGCGCACCGCCCGCTCGGCGGGGATGCCGGGGACCGGCTGGGTCCCAGCGCCCCAAGACCAGCCCGAAATCGGACGCGGACCCGGCCGGTCCCCGGACCGCGGCACCGTCCGACGCGTGGAGTTTGCTTTGTTTGCGGACGGGGAAACGGAGGCCCAGAGAAGTCGCGAAACCCGCCCGTGTCGTCCCGCTGGGAAAAGACGCGTCTTCGCGCACAGGCCTCGGGAGACGCCGCCGGCCGTGCTGCCCCGTCCGCTGGGCCTCGCCGTCCGCAGCGAAGAGCACCGGGATCCGGTGGGGGCGGACAGGAGCCCCAGAGTTTAGGACTCTTCAGGCTGCTCCCGGCCCCGCAGGCTCCTCCCCAGGCCCGAGGCTGCCGTCCACCCGCAGTGTCCCCCGCGCGGACCCGAGCTGACCGAGGCCGCTGGGGACCCGCTGAGTCGTCGGAGGGCCCGTGGTTGCTCGGGCTTCTCCGCTCTGCTGACCCTCTCGCGCGTGGGAATAGCACTCCTTTCCGCTCGGGCGAGAGCTTCTTGCCGGAGCCTTTGGGGCCCGGTTCCCTGCGCCCGTAGGCGCTCCCGCCGCCGTGAGCAGGGCCACCTCCCCGCCCCGGACTGCTCTTCCCTGCGCCCTATTACAGCATTACCGCAATGGGTCGACGAGCTCAGACCCGGACCCACGTGCTTTATGCTGTGAGCTTTGGTCACTCTCCTCGAAGTGACCCTCCTGTCCCTGGCTGCGCCCCGAAGCCCCACCTTAACTGTCACACACGATGAATTGTTTGTCAACTTCCCAAATCCGGCTCTGGCGGTTACCTGGCCCTCCGCGGCTGAGTTCCATAGAGACGAGTCATTCCACTCGTGCCCTGGGCCAGTCATGTGAGCGGGTGTGGGCAGCAGGTGTGGGAGCCGAAGTCCTGCCGCTGATTTCTGTCTCAAACTCAGCTCGGTGGGAATTTGTGTAAAGAAAGAAGACGATTTACTCTGAATAGGAGGTTTTCAGTCCCCTCTGGTAGCCAAAAAAGTGTGAACAACCCTTAATAACAGTGGGTTTCCTTTTTAACAACTGAATTTGGAAGAGCTTCAAGCTAGATGGAAAACTAAGGAGGGAGGAATTTAAGAGGAGGAAAATCAGGTTTGTAATTTTCAAAAGAAATCCGAGTAATCTGAGTAACTGCCTTAACCTGTTAAGGAAAGAGTGTACATAAATTCGCACTTGGAATTCTAATCTCAGCCCTGCCACTGTCAAGCCATGGACCGTAGAACTTCCATTCGCCTTGTTGGGATTCAGTTTTCTCAGCTGAAATGAGAAACTGGATTGCTATCTGACACCTCTGTGGGCTTTATAATCTATTAAGATGCAAAATATGGACCTTTTGTGAGTTTCCCAATGACCTTTTTGCAAGAGGACAAAAAATACACTTTTTGTTTATTGCTATGCCTCTATGCTGGGACACAAAATAAAAATAGGCCCTAGTACAGCTCCGTGGCAAAACAGGTGCCTGGAAGTTGGTCTCCCTGTGCTTGAGCTTGTGAGCTCTACAAACCCCCTAGCTTTAAGCACCTGTCCCCAGGGACTGTCTGCCTGTGACCCCCCTGCTCTCTCTCAACTGGGGGCATGGCCACCCAGATCTCTGCTCAGATGCACTCCCCGTGATGCCTCCTTGAACACTGTTTATAAGATTTTATTTATTAGACAGAGATCACAAGTAGGCAGAGAGAGAGAGGAGGAAGCAGGCTCCCTGCTGAGCAGAGAACCCGATGCAGGGCTCGATCCCAGGACCCTGGGATCATGACCTGAGCGGAAGGCAGAGGCTTAACCCACTGAACCACCCAGGCACCCCTTGACCACTGCTTCTGACAGGCCTTCTTCAGTTACTCTCCAGTGGGCAACACTGTTTGATTCTTCCTTTGCAATTATCACACTCTGTAGGAACTGCATTTATTTACATAGTTACTCATTAATGCTAGAACCGAAACTCCAGGAGAACAAGAATGCTGTTTATCTCACCCACCCCTGTATTCCCAAGCCACAAGAGTAGGCACTCAGTAAATATTTATGGAACGGCTGCCAACAAAATTAATAACATCCGACGGAATTCTTCGCGCATAGAGACTTCCAACATCAACAGTGGGGAGGGAGGTTGAGTAGACGGAGACGCTGGAGAGTAGCGTGGGGTGCTTCAGCTCTCCATCGGCAGGCCCTCCTCCTTGGAGTGTCAGGGAAAACCCTTAGCCAGGAGTGGCTGGAGCCACCATCTAGGGCCTGTTTCTTGCTGGCTGCTGCTTGCAAACCACCCCCCACCCTTGCCACACTGCCTCTCCAGAGGGCAGCTTATGTCCTGGCAGCTGGGTTGAAGCAAGTGACGGAGGGAGAGAGAGAGAGAGCGGTCCAGCAACATGGAAGCCAGATTATGTGACTTCGCTAGACTCTCCGAGTGGCATCGTGTCACTGGAGGGGAGGGACTGGCACAGAATGTGAGTGGGCCAGAGAGGACATGGAGTTGTTGCAGTCACAGGACGGTGGCACTCAGTTACGAACCCAGCCAGTAGGAACTCAGAAAAACATCCGCAATCTGTAGGTCTCCTCCAGCCCAACTCTATACCCTTCCCCGGTCTCATGCCTTCGTCTAGAAATGGAACATGATGGAAAGGGGAAGGAGAGACTAAGAAACCCTCAACCACATAAACTGAAAGTGCATATGGCGGCAGTAATGTCTGGCTACCATGGAGCCCCCGCCTTGATGGTGCCTGGAGGCCGGGGCTGGTGCACAGATCTGCAGTGTCCGGACAATGGTGTCCCCGAAAGTGGCTCAACTAAAGGCTCTGCCAACAGGGGAAGGGCCCTCATACCTCTGTGTGTAGCGGTGGTCTTAGCAGCAGAGGGCGAGCTCGCTTGTGAGCCCCTGTAATAGGAAGGCTCAGAAGGGAGGCAGGACCCACCGTCGTGAGGGGAGGCAAGGACCACAAACCCAGCGTGTTACTGTTAACGTGACCCAGGCATGGGTATCTGCTGGGCAAATGGAAGCTATTTATGTAGGTGAAGCTGTCATCGGAAGAAAGGGAAAACCGTGAGTTGGCTAGCTAGAGACTATGCTTGAGGTGACGAGAAGCTGGCTTTGGTCCAGGTCCTCAAGGGCAACCATGGGACTTAACCTCCATGTCATTTCCCTACCACGTCCAAGAGGCTTAGGCTTGGTGGCAAACTCTTCACTTATCAAAAAAATGGACGAATGGCGTGGAGAGGTGTGTGGGAGATAGGGAATGTAGGGTCGTTAATAGTTTTTCCAAAAAGCAAGGAGGAAAATGAGAGCTAAGTAGTGACAGACAGAGCTGAATTGTCAAGACATTATGTGGCTCATACATGAGGCACTCATGTCATTTAGGTCTTCACACGAACCCTTACTAAGCCAATGTTTGATAAATATTTCTATTTTTAATGTAAGCGGCGTCTGCACCATAGAAAAAGCTATATTTATTAGGTCATGTCCTTTATTTTGAAAAATCACAGGTTTTGGGTTAGAAGAGGATGATCTGATTTTGGAGGGTTAGCGGTGATGGAAGGTAGTGTCAGTAACTGTGCAATGACCAGAACGCCAGCTGCAGTAACTAGAATGAATTAAAAGTTCTTTAAAGACTTCGCCTTCTAGAGGTGCCTGGGGGGCCCAGTCAGTTAAGCATCTGACTCTTGATTTCAGCTCAGGTCATGATCTCAGGGTGGTGAGATCGAGCTCTGTGCTGGGCTCTGCGCTGAGTGTTGAGCCTGCTGAAGATTCTCTCTCTCCCTGTCCCTCTGCCCCTACCCCCCACAACTGGTGTGTGTGCACACCCTCTCTCTCCAGAAAAAAATAAATAATAATTTTAAAAAGAATATGTAAAGGCTTTGCCTTATAGATACATTAAGACTGTGAAAGACCATGGCCCAGAACACACTATAAAAAACAATTCTCAGGCACCTGGCTGGCTCAGTCGGCAGAGCACGTGAACCTTGACCTCGGTATTGGAAGTTGAGCCTCATAGTGGTCGAGATTACTTAAAAAAAAAAAATTCTCATGGTCCTTAAATAATTACAATCAGAGCATGTTATTTCTTTCCTTTCAGCCTCCAGAGTCAACCCCGCTGCTCCCTGCTGACTTCTCAAGCCACAGCTCCTCTGCTCACCCCCCGGCCCAGCCACTTGTCCCCTTGTCATCTCCCACACCTCAGACCTTGCTTCCTTGGGGCCTCCCACCTGTCTTCCTAACAAGCCCGCTTCTTCTCAGCCTCCTCAGCCTTTGTGAGGAAAGACTTTGCCTGGCCACCCCTTCCAGAACAGTCCCTTCCAGTCCCTCCTGGCTCTGGGACCTGCTTTATTATCTCTGTAGCCCTCACCACAGCCGATAATTGTGTCTGTCCACCCTCTTCGCTAAAATGGAAACTCTATGAGAAGAGGACTAACTTCGTCCCTCTGGGCCTCTGTAACATACTATCGCAGACGGGGGGCGCACAACCGACCGACGTTTATGGCTTGCAGTTCTGGAGCCTGGAAGTCCAAGCTGGGGGTGCCAGGGTGGTCGGGTAAGGGCCCTCTGCTGGGTCAGACACTTCTGGTATTCTCATGTGCTGCAAGGGACAAGGGCGTCTGGGGGATCTTTTATAAAAGCACGAATCCCCACCTGATCGCCTCCCAAAGGCCCTGCCTTCTAACACCATCACTTTGGGTGTTAGGATTCCGAGATGCGAGTGGTGGGGGGTTGGGAGAGGGGCACAGAACAGTTCAGACCACAGCAAGGACTTTGTCTGTGTGTTCAGTCCGGAATCCTGCTGGTCACAGACAATGCCTGGTCTACAGCAGGTGCTCGGGAATTGATGGCCGGGTGCATGAATACAGGGGTGATTAAATCACGGGCAATATTTAAAATATTTTTGACTGGGTTTACTTCTGTAGTGTGTACAGCTTAGAGTAGGATTTAAGATCACATCTTAATGATTATCAGAGGAATATACTCCATCCATCTTTGTGTCCATCTGTCCTCCCACTCCCTCGTGAAAAGCCCAAGAATTCTGGATCCTCTTCAGGTTGTGGAGCCGATCCTATGACTATTGCCGTGTGCAAAAATAAATCATTTAACTGCTGGGAAACCAAAGCCTTCTGTGGACAGTCTGCATTCAGAGCTCTGATCTCAGCTGTCGAGGACCACAGGCTCTCTTCTGCAAACGCCAGGGGCTAGAGTGCAGGTGTGGCGGGAACGGCACCCTCCCCCCATAGTTTCTCAGGGCACAGGGATGAGAGGCTGCCTTCTTGCACGGTGTTGCTCTAAACTGCAATTACTCGGTAGGTCTGTGGGTCTGAGCTCTCACAGCAACAGATCTTAGTGACGACGGTCCTCTCAGTATGATTCACGTGACAAGTACCTGTTAAGCTCTGTGCGCCCAGCACTGTTCTAAACACCTCCTGGGACCGTCTCATTGAATCTCGCGTCTGCTGGTATACAAGCCCTCAACCTCATATCCTCATTTCCAAAATCCAAAAAGTTCTGAAAACAACATGTGTTTGTAAGTCATCTGGCAGCAGACCTTAACCTGGGGGAGGCTCCTTACCGTTTTTGTCCACTCGGCTCCCCGTGCGTGCGCCTGTGTTTCACAGTAAAATTCCCAATGTTGTGGAAGAGATCCGCAACTAGAGTGCCATCCTCATAAGCCTTCTTTCTAGAACTCCAGGCCTGAGAGGCCCCTAAAGGAGGCTCTGTCTGGGGGAGGGAGGGACTGTGTCATGGGGACTTAGCAGGAGGATTAGCCCTACTTAGTGGTTCTGGGAACGGGTGGTTAACGGTGGGTCTTGGAGAGGGAGAGGAATTCTTCCTGCTTGTCTGCAGCCAGGATGGAGGAATTTGGATTTCATTGGGAGGGGTGGGGAGGAGCAGTCATGGCAGGGCTGAGGTTGCGTGCTGCAGGAGGTGGAAGGAGCCGCTGAGGACGAGGAGTGGGAGGGCTTCCGTGGACACGTCTCCACCCTTCAGGGGCTCTCGCAGGGTATTTGCTGTAAACCCTGCTCTGAGGTGTTGTAGGTCACCAAAGACAGACACTTCTGGGCCCCTTATTACCTTCCTCAGATCTGGAAAACTGTGACTTCCGAGACACACATGGCCCCAGGTCTCTTGGCTGAGGGTCTGTTTTTATCTACCCCATCTTACGGTGGATGGGACTGAGGGCCACCGGGCTTAAGGAGCCCACCCAAGGCCTAGCATTTAGTGCGTGGACCAACAGACAACCCATTTTCTGCAAGTCACTCCCAGGAACCAGAGTCGCTGATTAGAGGGGATACAGGGACAACATCACTTAGGGGCTGTGCCCAGAGCTGCTGTCCCTCAGGACATGACATCCTGCTCTGGGCTGGAGGCAGAGGCACGGCCTCTCACCCTGAGGTCCAGGATGACTGAGGAGAAAGCCCGCTCTGTCAGTTCCATGTTGCTTGCCTCCGAGGGTTGAGAAGGAAGCCTGTGCTTATTTTCCTCTCCACTTTATTTTCTCCGTGTCAGACTTTCTTGACCACTGTGACATAAATGAGAAATATATATTTGGCTTCTACCCCCAGTTCCTGGCACAGACCTTCTAAAACCCTTGTAAGTTCTCGAGTGATGGGAACACCTTTCGTTACAATATGTGATTTTAAGAGTCTCATGCTCTACCGACTGAGCTAGCCGGGTGCCTTGCAATATTTGATTTTAGACCCGACTCCTGCACCCACTGACCTCTGGAGAGGGGAGTCGGGCCGGAGACTGACTTAATCACCAAAGGCCAATGATGTAATCAATGAGGCCTATGTATGAAACCTCTGTAGAAGCCCTAAACTGGGTTTGGAGAGCTTCCAGGATGATAAAAGCATTCATAAGCCAGAAGCACCCCAAACCCCATGGGGACAGAAGGGTGTGTGCTTGACATCCTCCTGGATCTCGCCCTGTACACCTTTCACCTGGTTATTCATCTCTATCTTTTATTATATCTTTTTTAAAAGATTTTATTTATTTATTTTTTGAGGGGGGGGGTGTGCATGAATAAGGGGAGGGCAGAGGGAGATAGAGCTGAACAGGGAGCCCAGTGTGGGGCTAGATCCCAGGATCCTGGGAACATGACCTGAGACGAAGGCGGACCCCTAACGACTGAGGCACCCAGGCGCCCCAAGGCTGATCATTCTCTGGTCGAGGGTATACAAGTGGCTGTGTCCCCTGCTAGACCTTCCAAACAAACTCTCGAGGTCCCTTTGTAGGAGAACGTAGGGGAGTCAAGGTTCCGAGACTCCAGACGCATCCAGTGAGGCACTGCGTGTAGCCATCTGCCTTCCAAAAAAACCAAACTTCTTTTTAGAGCAGTTTTAGGTTCACAGCAAAATTGAGGGGAACAGTGATTTCCCAGTTACCTGCCGCCCCACACTGGTACAGCCTCTCCCATCTCAACATCCCCACCAGCGTGCCACATTTGTTACAATCAATGAACCCACACTAACACGTCATAATCCCCCAAAGTCTATAGTTTACGTTAGGGTTCACTCTTGGTGTTGGACATTCCATGGGTTTAGACAGATGTATAATGACATGTCTCCACCATTATGGAACTCTATCAAGTCCCTCCACTGCCTCAGAATGCTCCAGGCCCCACCTGCTCATCCATCCCTCGTCCCCAGCCTCCCGACCCCCGGCAACCGCTCATCGCTCTAATGTCTCTACCATTTTGCCTTTGCAATGTTGGATAGTTTGGGTGGTACAGTGTGTAGCTGTTTTTTAGATGGGCTCCTTTCACTTACTAATTTGCATTTAAAGTTCCTCCACGCCTTTTCAAGGCTTGATAACTCCTTTACTTTTAGCACTGGACAAGATTGCACTATGTGGGTGGGCCACTGCTGATTTGTTCATTTACCCACTGAAGAACATTTTGGTTGTGTCCAGGTTTTGGCAATCATCAATCAAGCTGCTATAAACGTCTGTGAGCAGGTTTTTGTGTGGACAGACGTTTTCAGATCCTTTGGGTGAATACCAAGGAGTGTGATTGCTGGATTGATGGCAAGAGAATTCAAATTAAAAAAAAAAAAAAAGAAAACTATGGAAATAACCCTCATTCCTCCCTTGCTTCCTTCACTTATCTGCAAGTAGGCGTCAGCACGCACACGTAACATACACATCCATATCAGCAGGCATGTTTTGAACTTTTATCTATTAGCTCAACTAAGAATAAGAGAAATAGTAGGGGCAACTGGGGGGCTCCATAGTTAAGCGTCTGCCTTCAGCTCAGGTCATGATCCTGGGGTCCTGGGATCGAGCCCCGCATCGGACTCCCTGCTCCGTGGGGAGCCTGCTTCTCCCTCTCCCTCTGTTCCTCCCCCTGTTGTGCTTTCTCTACCTCTCTCTCTTTCTCCCTCTCTCAAATAAATAAATAAAAAGTCTTTAAAAAGCCAAAGAATTTCGAACACAAAATTTAGGATACTCTGACGTCTTGTGGGGAGGCCGGAGGCTGAGAAGAAATCCCACTGGCCGTGTGGGAGGTAGTGGTAATAATCTAGTTTAGATATTACTCATATATATAATATCTCTATACATTTATATAACATACTTACTTTTGCACGAAAAAGAAATTTCTTTTCCCAGCCCAGGAAGCCAAAAAACATAAAACAAGCCAGAGCCTAAAATAAAACCTCTTTCACCCAGTGATTTAAAAAAAAACGCAGATGTTCTGTCCTTTTTGTGTGCCGAGGACAGTTTTTTGGGGGGTATCCATTTATCTTTTTCTCTCCTTGGCCTGACAAACCATGTAAATGACTGTATTTTTCATTTTCCCATTTGCTTTGGCTGCTGAGAAGCCCCAAAGTGGACCTCTGCTTCCTGTTCATCTCTCTCGGCCGCTGGGACCTGCCCTTCCAGGCTGAAAACCTAACTTCCGTTTCGGTCTTGTTTCAGAAGCTACAACAGCATCCCGCCGACCAAATCCAGGCTAGAGACGTACTTTGGCCAGTCTGCAGTTACTGTGGCATTAATTTACCTTTTACCTTTTCATCTGAGAGGAAAGGCACAAATCTATGTGTGGACCCATTAAATGATCACGGGCTACACACACCCATGGAATCAGCCTAGATGAAGACCCAGAACATTCCAGGCCATCATGCTCACGTCTCCTCCCGGTTTTCCCCACCTCTCTGAGAAAAACCACCAACTGGCTTCCAACTCGAAGCTTTTTAAGGATGGAGTTTCTGAAAGTTATAAATCAGAAAACCCACTTTTCTGCCATCCTCTAAGGAAATAGATCAGGAGGCCTAGGCCTGAAGCACGAGCTACTGTCCCTTAGAAAGGGTGTGACCTCCTCATTCTGTCACCCACTTGGCCCACTAGTACAAGACTCACAACCTTGCCTTTTCCATCTTTTGACCTTAATGTCAATGTTTTTGTACCTTTGACCACCCTGAGCCTCTCGTACAAGGTGGTATTAGATAAATAAATAAGCAAATCAAAAAGGAAATCAAATAAATAAGCAAATCAAAAAGGAAAAAATGTCCTCCCCTCCACTGAGCCTTCTCTTTGGCACAGAGGCCTGCTGGTGTTATCCAGCCACCCGGTATTACAAAATAAAGAAAATTCCTTTACTCAAGTTGGGGGTGGGGCAAACCTAGTCCCATTTACATTTCCTGGTTTATATACCAAGGAATTACTTGTGAGAACCCATTGCAATTTCTCAAGCCCTTCGAACTCTCTAACATCTGTAATCTTTGACTCCAGCCTCCCTCCTTGTGATAAACCCCACCGGAACCCCACACTGATACAGAACAAAACAAAATAGGGTTAGGGTAAGCGTAACGAGTAGCAAGGGTGAGTGGAAGACAAAATCTTGTCTGGTCCCCAAGTGTCCCCGAGACTGCTTGAGGTAGGACGGGGGCTGGGGGCTGTGGCAGCAGGAACTTGAACTTTTGTACCTTCTGTGCTGCTTGCGTGTCACAGTCATGTGACACATGTAGAGTTTTTAAAACGGCAAGACTGGAAACAAGCAAAGGGATTCTGACACATCACCTTTACAGTGTGTATCTCGTGAACTGCTTTTGCTCTGAGATGAGAAGGAAACATGAGTGTCTGTTCTTGAGCTCAGAAAGGCAGATTTTTCCTAAAAGAGGTTGCCCACTAGAACTCGCTTCAACCAATGACTGACCTTGTCACCTAATCTGTGTCCACAAATGACCATGGCAGAGACTGGGAGATGTCCCCCAATACCCACTTCCAGCTTCTTCCCCTTGTCATCAACCCCCAAATTTAGCTGGGCACATGACCACCTAAAATAAAGAGTACATTTCCCAGACCTTCAAATCCTCACAGCCAGATATGGCCATGAGACTAAGTTCTGGGCAATGAAACGGAAGCAGATATGCTGAGTACGAACTTGGAAAGTCTCCTTAAAGGGAAGGGGTCCGTCAGTCTTCACCCTCTTCTTTCCTGCTCTCTGTAATGTGGAACTATGACCGGAGTTCCAGCAGCTACCTCCAGCCATATGCTGGGCATCAATACAGTGGAAGGAGCCTGGGTCCCCACATAGCAGAGCACTGCATGTGACCAGCCCAGCACTGCCAGTCTCTGAAACTCATTTCTGGGAAGCAGAACTAATCTCTCTTTAAGCCACTCTGATAGACAGATATTTTTTAATCACAGTATATGCATATGTGTATATATGTACATATATATGCATATATATACACACACACACTTTTTTTTTAGATTTTATTTATTTATGACAGAGAGTGATAGAGAGAGAGGGAATACAAGCCAGGGGAGCTGGAGAGGGAGAAGCAGGCTTCCCACTGGGCAAGGAGCCCGATGCAGGGCTCGATCCTAGGACCCTGGGATCATGATCGGAGCTAAAGGCAGATGCTTAATGACTGAGCCACCCAGGCACCCCCACTGTGATTTTTCTGTTGTGCAGACAAACCCAACCGTAAGTGACCTACTGACTTGAGTTGACCTATTCTAAAATCGGTTTTGACAAACATCTTGCAACATAAAGTTGCTTTATATCGGCAATTCTATGCATCAGGTTAGAACATCTACTTCCTGGGGATGGGGCGCCATTCTACACTAATTTGTCCCACAGGATTTACCAGGAAACTATAGTTTAAAATTAACATCAGTCAAGGAGTTTTATTGTGAGATTTTTGTCCAAGTGAATGACCACGAGCATCTGCCTTGAATTCTTTTCCCCCCAACTACATATGTCAGAGCCGTGTCCCAACTGTTTCCTGAGTTTAAAACGCACATTCACTGATCCACTCTAGAACAGTGAGACCAAAATCTGTGGGGGGTGGGTCCCCGGGCTCTGCATTTTAAACAAGTATCTTAGTAGGTCCTGCACACGTGAAAGTTTGAGAGTTTTTTGGTGCCTCTTTCTTTCTTTCTTTCAAAAGCTGGAGTCGACCTCAAACTGTTTTCTGAAAGAGATTTTGGTGCCAGCTTCTCGGCACTTTTATTTCCTCTGCTGAGACGGAGTGAGGCACCAGCCAGCCGTGAGTCTGGAGACAACCCTAGACGCTCTTCTCCCCTTTAGTCATTAAAAGCGCGACAATCTTCTTTTTATCCGTAATGCAGGTTCTTTCGAGAGATCACAAACTCCTATTCTGCCTTGTTCGGTTTTATCAAAATCCCAGTCAGGAGAAATAAAATGGGCGGTGGGAAATTGCCCAGGAAAATGCAGTCTACTCATTCCTGTAATAATTCTGAAGTTTATCCTTGAAACGTAGCAGAGTAGCAGAGAATTGTGCTTGGATGATATTGTGCCCTCCACCCCAACCCCATTTGGTTTTGTTTTTACTGAACTATACCCTGGAGTGACACAATCAGCCTGACTGGGAACATTGTTGTAAGAAACACTGGAGGACATTTGTTAGTGTGAATTTGGCAGGGCCTTTGTGAGAGTGTCTCCCAGTGCAGCAGAATTTGTCCAGTCTGGATATCAGAAAGCACAGTCCTTCCAAAGAACAATTGTGTGTTTTCACCTAATGAGTACGATCAACGCAAATCCTAACTGCGCGTTCCTCTCTGCCTTGGTTTCTGAGAGACTCCGCAAGGACACATATCATGACCCACCTGGAGCAAACGCAAGGCCTGCGTTACTCTGTGCCGCTCTCACCCCGACCTTTACAGTATTACATGTGCTTTCCTACCTCCTATCACCCAACTTGCACAGTGTGTCATTTGCACGGCATGTGTTTTAAAAACTAACTGCTAATCACCCACGCAAAGAGCAGAGAGGGATGGGGAGATGGAGGTAAATCCAGATCTCGTTCCGAGTCTGATTTTCTCTGTTATACCAGCATTTCCCTTGTTGCACACCCTCTCCACCAAAACACACCCTCCAAAGTAAGAGGCAAACTTTTCGAATAACATATAAGAGAGAAATAAAAATGTTATGTTTTATAGGGAAATATAGCTGTTCCTAGGAGTAGTTAGGGAGAGTAGAGAAGAGGAAAAAAGCAAATGAATGGAAAACAAGAAAAGGAGAAAAGAAATGAAAAAGCAAGTATAAAGGAAGAAAGGGAACATATAAAGAAGCAAGGATCATTCTCAGATCGGAGCAATCGAAGTTTTGATTTTCCAGGCTAACGCAGGACCTCAAGTCACTCAGCGAGGGGGTGTGCCGAGATCACTCCCATTTGTGCGCTCCTGCTGGTCCTGGCACTTAGTCGTGTGCCTCTGGGTCAGGTTCTGCCGGTTAGCAGTTGGCCGTCATCTCTCCCCAACTTGTTTCAAAGACACAGAAGGGAAGGGAAAAAAAGTTAAAACTAAAGGGCTTCACAGTTCAAACATAGGTTGTTTTTCTGACGCACGAGGGCGCTGATCCTACAGTTTATGTTCTTGTGGGAAACTAGGTCTGTGGGACTTGGGGCTGGGAGCCTCCAGGGAAAAGGAGTTTTGGCTGTGTGTACTAGGGTCACCAGGTTTTCTGGAATGGGTGGGACATGTTCTAATGTCCGGGGCTGGCCTTCCGCCACAGGGCTGCTGGCTGGAAGCTCCTTAAGATCAGAAACCAACTAAATGCATGTCCTGTGTCTCTGTAGCGACAGAATTAGTGTATCAAGACACCAGGACCAGATTCTGACAGAATCAAGGGTTAGGGAGCAAGTTGCTTAAACCCCTCTCAGCCCAGAAAGGGAAGTATCATCTCCTACAACTGCAAGGGGGGGGGGGGGCGGGGTTATTAAATGGGGTGGAGGGTCTCTCTAAAGCAGGCAAGACAGCCCGTGACACACTCGCGGGACTCGGTGAGCAGGAGTAACACTAGCTGGCATGTAGCGGGGCTGGCGGACGACGTTGCTCAGTACACATCAGACTGAGTGAACGAATGAAGGAAGGAAGTGGGTAGAATCGAAAACCATTTACTGGACTGAGGAAAACTGACACTGTCGAGCTGCCCTCTTGTGCAGTCAGCCCGTTGGGTTCCCCTTGGAGCGAAGCAATGGTCTTGCGAGGGGTAAGTGCTCCGTAGCTCGGCCGGCTGCTGGGGGTCCTCCTCCGATGGGCAAGAAAACAGGGGTCAGAGGGGGAAAGTGATGCACCCCAGGTTTTAGAGCTGATTAGTGAATCCCGATAAGATCCCGGGTCTCCTGAGTCCTAGCACAAAGCCCAGCCCTCAGGGAGCCCCCAGATGGGCTGGGGACTGAAGGGTGGGCAGAGTGCGGACTGGGGAGATGGGAATGGACTGACCCTAGAAACCAAATAGGCTCTTGACATAGTTTGACAGTGCTCGTGAGAGGCACCCTTACCCAGCACTGACCCCACCCAGGTGTGGAAAGAGCCAGAACCGCAGAAGAACCTCATGCTTGCCCTGGGGCCACCCACGGTTGGCCTCGATTCTGAAGGATCTGCAGAGAGAGCTCTCACTTCCCCAAATGTGCTCCTTCCTGTGTCACAAGGAGCCCTTGGGTCCCCTCCTTCCTTTGTGCAATGAGATCCAGTTTCTGCCTCTGCTCCTTTTCTTTCCTGTTATCACTTTCTGTAGCTTTTCCAGAACCCAGTTCTCGGGATGCAGCCCTGCTCCAGTTGGTTCTCTCTGGGGAAGCTGCCCCCAGCTTCCTGACCTCACCAGAATAACAGAATGACTCATGAGCCCTGGGGTCCCTCCCTTGCTGGGGTAAAGCAGGCTCCCCTGGGCAGTCCCACCCCTCTACTTTTGATCTACAGCAGGAAGCAATAAAAGGCACCTTCCACGTGCCTGCTGTGACCATATTTTCCAAATTCAAGAGCAGGACGCATTACCCCACCAGGCATGTGCCTTCTGAACGAAAGACATAAAATTGGGACCGTGCCAGAAAATCCAGGATGGATGGTTGCCATGCGCAAACCTCAGTGGAAATTCTCTCCTCTCAGAGATGCCTGCCGGAAGCTGCCATCTCCTTCGGCCATGGATTCAAGACTGAGCGTGATTCAGATACCAGACACAGTGGAGCATTGGTGAACTCGTGCTCAGGGCCTGCCAGGAATCTGGGCGTGAACAGTGGCGTCCGGAAAACCCCTTTCCTTGATTTCACTTGATTGCTGTGTCTGCAGGACCCTAGCCCCACGAAGACTTCACAAGGCCTCTTGGAATGCAATGATGATTCTTCTAAAAATATCAATCCAACAACTCAAGTATGTCCAGTAAATACTGTAATGATCTGTTTCACATGTCAGGTACTATGCTGCGCACTGTCAGAGATGAAAAGCTGAAAAAGAGTTTATTCTAACTCTTTTGGGTCCTTGTGGCAGACAGGAGATCATGCTAGTCGTGCCCAGAGAAGGACCCAATGACTGACCAGCCGACTTCTACCTTTTCACCCTCAACTATCATAAAAATAATTATGGCATTATAGAAAGAGAGCCAGACTTGGTGTCATAGGTCCTGGTTCAAATCTTGACTCCTCTACTAATGGCTGAGTCGTCCTGAGCAAGGGAGTCCAACCTCTGCCTCCTTATCCATCTACAAGGAAGTCCTGATACCCTCTGGCAGTGAGGTTGGATGAGGGCCAAATGCTGGCAAGTTCTTTATGTTCCTGTGACAGAAAAGATGCTGAGAAAAGGTTTCCTTCCTTCCTTCTTCCTGCCCTTCCTTCCTTCAGGAGCTTAGAAACCAATGGAGAAGACAGATTCTTCTTTTTTAAATTCTATTTTATTTATTTATTTGACAGAGATCACAAGAGGCAGAGAGGCAGGCAGAGAGAGGGGGAAGCAGGCTCCCCACTGAGCAGAGACCCCGATGCGGGGCTCGATCCTAGGACCCTGGGATCACGACCTGAGCCAAAGGCAGAGGCTTAACCCACTGAGCCACCCAGGCACCCCAAGAAGACAGATTTTTCTAATACTAACACACATTGTAGACTGTCATACAAGCTCAGTGAAGATGGCAAAGACTTGCCAAACCTGCCTTCTGTGCTTTGTTGCCCCTGGGCTGGGGGGAACCGCCTAGACTGGCCAAGCTGGGGACCGCTCACTGTCTTCCTCCCCACCAGTCCAGTTTCAGGGCTCTCCATCCAGATCTGCTCTGCGAGAAGTAACTTCCAGGGCTTTCATGGGCCACACATGATTAGAGCTCAGAAAGAGCCAGGAGGGCTGGTGGCCAAGGACCGCCCCTCAGGAGAAAGACAGGGGCCCAGGAACCCCGGGGAGAGGTGCACGGCCACAGCAGTCTCACTTGAGGTGACTGGGACATACCAAAGTAGCTCCCTGTGAGGGGAGACTCAATTCCAGGAAATTTCAGATATGTGGTTTAGGGTGTTTTTGCCCTAAATCAAGTGGAACAGCCAACACCAGGTGCTCACAACAAAAAGCCACCTCAGCATGTCCCAGGGCAGTAAGTAGTGTTCTTACTGAGGTGTGAGGTGACCGTGCCCTCACTCTAGGTGCTCAAAGACATTAGTGCGGTTCGAGCCTCCCAACATCCCAGGGAGGTGGGCAGACTGATTATCATGACTGCTTGTGCAGAGGGGGAGACTGGGGGTCAGAGGCGTTGGACATCTTGCCAAGACCACACCTGAGAGGCAGAGCTGTGGCTCTAAACCCAATAATCCGACTCTGAATCTCGACTTCTTTTTTTTTTAAGATTTTTTTTTTTTTTTTTTTTGACAGACAGAGATCACAAGCAGGCAGAGCGGCAGGCAGAGAGAGGGGGAAGCAGGCTCCCCGTGGGGCGCGATCCCAGGACCAGATCATGACCTGAGCCGAAGGCAGAAGCTGTAACCCGCAGAGCCACCCAGGCGCCCTGAATCTCGACTTCTGAAAGAAAACATAAATAGCCTCTCAATCCGTGCAAGAGCTTCGCAGAGTTACTGTGGCGGCCGCCGCCTGCCCACCCCATGCCCGTCCTCCTCGTCCACAGGAAGAGAAATTCTTATTGGGCACCTGCAACTCAGCTAAAGACTGCGCCTCCCAGTTTCCCTGGCAGCTACGGGTGTCCACGTAGTTACGCTTGGGCCAACGTGAAAGATAAGTAGAAGTGATATGTGCGCTCTACCGGGCCGGCCCCTTAAAACAAAAGCCTGTGCTCTCCTCCTTCCTGATGGCAAGGATACAGAATGTGAGGGCCGGAGCTGAGGAAGCCATTTTGGAGTATAGCACCTCTGAACTACTCACCTGAAATCTGGCGTGAGAGAGAAATAACTTAGTATAAGTTACTCTATTTTCTTTTTGAAAAGAAAATTATTATCTTTAATAATATTTAGATATTTAATAATATCTTTAAATTTTATCTTTATTATTATCTTTTTGACACAGTAGCCTCACTTTTACTCCACTCACCTCTCCCACCTCTACTGTCTTCTGTCTCACTAGCCCACCTTGGAAAAGCACACCAGGCATCCGTCAGCCCACACCAAAGGGTCTGGACTTTGATAAGCAGAGAGAGGCCCAGAGGAATGCTGACACAATCCAGGGTCTTTTTATGAGCAGGGTGGATCCGTGAAACCTGGAGAGAAGGGAGCCTTGTGGCATTTGGGAAACACACAATGAGGGCCATTATTAGCTGAGGTGGTGAAATCGCGATCAGAGCCTCTGGGCTCTTGGCATGACCTTTGGGGTCAGGGGTGTCTGGGCAGGAATGGCCAGCTAGTTTGAGTTCAAGGTGCCCCAATTCCAATGTCTCCAGTCTCCATCAAGAAACCTGGGAAAATCTCTCTGTTGGACGCTCAGGGACTGACCCCGACCTGAGCTGCTACCAAGTATCAGGAGAAGCTTTCTGAACAAATCAGGAACAATTAGACATTTGTGCACGCAGGTAGATCGCAGTCTGTGTCCAAATCTCACAGCCAGTCTTCTTGGATATCAGCTTACAGTCCCTGGGGAGAGGAGTTGCTCCCCTGGGGAGGTCATGCCTCAACCCAACTAATTTAAAACCAAGTTCTTGGCACTCACCTGTCCCCACACAGCTTTTCTTGAGCAGAGCAGACAGTCCCACTGAGCTGCAGTACCACCTGCCCATTTCTTATCAGGGGCTTGTCCGTCTTCTCCTAATCTAGAATTGTCAAGGGCAGGTTTGCAAGTGCACTGGGACGTCTTCCTCCCTGTCTGGACAGTGACTGGGTCTCTGGGCCCTAGGGTCTGAATCAGACCAGCCCAGCCCCGGCCCAGCTCTCCCTATCCACAGGAATTTCCCAAAGCGAGTATGCTTTCTGTAGCATGGGGAGGTAAAAAAGAGTTATTTTATCATCATGTGTTTATTTTAATTAGTACAGAAAAAAACTAGCACACTAAACTGAGGATTTCATGGATACGATTACGTAGGACAAGACTAAAACTGAGCAAATTTAACATAGGTCTAAAAACATACTGAGTAAATGATGGCACAGGTGGGCCACACGGCTAAAATAAAGATGGTGCTGGAAAACACTCTTCACTGGGCTCATTCGCCAGCTGAAAAGGAAAACTAGGGTTGCTCAATGGACCCAAATACTCTTTTTTTGTTGTGGGGGTGGTTTTTTAAAATTTTGTTTTGTTTAAAGATTTTATTTATTTGAGAGAGAGAGCGCATGAGTGGTGGGGGGAAGGAGGCAGAGGGAGAGGGAGAAGCAGACTCCCCATTGAACAGGGAGCCCTCTGGGGGCCACAGTGGGGGGCTCCGTGTGAGACTTGATCCCAGGACCCTCAGATCATGACCTGAGACAAAGGCAGACACTTAACCAACTGAGCCACACAGGTGCCCACCAAGGAGTCTTTTTAACTAACAAATGCACTCTCTTTTCAGGAGGATTATCTACCTGGGAGATCAATTTAAGGTAGAAGAGGTTTAAGCAAATCAGACTTGCATTTGAGGGAATTCTGAAATCGAGTTACAAGAGAAAATCCAGGACCCCCAGTTCAACTGGAACGTTAGATGAATTATTGCACAGGACACATTAAGACTAAAAATTATTCATCGATGATCTGAAATCGAAATGTATCTGGGCATGGGCATCTATCTTGTGTTTTTTTCCAATAAATCTGGCAACCGTCTTCTGAAAGTTTTACTTCTTTTTTTTTAAAGATTTTATTTATTTATTTGACAGACAGAGATTACAAGTAGGCAAGAGAGGCAGGCAGGGAGAGAGAGGAGGAAGCAGTCTCTTCGCAGAGCAGAGAGCCCGATGTGGGGCTCAATCCCAGGACCCTGGGATCATGACCTGAGCTGAAAGCAGAGGCTTTAACCCACTGAGCCACCTAGGCGCCCTTGAAAGTTTTACTTCTTCTCAGCAACTCCAGCTTACCCCCGAATACCAGTCCTAGCTGATCAATACGATATCTGTGAAGTCTTTCAAACCCTCCCCTCTGTTCCAGGTTCAGTCTGAATCATGTCTCCGCTGACGTGGCCAGGATCCCCTGACTTGTTTCCCTGTCTGCAAACATATTGCCTCAGATTCCACCTGCTGCTAGAATCATCATCCCAAAATGCAATTCTGACCCCTCAAGACAGCCTCTCCCGGGTTGCCCCTTCTCCTACCAACGTCCAAGCTCCTTAGCATGTCCGAAGCCAACCCCCCTCCACCCTCCCAGCCCCCCTCCGCCCTCCCAGACATCCAGGACTTACTTGGCTTTTCCCTCCCTACAGTGCAGGCTTTCATGTATCCTCTGGGCTTCCTCGGACCTCACAGTCTGGAAAAATCTGCTTCAGGTCTCTGTCATTGATCCAAGTGTCACCTCAGCTCCCTCTGCACCTGGCCGAGGGCACCTGGGGGCACTGGCTTCATGGCTAACTACCTCAGCGATGCAGTGGAACACCTGAGAGGAGGTGCCAGGGCGTGGTCCTGACCACCACAGGAGGGGTCTGGGGACCCTCAAGGCGCTAGGAGGTTAGGAAGAGAGAAAAAGGACAAGTAGAAGAGGAAAAGAAGAAACTTGGTGATGCTTCTCCCCGCTCCTCTTCTCTTACCGTCACCACATAGTGAGCAGCAGGACCTGCACGAGCCCCGTGCGCACACCATCTCGGTTAACCCGCAGGACAGCCCACAGGCTCGCCACGCCCAGTTCCCAGCTGTGGAACTGAAGACAAGAGATGGGGGAGCATGACCAGCCCCGGGATACCTAACTAGTCAGAGAAACAGCCAGGCCTGGACCCCAAGTCTTCTCACTGGATGCCCAGCCCTGTTTATGGAACCCTGCACCCAGCATCCCCTGCCCCCCGACCGCCCCTCAGCCCCTCCCTGTCCCAGAAGGAGGTCCTGGACAACGAATCATTTCTTCTTTGCTGGCCACTCGCTCCTTATTTTGTACATGACATCTTCATTTGGCTTGGTGTATTGAATTGGTGATGATTAGGGATTTGCCATGAATGTTTTCAGCAAAAAATTAAAATAGAAGAAAGAATGGGTTCTTTAATTGCTACTGGGGCAAACAGCTGGGTAAACAGGGCTGATGTCTTTTGCAAAAGGGAAAAATTGCAGGATGGAAGTCGGGTGTACAACTGGAACCCTTTCCCTGACCCCAGGACTATAGAACATTCCAAGCAGCATTTTCCTCAGAAGAGACTTGCTGTCAGAGTCAGGAATGTAGGTGTTTTTAAACCTTAAAATTATCTTAAATTACACCATCTCTTGGGTCTCTCTTGGAAATACCAAACACTTCAAGAGGTTATTTTTTTTTCTTTCTTTTCCTGTCTTTATTTATTTTTATTTTTAAAAGAAGTTTGTTTGTTTGTTTGTTTGTTTATCTTTGAGAGAGAGAGAGAGCAGAGAGGGGTAGAGGGAGGAGGACAGAGAGAATCTTAAGCAGGCTCCTCACTGAGTGTGAGCCAAACAGAGAGCTCAGTCTCAGGACCCTGAGATTATGACCTGAGTGAAATCAAGAGTCAGACACTTAAATGACTGAGCCACCCAGGAGCCCCTCTTTTCCCATTTTTAAAAATTGTTTTTAAAATTGAGTTTTAGGGGCACCTGGGTGGCTTGGTCAGTTAAGCATCTGCCTTTGGCTCAGGTCATGATCCCAGGGTCTTGGGATCGAGTCCCATTTCCGGCTCCTTGCTCAATGGGGAGTCTGCTTCTCCCTCTGACCTTCTCTCCCCATGCTATTTCTCTCTCAAATAAATTAATGAAATCTTTAAAAAGATTTTTAAAAATTAAAAAAAATTGGTTTACATACCCTAGAATGCACAAAGCACGCTGACCTTTTTTTTTGTTTTTTCTAAATATTTTGTTTATTTGAGAAGCAGGGGGAGCAGCGGAGGGAGAGGGAGTAGCCGGCAACCCGCTGAGCAGGGTGCCTGATTCGGGGCTCGATCCTGGGACCCCATGATCATGACCCAGGTCAGACATAGCTCCTCAACCAACTGCTTCCCGCAGGCACCCCCCGGAGAAGGCTGGTCACCCACATGCGGGTTGGTGCGTTCTTACGTACACATACACTGGCCCTCAGATCAAGACAGAAGACGTTTCCATTTCCTCAAGGGGTCCCTGTGCCCCTTCCCAGTCAATACCACTACCCAGGGACAACTGTCATCCCGGCCTCTGTCCTCCTCACATGGCTGTGTGTGTTCTTGAAGGTCACACATGTATTCTGTGTCTGGTTCTGCTCAGCCGTGCGTGTTGTGCGTGTCAGACGTCTGTTTCTCTTTACTGCTGAGTGACATTTGTGTGTGTGTGAATGACACACAACCATTGATCTGTTCTTCGACATTTGGGTGGTTCCTACTTTTGTACTACGATGGATACGTCTGATGTGAACATTCTTGTACAGTCTGTGACAGAGCCACCTGTTTGGGACTTTGGCTAGATGTGGGTTGCTTGGTCATGGAGCTGACTCTCCCCCAGCCACACGAAGGAGACGGCCATTAAGCAAACCTATGAACAACTCAGGATGTTTATCGATCTCAGAGTGATCAGTGTCCCTTCCGCCTTCTATGCCAAGACCTACTTAGGATACCTAGTCAGCTGGGTTCACTGTCTCCCCGTTATTCTGGAAATGTGTAAGGGTAAACAAACCCGGAGAGAATTCTCACGTGCCACGCTGTTCCAGCAGTGCCGAGTGCACTCCTAATCCTGCCTTGTCTATCCCCTAGCCGTTTATTTTCTGGACTATTTTTTTTTAAGATTTTATTTATTTGAGAGAGAATGAGAGAGAGCGTGCGCAAGCACAAGTCCGGGGGAAAGGCAGAGAGAGAGGGAGAAGCAGGCTCCCTGCTGAGCCGGGAGTCCGATGTGCGGCTCGATCCCAGGACCCCGAGATCACAACCCAAGCCAAAGGCAGATGTTTAACCCACTGAGCCACCCAGGCGCCCCTGGAATATTTTAAAGCAAATCTTAGGCCTCCCTCTGGAGTTCAGCTGTGAGTACGTGGGTACACACCTCTGACACATAATAACCTTTGTATTTAACATCACTATCACACCTAAGAAAAGTTACACAGATTTCTACACACCATCTGTGTCCAAATTTTCCCAACTGTCTCAAAACCACTGGCATGTCTGAATCAGGATGCAGCGAAGGACTGCACATTGTTTCCAGACCTTTCTTAGGTCTCTTTCAGTTTAGAACAATCCCTTCTTTCCCTTTCTTTACTTTTTTTAAAACGTCACTTATTTGTAGAAGAAATCAGCTCATTTGGTCTATAGAAAATCCTATTCCAGGTTTTTCTGATTAAGTCTTCATGGGTCATACATGAACCATATGCTATAGTTCCTCTAAACTGGGAGTTAAACTAGAAGCATGATTAGACTCTGGTTGGGTTTTTAATGACTTTTGCAAACGTTGCATCATAGGTGGCTCTGTGTCCTCTCCATCGCATCACATCAGGAGGCACGTGGCATCCTGTCTCCTCCTTTGCAAGATGTTGAGATTTGAAGCGTGGGTCCCTTCCTCTCCACTCCTCCCAAGGCTTTGCTTGCCTCTCGCTCTACCGTTGCCCCTCCTTCCACGCCCTCATATGGCCCCCCCAACAACCCACAGACACACACTGTCATCATGTCCTCCTCTTGGTCCACTCCACGGGGGCTACGTCCATGGCTTCAGCATTTCAAGTCATGGCACAGAGAGCCTGATGGAATGTACACCACTATCACTGCTTCTCAGCCCGATCTGTGGCTGAGAATCCTAGCATCTCCCCATCAGCATCTCCTTGCAAAGCAAGCAGCTGCTCAGCTCTGTCAGAACGTGGAGGCTCCATGCATCTCCATAAGAGACTGCCCGAGATTGGCTTCTCCGTTCACTAGTTTTCACTAGTGGGGGACACACCCCTTCTCACAAGCACAGAGTTGGAAGCCTAGAGCTTATAAAAGTGTTTTCCTGGTTGGTGCTAAATATACTTTTTTTTAAAAGATTTTATTTATTTACTTGATAGAGAGAGAGATCACAAGTAGGCAGAGAGGCAGGCAGAGAGAGAGGAAGAAGCAGGCTCCCTGACGAGCAGAGAGCCCGATGCGGGGCTCGATCCGAGGACTCTGGGATCATGACCTGAGCCGAAAGCAGAGGCTTAACCCACGGAGCCACCCAGGCACCTCCTAAATATGCTTTTTTAGGTATTTTTACTCAGGTAGTCATGGGCCTGGTCTTTGACATAAACCCACAGGTGTGGCACCAGTGAAGTTAATTTGTGATTAAGCATATTCAGGCCTCTATGTTTCTACTCCCCACCCCCCACATTTTTTTAGTTTTAATTGTGGTTAAAATAAAAATAAATAAAACCCACCCTCTTAACCATTTTTAAGTGTACAGTTCAGTGGTGTTAACTATATTCACAGTGTCGTATAGCAGATCTCCAGAACTTTCTCATCTTGCGAAACGGAAACTCTATACCAATTGAATAACAACTCCACTCTCCCTTTCCCCTCCCCCAGCCTCTGGCAACCACCCTTCTACTTTGTTTCTGTGGCTTGGACCACCCCAGATAGCTTATACACGTGGGGCCACACAGTATTTATCTTTCTGTGACTGCCTTGCTTCACTCATGATGTCCTCAAGGTTCATACCTGTTGTAGCGGGTGACAGATCCTTCTTTTTTAAGACTGACTAATATTCCATGGAATGAATATGTATCTCCCACATTTCCTTTCTCTATTCATTTGGCAATGAATATGTGGGCTTCTTCCGCCTGTTGGCTAATCGTGAATGATGCTGCAGTAAGGTGTGCAAGTCCCTATTTGAGATCCTGTTTCAAATTCTTTTGGATATTTACCTAGAAGTGGGATTGCTGGATCGTATAGTAACTTTATTTTTAGTTTTTTGAGGAAACTCCATACCATTTTGCACAGTGACTGCATCGTTTTCCATTTCTACCAGCAGAGCACAATGGTTCCAATTTCCCCACATCCTCACCAGCATTCGTGTTTTGTATTTTGTGTTTTTTATGATTGCTCTCTTCATGAGTGCAAGGTGGTATCTCATTGTGATTCTAACTTGCATTTCTCTGACGGTTAGTGATGTTAAGTATCTTTTCACACACTTGTTGGCCATTTGTGTTTCTTCTTTGAGGAACGTCTATTCAAGCCTTTGCCCACTTTTCAATTGAGTTATTTCATTTTTTGTGGTTGAGTCGTAGAAGTTCTTTACACATTCTGGACAGATAAATAATTTACTATTATTTCCTCCCATTCCATAGATTGCCTTTCACTCTGTTGGTTGTTGCCATCAACGTGCAGAAGTCTTACAGTTTGATGTAGTCTATGTAGTAGATGTTTGTCTATTTTTGGCTTTTGTTTCCTGTTTTTTGATGTCCTGTCTGATAAATCATTGCCAAGTCCAATGTCATGAAGGTTTTCCCTGTGTTTTCTTCTGGAAGTCTCATGGTTTTAAGTCTTATGTTTAGGTCTTTAGTCCATTTTGATGTAATTTTTAAATATAGTGTAAGGTAAGGTCTTAACTTCAGTCTTTCACATGTGAATATCCTATTGTCCAAATGCAGCATTTTTTGAAGATGCTATCCTTTCCCTGTTGTGTGGTCTTGGCACCCTCTTGAAGATCACTTGACCACACATGCACAGATTGATTTCTGGGCTCTCTGTTCTGTCCCATCGGTCTATGTGTCTGTCTTTATGTCAGTACCTGTTTAGGTTGCTGTAACGTTGTTATGTGTTTTGAATGCAGGAAGTGTGAGGCTTCCAACTTCGTTTTTTTTTTTTTTAAGATTTTTCTTTTTTGGTAATTCAGGCAATTTGAGATTCCATATGAATTTTAGGATTTTTTTTCCATTTCTGAAAAAATTGCCATTGGGATTTTAAAAGGAAGTGTATTGACTCGGTAAATAGCTTTGGGTAATATAGACATTTTAGCAATATTAAATCTTCCAATGGATGAGCACATAACGTCTTTCCATTTATTTGTGTCTTCCTTAGTTTCTTCAGCAAAATGTTTTATACTGGGGGCGCCTGGGTGGCTCAGTGGGTTAAAGCCTCTGCCTTCGGCTCAGGTCATGATCCCAGGGTCCTGGGATCAAGCCCCGCATCGGGCTCTCTGCTCAGCGGGGAGCCTGCTTCCTCCTCTCTCTCTCTCTCTCTCTGCCTGCCTCTCTGCCTACTTGTGATCTCTCTCTGTCGAATAAATAAATAAAATATTTTTTTAAAAAAAGGATATTTGGGACGCTTGGGTGGCCTCAGTGGGTTAAAGCCTCTGCCTTTGGCTCGGGTCATGATCCTAGGGTTCTGGGATCGAGCCCCACGTCCGGCTCTCTGCTCCACAGAGAGTCTGCTTCCTCCTCTCTCTCCCTGCCTGCCACTCTGCCTACTTGTGATCTCTGTCTGTCAAATAAATAAATAAATAAATAAAATCTTTTAAAAAAATGTTTTATATTGTTCAGGGTACAGATCTACCACTTCCTTGGTTAAGTGTACTCTTAAGGTTTTGTTTGTTTGTTTGTTTGTTTAATGCCATAACAAATGGGATTGTTGTCTTAATTTCCTTCTTGGATTGTTCACTGTTACTGTATAGAAATGCAGAACTGACATCAGATCTGTGTATGGGTTCTCTAGATGTGGTTTTCAGAGACATAAGGGACCATACCTGTATTATGCGCTGTGTTAAGCTTCAAGTGATTGACAAAGCATTCCCAGTCTGTGTGACCGTAAGTCATTTGCCTCAGGACTCCTTAAAACCAACCCTGGCAGGGGCGCCTGGGTGGCTCCATCAGTTAAGCATCTGCTTTTGGCTCAGGTCATGATCCCAACATCCTGGGATCCAGCCCTGAACCCGCATCCCGGCTCCCTGCTCAGCGGGGAGTCTGCCTCTCCCTCTCCCTCTGCTCCTCCCCATCTCATTCTCTCTCTCTCTCTCTCTTTGTCAAGTAAGTACATAAAATCTTTAAAACTAAATACATAAATAAATAGAACAAACGCCGGCCATTTAGGCATGTGCGTTGGACATGTGCTATTGTTGTGGATGCAGGACAGCTTCTTGGGTCTGTCGTGGCTGAAGGACTTGGAGGAAGAACAAGCGCCACAGCCGCGAGGGCGTCTTAGAGACCCCAGCCTCTGAGTTTAGAGTCTTTTCCCTCTAGACGTGAATGAGAGGCAGCAGAAGGGGAAGAAACCAGGACGGGGGAAAAAAGAAAGAATGCCCTGATGAGTCTCGGAACCATGTTCTGCGAACAAAATGGAGCCGTTCAGCACAAGGGACGGGTGAGAGGCAGCCGGCAGAGATCAAGAGGCCGCAGGGCGATCACGGTGCGTGTGGCTTCCTGAGTGGTAAGCTGACGGGGGGATAGAAGCCAGGAGAGAAGCTTCCTGCGGGAGAACGAGTGTGAGTAAGGCATCTGCCGAGCAGACTCTCAAGAACGTGGAGGGAAGAAGACGCGGCCGCGCTGGGATGTGAGGTCGACGTGCGCACCACGAGGCGTGAGAAAGGATGTATGGGGAGTGCACAGTGTCGACGATTTCGGAATTCCTCCTCAGCATTTCTAGTTTCTCCCGAGTAACGATCCCTGAGCAGAGCACCTTCCTCAGCTCGTCTGCTGCCACTAGGACAGTCCCTCAAGTGCTTTCTTCCCACTCCACTTCTTTCTTATCAACCCTAGTTCCCACTCTGGTCCACCAGCCTTAGGGTAACCACGACTTGGTGCATGCGTGTGAGAGAAAAAGCATGCCGCAGAGAAACAGACCCAAGAGACAGAGCCAGACAGAGAATTCACGAAGCCTTAAACACAGCTGCAGAATTAAAACAAAAATGTCAAGGGAACAGAGTGTTCCAGCCGACTGAACTTCCTGTTGGTAAGTCTCAGAGGAGGGGTGAGGTCTGGAGCTCTAGAACTGTGGTAGAGGGAGGGCCAGGGCTTGTTCAGGGTGCAGGGGGACCGCTTTGCAGGCCTGGTCACTCAGGACTGGGGTTCGCCTCCCCAAGGCTGTTGACACTCACTTCCTGAGACTGGCCATGGTCAGAGGAGGCTTTCAGCTACTGGTGTGCCCAACCTACAGAAAACAGGATGTCAGGTTTCAGATCTGATTAAGCCACAAGATGCAAATTCCTTCTCCACCCCTCCCCCACGCAGCTCCCGATCACTGCCACCCACACCGGCCCCCTTTGGGCAGCAGAAATGCATTCATCTCCCTGTGTGACTCCCATGGGGGACTGCAGTCCTCCTTCGTTCATGGCCAGCTGGGCTGTACGAGATCAGATTTAGCGCCTAACCCATTTTCATTTGAGATTTACGGTCATTTTCCTTAGGAATTCCTTACTACCTCCTTGCGTGACTGATGAGACCCAAACTCAAATGAAGAGAATGGTTAAGTTGCTTCGCTCCTGAGGAAGCACACAGCTAGGGCCCTGGGGTCCCCAGTCCCAGGGGGGTGGCCCCTCTGTCCTCAGTCGCTCCAGTGCGTGGTCATCCTGTCTCTCTCTCTCTCTCTCCCTGCTCACCCTTGTCTCTCTCTTTGTTTCGGCCTGAAGTTCCCATCACGTACGAAAAGAAACAAAAACATAAAACAGAGGGAATTCTGCTCAAGACCAGTAATCACCTGTTTTTCCGGAAGCAAGTACCGAGCACAAAGCACTCCCGGAACAAAACTCGGGGAGCAGCCGGCCCCCTAGTAGGAGCCCAGGATGGGTTTAAAGGTAATGCTTACTCAGAGGGCTAGCGTGTGCCCCATGCAGGCCACACTTTGCAGAACTGAGGACCATCCAAGCTGGCATCCAACGAGCCCTCACATCCCTCTCCGCCACCCCTCAGGCTCTCCGAGCCCCTCACTCACGTGGTTCTTCCACCCCGAGCCTCATCCCCACCCCAACTCCACCAAGCACCCCAGGCCGGCTGCCTCTTCCTCTCGTCCACAGGCCTTCCTCGGGGCACAGCAGCCGCCAGTGTTCACAATGATTCAGGATAGTTAGGATCCTGATATTTTGTTCAAATTATGAGTCAGATATGTTCAAGGGTCTACTACGTACTGCCTCCTCAGATAAATGACAGTCTTCTAAGATCTGAACCCCGTGTGGGGCTCACAGGGCCCAATGACACTGGTCATTGATGAAGAGGAGAACATTGAGGTAACACGGAGGGTTAGAAAGGTCAGCAAGATGAAAAAAAATCTTAAAAAGTCTCAGATACGGGGCACCTGGCTGGCTCCGTGGGAGTGCGCGACCCTTAACCTCAGGGTTGTGAGTTTGAGCCCCACGGTGGGCGTAGAGATTACTTAAAAATAAGATCTTTTACAAGCAAGTCTCAAGTACCATCCCAGGTGGGGAAGCAGAGAAAGTGAACGAAGAGACGCGAGTGTAGGAAATGTAATAACGAGGTATTCCAAAACCCAAAGTCACAAGGAAGCCTCAGGCTCTCAGGGTTGGGAGGTTATCCGGCAGGATGAGGCAAGTAAACAAGCCTGTGAGTGGTAACACTCAGAAAAGGCCGAATGCTTGTCTACTCCAGAAAGAAACCCATAGTTCTTATCCATGAAATGTATGCATTATTTAAGTGAAGGTAACTGAAAACTAGTTTCCCAGATGAAGAAACACCACTCAAGATAGTGAAATTTATTCAGAATTGAGATTCGAGACCCCTTCCTCCCTCCCCTGCCTTTCCGGCACGTGCAAGCAAAAAAATGCAGAATTGAATCCGAACTTAGAATATCCAGTAACTGTCGAATAAAGGACAAATGAGGAGAAATGAGAGAAAGATGCATCTGTCCTCCAAGGTGAGGCTACCGCCAAGCAGAAGACATCATAGGAAGCAGGTGGAAATCATCAATGGGGGACTTGGAGTTGAGAGACGGACATGACGGACTCACGTTAGGAAGGAACCTGCCCGTAGCGATAGTGTTTTCTTCCGGACACAGGATGGCAGCTGCTCCCAGCAGTACCATGTCAAGAACCATCCAGCACTCATCACGCTTACTACTCACCAGCAACCATACTAAGCATTTCCCACGTATTAACTCACTTAATCCCTACAGCTCTATGGGATCAATTCTATGACTTTACAGACAGAGAAATGGGGGGAGGAATGATTACATAACTTGATCAAGGTCACACAGGGGGAGCCAGGAAGTCTGGTTTCCATGCTGACCTTTCTAACCTTCCGTGTTACCTCAGTGTTCTCTTCTCCCTGCTCTTCCTACATTTGTAGGCAGCCGCTGAGGAAGCGGACCGCCGTGTGGGTTAGCTGCTGCTTCTGCTCGGGTGCCCGTGTCCATTAGTTCTTCCAACACGTATCTACTCACCACAGTGGAACTGGCCTTGATCACAGAACTTTGACCAAGGCAGAACGGAATGTGCCTTCATTAAGCGTCAAGTTCTAGGAGAGGAGAAAGGAAGCAAACAGGCGGTTAGAAAGCAACTCTCTCAAAGACAGGAAGAGGATAGGCAGGAGGCTCGAGTGGGAAGCATGTGTCTGAGGGCAGGGGGAGGCCCGGGAATGGGGGGAGGGCAGCACGGTCAGGACCCCACTCCCTGGAGGAAGATCAACCTGGGACTGAGGAATGGATAAGGGTTTGCTCTGGGCAAAGGAAGGAACTGTGTTTCAGGCAGAGGACAGAGCTCTTTCAGAGACCTGAAGCAGTTCAGGATGCCTGGAGTGTTGAGGACTGGGTGTTCTCTGCTGAAGAAGGGGCCAGAGAGGTAAGTGGAGGCCTTGTCAGGAAAGGGTGTGAGTTCACGTTTGAGAGAGATTGCTGTCTGTAGAGTGGAAACCGTCAGGGGAGATGGTGGACCAGGCTGAAGGAAAGCACGACACTTAGGAGATATGCGGAGATGAACTAGGACATCTTATCCAGACGGCAGTGGCTGGTGGGCGGCCGGGGGACCGATAGCTGGGGGACCGATGGCTGGGGGGTCTCAGAGTTGGAATGGTAGCACTTTACTGGTAAAGAGGAGAGAAGAATCAAGAACGACTCCCAGCTTTCTGTCCTAACAAATGGGTGAACAGCGAGACCGCTCCAAGAGCAAAAGAGAAACTAACAGGCGGGGACACAGGTTTTTAGTAATTTTTGCAAATGTGCACTTTGCTGGGGTTGAAAAATGAGCATGGAGTTTGCAGAAAATTTCCCACTTAGGGAATGCTGGATGGCTCAGTTGGTTAAGCGTCTGCCTTTGGCTCAAGTTGTGATCCCACAGTCCTGGGATCGAGTTCTGCTTCAGGCTCCTTGCTCAGCTTGGAGCCTGCTTCTCCCTCTGCCTCCTCCTCTCCCTGCTCATGTGCTCGCTCTCTCTGACAAATAAATAAATAAAATCCCTTTGGAAAGAAAGAAAGAAAGAAAGAAAGAAAGAAAGAAAGAAAGAAGAAAGAAAGAAAGAAAGAAAGTGTTCTTCTCCTGTTGTCCATGTAAAGAACGCGAAGGGGACGGGTGGTAGGCGGGACTTGGGCACTATTCTTCCTCATAACCTGTTTCACTTTACTGTGCAGAACCATCGCAGGTGTTTATTTTAAGGCCGTGTGGGTAATCTCCAGCTTTGGACAAACTCCTGCCCAATCCAAGACACCGGTTCGTATTAGTAAATGCCTTTACTGGCAAAACTGCAACAGCACTTAACATCACTAAAAATATCCTAAAAGAAATTGTGATATGAAATTACTCTATGAAAATACACTTTTAAAAAAATGTACTTTTAATTCTGTAAATAGGTTCCCTTTTTTTCTAGAAGAAAATAGTTCTTTTTCCTTTTAAGAATCAGGAAAGAGGGGCACCTGGGTGTCTCAGTCAGTTAAATACCCAACTCTTGGTTTTGGCTCAGGTCATGCTCTCAGGGTCGTGAGATCGAGCCCCACCCTAGGGCTCCGGACTCAGCGTGGAGTCTGCCCGTCTCTCTCCCTGGTTCTTCTCTCCCGCTTGCATGCGCTCTCTCTCCCAAATAAATAAATAAGATCTTTAAATAAAAAAAAAAGAATAAGGAAAGATAGGGGTGCCCGAGTGGCCCAGTCTGTTGAGGGTCTTGGTTTTGGGTCAGGTCTTGATCTCATGGGTTATGGAATGGAGCCCAGAGTCAGGCTCTGCACTCGGCCTGAGTCTGGTTGACATCCTTTCCCCCCTTCTCCCTGCTTGTGCTCACTCTCTCTTTAAAATGAATAAATAAATAAAATCTTTGGGTGGGGGGACAATAAGGAACGAAAGAGAATCCGCCACATCCGCTACCCAAAATTCAGATGGGAATTAAGACACTTCAAATTCTGACAGTGATTACTCTGTTTTCAAACTAAAATTTTTCCTCCCCAATAGGTATTATTCAGGTCCCCCGCTCTCTTTTCTGCCTCATTCTCCCATCTCTGTTTGTTGGCGTGGGTGTGCGTGTGGGTGTGTGCGTTCCTTTCTCTGTCCTTCCATGCCAGTCTCTTTCTCTACATCTCCACTGAACATTTTTTTGAGGAATGCTGCTTTGCCCGAGCTGGTATGTAAGTCTGACTTTGTCTTCTTGTAAGTTTGTATCTATCTTAATCATTGGAATGCTTTCAGCTATAACAAAATACTGTGCTCAAACCACAAAGAACTGTATCACTTCACCTAGGAAGAAATCAGGGGATAGTCCCTCCACAACTGGCCCGTTCAGTGCCTCAGCAGTCATTGGTGAATGACTATTTGGTGAATATTTACTGAAGACCTAGCTGTGCTGGCCTTGATTTAGGTACATGGGATGGACACTGACCAGAAGGAAACAAAAGTCTGTCTTCATGGAGCTTGTATTTTGGCTCTTCCCAGCTTTTCTCATGGTAGCAAAATGGTTGCTACTGTTCTGGGGATAACATTAGGTAAGAAAATAGCCTTTATTTACAGGGCATCTCCTCCTCTCTGTGTCCTTATCAGAAATCATAAAGCTTTCCCCTTTACTCTCATTCACCAAAATCTCACTTATTTCTCTCTAAACCAATTTCTGGAAAGAGGAATTTTTTTCCCCTCAATTGGCTCAGACTATTCTGGGTTTACTTCTTTACTGAAGTTTAAAAGGGCCGGGGCGGGGCGGGCCGAGAGGCGGGAGGTGCTGGGTGGCTCAGCTGGTCAAGGTCTGCCTTCAGCTCAGGTCATGATCCTGGGCTCCTGGAATCACGCCCATAACTGGGTCCTGGAATTGAGCCCACTTCAGGCTCCCTACTCAGCAGGGGTCTGCTTCTTCCTCTCCCCCTGACTCCCCCCCCAACCTCACCTCTGGGTGGGGTACACAGTCTCTCTCTCTTTCAAATAAATAAAATCTTCAAAAAATATATTTTTTAATTAAAAAAAAAAACTGTTACCAGGTGTCACACCCTAATGACTAGGGGTGGGACCCAGGCATAGATACTTTTTTCCAAAACTCCTTGGGTCATTCTAATTGACAGCTAGAGATGAGGCTGGGGTTCAGGTGTTCTGGATGATACAATAAGGTTGAGAAGGTTTGAGTTCCTTGTAGGGCTACATAATTTTCCCTCCTAAACATGGGACTTGCCTCAGAAGAAGCCCACAGTCTGCTGGGGCCTCCAGACCACCCTCTTCAGGTTTTTGTCAACACTGCTCCTTGGCACGGGTAATCAGACCAGTGCACTCGCTGGGCTTCCCCTGCCCCACCCTGGGAAATCCCTGACGGGCCCTTGCTGCAGCTTCGGACACCAGCCCCTTCTTTGCTGCCCTGGAGGAGAGCGCGGTCTCTGTGGGTGTGTACAGACTTCCCTGGGTTCAGTTTGGCTCTTTGTTTTCTTCTTCTTCTTCTTTTTTTAATTAAACCTCTCCCCCGAAATCATAAAGATACATGACTTTGCTACAGCCACACAGAGCTAGCTGTGCCAAGGAAGGCTTGAATACTCTTCTCTTCTCGTCTCCTTCTGCTGTCATGCTAGGTGCTCTCTGACTGTTTTCTCTCTCCGGCGTCAGGGACACTGGGGACACCGGGGCCCTGGCCACCCTGGGGAAGTCTGGGGTGGAGGTGGAGTGGGGAGGAACAGACTGTGGAGGGACTAGGCAGGGAGTCCACTGAAATCAAACAAATGGGAGAGTTCAGTTTTTCCCCCACCAGCTTTTTCCTTCATGTTTCAGTTTAAAATAATTTTAAACATCAAGAAAAGCTAAATACAAAAAACTCCCACATACCCTTCACCCAGGATTCCTTCCAGCTTTGCCAATTATCCTAATAATTTCTCTTTTTCTCAGCTCTACTGAGGCATAATTCACTAACAACACTGTAAGATACTTAAAGCGTACATTGCCATGATGTGTATGTATGTATGTGTATATAATGTATATACGATAACCCTTTACTTGACTATACAGTCGAAGGAGCCAACAGAACCACACATTGAACAGTGGTCCTGTCGCTGTCATCTCCTTCAGCCTAGGACCCTTTTCCAGCCTTCCTTTGACTGTGCTTGGAGATGACAGAACACTTTGAGGAACATCTTCCTATCTAGCTTCTCCAGTGTTTCCTCATGTTTAGACTGAATCTATGCACTTTGGGCAAGAACATTCCAGAAGTGACATTAGGCTCCTGTATCCTGTCAAGTAGCATGTGATGTCAATTTGTCCCCCCGTTGGTCATATTTACTTCAATCACTTGATTAATATGAAGTCTGTTAGGTTTGTTCTCTGTAAATGTGCTTTTTTCCTTTTGTAACTAATGAGGATCTTGTAAGGGGGATGTTTTTAAATTATGCAAAATCCCATTCCTCATCTCATTTTTACCCTCTAGATTTAGCATCCAATAGTATTTTTTGTACGATTTTATCTATTTAGTTGAGAGAGTGTGTGTGTGCACTTGCGAGAAAGGGAGCACAGCAGGGAGAGGGTCAGAAGAAGCAGAAGAAGCAGACTCCTTGCTGAGCAGGGAGCCTGATGACTCCCCTGGTGACCCCCAGGATCATGACTTGAGTCAAAGGCAGACCTTAACCGATTGAGCTGCCCAGCAGCCCCTCCAGTAGTATTTCTTACCTGAAATTATACCTATGATGATTGTCGTACGGCAATTGTCTTCCAAACTTTGTTTCCCGTTTGTTCGCTGGTGGTGTGCTCTGAGAGGTTTCTCTCCGCCGACTCACCTGTTCATCAGTTTGGAGTCCGGAACTTCTATTTTATTTCATGGGTTATACCTCATCGCTATCATTATTTCTTCTGACTCTTAAATTACCCCCAAATTATCCCAACATTGCCAGGGGGAACTCCTGCAGAGTTCTTGGTCCTTTTAACACTCCTCTGTCATTCACTGAGAACGTCCATATTTTCTGTGAAAACAAGATGTTCCAGGCTAATCTCATATTTTATCTGCCCCAGCCCTGTAATCAGCCGTTTTCTCCCAGAAGACCTGGTTTCATTAGTGGAAAACGGTATTTAGAAACCAAGATCTGGGCTCTGGGTGCACTGATTGCTGCTGGGGTGTCACTGCCGCTCAGCTCCCTTGGTGGCTTCAACTAAGAAATACATGTGTGTATGTGTATAAATTGATGTCCACAGCCATCTGCAGACTGCAAACCATGCCTTCACACCACTACCTCCCATCCACTCCAGCACCAGAGTTCATTCTAGTCCCTCCGCCCCCCGAATGTTTGTACCTCCCTTGCCCAGAAACCTGGCTCCCGTAGGCCTCACTATATCAACTTATTTGCTCAACTTCCCTATGTAGCCAATCTCCTGATCCCTGAAGAGCCAGTCAAAGCCTTCCTCATGCCATCTCCAATCCCTCCTGACGGTCTTCTGCACATTTGAACATCTTTCCTGTGGCTCGTTGCTACTCTGCTGCCTTCAGCCTCAATTTACCTTCCACGCATTAAAAAAGGCACCACCTTCCATTTTCTGCCATCTGGGAAACCCTACATTGTCACTCCTTTAACACACAAAACCCCTAAGCCTTTATGCTTTCATTTCAGCATTTTCAACTCTGTTCCTCAATGATAGTCACTTAGGGCAGAATTAGTTGTTTTGTTTTTGCCACATTCCCAGAATTTAGGGCTGAAGTGTGTGCATGTGTATATATTCTTTTTTGAGTTAATATTTGCAGTCATGAAAGAATATTTGTTTCTTGCTCTTAATTGTAGAAACGGATGATTAGCAGTATGGTGTGGCCACCAAGAGCTGATTGATTGAGCTCTTGACAATTCTGCTCAAAAGCTAATTGAGTTACTGCTTAAATTATCACGGTCTTCATGATCTTTTCTCCCAGTGGGTCTTTTCTTTCACTGGAGACCCATCTATGGAAAGGGCTTTGCCTTTGATTTGATGACAACGATTCTCCTAATTTGCTCCACTTCCTTATGCACTCATTCATTCCCCAGATATCCCTCGAGGACCTGCTTTGTGTCTATGGCTGCCTGTGGTAACAAGGGCTCCACAACACACACACTCCCCTGCCCCGGCTATGTGTCTGGTGTTCTTTGTTCTTCCTTCTGCACTGGCCTCTACTTACTGCTTGCCTGGTCAGACAGCAGGGGTGTCTGAAGGGGCATGGGAGAAAGTAAAGGAAGTGGGTCCTGATGAGAGACAACCAGCCCCCCAGAGAGGAAGGGGAACAACCCCCTCAGAGCCACTTTCCCTTCCCCTTAGGCTGTCACAAGAGCAGCAAGTCACAATCCCAGGTGACCCAGCAAAAATAGAGTATTTGCCAGCTGGGTTATCTCTGTTCTGGCTTCTGGGGATCTTCTGGAGAGGCAGGAGTGAGAAAGAAGGGGAGCATACCCCCACACATGCTCATGGCTGCTGAAGTGCGCTCGGGGCTGTGCTGTCCTCCACCCCTTTCTCCCTGTTTTCCACTCCTTCCTCTAGTGAAGGCCTCTGCCTGGGCCCCAGAGAGCCCCGCAGCAGCTTTCCACTCTGCAGGTCCCGAGACCCCAGAACATGACAGAGGTGCAGCTTGATTGTGCTGTGGGCCACGGGTTCTTGCTGGGCAAGGGAAGGCGTGAGCAGGGCGTGGGTGCAGCTGCGAGGTACTTCGGGCGGCTGTGAGGCTCTCTGGGCCTAACGGTTTCCGGTGGGTAGGCACTTCCGCCCTCCTGTTTCTGAAGCCAGAAACCTGTGCTGGGGCAGCCCCATTCTGAGCCCAACAGAAGATGAGATAGAGGCAGAAAGAAAAAGGCCCCACGAGTCAGGGTTAGGAGACATGGTAAGAGACTCTGTTCCTATCACCCGCTCAGTCCCGTACCTTCCAAAGGAAGAAAGGAAAACAGTCACAAGCACAAGTATGTACTGTAAGGTACCAGGAAATGTCCTTCCCTGCTGTCAAGGGGACACACCCTTAATTCCTGGGGGCAGGGGACCCTTTCATGGGTGCCCAGAATGCCCTGCCCTAAATAAAAGAAATATCTGGTCCCTATTTATTTGAGCTTGTACACAAAGCTAAGCAGTATTAAAACAGCTACTCTTCTCAGAGGCCGGTTGAACTGTATCTGTGAGGAAGCTCAGGATCAGAGAGGTTAAGTGACTTGTCAGAGGAAGCCCAGTGAGAAAGTAGCAGATCTGGAATTCAACCCACTGTCCGTTTCCGAAATTGAGGTCTTGCCCCTATATTCAGACCTGGAAAATACGTCGGCATTTGGGCTGTTTGTGTTTTAGAAAGTCAAGCTTTCTGCAGGTTCTATGATGGGAAGAAGGTCATGTTGCTAAGACTGGTACCCAAAGCAGCAGTCTAAGTGCCTGAGGGAGCACTGGTGGTGTTGGGAGGAACGGATGCATCAGAGCAGTCCTTCCTCACTCGAGCAAACCCTCCACTTGTTTGCTTTCCGGGATTCTCCCTAGGTTTCCCTAACAGGGCTCACTGTCGCCCACCCCGCTGTTGCTCTCTGACACTGTTCACCCTCCCTGTTGGGTGCGACCTTGGGTGAGGCCTTGGGGATGCGAGCAGGGCTGGCCAACGCTGCGGGACACCGAGGCGTCTCTCCCTGCCAGCCAGTCCCCTTCCATTCACAGTCCTTGCACGCATCGCCCCCTCTTCTCTCCGTGCTGGGGGTGGGGAGAGGGGATCCAGAAGCGGCACTTAGAGCTGGTGGCCAGTACACATGCTGGGAGCAGAGAAAGAACCTCCTGCGGATTCCAGGTCCTGCACGGGCCCCTCCACGCAGTCTCCTCCCGTTCTTCAGCCTCTGCTGGGACAGCCCTGGGGGAGGGCTGCTGTGCTGGGTCTTACGGGAATCTGGAATGGGATGTTCAGGGTCCCGCCCTTTACTCTACTTAATAGGAACTGGAGAAAAGGCCCTTTAGCGAGCAGCTTGTGGGAGCTGAAATTCCCACAGATTCCAATGCATCCATCAAATCAGGGGGAGAGAAAAAGATGCAATGCTACAAGGAACGTGAAAATCCTTGCTTGGAGTCCTTGTGCCCCCCCCGCCCGGCGCACAGACGAGAGACGGACGGAATGAGAGGGTTTCCTGCAAACGCGACCGTGCACGTGGGAAGGATAAGGGATGAAAAATAGGAAAGGGGGGTCCCGTGGGTCCCACGCTGAGCGCTGGAGGCTCGGTGGCAGGAGCTCCCGCCTGGGGCCGCGAGAGACGCAGCCGCATGCGGGGTCTCCCACTCCCACGCAAGGATGCCCGGAACCCCGGGTGTGACCTGAACGCCACCGTGTCTTTCGCACGAGGAAAGAAATCGAGGAGGACGCACGTCAAGGAGGGAAAGAGAAAAGAGGCAGATTTCGAGAATGGAAGAGCGGCGTTGACGCTGAGGGCAAGACAACCGCATTTTAGCGGGCGCGCGAGGTGGGGAAGGGCGGCAACGGGGCCGACCCCAGGGTCCCGCAGAAACTTCCGCGGGCGCGGGGCAGACGCCTGTCCCATCCCCATGTTTGGGCAGATGAATGGAGTCGTGACTCCCTCGCTCGAGTCCTGCCCTGGGAGGGGACAGTATCTGTTTAGATTTGTGTCTAAATTTAAACCCCGATCGCCGGCCTCCCTCCCCCGCTCCCCACCCCTTCCCCCTCCCGCGGCCTCCCCCTTCCTCGTGCTCTCGCGCAGGGCCGGGCCGCCCGCAGTCCCGAGCCAGGCAGCCGCGCGCCACCGCCCCTCACCCAGCCGGGCCCGGGGCGCGGAGCCGAGCGCACAGCGAGCGCCGCAGCCGCGGAACAGGCACCTGGAGGCCATGGAGGTACGGCGCGCGGGGGGGGGGGGGGGGGGCGGCGGGCGCGCGGGGGGCGCGGCGCTGCGGGGATCCGGCCGCCCGCGGCCCCAGCCCCGACCCCACCGCGCCGGGCCGGAGGGCGCGCGGGGCAGGGGCCGCGGGCGCGCCAGGTGTTGGCCTCAGGACCTCTGCGCCCCCGAGTTAGAAAGTGAGTCCGCGCGCGGGCAAACATGCGGGGCCAAAAAACAGAAAAAGAAACCGCGGCGAAGCAGAAACCCCGGGTCTGAAGAGGCGGGCGCTGAGCGAGAAGCAGAACCGGCGCCGCGGGCGCTGCTGGGCCGGGCTCCGGGCTTCCCTCCCGACTGAGGAGTGACCTTTAGGACAGTCCTCCCGCTTCCCGAGCGCTCTCTGTCCGCCACACCTTCCGAACTCTGGGAAGGCTCGGCTCGTGGGCAGCCGGCCCCGCGTCTGGTCAGCCCCTGCCTCCCCAGCCGGGCCGCCGCGAGGGTTAGGGCCGCATCTGCGGGGCGCCCCGGGGTGAGCCGCCCCGGGGTGAGCCCCCCCCACCGCCCCGCTTCCCCGCGCGGCTCCGTCCTGGTGCCGCTCCCGCCTCCGTGGGGTGCGGGCGTCCCCCCAGTGGAGGGGCGCCTGGTGTGCTCCCCTGTCCCGCCCTCCTCCCCGTTCTGAGGCTTCCGCCCATTTCCCCTGGAAACGGAGACCGGACGTCTAGCCCTGAGCCGGTCTTCACGGGAGGGACTTTGGAAACAGACGGAAGGAGAAGGCGCAAAGGTTCGGCAGCTGCTTCGGTGACTCCCACCCACAATCCAGAGGAAGACCGTTGCTCCGGGGGCTGTAGCCGCAGCAGTCACGACTCAGTGTCCTTCCGGTCCCGCTCCAGGCTCTGCAGCCGGGGAGGCCTGGCCGGCTCTCCTGAGCCATGACCCCGGCTGGGCCTGTGAAGCCCTGTGACTCTGCAGGGCTCTGGGTCTGTCCTGAGCAGGCACCCTGCACTCAGACATCCCGCTGCACTGGTTGTCTTCGAGGAGCAGGGTCGTCTTCAGGGTGCCCCTAGAGTGTGGGATCCGCCCTCCAGAGAAACACTGATTAGCCAGGGAAGCTCGTGCAGATCAGGGCTGGGGAAGGGCGCAGGCGGCCCACAAGGCAAAGCTCCGCAGGTGGCTTCCGGGTCTGCTCAAAGACCCTCCAAGCGCTCCAAGCACAGATCATCAGGATTCTCCCCGCTGGCTACAGCTTTGGGGCGGAGGAGGGAGATGGCCGGGAGTGGGGCGCCCAGCTTGGGGGGGGGGTGAATGAAGGCTCCTAAAGCAGTGGCTTGAGAAGTGGGTTCCCTCCTCTGGGAGAGTACAGGAGGCCTCAGGCCCTAGGCTAGAGGTTGGGTATGACATAGGACCCATCTGATACCTTGCAGAAATGGACTGGGAATAAGAGCAAAGCAAGCCTTAGGCTTAAAAGCCTGTTGCTGCTTGGGGGCCAAATTCGAGTGTGAACTTTGTTCTGGAAAGACAATGGCCCTGCCGTTCTCTCTCAGGTTCTCTCAGCTGAGGAAGGAGTGGTGTGTCACAGAGGCCCTGAATTGTCACCTGAGCGACTTCCTGTGTGGCTTGGGGCTGGGGAAAGGCAAGGCCCTCCGGTCTACAAAGGGAGCGGGTCGTGGCTGCTGGGGGGTTTTCCCAAGCCGGGGGCTGGGAGGGAATTGCTCAGTCAGCCAGGAAGCCTGTCCCTTGCGCTGGGTTTTCCGAGGGGCACGGATTGCTGATTAGCAGTGACTGCTTTTGAAGTTTCTTTGTCAAAACGACTGAAAAAACAGCTGCAGCCCCTAGCTCTGGAAAAGGAAGAGGAAACTGAGAGGCTGGGGAAGTGAGGATTCATAGCCAGGAAGTAGACTTTTTCTGGTGGGACATGATATGCGGGAGTGGGATTGGGGAACTCCTGACAAACCTCAGAGCAAACCTCTCTTTTGGGAGATGAAACCCACTTTTGAGGCAAGAGGGCACCTCTCTGTTTGGGGATAGACTGACTTGTATGACTTCTCAGTATGAGGAATTCAAGCCATATCAACAAGGCTTACTCAACATTCACTCTCTAGAGCCAGCCTACCTCTTGCAAGTCTTCGGGAACTCTGTTCTTTTTTTTTTTTTTTTTAAAGTCATTGTTACCGATATCAGTCATTACTTCAGCCCTCATTAAGCCCTCTGGAATAAACAAGATAAAGATATCTTTCAAAAGCTCACAGTGCGGTAGGCCTAATGAGACTTACCAGATCCTGTCCTGTATGTGTTTTCAAATGCGTGAGTGCCAAACGAATGACTACCGCCCATCATAAGTATTCTGGTGTTTTGAGGTGAGACCTGGCGGAAGCCATAAAAGAAAGGTGGGTGGTAAGGAGAAGGCACGGAATGGGTATGGGGAGAGCATGCCAGCTTTGTTCAGGAAAGCAGGCCAGTTGGCTGGAGAGGAAGGTAGGGAAGCATCGAGGGGAAAAAAAATGAAAGTAATAAGATAAAACCACAGGGCCTCCAAGTTAGTGGATGCTGGCCAAGTGGGTGAGTGGGAGCTGGAATCCAAGCCATCTGGACGAAAGGGTTACTTTTTCTTCATACAAAGTCTCCTTGTCTAGCTGTGCCCCCAAAGGGGTGCCTTTTTCTAATTCAGACAGAGGCCAGCTGCAGGCCTCCGAGGCCAGAGAGTGGATGGCCCTGGATTCTACTCTGCAGAGAGCAGGAAACTCCACAGGGCCTTTAGTAAGATGGCGGTCATGAGGAAGCAGAGATGGACTGGCAGAAATGCCAGTTCCTAGAGTGAGCAAGGGAACCAGGCTGAGAAGCTTCTCTGAGTGTCCACACAGCTTCCGCCTTCAAGAGAGAGTAAGGAGGGCGCCTGGGTGGCTCAGTGGGTTAAGCCTCTGCCTTTGGCTCAGGTCATGATCTCAGGGTCCTGGGATCGAGGCCCGCATTGGGCTCTCTGCTCAGCGGGGAGCCTGCTTTCTCCTCTCTATGCCTGCCTCTCTGCCTACTTGTGATCTCTCTCTCTCTGTTTCAAATAAATAAATAAAATCTTTAAAAAAAAAAAAGAGAGAGAGAGAGTAAGGATGTAAAAGAGGGAAGAGTAAAGACCATGTGTCAAAGGAGAAATCAGAAATGACCGCCATGCTTGAGCTCACAGTGTGCCCAGAAGCGTTGAGCTCCCCAAGACACCAAGGGGAAGAGTGCAGCTTTGACGTAAGCCTACACACCTTTTGTAAGCGGGATCTGTCCTGTGGGTCTTCCAGTCTCCAGAGACGGGCACAGTGCCTACAATTACAATCACTTCACTTCTCAGGAAAAGTTTGCTTGGTAAATGAATTACCAGAAACAGGGAACATCTTGACATCTCAGTCCACATCTCCAGTGCTGCCACCTTGGGAAGCCTTCCCAGATGCCCTCAGACTCCGCAGCGGTCTCCCGAGCACTTTGTGCAAACGGGATCCCAGTACTAGGCAGACTGGTAATCGTCTGCCCTGCTGGCTCTTTCCCCGGAAGGCCCAACAGACACTCAGTAAATGCTTTTTGAATGACCAGAGATTGATTAATGATGGGGAAAAGATCAGATTTTTTTTTTAAAAGCAAGGTTTAGGTATATTGGTTTTGAAATGCCCAGTGCCCCATGAGAAATACAGGCCTCCGTATTTCTCAGATCCGTATCTGTCAGATGTCCCCCGATGTACTCGAGTTTCTCTGGAGCAGCTAATGGGCCCATCGCTGTGGATGGGAGCCGGAGGAGTAGAGCAGAGAAAGAGCTAGAGACTTAGGACACCCGAAGCAAATTAGTGTTCTCAGTCGTTCAACTGTAAATCGTAGGCTCTACGAAATAGCTGGCAAAGAATTTTAATCTTCACGGATGAAATCCTTCATTTGCTCGGTGACTAGTAGACACATGAAAATCAAACTTACGTCCCACAACCACGTGTCTGCTATTTAGGTGAACGTCTGTGAGGACTGAACTTTCTTGCCACTGAACAGATCATTAATTTCTAGTTTGGATGGGGACAGCTAATGATCCCTTTCCTCTGAGGCTACGCCCGGTCGTGTCCAGATATCTTTTGTTCCTCATCTGTTCATGGAGCGTTTATTCATGCTGGACCTTGTGTGTGAATGTGACGCAGAAATTACGGGGCTGTCGTGTCTTTTCCTCCTCGCAGACTATCGGTATCACTGACGATGAGAGAGAGAGGAAGGGACGGAGAGCGTGTGTGTGACCCGTGTGTGTCCCTGTGTATAGAATGTGTTCCATTTGTAACCTACTTTTTCACTGATTTTTTAAAATTTCATTAAGTTTTTTTTTTACCCCAATTTCACCAGCAGCCTTTGCTGTTTTGGGACCCACCCTCTCACGGAGCCACCCGTCGGCGGCTGGCTGGTGCTCATGGGTCATGGTTAGGGATCGCGTGGCGTCTGGAAGCTGGGGTTTAGCTCGGAGGACTTGTGAGTGTCCCCGAGCACCCTGGCATTCCTGTGTGGCTCCCGGGTGCTCAGCGGGACCCTCGAAGTAACACGGGCTTCCACGTAACCGCCACCGTTCACTCGCCGGCCTGCAGTGACGGGGAATTGGGGGCAGCCCAGGCCCCATCTCCGTCCCGGGAGGGGTGAGTGTGCATTCCTGGGATGGAGTCAGGTTTCAGACCCTGATCCGCGTGCCTCCTCTGGCGAGCCAGGGCAGGGGTTCCATGGGAAATCGGACCGCGGGTGGCTCAGCGGCCCAGTAATCTTATCAGGGCCACGGGTTCCAGAGAAATCTGAAGACAGCCCTGCCTTCCTCTAGTAATAGCTTCAGGTTCGCAGGCAGTTTGACCACCGCTGCTCACTCATTTCAGAGCTGCGGGTGGGAGGAAACCTTCTCTGGCCGCCCCGCCACGTCGGGAGGGAGAAAACAAGGGGCTGCTGGTGGCCGGCAGCTCGCATCTGGGAGGTCGTGCGGCCTGCGCCGTAAGAAGGAAGGTAATAGTTTCATCCCAAAACAGGGTCCACCTCGTGTCTGGCCTTCAGGGCGTTATGCGGACATGTTCATCCCTCTGCGCGAAAGCGGATGCGAGGACCCTGAGGACACAGGGCTTGGGCTTGGTGGCCACCATCAACCTCACTGTGCTGGGGCGCTCCAGGAGCTCATCTCCTGAACAGATCTGCCCTCGTACCTTGGTCATGGGGGCAGTGAGCGCCCCGTCTTCTTTCTTTCGGGCACCTGTCTTCTGGGAATGGTGGAAAAAGAGTGCCGAGCCCGTGAGACCCCCCCCCCCCCAGATCCTTTCCTGAGAGGAGGGGTTCCAACCACTGCAATCACCAGCCCCAGGAGCTCCCTGGGAGGAGAGCAGACACTCTGGAGAGGCCATCAGAACCCGTCCTTAATGGATAATGTTGGCGCCCCCAGGCAGGAAGCATGGAGAAATTACGGACACTGGAACTTGACATTTTCTCCAACCACGAAGCCGAGCCTCTGCATTGTCAGGTGTCCCCAGCCCTTTGTTCAGAAACTGCTGTGCCATATCAAGGCCACCCTCCTGGCTTCAGGGTAGCAATCACAGGCCTTCCCAGACAGGCTCTTCTGTGACTGACCACTAACAAGTCACAGGGCAAGGCCCCCTCGCGCTTTAACGACCTGCAACGAACAGGCATTGAGGCCAGGCTCTGGGGACACAGAGCTGAATGCCTCACTCCGCCCGGCCTTGAAGAACTCAGGACTAGGAGCGGGCAAGCACCTACCAGGTGAGTTTGAGTGGTCTGAGCTCCCAAGCACAGAGGACAAGTGGTATACCCAGCCCAAGGTTCAGGAGGACTTCCTGTTAGGGGCACTTTCTCAATTAGGTCTTGAGGGATGAGTAGGAGTTCTAGTGCAGAAAATTGGGAAGAGCATTCCAGACAGGGTGTGACAAGAGCAAAGCCTCTGGCCAAGAGATGACACGTGTGTCTGGGGACTCCTGCAGTTTGTTCCTGGAGGACAAAGCAAGATAAAGGGTTTGAAGTTGGGGGACTGGATGGGAGACCCAGAGAAATATAAGTTACAGTTTCTGCCTCAAAGGAGCTCTCTTCTGTTTGGGGAAATAAGACGCGCACACGTGATGTACAAAATACAAGATACTATCTTGATAAGCTCTCGGGTATGTAGGAGTTCGAAGTCAGCTTCTCTCATGGCAGCCACAGAAAACTTGCTTCCCCTGCTGGGGATTCCCTGGCCCCCCAAATATGGCAGCCTCCTGGCAGTCCCGGGGTGCACGACCACGGGGATTTCAACCCCGTGATGAGCACAGCCTTGGGCCTGTACCTGCGCAGTGCGCTGAGGAAATCCGTTTGAAACAGGCTTCAGGCCCCGAGGGAATGTGTTTGTGAGGCTCACCAGAAGCCACCCCCAGGTAGCTCGCCTTCATCACAAAGAGGCCTCTGGGAACAACCGTGCTCACGAGAAGCCGCCTCGTCCCGTTCACATGTCTACCCGCAGCCCCACTCATTCCTCCCACCGTGGTCGCCCACCCTGTGCCCAGTCTGAAAAGCTCGTGCCAGGACAAGCTGAGGTGGGCCCAGCAGCAGCAGCCAGCCCGGGCCGGGTCCTGCAAACCCAGCAACAGAAACAGGAAGCCGGGCCTTGTGGCTGCTGTTACACAAGCCCAGCACCCACACCAGAGGTCACCGAGAATTTATGTGTCACAACAGGCCGCAGAGGGCTGCAGGCCTCCTCGGGACCTCCCCTCCAGACCCCCACCGGCCACAGTTCACTCCACGCACGTGAGCTAAAGGGACAGCTCTCCCACCCCCACCTCGCCCCACCTCTGAACTACGTTCCCAGGCTCCAAGCCCCTGGCTCGGCTTGCTTTTGAGGTATGTTTCCATGGATAATGAGAACCACTGCTGAGCAGCCACATGGATGTCAGTGAAAGTCCTGTTCCCTCCGTTTTCCAGATAAGGATGCTGGGGCTTCATATGATTATGTGCCCAACGCCTAGAAGGGACTACCCGGAGAGCCAACGCTGGAACCCACCCTATTGGGTGGGTTTTCTCCTTTCTCCTCCCTAGGGAAGCTTTGGCCACCCTCGTGACGTCTGTGTGCTCCCAGGGAGACCACAGGCCCCTGGGCCAGGCCCGTCCTCCTCCAGCCCAGGGCCAGCCCACAGTGGAGGCCAGGTGGCAAGGCATGGGGCCCTTAACATCTGACAGAGTCGTTTGAGCCCTCCCCAAGTATCTGAAAGGCTTCTGGAAGGTTCCAGCTGTATCGCTTGGGGAAATGAGTGCAAACGTCTGTGGCAAAAAAGGAAGTTTAAATAAAAATGCAATTTTAAGACTTTGAGTTTCAAGAGCAAGAAGGAATGTTAGTGATTTCTCCAGTTCCCCTCACGTTAAAGATGAGGAGACTACACGTAAATGCTTCACCAGTGGTCACTCTGTCAGCCAGTCAGTGGTAAAGTTGGAACTCAGACGCAGGCGTCCCAGCTCTCCGGACAGGACATTCCCCTGCACAGGTCACTGTAGATCCGTGTGTAGAAATCATCATTACTGTCTCACGGCCCCACTTCTGTGTGTCGTCTCCTCGAGGCTCTCCCAAGGCCTGGGTGGGGCTCCATTTTCTAGGCTTTACCTAGCAAGCGGCATTATTTCTGAGGGTGACACACGCAGGGAGAGGAATGGCCTTTGCTGTCATCCTTCTAGCTTGTGAGGGCAAATGGTCAGGGCTAAGGCTGCGAGGCCCAACCTCACAGGTGCCGCTCCTACTAGCCTTCCTCGGGGGTCCTCCTGGGACAGCCACTGACCCGCCGCCCTGTCCTGCCTGAATCTTCCCCTGAGCATCTAAACTGGAGAAAACCAAGGTTGGTGCCAAGCCCTTGTGTTTTCGGGGGGACGTGAATGGGAGCCCCAGCCTGCAGCAGAATCCCAGCGTGCTGCCCTCAGGGAGAACCTCGAGCCTCCGAGTGGGTAGGCAGAGGAGTTTGCTAGCCATTGCATGGCTTAAAACAATAGGAATTTATCCTCCTGGTGCTGGAGGCCAGATACTTACTTGACGGTGTCCCAGGGCCACATTCCCCACCGAGGCTCAAGGGGAGACGTTGTTCCGCGCCTCTTCTAGGTCCTGGTGGCTGCTGGCTTCCTGGGCTTGTGGCCACAGTGCATCTCTGCCCCGGGCTCACTTCACCGTCTCCGTGTGCCTGTCCTAAGGAACGTGTGTCACTGGACACAGGAGTCACACTGATCATCCAGGGGGATCTCCACATCTCGAATCCATAAGCCTTTACCAAACAAGGGAACATTCACAGGTTCCGGAGACTCGGGTGTGACCATATCTTCTTGAGGGCCACCACTTAGCCCATGACAGCAGGCGACTTGCTGTCCGTCATAGGGGCAGGGGACTTGGGGCTTTGGCAGAGGGAATCCGGGGTTATTGCCGGCTATACGGCTACACCACTGTCTCTGTCACTGCCTGCGAGTGAATTACCAGTGACTACTCATGCGTCTGCCCTGTGACTGATCTCCTGCCCTTGGGGTAACCTACAGCCCCCGTATTGGGGTGGGTCCCAAACACGGTCCTCGTGGGTCCAAGCCACAGTCGGGAGAAGGGGTCCACAGGGTGCTATAGAGGGTCTCTGTGGGGCTCCAAGGATTGGCGCCCCCTGGTCCGGTCTCTTCCCCGTGAGAAAAGCACCGTGTTGGCAGGCTGGGCAGAGCTACTTAAGATCATCCGGGATAATCCCCACCTTCAGAAAGGGTTGTGCCTAGCAAGGTTATAAAATTGCCTTTTGTGCGATCTCATTTGATGTTCTGCGGCCAAATCCCTTATTCTTGATCCGCCCTTTATTCGTGTATTTAAGGACACGTTTTCAGCAGCGTGTCTGTGAAGAGTGGGGCTGGGGGCTCTGCTCGTTGCTGTCCTTCCCCCGGGACCCAGGTTGACAAGGCAGCTTCCACATGGAGCAGTGTAAGTTATCGTCGCAGAGGGAGGGAAAGTTCCGGAAGCCTTGCCCTGGCTGCGGCTCTGGCCTGGAAGGGTCGGAAGTAGCCCACAGCTACACTCAAGCACAGGAAGAAGGAAGGGTGACCCTCCCGTGTGCCCTAAATGAGGAGAGCGGGGAGAGTTTCATGAACATGGGCAGTGCCCCAGAGGAGTCTTACAAGGCTTGCAGAGGAGACGCCCGTGGATCTGGGTCTGGAGGGAAGACTGTGGCTTTCGGGCTGACGAAGGTGTGAAGACTGTGGAGGAGAACTTGGATCTGTGCCCCTCACACCCACTCACACAACTCTCGTGGCCGGAAGTATTCGTCCTGATGAAAATGAAGGCTGCTTCGCAAACACAGAGAATGTTTTCAGTGATTTTAATTCTTCTCTGTACTTTGGGACACGCTGGGAGGGGCAGGGAGGTGGGAGGGGGGATGCCATGGGTGAACATGCACCATTTCTATAGAAAGATAACACCAGTCAGATATAAACATCAACCATTAGGTGCAACTGTTTGCAGTGTTTCTCAAAGAACAAATAAGTAAAAAAAAATTTTAATGTTTTTCAGACATCTTAGCACTGGAAGAGCTAATTCCACAGACCACGCCATCCAGAGCTTATAGCTACCGTTTTTGATTTGGAGGTACCCCCCCACCCCAGCAGTGAACAGGGAATCTATGCTTTTTTTCCCTGCATGTCCTTACAAAACAGCCAGAATTCGAATTCTTGCATAAGCCGTATATACAAGCCCTGCCCTCTGTGCTTAAGGAAAGGTCAGGGAAGGCAAAGACACTGCAAGGAGACGGTGAATTTTGAAGGGACAACAGACCGCTCTCTGCCCTCTGTCCCCTCGGGTTTTCCTTTTCCGATCATGGCGTCTGAAACGGGTCAACAGGGTTGCCATGTGGACAGAGAAACCACGAAACCTGAGTTCGGGTTCAGGGTCCGTAACCGCTTTAGGGCCCTGGCTTGTGTCTCCATCTGTAAAATGGGGACCCGTTTTACTTACCTTCTAGGGCTCATTTGAGAAGGAAGTAAGATCATGTGTGATTTTTAAAGAAATTATGAAACTGCCCTGGAACTTTAAACTATCCCATGGATATAAAATCATGGCGATATCGTTATTAATATTTATTAAGAAGACACTGTGGAAAGTCATGACATCCCTGAGTGGGTCTTTTGGAGGAAGGTTCTGGTGTTCTCTGTGCCTAGTGGGAGGTGGCAGAGAGAGTGCGAGAAGGTGACACTGGTGACTATGGCAGAGCTAAGGCTTCCTCTGTAGGTCAGAGGACGCACAAAGTGGTAAAAAGAAAAACAGTTTTACCACACTTTCTTTATAAAGCACTCTCCCGTAGCTCTTCAACTAAACAATGAGCTCTGAAATCTCCATCATTGGCGCTAGTTCTCCTACAGTGAACATAGTAGGTTCTCAACACACGCTTCTGAATGAGGACCAGAAGGCAGGCTATGCACAAAGTCGGCATGGATAAAAGTTAAGAGTACGGACCTGGGGGTCACACACCTGGCTTTGAATCCTGATTTTTTCCAGTTACTACTAGCTGGTGACCTCTCTGTGCCTCGGTTTTCCCATCTGTAAAATGGAAATCAGAGTAGTACTAAAGGATTAGAGTGTTCTGAGGATTAAATGAGTTAAGTATTTGTGTCAAGTGCTTAGAACAGTGCCTGGCACGTACTAGGAGTGACATGATTGTTTGCTGGAATAAAGAAGTCGGTTTCTATAGCCATTTAAAAGGCGACAGCCTCCCTTGCTCTTCCCACAGCTTTGACTGAGGCCCAGATGGACAGGAGGACATGTGAAGTCCTCCCCCAGGAGTGTGTGTGAGCAAGGGCTGGTGGATGCTGTCACAGCCTTCTGGGCTCCTGGAGGAGGCTGGTCCTCAGGGCAGTGGTGGAACAGTAAGTCCAGACCAGAAACTGGGAAATGGGGGTGACTGAGGCATGGAATAGCAGATCCAGGCTTCCATGGCGGCCAAAGCCTGCGAGAGGAAGGGAGTGTCAGGGCCGGTAAATGCGTTTCAGAGAAAGGGAGGAGAAGGGAGGGGAAGCAAGCGTGTTGTGTGTGTTCATCCTGATGGAGCAGCGAGTGAAATGAGGAGGGAGCAGAGGGTAAGCGGAGAGTCGGACGGCACGGTTGCCACCACCCCCTCCCTCCCACTGACCTTGCAGATCTCTTCCCAGACCCGGACCGTCCTCACCTTTCCCACCCGCATGGGGCGCCCCTGCCGGGATGCTGACCAGCATGGGATGTGGGATCCGGAGACTGCTAGGACGGCCGCAGGGACGGGAGAGTTTGGAGCTGACGTTCATCTCAGCTGACATCGGTCCCGAGCTGCTGGCCAGGCTGGAGGAATCGAGGGCTTTCGCACGCCAACCAGGGCATTCTGATTTTTCAGACAGTTTCGTTTCTTGTCTTAGGAAGGATTTTTTGGCAAGAAGAATTCAGAGCAGAATGAGCTACCTGGCCCGAAGCGTAGTGAGCTGCACTTTGCCCTCTCAGGTCTTTCCTGAGGGGTATCTCCAGGGACAGGCCACAGGCTCTGTCCTTAGCCCTGGCTTGTTACACACTTTTGCTAATGACTGGGATGAAAAATAGAGAGAATCCAGATGACCCACAGCCAGGATAGTTAATACGCTACGTGACATATTCAAGTTCAAAATTATTTACATGGGGTGGGAAGCTGGGCCAAAACCAACCTAATGAAATTAAACAGGGACGCGCGTAGAGCCCTCTGCTCGGCTTTAGGAAAAGGGCGTGCGGCGCTCGGGGAGAGCCGGGCTTACGCACCCGCGCTCGTTTGCCCAGTCGTCCCGCACGTTGTGCTGGGCCCGCTGCAAACAGATGCTGCCGGGTTCTCGGAGGGAGTCCAGATGCCACCGTGCTCGGTCAGCGCAGGGTGCGTCGTGGTCGCGGGAAGCCACACGACGCATCTGCAGAGAAAGGCAGGGCACAGGCTGTTACGGAAGCAACGAGGCCCGGGTGCTGGGGGACCTTCTCCAGGGGGAGCTTCCTCAAGGGGTCCAGCTGGAGACGGCTTCGTGGGAGGGTGACTTCAGAGTGGACACTGAACACCAGGACGGTTTGTCAAAACAGGTGGCAGGGGTGCAGAGGCGGAGAAGCAACGGTGGGGAGAGGCTAAGTGATGAGGAGAAGGGATGACGGACATGCACCGGCGACGCCAAGCGTTCGAAGTGACCGAAATGGACGGTCTCTTAAGGGAGTGGGTGTGCATGCAAAGGTGCGTATTTGCGTATGTGCACACAGAGGGGGCGCGTGTGCAAATGGGCATACACTTGTCCGTGCGGAGGTGACATGTGTGCATGTGCACACGGAGGGGGCGTGCAAGCATACGTGCATGTGTGTGTGTGCACCGAGGGGCGTGCGTGCATATGTGCACACGTGTGTATGTGCACACAGAGGGGACATGTGAACATACATGTGTACACAGGTGTGCACGTACAGAGGGGTGTGTGAGCATATGTTCATACACGTGTGCGTGCACACGGAGCGTGTAAGCATATGTGGGTACACGTATTTGTGCACATGGGGGACACGTGTGAATGTGCATACACGTGTACGTGCAGAGAGGCAGCGTGTGTGCATGTGCACAAGGGGATGTGCGTGCAAAAGTGTATATGTGTACGTGCACACGGACTATACATGCCTACAGGCTTGCGAGTGCTAACATGCATGCACGTGTACGTGCACATGGAATGTGCGTGCGTGTGCGTGTACACGGGAATGGGGAGAGGTAGGGTGGAGGCAGACAGGATGAAACCAGGTGCTCTGCCTAGAAAGATGGCGTTGGTGATGTGGGCGTTTTTCTATGGGAAATGAAGTCCCAGGAGAGAGGGGCTCCCGGGGTCAGGGGGCTCTGGAAGGCCATTCATCTGGTCCCAGGGCATGGGGTAGGGGGGGTCGGATGGGTAGACTCTAGAGGCCGGAGCACCATTGAGGCGCCAAAGCACCCACAGAAGATGGCCTTGGGACTGGAGAGGAGAAGAAGTTGTGGGATCAACTGAGGGAGGGATCCCAGTGTCGGTGTTTAGTTGGAGGCTGCAGGACGGGGCGGGGTGGGGGGCAGCAGCGGGAGAGGAGGGTGTGCACGGTGCACAGTGAGCTCACTTTCCGTCAGCCAGCAGGGACGAGAACCATGGTGGTTTGGGCCGGAGAGGCTGCCTGTCCGTGGAAGCCTTGGCCGAATGGGCAGGGAATCCAGTCTGGAGCTCAGAGGGGCTTAGGGTGGAGCGGCTCAGCGGCCACCTGCACGGAAGTGGTCTCTGCACAGAGGGGATGAGGGCCACTGCCGGAGAGAGTCAGGCCAAGGACAAGGCCGTGGACACCCCTCACCAGTGAGGGGCACCAGGAGACGTAAGGACAGTGAAGGAGCACGGCAGTGTGCGTGCCCAGGGTGGGGAGTCTGAACCCACCATACCCGTCACACAGAATAACACTCGGGAAAAGAAGGGCTCCGTCCCAGCTCTGCCTCTGACCCCACCAGCGCAGGACCTACAGTCTCCTCCCTGCACAGGCTCCCTCGGTCTCTCCTTGGTGGGATCCCATCTTCCCATCTCCTTTCCCTTGGCCGTCTCTCACGCTCAAGGAAGGGAGGCCAGGGGACGTGGACTGTGGTAGTCCATATGGAGAGAGAGGAGGGAGAGGGGTCAGAATTCTTTATCCACTGAGCAAAGGTCTTTGAGTCGCTTTTAGTGGCAATCAGGCTTACAGGCTCCACGCCAGAGCATCTGCAGACCTCCAGCCACACATAGGGAAGGTCTGAATTACGGATGTTCTGGTTATAATTTGTAAAATGAAGCTAAGACCGCAATTAACAAAAAATTCTCTTAGACAACCCTAGGACTTTGTGTTCAGGGTATTTGCCTTAGCTTTAAAATGCTATTTTATTATTATTAAACTAATACTATGCATCTTCAGGGAAAATCATAAAAACTCATCATCCTGACGCAACTGTTTTCCCTTTATGTTTCTTGCACGTTTCTGAGCCTCAGTGTGAATCTCCTTTATCATTAAAAAGAAGCTGGGAAAGATGATTCCACTTAATGCAGCTACTTCCAGCTTTGTGTGCCTCTATTATTTTCTGCCACATATATAGTTTTTACAAGATTGTCATCAGGGTATACGCAAGTCTATATCTTCTCTCTTACTATAATTCCCAAGACAATATTCCTGTTTGACATTGTCCTGTTTTCATTTTAAATATTTGAATGGTGTCCCGTTACACAAATATTCCATAACTTATTTAGTTCTTTTTCTACTTTGGGACACAACATTTGCTTTCACTTTCTCCTTATTGTAAATAACAGAGCCATAAACAGTACACGTATCTTTTTTGCTGTTCTTTTGAATCATTTCTTTGGAAGCCGTTCCCAGCAGTGGAATTATTAGGTCAAAGAATATGACTGTTTTTATGGTTCTTGGTAAGTGTGGCCAAATTGGTCCCATCCTTCCTTCCTTCCTTAAAGCCTCGCTGTGCCTGTGGGCACAAACTGTGGGCTCCGTGAGATGTGCCTGGAAGGGAACGTGAGCTGAGAGCGACCTGTGGTGCTGAGCTCTGTCCCCCTAGGTTCTCCTGTGGGTCCTCCTCCACCAGCAGGGAGGGGCAGGAGAGGGCAGGAAGGGTTGCGGGCACCTTGGGAAGTGAAGCAATGTGGAACTTCCTGCGGCAGCAGCTGCTGATGGGGGGAAATTGCACACTAGCGAGGGGAGGCAGAGCTGAGTGGGCAAGACCTTCCCCCTTCCCTCCTCCACCCCCCAGCAAGAACGCAGCAGGATACCCTCTCGGGCGCTGCAGACTTGCTCCTAGGAGATCCCTCAGGGTCACGGACGAGAGTGGTCTGGGTTAGGGAGGAGAGACACGCCGTTGTCTGCTTCATAAATATTTAGTGAGTGCCCACTCTGTCAGGTTCTGGGCCAGAAACTCTGCCCACAGAAGGGAGGAAAACTTGGGCCCTGCCCGCAAGGAGCTTGCAGCCTGGTAAGGAAGTCAGAAGGGTAGCAGGACAGTGACGTGGGTGTGACCTGCAGGGGGAGAGGTTTCCCAGAGGAGGTAACAGCTGAGCTCAGAGGAGATGGGGAGCCTCTGCCAAAAGGACGTCCACCCTGGGGACGCTGGAGACGCTGCGGTGGGAGAGAGGGGAGTGTGTGAAGTGGCCGACCACACGAGACCCCGAGGGTCTCCGTCAGGCTTGCTCGTGGCCACGTGAGGTTTTCTCTGCAGAGGCACTTAACTCACGGTCCTGACCACGAGGCATTTGGAGCTCACACGTTTCGGTGTAAATTGGATGTTTCTGGGCATCATGAGGAGGTTGGGGGAGTTAAAGCCCCTCTGTGTCACCACCATTCGACGCTCAGCCACTGGGGGGGGCAGGGAATCATGTGATCCGGTTTCCATTGTAGAAAGTTTGCTGTGGCTACGGTTTGCAGAAGGGGGTGGAGGGAGCGTGGCATGGGGACCTTCTGGCCAGCCATCTGACAGAGGTCAGGCAAGCCCTACGGGTGGAGGGGGTGGACGGGGACCCTTCCTCCCGGGGCCAGGGCTTTCTCCCTACAGGCCTCACTGAGGACCGAGAGAGGGAGCCACTGGTTCCAGGGGCCTGTGCTGTATGGGGACGCCCAGATGCGACCGCAGCATTTAGAAGGAGGGCAGCCCTGGGGCTGGGTTTCTAGTGTCCATAATGAGAGGCGGTTCACCTGTGCCTCCTGGGCCTGGGAAGGTACTTCGTGTGGGCTGGAGGAGAGCCGAGTGAGGGCTTCAATCTAGCTGGAGAAAGCCGGGCACGGAGGGTCCGTGTTCAGGTCTCTGAACTAAATTCCATCGCTGAATCGCTGTGGGATCAGATCAGTGGCTCAAGATTTGGGGTCCTCATCGGGATGATAATTCCGTCCCTGCCTGGATTATTGGGAGGATGAAATGAGACCACGTGTTCATGGTCAACGCCTTGGAGCAGGTACAGAGGACGCCGCAGATCCAGTGTGGTCACCCCTGCGCTTTGGAAAACACAAGGAAAGATCTGGAAATAACTCGGTGGCTCAGAGAGAGGCAGGCACCGTGGAGCCTGAGAGAGGGAGAGGGGGAGAGGGAGGGGGGTGCATGGGGAGGGTGGGGAAGCTGGGAGTCTGCTTCATCCCCTGCTTGTGGTTTCCCTTTAAAGCTCAGAGCAGCTGTTCGATGAAAGACCAGTCCTGCCCAGCCTGGGTCACTCAGCTCAGAGGCAGAAGCCAGGTTTGAAGCCACAGCGAGGAGACCAGCTGGAGCCTGGCAGGGCTTCTGGACTCTGAGGTGTTTGGGCGTCTCTGACCTGCTGTCCCCAGGGCCCCACTGGGAGCAGCTGGGTCACAGGCCCTGCTGTCCGTACCAGGGGGCCCGCTGCCCCATGGCTCCAGCCGGGAGCTCCCTCCAGCCGCAGTCAAGGGCGACATCCAGCAGCTCTGAGGACTCCTTTTCTGTCTAGTGACGTGTTCCTTGAGTTTTGGAAACAAAAGTCCCAATTAAGGAACAGCAGGGAGCAGCCAAGGTCACAATGACTGCCCAGCCAGTCTCTCTGCTTGTGCGAAGTCCAGTGGCGTTGACAGTGTGGGGTGTGGGGGAGAAGGACGCGAGGCACGTGGGTCCTGACCCCACGCGGTAGCAGGAGGATACGCAGTCCGCTGCCCAGACGGGCTTCCACGGGCCAGGAGCAGTGGCTGTGCTAGCTGGTGGGGCAGCAGCATCTCCTCACGGCTCTGGAGGCCTTCTAGAAGCCCAGGGTCCACACGTCAGCCACGCTGCTCTCTTCAGTGGCCTCTCCTCTCCATGCCTCCTCCCGCACCCTCACCGGGTCTTCTCTCTCCGAGGCCGCGTCCTCATGTTTGCTTACAAGGACGCCAGTCATGCGGGATGCGGACCGACCACGAGGACCTCATTCTAACGGAACCGCCTCCCTGAAGACCCGTCCCCCAAGAGCCTCGTCCGGAGGCACCGAGGGTCAGGACGTCCCCCTTCGGCCACAAATCACCCCCGGCCCCAGAGCCTCACTTCCCGCTGTGGGCGAGAAAGGACAGGCGGCCAGGGAGGTTACGGTTCTCAGTCTCGGCCGCCGGCTGGAGATGAAGCTGCAAGAGGTCTGAGCGCCTGAGCGGTGGCCCAGGGCCCACCTTCCACCCCACGCCTGGCTCCTCGTGTGACTCAGGACAGGGGCCATGTCCTAGAAAGAGGGCAGCAGGGCAGCTGGGCACGCTGAACCCTGAGCTGGCAGGGTTGCCTCCTGGCTCTCCTCATGCTCCCGGTGCTCCCTCACCCGGGCCCAACTTCTGCTACCTCCTTCCGGTGCCCTCTCCTGCCCACACAAGAGTGCAGGGCTGAGGCCCCCACGGCGTCCTCCAGCCCCTCGGGAAAATTCTCCCGACTCCCTCGCTCGTAGGCCTTAGCCCATGCCGGCCTCTCCGCCTGGAACTTCCCTGCCCTCCCCAGCACCCTGTGGGTCGCTCTGTTACAACAGGCTTTTCCTCCCCAGTCACCATTCCCTTTGGGAGGCCACGTCCACGGTCACCGTTCCCTTTGAGAGGCCACATCTTCCCAGCCAGGACGCAGCTTGAGGCAGGGCAGGACCGTGGCCACCGCGGACCAACTCAGTGCCTATCTGCTCTGTCGACAGGGCGTCCGGAGCCTCTGACAGGGCTAGAGGGCTGAAGGGGCTGCTCTCCCCCCACCCCACCTCCACTCTTATCTGGGCTGTGTCCCAGATGTTTCCTCTCACACAGACAGTCACCAGCGCCCTGTTTCCAGGCCCTGGGAGGAGATCCCCACCCCGGCTCCTGCTCTGTTCATGCCCCCACCTCCTGAGCCCATGATCCCCCTTCTTATCACCGGGACTGGGGACAACTTGAGTTGAAAAGGAACGGGGCCTGTTAAAGTCACAGCCTCACCGTGGCCAGACGCTAGAGTGTATTTTTGGACAGGAGGCCTAGGTGAAGGCACAAGCACTTGTCAGCCTGGAACCAGGCCTGCCCCTGCAGAGAGAGACGCTGACCAGTTGCTGCCCCAGCCGGGGACGCACATGTTCTAATTATGAAAACTGTGAAGGACCTCAAAGCTGATGAACGTTACCTTCCAAATTCACTTCTCGTCTGTGAGTTTTTTTAAGAACATTTTATTTACTTCGTGTGAGCAGGGGAGGGGCAGAGGCAGAGAGAGAGAGAGAGAATCCCAAGCAGGCTCGATGTAGAGCCCGACGCGGGGCTGGAGCCCACAACCCTGAGACCATGACCCAAGCAGAAATCGAGAGTCGGACACTTAACCGACAGCCACCCGGGTGCCGCTTGTCTTCACCAGTTGGTACTTACACGCTTCGGTGAGTCACGTCACTGCACACAAAGCACTGAACTTCTCCAGCCCTCGTTCCCTTTTTGTTCCACACACGTCTGTGCTAGGAGTGTCGGGTGCCCGTCACTCTGAATGGGAGCGTAGCGTTCACTGCCTTCGTGCTCTGGGGTTGGCGCTGACCGTTCTCTGTGAGTCAGTATTCGGGTGGTTTCTAGTCTTTCACCTTTATGGAAATAGCAGGGTTATACATGATTCTGTACAAACTGCGTTTTTCTCCTTTGTGTCCTTAACGTCTGTTCTAAACATGGAGCGAATCGTTTTCGAGCTCCTGCCGCACAGCTGCAGACCGTCGTCCCAGGAGAGGGCAGAATTAGTCAAGATGTAACGCAAACAGCATTTTTAAAAGAAACCATCTTCCCCATAGTCCTGGCAACTCTGGCTTCTTATCGTTGTGACCTATTTTGCCCATCTAATGGCTGCGCAATGTTACCTTAAATTAATTTGCATCTTAGTATTGATTGTCAACGTTCTGCATCCTCCCCAATGATAACTCTGCGTCGGCATTTTCTCTCTTGGCTTTGGAAGTGTCTCTGCCCCGTTGCCTTCTGGGTACTTATTTGGCCAAGACGTCACAGGCACACACGTGTTGTGTGACTTCCCGTAGCGAGCGTCCACTCTGGCAGCTTTGTCGCCGCTGTGCCGTCTCTAGAGCAAGCAAGGGACTCACGTGCGGGAGTCTCTGAAACACAGACCTTAGCCCCTCAGGAGGACTGGGGAGGAGCTGTTGGCTTCCTCTAACAGGTAGAGACCCCGAGGCCCAGAGACTTGATCCAGAACCCAGAACCTCAGTCTTTATCCAGTGGCTGATGTCTTCAAACCAATAAATATGTGTTGCACCCCTACTATGAACTGGCCCCTCTGCTAGGAAGGGGGGAAGCCAGTGAAGTCTGTGGTACATGCTTTCAAGGGGAGTCACACCCATGAGAGGGACTGACGGTGCATTGTAGCCGGGGAAGTGTTATGGGAGACAGCCTTGGAGGCTTTGGAGGAAGCAGGAAGCTGGGGCTTGGACGAAGAAGAGCCCTCCGGGGGGGGAATAAGGAGGAAGGCTTCCGCGGTAGCGGAACAGCATGTGCAAAGACACAGACGCATGAAAATGAGGGGTGTGCTGGGGACATTGGGGGAGCATGGGTGTGGAGCCGGCCTTCCGGGGCCGGGGTCCCATCCCCACGACAGCTCTGTCATCTTCGGCGAGTCATGTAGCCTCTCCAAGCTCCCATTCTGCTGTCCACCGCATGATGTTCGTAACGCCCGGCTGGCTGGCTGGGGACTGACCAAAGGAGATCGTTCTTATCGAGCACTAGGCGTTATTCTGGGCACATGCAAATGCTCGCCCTAGAAGTATTAGCTCTTGTCATTGAGAAGGTGTAACTTTCAGGAAGGAGGGATGGACAGGGGCCTTATGTTCTCTACTGAGATGATTTGATCGTGGAATAGAGACCACAGAGTAGGTAAGCCAAGCAAAGTCATGATCAGACAGATTTTAGACAGATTATTGGGGCAGCAGTGGGGAGAGTGGACTAGAAGGCAAAGAGCAGAGGCAAAGAAAGCAGGAGGCCACGTTCTCTGTCCACAGTCAGAGGAGCAGAGGTGGGGACCCTCAGGCGCCGTGAGCATTGTGGGAACGAGGAGGCCGGACCAGAAACACAGATTAAGTAGAAGACAGCAATTGGACTTGGTGACCTCGTGGCTGTGGAAAGGCAGGGCACACCGCCACCTGCAAGTCTGTTCCTGGGCTCCGCCTGATGGAGCCGACGCAGCAATCCCGTCCATTCTCCCAATGGGCCCGTGGTCCCCGATCTTCCTGGCTCCCAGAGACTGGCTCCCCGGGGTTAGGAAACCTGCGGAGGAAGAGCTCAGAGGCCTCTTGTTTCCCAAAGTAGCTGGAGGCTGCAGCTCTCCCCAGGGAAGTGAGCTCGGCTTCCTCAGGCCTCCACTCTTGCAAAACAAATCTCGGGCTTGGGGCTTGGAACCTGCTCAGGACCATCTCTGACAACCGTCTCAGGCCAGATGTCTCAGGCTGTTGAAGCCTACAGGCCGGGCACATCTCTGCCCAGGGAGGGCGGTGCTTTGCAGAGAGGAAATGGCGCAAACCAGATATTGCCTTGTTTGTTTTCCCTGTGAAGACAAGAGACCATTTGACTTTCCTCTTTTATTTATTTTCTAGGGATGAGGCAGATATTTTTAATTCCTCTAGCTTCCTGCTGTCTACAGGTGTTTCCTGTGGTCTTACTGTCAGAAGGACCAGAGCCCGGGACATAATCAGCTCTGTTTCTGAGATTGCCGAAAAGTCTCCCTGCGGTGACCTGCAGGCCCCACCTCACAGCCCCTCTGGGCGAGGTGGGGTGAGCACAGCCTCCACGAGCTGCATGGGTTTTCCGCCGTTCACCTGCGGTGCAGGCGGGCTCGTTCCTAAGCGCCCCTGGTGAGACATGTCCGTGGGGGGACGGGAGAGGAGGAAGGCTCTGGTCCCCGTTTTTGCCTCCCCAGTTGAGGTGACCTTCATGAAAGGGCTGCCCCCGAGTTCCGGTAGAATCACTCTTCACTTATTTGCGGGACGGTTCTCCTGCCTCCAACCAAGTAGGACCGTCTTATAGAACAGCTGTTAAAAAGGCAGAGTGCTTGTTAATTTTTACCCCAAAAAGTTATGCACAAACTCAAACTTTGGGGAGAACATCCTGTTTTTCACACACCCAGAGAAAGCTTTTGGTGATGGGAAATCCTTTTACACAGTGAAGAGACCGCCCGTCAGACAGCATTATCTCTCTCAATTTGTACATGAACCTGTGGAGCCTTGTATCTGCCTTGTACAAGGACTGGGACAAGTATTTATGGAGCACTTTTATGACACAGCGTCCCTCGTAGAACCTGCACCGCCATTCTGTGGGTTGGCGTTACTGGTCCATTGGACTGAACAGGAGACTGACGCTCGGGATGGGTCAGGGGTGTCTGGTCGCTGTGGAGGGGCTGGGACAGAAGTCTCCCAGGTCCCTGCCTCATCCTGTGTGCAGTGCACCCTGACCTAGAAGTCGACGGGAGGTCAGAACCCTGTGATAGTATTTAGCATTGAGAGCAAAGAATCTGTGGCACCCTAAAAGAATTACACAGAAATTCACGTAATAAAAACAAAAATGCCTCCTGGGATTATCCAGGAAAACGGGTCGAATAGGATAAAACATTGTTCCCATAAATCAGAAGTTGCAAACTCCCGGATCCCTTGCTGCAGGAGGATATGACCTCCCCCCACGAAGCAGGGGTTTCTCCCACCGCCCCCCCCAGGTACCCCTGCCCCGCCCTGCCACACCTATGCTTTGCCTGCCTGGCCTTTGAGGGCGCTGGGTTTGCAGAGCCCACCCTCGTGACATGGGAGGGGAGCACCGAGCTGCACCCGGGATCAGAGCAGGTTGCGCCCACCGGGAGCGTCTCCCGTGGACTCTGAAGGAGGTGGCGGCTCCCTGGGGGCCAGGGGCGTTCTCAGAGTGGCAGATCCTGGTCAGAATTCACACCGTCGATATCTAGCATGCAAACAGACTTCAGAGAAGCGAGGGTGGCTGTGTTGTGAGCAGAGTCAGCCTGGCCGAGTCTGGCACCAAGCTGCACGGCAGGGCATGGGACTCTGGGAAGGCCACGCCTCTCTGTGGTCCCTTGTCAAGCAGGACACTCGCACAGGAATGTCGTCTCCATGCACGTCAAGCTTCCTTGATGGGCCGTGCACACAGTAAGCACTCCATCTGCTTTGGGTCCTGTCCTCCTTTCCTCTCCCAAACAGATGACTATTCCCCGGGGACTGAGCCCATTTATCACGGGATGAAATGTCCCGATGCTGAGCTGTCCAAGATCTGTAGAAAGTCAGGGTGTGGGGCCTAATGGAAATTACCAGTTTCTCCTTTCTCTTGTCTTATGATTTTGTTTTTCTGAGTATACGCTGAGATGGAAGGGGACATTTTGGCTTCGGATCGATCATTTACTCGAGTAGAGAGAATTACATAATAACAAAGCAACAACATTTAAAAATGTGTTTGGGCTCCTGCAAACAGGGTAAATTGGCCTAGATTTTTACTAACCCTAAAAACAGCTTCAAGGAGCATATATTTAAACTTAGGGACGCAATATCTTTTTTTTTTTTTTTCATTTCAATGCCAGGATAGTTAACATACAGTGTTATATGATCTTTAGGTGGACGACACCGTGGTTCAGCAATTCCATACATCACCCTGGGGGCATCACAAGAGCCCTCCCGAAACCCATCACTTGTCTCACGCATCCCTCCCCCCAGCCTCCTCTGGTGACCATGAGTTTGTCTTCTGTAGTTAAGAGTCTTTTTCTTGGTTTGTCTCTCTTTCATTCCACTTCGCTTGTTTTGCTTCTTAAATTCCACAAGTGAGTGAAATCATATGGTACTTGTCTTTCTCCGACGTATTTCACTCAGCGTCACACTCTCCGGCTTTATTCATGTCACTGCAAATGGCACGATGCCGTATTTTTGATGGCTGCATAGTATTCCATTGTGTGTACACACCACATCTTCTTTATGCATCAATGAACATGGACTGCTTCCATAATTTGATTCTTGTAAATAAGGCTGCTAGAAACGTGGGGTGCATGTATCCCGTTTATTTAGTATTTTTTTTAAGATTTTTATTTATTTATTTGACAGAGAGATCACAAGCAGGCAGAGAGGCAGGCAGAGAGAGAGAGAGAGAGAGGAGGAAGCAGGCTCCCTGCTGAGCAGAGAGCCCGATGTGGGGCTCGATCCCAGGACTCTGAGATCATGACCTGAGCCGAAGGCAGCGGCTTAACCCACTGAGCCACCCAGGCACCCCTATTTAGTATTTTTGTATCTAAAGATACAAAGGCAGACACCCAGTAGTGCGATTGCTGGGTCATGGGTAGCTCTATTTTCAACTTTTTGAGGAACCTCCATGCTGTTTTCCGGAGTGGATGCACCAGCTTGCATTTCCGCCAACAGTGTAGGAGCGTCCCCTTTCTCCACATCCTCGCCAACACCTGTCGTTTCTCGTGTGTTTTATTTTAACCGTTCTGGAAGGTGTGCAGTCATAACTCACTGTAGTCCTCATTTGCCTGAGGACTACATTCCCTGATGCTGAGTGATGTTGAGTGATGCTGAGTGATGATGAGCATGTATCTCATGTGTCTGCTGGCCATCTGGAGGTCTTCTTTGGAAAAGTGTCTGTTCATGTCCTCTCATTTTTAATTGGATTATTTGGGTTTGGGGTGTTGACTTGTATCAGTTTTTATATATTTTAGATGTTAACCCTTTATTGGACATGTCATTTGCAAATGTCTTCTCCCATTCTGTAGGTTGCCTTTTAGTTTTGTTGGTTGCTCCCTTTGCTGTGCAGAAGCCTTTTATTTTGATAAAGTCCCTGTTGTTTTATGTCCCTTGCTTCTGGAGACGTATCTGTAAAGAAGTTGCTCCGGCCAATGTCAGGGTCTCAGGGCTCCCATTTAGGCCTTTAATCCATTTCGAGTTTATTTTTGTGTGCCGTGTTAGAGAGTGGTCTGATTTCATTCTTTCGCATGTAGCTGTCCAGTTCTCACAACAGCAGATACTGGAAAGACTATCCTCTTCCTACTGGATATGCTTTCCTCCTTTGTCCAAGACGAACTGACCACATAGCTGTGGGGTGATTTCTGGGTTTTCTATTCTGTTCCATTGATCTGTGTCTGCTTTTGTGCCTGTGCCATACCGTGGTGATTGCTGAAGCTTTGTAATACAACCTTAAGTTCAGTGTCTTCATGGAGGTACTGACCTGGCCTCCTCCTCTGCTCCCCTCTGGGCACATGTGTCCTGTCTCCTGACACTCGGGCCCTGGCTTTGGTGTCGAGAAGACTGACAATTCTCTCCAAAGTTGTCTTCAGGTATTTGCTCCCACTCAAACCACACCTGTCCAACAGGCTCGGGAGTAGAGATTACAACTCTCATTTGAGTATTTTAAACACTTTTCTTTGTGCTTACCTTATCATACCTCTTGGTAACTTCCTTTCTTTCCTTTGAGAACAGTCACGGTTGGGAGCCTGGGCGGCTCAGTCAGTTATGTGTCCAGCTCTTGATTTCAGCTCAGGTCACAATGTCAGGGTCCCGGGATCGACCTGCGGGAGATGCTCTCCCTCTCTCTCTGGCCCTTTCCCTGCTCAGGCTCTCTCCCTCTCAAATGAATAAAAATCATTTTTTAAAAAAAGGAAAGAAAATAAAATGATCACAGGCAACCCTATAAATCAATTCTAGTTTGCTCATTCAAATACACATACACGGGCGCTTGGGGTGCTCAGTGGGTTAAGCCTCTGCCTCCGGCTCAGGTCATGATCGCAGGGTCCTGGGATCCTGTCCCGTGTCAGGTTCTCTGCTCAGTGGGGAGTCTCCTTCCGCCTCTGCCTGTTGTTCCCCCTGCTTGTACCCTCTCTTTGTCAAATAAATAAATAAAATATTTTTTAAAAAACCACACATACACAATTTGATGTAACTGAAATCGTATCGCGCCTGCTGGGTTTTTATGGGCAGTGTTTTCCTTTTGATTTGCTTCCGCCAAATCAGTTTCCCTCCCCACACTCCAGCCTCCACAAATTTCATATAACCCTTTGTGTAGGACACTTCATATTCTACAACTATGCAAATGATCGCGTAGACATTATACAAACTCACTCAGGCCGATATATACACACACGCAGTATGGGGAGGGCTTGTTGCGTTGTTGCTTCCATGGGTCTCTGTTCTCGCTGTACAATTTTTCATGGAAGTCTGGAGTGCTCTAATTCATTCTTTTTAATGGTTTCACAGTAACCCAGCATTAAACGTAAACCATTTCCCTCTTTGAGGGTATTTGCTTTGTTCCCGGTGTGTTGCCGCTGTGAACGGTGCTGTAATGAACCTCTGCGCGCTTACATACTGGCCTTTTGTGTTTATGGAGCACGGGGCTGAGTGGCACGGTTTGTGTAATCTAATTTAATAAGTGTTGTCAGATCATATTCCCAAAAGGCTATAACAACTCACAGTCCCTCCAGCAATGTGTGATGGCTCCTTTTTCCCCAAACAGCAATGGTTCCTTCTCTCTCTTGCCTCCAGCTTCCCTACCCTCTCCGCCTGTCCGCTGAGCATAGAGAAGTCTCAGTGTTCATTCAATTTCTAGCTCTCTGACAACTTATAAATTGGGGCATCTTTTATGTTTCTTGGGCTTTTGGGGTTTGCTCTTTTTCTGGGAACCCCTTATTTATAGATACATTGTTCCTGTCATTTTGAGGGACCACTTAGTATAACAGACACCCTCTCCTTTTCATCCGTGTTACAATTTTTCCAATCTCTTATTTTCTCCTGACGTCATTTATAGTATTTTTGCCATACATTTTTACATTCTTTATGGTTAGAGTGGCCTTTTTTCATAGCTTCCAGGATTTCTCTCTTGGTTAAAAAAGGGAACTATTTCATGTTAATGCTCTTTTATCCTGTACTCTGCCGTTCTACCCTATGTTTCAGCTGTAACTAAGCTCAGTGCCTTCAAAGTGTCATGAACCCCAGAGCCAGGCGTGGGAATTCAGCAAAGCCTGCCCTCCTTGGCCACGTGTCTGTTCTCCACCGAGATCCTGTCGCTGATACCAGTCTGGAATTTTTCCATCTCCGGCTCTTAGCCTCTGTCTTCTCTTCCCACCTCTGACAGCCCCTCCCCCATTTGCTCCTTAACTGGGATTTGTCCTTCCCCTTTCCCAGCCCTCTTCTATATTTTGTCCTTCTTTCTGCCAGGATAGATATGGAATGTCCCTGAACTCTCCGTGCCCTGGCTCCAGGATCTCCGGGGTCACAGGGGACCTTCCTGCTGCCTAAGCCGGGTCTCCCACCCCTCCCCGAACACCCAGCCTTGTCTCTAGAAGGATGTCTGTGCCACCCACCGTGGGGGCTGCCCAAGGGCCTCTTTGCTGCAGGGTTTGCACTGGAAGAACTCAGGACAAATGTTTTTCTTTCAACTCCTGCCAGATTTAACCTGACCTTGGGATAAATTCTCACTATGGATAAATTCTCACTACAGCTTCATGGTTACCAGTAGCTCTCCTGAGGACTTGCTTGGCGCCAGACTCCGGGCTGAGCACTGTCCCTGTGCTCCCACTCAATTCTCAGACGAGCCTGTGATGTAAATGTTGCCCTCGTCCCTTTCCACGTGAACTGGAAATTCATGCGAAATTTGTGCTGACATTCAGCGAGGTTCCGTCGCCTGTCCACGTCACATAGGAGCGGGGTGGGGATCGGCATCAAACATGCAGTGTCCAGAGCAGTGTGTGTAACCACCTTCTGATCCCGCCTGACGCCGCATCCTGACCCCGTTGTCACTTCTCCTTCCTGGGTCCTCAGACGCGACAGTGCCTGCGGTCTGTCTTACCCCTCGGGCCCTCTGTCCTGCCCCACAGAGATGCCATCGTCTCCTCAGCGCCCTCCTTATTTACTTTACTTTTGTTTCCCGTTTCCCCAGCGAGACTCAACAGAGCAGGGACCATGACTGCATTTCTCTGTAACCAGCCTCCCCCGCAAAATGTGTGGATTGGTTCCTTTTTTAAAATTTAATTTCCAATATAGTTAATATACAGTGTTCTGTTCACTTCAGGTGTACAATATAGTGATCTAACGATTCCCTACATCACACTACTAGACACATTACTCAGTGTTCGTCACCGTGAGTGGCTCTTAATCCCGTTTTCACCTGTCCGTCCACCCTCCCCTCTGGTGATCACCAGTTTGTTCTCTGTAGTTAAGAGTTTGGTTTTTTTGTTCATCTCTTTTTTTCTTTGTTCATTTGTTTTGTTTCTTAAATTCCACGTATGAGTGAAATCGTGTGGTATGTGTCTTCCTGTCCAACTTATTTCCATTAGGATAATTCTCTCTAGATCCATTCACATTGTTGCAAAGGACAAGACTTTGTTCTTTTTTATGGCTGAGGAATATTCCATCGTGTGTGTGTACACCACACCTTCTTTATCCATTCGTCAGTGGGTGGACCCTTGGGCTGCTTCCATATCTTGACTATTGTAGCTAATGCTGCTAAGAAGCAGAGGGGTGCGTGTATCTTTTCAAATTAGTGTTTTCTTTTTCTTTGGGTAAATACCCAGTAGTGAAATTACTGGACCACAGAGTAGTTCTGCTTTTAATTTCCTGAGGAACGTCCATGCTGTTTTCCACAGGGGCTGAACCAGTTTGCGTTCCCACCGACAGTGCAGGAGGCTTCCTTTTTCTCCACATCCTTGCTAGCATTTGTTGTGTCTTGCTTTTTTTATTTTAGCCATTCTGATGGGTGGGAGCTGATATCTCACTGTAGTCTTAATTTGCATTTCCTTGATGATGCGTGATGTCGAGCATCTTTTCGCGTGTCTGTTGACCATCTTATTGCTTTCTGTGTTTCAGGAGGTTTAGTGAGGGGAATATCGAATCTTCTTAGATCTCTCTTGACTTTAAAATACCTGCCGTGGGTGGCTCAGTGGGTTAAGCCTCTGCCTTGGGCTTGGGTCATGGTCTCAGGGTCCTGGGATCGAGCCCCGCATCAGGCTCTCTGCTCAGCAGGAAGCCTGCTTCTCCCTCTCTCCCTGCCTGCCTCTCTGCCTACTTGTGATCTCTGCCTGTCAAATAAATAAATAAAATCTTTTTAAAAAATAAAGTAGAATAAGGTAAAACACTTACCGTGATGAACCTACAGAGAAATCTCTGCTTAAATTAAATGTCTCAACTACCAAGCGCTCTCTAACCCTGGCCAGGACCGGTTCTTGGCAATATCAAGTACAATCAGCAGAAACTAAGAAAAATAACTATTGGCCTATAAGACACTTCCCACCCACATTTCATTTAATCTTCATAACGACCCTATGTGGCAAGTCTCCTCATTTTACAGAAGAGGAAATGCCGTCTAGAGACGGGTCCTTGCTGAGAGGAGTGGAGCTGGGACCCGACTCTCCTCAGGACTCTCCTTGACCCCTCAGACTGGATGTCACCAGCTGGTGCCTGGAGGGCAGCCTGCCTGGGCCCGTCTGACCTCATCACCAGCCCCACGCAACCCTGAGATGGAGTTGAGCAGCACTGCCCCCTGCTTGCTGTGGGCATCAAGGGGGTCCCACATCCTCTGTGTGTGAAGGGGCCCGGGAGGCCCTGAGAGTGACGCCACCCATCCTGGAAAAGCCATAGCGACGGCCACCCCAGCTCCACGCAGGCAGTGAGCAGGTATGTGTGGGTGTGCAGGAGAGATGGGTTGGAGCGTTGCCTGGGATGTCCACAGCCCGTTGTCAATAAGAAAAACCAGATCATCCTGTGAGTCATCTGCCCAGATATCTGGGTGAGGAGCAGACCAGCTGGTGTCTGAAGAGAGCCTTCTTGTGTGCGGGTGGTGGGGGAAGACGAGGGCAGCAGGACAAGGCTGGTTTATCTGTGTCTTGGGCCGTGTACTTGCTTCTCGCCCTGGGATCCGTAGATTTGTGTCTATTTGCATGCTCAGCCCTGGAAGGACCCTTCTTGGGTTTCCTGTGAGGACCATCTGCTCAGAACCTGGGAGCCCCCGTGGCAACGGAGATCCCCCCTCCTGCCCATGCATGGGGTCTGCGTCACCCCCCAGGGTTTCCTGTGGGCCCATTAATTCTTGAGGCTCCTGCCTCAACCCTTCCTGCTCCAGAGCCACCGCGCTCTCAAGCTGGCCACAGCCCTGAGCCTGCCCCCTTGGTATGGCAGACAGCAGCAAGATAACATGCCGATGGGCGTGAAGGAAAGAGAAGCAAAGCTGTTGTCGCTTGTAGGACCTCCCCAGTCCATAAGCTTGCAAAGAGAGCCAGAGCGGGGGTTGTGGCTTGCCCAGCTGGGCGGCAGCCCGGGGAAAACCCTGAGCTCTCCTTCCACACTGACTTTCCCGCGTTACAGTACGCTCCTCTCAGCCTCGTGCCCTGAGACCCAGTGCGTGGGTTCTTCTTTGTTCCTGGGTTCTCACCCATATTCTCTGTGAGGCTGAACACCCCCTTGGCTGTCTGAGCTGTGCCATGTTGCTGTTCGAGACCCTGCTTGCCCAAAGAATCATTGACCTGATAAGATAACCTGAGTGTCCCCAGTTTTCTTCATAGTCGTTTTAACACGAAAAAATAAAGAGCGAGCTAGCTCAAGGGGCCCTCGCGAGCCCCTCATTTCACAGGTGAGGAAACAGAAAGGCAGGGAGGCCGGGGAGTTCACACAGCTCCCCGGACTGCTGGGTCAGTGGCCTCCCCGCTCCAGGCCGCTCAGCTCTTGAAATAACTCATCTGGGTCTCCCCTTCTGCGGGACAGAGCATGTCTTCCCAGAAACCTAACCCCTTATTCCCACTCCCCACACCATCTGGACCCAAGCATGTTCTCTGGAGAGCTGCCCAAGCCATTCACCCACCGTAGCCCCAGAAGGTATCTGCTCCCACTTGAGACCCTGTCCCAGTCAGACTTGGACACACAGGGGCAGACACAACCCTCACACTCTGCTTAGGGGGCTTTCCTTTTATGGCCCTTCATGGTGCAGGGTCCTGGGTAAAAGGCAAGACGCTTCCCCACCCACAGAAGCCTGAAGCAAGCTTCCCTCCAGTGGCTGGTGCCGCCCCATGATCCCACTCCACATCCCCGAGACTTCCCCATGACCCCGGCCCGTGAACGGCCCTGCTGTGAGTTAGGCTGTTTGTGACTGGAGTCCAGAGTCCCATTTGAGTTAGCCTGTCTGCCATTTTGCACAATTTGGAAGACTCCCGTTTGTAAATTCCTGCACTAAGATGCAGTCCCAGCCTACCTGGTCTGCCAAGGTCCTGCAGGGTGAGAATGAGAACGACGGGGCAGCAGTGGGTTCCCTGCCCGGCCCTTGCAATTCTGCAGTGTGAGCCGGCTGCCGACAGGCGTCCCCGAGAGGCACGCAGGGGAGTCTGTATCCCCACTAACACCTACTGCGTGGCGGTCAGTACCTTAGGCGACAGCAATGCGAGGGAAAGCTTATCCTGTGCCAGACACTGTGTGCATTACCTCCTCTGGGCTTTACAACCCAGATAATATGATATAATCCAATGAGATAAGCCTTATTTTACCAGTGGGGAAACTGAGGCTGGACACAGTGAAGCATCCTGCCTAAGACCACACTTCTGGTAAGAGGGAGGGTTGGACTTGAGCCTGACTGTCTGATCGAACATTAGCCCTTAGCATCCCCGTGACCCCCAAGGGCTGTTATTACCCACATCTTACAGATTCCACCATCCGTGATGGTAAAAAATCTCGGCTTGTCAGCCTTCAAATTCTGAGCTTTCCGCACCATTCCTGCTTGCTCTATCACATTCGTAAGGTAAATTTACACACAACAAAATAGAGTGTACAATGTACAGTTCGATGTGTTGACAGCTGCTTTCAGTCATGTAACCACCAGCACAAGACACAGATCACCATCAAGAAATAGAACATTTCCATCCCCTCTGAAGTTCCCTTGTGCCCTTTGAGATCAGTCCCCTGTCCTGACCCCCAGTCCTGGGTAATCACGATCTGCCCTTGGTCATTATAGCCTTGCCTTTTCAAAATACTTCGTAGATGGAATCACATGGTAGTGTTTTGTGTCTGACTTTTTTCCCTCGGCATACAGCTTTCGAGATCCGTCCCTCTTGTGCGTATCCCTGGTTCTGTGCCACAGCACACAATATGTTTGTTTACCCACTCACCAGGTGATGGGCATTCGGGCGGTTTCTAGATCTGGGCCATTCAGAATTAAACTGCTCTAAGTATTTGCGTACGAGTTTCCATGTGGACATATGCTTACCTAAGCACGGGATTGTTGGCTTGTCCAGTAGGCGCACGTTTAACTCCATGAGAGCTGCCAAAAATTCTTCTAAGTGGCTCTCCCGTCTAGCGTCGTCATCAGCGGTACGGGCGCTCCGGTTGCTCTGTGGCCTTCCCAACATTCGGTGTCGTCTGTGGTTGCGTCTTAGCCATCCTGCGGGCATGTGGTGTGCCTCTTTGCAGTTCTAATTTGCATTTACTTAATCACCACTGTGCTTATGAGCCATTCATGTATCTTTTCTGGTGAAGTGTCTGTTCAAATCCTTTGCCCATTGTTTTACTGGGTTGTCTGTTATTACCGAATTTGATGGCTAATATTTCATCCCAAAACGTGAATTCCCAAATGCTTTTCTGCTGGAGGCAGGATGGTACTGTGGTTAGGAACACAGGCTTTCGAGTAAGGTCTGCATCTGGATGCTGACCCTGCTGTTCTCATCAGCAAATCAGGGGTGATCACGAAGCCCAGGTCCCAGGGATGTCATGAGAATTGAAAGCGATGATCTTAACATAGAACCTGGCATAATAAACATTCAGAAATGAGCTGCTCTATTTCAGTCGAGAAAATACGTGGTAAAGGTTACTATTACAATTAAAAACCAGTTTCTAAAGAGAAACACGTGAGCAGTGGCAGTAGGTGTGGCTAGATCAGTCGGAGTGTCGACAGCGCCGGGCTCCACAGGGACCCAAGCAGCAACCCCCACCACCGCCAAGGCCACTGCACACAGCTGTGGACTCAGGAGGCACTGCCATCCTGGAGTGCTCTCAGGTGGCACCTGGAGGGGACCCTCCCACTGTGAAGCAGCTCCAGACCCGAAGGGAGCAGCCAGAGCCAAGGGCAGAAAGAGAGCTGGGGCCATTGACCAGCCTCTGCGGGCCGAAGGCCAGACTCCCTACCCTTCCCAGTCTCCCTGTTTCAGGCCAAGGAGGCCCACACTTCTGCTCAATAAAACCCAATAGACCTTTCAAGTGAAGCTACTACACTCAGCGAGGCAGTTTTCTCTTCTCTTCTTTGAAGGTTGTGGCAAGAGGAGATACGGGTGATCATTAAGTAATTTCAGGACCCCTTGTGGCCCCATCCCAGCTAATTTGGCTCCTAGGGCAGGTAGAGCCCAGCCCATGCCTGGCACGTCTCCGAGGCACCTGAGACTGGGGACTTCTGCTTAGAACGGCCCGGGTGCAAAGGCGTGGGGACAGCTGCGGAGCCCAGGCCAGGGCTGAGGGGTTCAGATCCACTGGGGCAGACACTTCTATTTCCACAGGGGCTTCATGCCTCCCTTTGTCTCCGTTTGCTCCTGGATGAAATGTGTCTGAAAATATCAACAGACGACACAGAGATTTGACCACTCTAGGTACAGAAATAGACACATCTTAAGAATGTTTTAGGTGTGTCATGTTTTCGGATAAATTGGGTGGTTAAAAGTGGAGACAACAGATACCCAGGGATGGGAACCTGACATTGTGACCTATTGCCTAGGTCCAAGTGGAGACCGAGAGCTCAGACGGCTAAGTATCCGACCCGGCACGAAGATCTCCTTCTCTGCCCTCTGGTTCCTATTCCAGTGACCTGGGATGAGTCCATGAGCCTTAATGAAAATATTCAAGGAGGGGACGCCCAAAGCCAACCCTGGCTGACACTTTGTTTCCATTTTCACTTCAAAGTCCTGATCTAAATTTATCAAGCTTTCACTGTGTCAGCCTAGGGGTGCTGGCGCACCCTCATTTCTCCATTCCCTCATTTACTGGCATTCCCTGAGCGCTTGCTACAGGCCAGGCATCGGGCTGAGGTGGGGACGTGAATAATACAAGGTGCCTGTGCTCAGAGACTGCGGCGAAGCAGACAGCCGTGCACAGCTGTGGGCGTCGCATCAGCTCTCTGAGCTCCAAGCTCCTTTCACTTCCTCAAACACCTGTTCTGGCGTCTCCGCCTTCGTGTCAGCTCTCCTGGAATGCCCTTGGACACCCCTCGCCTCCCTTCCACACACACCTGGCTGGCCTCCTTTCCCTCCAGCATCTTCTGCCCCGAGGAACAACCAGCCGGGGGTAAAAGGAAGGATGGTTGTTGAATGCACGGCCCCTCACGACCTTCCCCGAGGCTAGGACCGGCGTCCTCGGGTTCGCCCTGCGCAGGGCCCGGGGCACAAGAGGAATGGATGGGTGGATGAATGAAGGAGACCTACATGTGGTAGAACGACAGGAGGGAGCAGAGGGTCCAGCACCGCGCCCTGCCCGCAGTGACCCAAGCCACAGAGCATCGGAAGGGCCCCCTGGGGTGAGTCCAGCTTCAAACCCGGAGGGAGGAGGGGAGCCGTTGTAACAGGAGAGGCTGCAGCTGACTGGGAGGCAGGCCGGGTCCTTGGGTGACTTGTTCTAATCTTAGAAGGTATGTCTCCGCTCTCTGCTGCGGCCCAAAGGACAAATGTCCCAGACCCCAGGACACACGCTGTCACTGTCACTGTCACTCCAGAAATCCCTGGCAGGCACTTGGGGCGGGGCTGTTCCCAGACCCTCCTGGGCGCCCTTCCCTCCCTGGGGCCAGCCCTGCCCCTCATCCCCGCTCAGCCCACAGCTCCCGTCCTTATCAGGCTCCCCTCTCAGGAAAGGGCACCCCTGTCCCCCAGCAGCCAGAGCCAGAGATCTGGACAAGATTCTGACTCCTCCCCATGCCACCTGGTCAGTCACCCATCCTGGTTGTAACTCTTTCTCCTGAATGGTTTTGAGTCCTGTCCCCATGTCCCTTCCCAGTTCAAGCCAGCGTCCCCCTCAGTCCGGCAGACCCCTGAAGTCAGCAGAATGCTGGGGCTCGAGCCCTGTCCTTACTTAGGACAGCCACTGATTCCCAAGCGGGACAAATGCTCACGGGCACCGCTGAGCCCTGTTCTCAGCCTCTGGAAATTCCTCGTCCTCACTCTCCTACAAGGCCAGCAGCCCCAAGCGCCCCATCCGTCCCTCACCCCTGAGCCCCTGGCTTCCCCTGGCATGTGGCAGGGACTCGTTTAGATCTTCCGAGCGGGAGAATCCACAAACTCGGCATCTTGAGGCCATTCCTTTGCCCACAGAAGGTGGGCTGTAGGCACTGTGGGTTCTCACCCACGAGCAAAAGGCTGCCACTCGCAGGGTAGGAGCTGCAGGACGGCTGGAGGCCCTCACCACTGCCCGCGTCTGACAACCACAAGCCACCGACGGCGGACGCCCGACAGACCCTCCAGCCCTGCCCCCAACCCCATTCCCAGACTTCCTTCCACCCTGGCCCCGCCCCCAGACATCGCAGGCCTTCGACCTTCCTCGGGGGGCTCATCCCCTTCCCGACCCTCCACATTCGCTCTTCCCAAGTGCACTTTCCAGCCCCCTTGGCAGATCCAGACGCAGTAAGAGGCTTGGCCCAGTGCAGCGTCGTTCAGGGCCATCTCTGTGGGCAGCCGTGGATGTTCACGCGCTCCGTGACCACTTTGATCCCAGGGGTGACAGCCTCCAGACTGGGCTCCCCGTCCCCAGCCTATCCGGTTCCCAGCCAGAGGAGCATCGAAATAAACCCAGCAGTTTTGCTTAAAACCTTCTGATGACTCTGCAAGGCCCTTGGAACAGGGTCCCCGCTCAGAGACCCTCCCATCCCGGCCGCTGTGTCCCCTCCTGCCTCTTCTCCTCCCTCCCACCTCAAGCCCTGCACCAGAGTTGGGGAACCCTTGTGTTTCCTGAGCTGCCCTGGCCTCCCCAGCCTTCACACATAAGGCTCCATCGGTGGGAGAAGGACCAGTCGCGCTCATCCCTCAAGCTTGGCCAGGCTGGTGCTTCCTCCTGGAAGCCTTCCCAGATGCCTCCAGCCAGCGTGGGTGCCCAGGCCATGTTTCCACCCCGGCCTTCTCCAGTCACAGGGTCCTCAGCTCAATGTCACCTCTTCCCCCTTCCCCCCTTCCTTCCCTCCTCCTCAGGGAGGTGCCCTGTGACCACACACAGAAGCCGAGCCCAGTGCCCCTGTCTCCGGTGAACCACTCAGGGCTTTAATGGCACACCCATGCTCTGCGTTCACTTGTGTATTCGTTCACAGCTGGTCCCTCCACCAAATGCGGGTTCCAGTGACGGGGGGCACCGTGTCTTCAGCACAGAGCGCACAGCTTGGGGGTGCTCAGCATACCCTGGCCAGCTCCCTGTCGTCCTCCTCCGTGGCCAATGAAGTGAACTGTCACCTGTCACCTTGCAGGTCTGGTGGTCGCAAGTTTGACATGGGTCTCCTTGCACGAAGATCAAGCTGTTGGCAGGGTTGTGTTCCTTCTGGAGGCTCTAGGGGAGAGCCTGCTTCCCCGCTTTTCCCAGCTCTGAAGCTGCCTGCCTGTCCCGGCTGCGGCCCCCACTCCACCTTCGGGGCCCCACAGCCTCACTGGCTCGCTCAGACGCTCACGCCCCTTCCAGCCCACTCTGCCACATCTGGGAAGCCTCCTGCCTGCACTGGGACCACCCAACTCATTCAGGACAATCTCCCTGTTTTAAGGGCAGCTGATCATTCCCCTTTGCCGTGGAACCTACCGTATTCACAGGTCCCAGAGGTTGGGATGCAGACGTCTTTGGGGGCCGTTATTCTGCGTACCAAGCAGATGTGTCACACTTTAAATACTTAAAATCCCCAGTAGCCCGTAAACTCTGGGGTGCAGACAGCACCCCTCATGGCGTGTCTGTCTCCTCTCATCCGGTGTGCATCTGCCATCAGGCGTGCAGAGCCTCACAATGGTCCCATGAGGGAGGCAAGGCAGGCCTGACTCCCACTACACAGGGCAGGAGGCCGAAGCTTCAAGAGCCTGTGTGAGGTGACCAGAGTTCCCCAAGAAAGGGGCAGACCCGAGACCATGCTTAGGACCTGCCCAGTGTCCTGACCAGCCAGCCTCCCAGGGCGCCCTGCGTGAGAGGTGGTAACAAGCAATAACCATCACAAGGAGGAGAAGGAAAGACGGGAAGGAGGGAGATGCCGATGACGTAAAAATACCTTCCTTCTCAGCAGCCTTCGAAGAGCAGCAGCAGATTCCTCCTGTCACCCCAGGACGGCAGGAGGGGTGGAAACACACGCCATTGTGCCATCTGCTTCCAGAGGGTTCCTCCCACGCAGTGAATCCTATCACTCCCTCATCACGATGTTTTCTTAGCTCCCGCACGCCTGGGAGATGAAGTCCACGTTCCAGAGCGCCGTCCCAGCAGCCCCGCTTGCTTGCACACGTCCTGGGCGAGGACGCTCACGGCAGGTGTTGGCCCTGAGGGCCATCATCGTCCTGTGTCCTCGTGACGACACAGGGACACGAGGGTTATCATGCTGAGTTTACAGGTAGTGAAACTGAGGCTCAGAGATATCGAGGTCTGCCCGAGGCCCCCCATGCAGCTAAGACCTGAGCGCCACAGCCTGAACGAAAACCTGGACCCACCTCCCCTTTCCACCTAGACCGAACGGAACCAATTAAACTTCCCAAAGACGTATTCGTCTTCCGAACTTTGACACTTGGCACCTGCCAGTCCTTCCCCCGTGCCGGCTATGACCTCCTCCCTCCCCCCACTCCCCCCATCCCTCTTGCCAAGGTCTCATTTACCCCTCAAGGCTGTTTAAGCATCATTTCCTCCATGCAGCTTTCCCTGATTCACTCACACAACCGAAGTGTCCCTTCTCTTAAGCTTCCACAGCAGTGACGCACGTTTCCCAATCCCAGCCACGGTCTTTCTGCATTAGGGTAATTTTATTAGTCTGTTTTCAGTAAAACGAGCAGCTCCTGGAGCCCCAGGACCATGAACTTTCAACGTTGTATCCCGGCACTTAGTCAGTGTTGGGAGCGTGACAGACGCTCAGTGAATACTCTCTGAGGGAAGGCGGGACCGACCGTGAGCCGAGGGCCTCTGGTGCAGGCCCTTCGCTGGCTGCTTGACCTCAGATGCCTTCTGTCCTGCTCACAGACCTGTAAGGCACCTGACTGCGTGACCAGCCCCTCCAGGGGCAAGTTGGAGGACACTCCCTAGAAGGGTCTACAGCTGCGAGGCGTGCTGGGAGCCTGGGAAAGCCTAACGTGAAGGAAGGGAAGTCGGGCACATGGAGACAGAGCCGGAGTCCTCCATTGACCTCCCCACCCCCAAACCAACAAGCTCGGTTGACAGAGAATTCACGTCCCGTACAATTCGCCCATTTAAAGGTTTTTTCTGTATTCACAGAGTTGTGCAGCCATCCCTGTGGTCAGTTTCATAACATTTCGTCACCTCGCCGAAAAAGATATCCCACACCCTGAGCCCTCGTTCACCCCATGTCCTCGTCTTCCCGTCCCCCCAGCCCTGCACAACCGCGCCTCTCTAGTAACGTGCCACAGAGCAGTCTGTGACTGTGAGGGACCTGCTCTGTCTCCACAGACTTGCTTATTCCGACAACTCGTGTAAATGGAATCATGGAGCACGTGGTCCTCTGTGACTGCCCCTTCCCCGAACGAGCAGCAGCCTTCGGGGTTCACCCACACTGTGCCGCGATCGCTGCCGCATCCTTCGCGTGGCCAAGCAGCAGTCTGATACACAGATAGGCCACAGCCGCCTGTCCATGCTTCCGTGAGTGGCCACGGACTTGATATTTTGATCCCGCTGTTTTGATTTGACACGGAGCTTTGGACAGTTGGGGTGTATATGTATCCCTGATCTACGTCCTGACCGTAAGAAGCATAAAATTGTGCTTGGTTTATTGTTCTAATCGCTCATCACCGAGCACATGGGTTTCTCGGTGATGGTTTGAGCACTCAGTGATGGAGTCTGCTGGGAGCCAGCCTTGCTGGTAACGTGGCCAACCAAAACGGCTGAGGCACAATGGCCCCTCCTGAGCACCCAGGGCGGGAAGCCACAGGGAGCACATCTTCGCCAGCTGGGAGTCCCCCCAAGGTTTCAGTCACCCGAAGGGAATGGGAGAGCAGGAATAGACTAGACGAGACCCTGGACATCCCTTGGCATATTCAGGGAGCCAGTAGCCCCATTGCCAGCATTTAGTAATAGCTAAGAGTTCCGGGAGGCTGACTTCATGCCATGCCCTGTTCTAAACATTTTACATGCATGAACTCATTAAATCCCTCCAATGACCCTATATCATAAGTGCAACCATCATCATCCCCATTTTACAGATAGAAACTGAGGTGCAGTGCTCACTTGGGTAGGGTATATACTCAAAGGGGCACCTGGGTGGCTCAGTCAGTGAAGTGTCTGCCTTCGGTTTGGGTCATGACCCCAGGGTCCTGGGTTCAAGCCCGTGTCGCTTCTCCCTCTCCCTCTGCCTCTCCCCTGCTCATGCACGTTCTCTCTCTCTCTCTCGCTCACTCTCAAATAAATAAATCTTAAAAAAAAAAAAAAAAGATAAAGAAAGAAATGGAGGCACAAAAATGGTACCTGGTCCAAGGCCACAGAACTAGTAAATGCAGAGGCAAGGCAGGATTTGAACCTGGGCCATCTGGCTCCCACCTGAGCTCTGGGCTCTACCTCGTCACAGAGAGCATGAGAATCACCAGCTGGGAACTCCTCCCAGCACAGACAGGGCTCATTCTGAATCTTGCGGGGACTCTGGGGATGCTAGCCACTTCCTGTGTCTCCGGGAAAATGACGGCATCGCCCCTAGGAAACAGGGCACCTGTTGCATATCGGGTTGGACCAGAGGCTAATGGATCTTAAGAATTCTGTTTACGAATAAGGAAGCGCAGAGTCAGCCAGACCCATGTCCAGTACGTCTGAGAGCCAGGACTAGAACCCAGATTTGACTCCGAATGAGTTGTTCTTTCTGCTTCTATCAAGCAGTCCCTGTGCCTCGCCGGCTCCACCAGACTCAAAATAAAGGTGTTTTCCTTATGCTTGTCCGACAGGCGATGGGTTTGATTAAGAAAGTGAAGATACCTCATCTCCCAAATTACATTTATAAGGTCCTATCACTAGAATGGCACTCGGGATGAACATCTCTGCCTCCCCTCTCTGTTGTCTTCTCCGTTGTCCCTGCGGTGACCTGGGAATGCGCCTGGACCCTAACCCAGCCCGTGCCACCGCCACTAACCCAGCTGAGCCCGCCTGGATGACCCACCACGCCCCCAGGGCCATGGGCTACACTGATTCTAAGACCACTAATGCGTCCGTCGTGTGTCCCACTGACTGAGGGCTGCTCAACCCTGTCCACGCTCCTGGTCTGCCATCACCTCCTGGGAGGAGACTCTCAGAGGCCAAGCACCTACTATTTTCAAATCCTTAAAGCCCGCAGATGGGCAGATACGGGATATTTGGGACTTTGGGGGCTTATGTGAAATCTGGTCAGCATTCACACACACATTCCTGTCCCTGTGCCTCATCTTGTTTCCAGTCTTCCCCTTGCCCACCTCCTCCAGAAAGGGCCATGTGCCCTCTGAGGGCCACCACGGTCATCCCAGTGCCTGCTGCGGGGTCTGGAGATGCTCGGGAAATAAGGAAGGAGGGTCTCAATAGCACGGGGGATGGACACGAGGTTTTCTCTGTCCGGTGACATTGCAGTGTTCTTACCCTCTGTCACCTGAGCCACAGGGCTCTTCTGGCCCCGACCCATCCCATCTGCAGGAAAATGTCTGCCAGGCCCCCCTCCTTTGCGAATGACAGCCAGCCCAGCATTAATAAGGAGATGGCCCAGAGTTCAGTCTGGGGACCTTTTCTTTGCCCTATTCTGTGTATCCTCTGATTTTATCTAGTCTCGTGACTGTGAATACAGTCTAACGAGTGACTTTCCCAGTTTCGTGTCCAGCCTGGACCCCTCCTCTGAGCTCTGGACGTGGTTGTATTCTGTCCCTTCTGCCGCGTCTCCAGTTGGACGTCTACGAACATTTCAGACGCTCACGACCGAGAAAGAGCTGTTCATCCCTCGTCTGCCCTCACTCATGGTTCTCATCCCAGCAAGCCTGCCCCAGCGCAGGAAAAAATCCCGCTGCCTCCCATTGTCCGAATCAGACTCCCGCGAGTCGCCCTCGGCTGCTGCCTTCCCTTGCTCCCCAGACCCAGGGCGTCCATCTCTCCACGCTGTCCTGCCCCCAGACAACCCCTTCTGCCCCCTGCAAGCCTGGCCACTCCACCACTGGCTCTCAGGGGGGCCACCTGCAGAAGCCCCTCCTGGGCTCTCCACTTCCACCCCACCCGCCCTCCACAGACAGCCTCTTGTGGGGGGCCCAGCTCCCAGCTCTCCTTGAAACCCTCCAGATGGTGTGCTGTTAGACGGCCTCCCACAGTGCAGCCCCCAGGCCGCCTCGCATCCTTACCTTCCTCGTCTCATGGACGCACCGTGTCTCTGTCCTGCTTGTCACTCTGGCCCTCAGCCTTTGTTTCTGTCTGTGCTGTCTGCTTGGGAGAGTTTTCCTCCCATCTCATCCCCAGCTGGGATTTAACTCGGATAACGCCTCCTCATACATGTCTTCCCCCACCCCCAGAGATAACGTTTTCTCTCTTCTTAAGCATTCAGCAAGTCATCTTATCTACCTGTGTATGTGCTTGTAGTTTGTGTCCGCCTTGGAACAGCAAACCCTTAAGGGTGAGGGCTCCGTCTTGTTTACTGTTATACCCCAGGGCCTAGAACCATAGATGTTTATTGGTGATATTATTGGATATAATTGGATATATTGGATAATACTGGATATATTAATGACTGAGTAAGAGAACCCTTCCCAGAAAGGTCTAGAGTTACTTAGCACGTTGTTCTGGAAAGAGCTGGAGCTTTGGTATCTAGGGAAGTCCGGTGCTGGCTCTTGCTGACTTGAATAGCAAGTTACTCAGCAACTTGGGGTAGTTTCTTCTCCTGGAAGAGGGGCTGTGAGAGTTACCGCAAGTGTCCCAAGTGCTGTAAGGACAGAGCTCCCCACACAGCAGGTGTCCTGAGCACGGAGGTAAGTCACATGGGCCTTCCTGGTTCCCGGCCCCGCGCCATTTGCATCATCCCAGGATGGGAATGGCTGGACGCTGGGTGAGTCGAAGAGTCAGGGATAAGGGAGGGATGTGAAGGAAGACTCTGGAACCGTTGTGGCATCCCGGAGAGTTGGTCTGTGGATCTTTTGAAGTGAGTGTGTAAGTATGATCGTTTTGGAAGAATGTGAATCCCTTAAAGGACTGTGTTAAGATCCTTCATCATTCTAGAAGAGCAAAGAAGGAAACGCTTCATATTTTCAAGGCTCTGGTCATCTGCGCTGTCTCTGGGGAGCAAGAGAACCTTCCTTTTAGCCAAGAACAGGGGCTCCTCAGCCCCCGAGCTGGTGCTCTCCTCGCTTCTCTCCCTCACTGTGGACGGAGAGGCCTCCCTCGGTGCCTTGTTTCCCTAATGCAGGGCCCAGACGGTGTCAGGTACTTGGGTCTTGGACAGAAGAAGACGATGGAGAAACGGGCAGGGCCAGGAGGGAGGCAGAGCCCGACTCGGGCCAAGCACGAAGGTTCCGCTGTGTGCATGGTCGTGTTTACACAACACGGCAACGGCTTAGGGGAAGTTCCACGCCGTCCAGACACAGGGACTCCTCAGTTCTCAGAAGAAAGTCCCATAGAAAAGGAAAGTAAACACCAGAGGTGATTTTTTTTCTGGCCTCAGCAAAGTCAGACAGGAACCACAGGAGCAGTTTCCAAGCTGGCTGGCAGAGCCAGGCTGATCGGGTGGCGGGAGGGCTCGGTGAGCCAGAGCTGGGCCCAGGACGCTGGCACGGAGATGTGACAGTCGGGAAGGATGGGTGTCAGCTAAAGTGGGACACAAGGAGATGAGCCCAGAAAACAGACTGAAGACCTAGAGACTAACCCAAGAAGAAAGGACCCGCTGGTATCTCAGCCGTGACTCAGACCTGGTCTGGATGCAGCTGGGGAGAGCCTGTGACTGGCCGGGTCCCAAGGGGGTCAGTCAGGGTATCGGCGACTCTGGGTGCAGGTATGGGCCTGACGCTGCCAGGGGCTGGGGGGGCAGAAAGCCCCCTCCGACAAGGACTTTCTGCACACTGGGCTCTGTGTTAAATGCCTTGTGGACATATTAGGGACAGAGAAAGAACTCTTAGTCCCAGGGAGGTCATAGGGACCCCAGGAAAGTCTGGGACTAGGCAGGGACCCTGACGTCCTTCTCAGTCCAGGTGGGCGCATGGCCTTCCCGAAGCAGCCTCGGGACCAGGAGAGAAAGCTGGAGAAGTCCCTCGCTAACCTGGAGCCTGCGTGGTGCCCCTTTGAGCCACTGGAGGAGGTTAGCAGCTCTAGCTATGAGAACCACGAGGCAGAGACCCAGGCAGAGCCTCGAGGAGGCTGAGCTCTCGGCTCCTGTCCATCTGCAAAGCCACACTTCTCCTGCCGCACCATTGCGACCCAGTGGCCAACAAGTTTCGCTTCTTACAGAGCATTTCCCAGTTTCCCAAGCGCCTTCACAAATCATGCTGCCTGACTGACATCCGTTGTTGGATTATCAGCTGCTGGAGGAAAGGGTCTCAGAGATCATCCTCTTGGCTCCCGCTGTGTGACTCTGGCTAAGTTACTTGCCCTCTCTGGGTGTCACTGCCGCAGCTGAGAGCCTGGACTCTGGAGAGGGGCTGGTGGTGAGTGGATTTTCCAGGCTTCAACAAGCTCTGGAACCCTCGGACATTCTAATGGAGAGCCATTCACTGGGCTCCAGGGAAACAAACTCAGATGTATTATAATCTTTCCTTCAACCCAGCTTGTAAGCCCTAAATGCTTTCCAGAAGCCTCATAGCACTTCTCTGAGCCCCTTGCCAAGCCCTGTTTTGAGACAAGGAAGTTAGGGGGAGTTTCTGAGTCCCGTACAGCTCTATTTTTATCTGGAATGTGCCTTCCTGCTCACCCGCCACCGGTGCCTTGTGAGCAGAGGCAGAGTGTGTGGTCAGCGGGGCCCAAGCAGTGAATAGCAGCCGATGGAGAAACGATCCGTTACGTGTGTGGGGAGTCGGGCAGAGGCGCAGACCAGCCGGCCCAGCGTCTTTGCCAGGGGGCTCTAGTCATCGAAACTGGGCCAAAACCTCTCCATAGGACCCAAAGGACAAGATGCTGGCCTGTGATCCCTCCTGGCGTGGCAGGTGGGAGCCCCGGGAGCTCCACCCAGCTGGGCCTGGCTTGGGGGGGGGTGCTCAGTCTCCCCCGCTGGCTTCCCGAATGGAGGTGAACCCTTCCACATCCGCATGCGAGGTCAGCATGGGGTGTTTAGGCTGGGCTTGACCTTGAATTACAGCAGGAAAGAGCAAAGACGAGCTCCTCTTTTCTCCGGGACAGCCTGTTCTCAGACCCGAAGGTCTGTGTTCCGGCCACTCCTCTCCATCTCTAAACAAAGGCGTCTTCACAGGCCTCAGCCCTGATCGCTGAAGTTCACAAGAGGTTAGTGGGGCTTGGGGCTTGCCTTACCCCTGACCCCAGGCAGGGTCTAGCATGACCAGTGACATTTATTGTGGAGGGAGCACCCAAACAAGAAAGGTTGGACACACCTCTAGCACAAAAAGGAGGGCCTAGGAAGTGCATGTGCGTGCGTGTGTTGGCACACGCATAAGCGTGCATGAATGTGAGCGCGTGTGTGTGGTGTACACGGACACAGGCCTTATCTCTGTGGGCCACGAGCCCTGTGCAGAGACCAAGGTGGGCTTTCTCAGACTAGCTGCTGCCCAAATCCCAGTTTCAGGCTAGACGCAAGGAGGGGGAAGTCACAGGGGGCGTCTGCAGCCATCACCGTCATCCCCAAAGCAAAAGCCTGATGCCTCTAGGACTGGGCATTTAAGAAAATACTGCAGCCAGGTGGTTATGTAGGCCACACGCCCCACGGCAGAAGTGGGGTGGCCATTTACAGCCCTCGCTGACTCCCCAAGTGTGTCTCGGTGACAAGTGCCGCATGGACGCCAACAGTGTCCAGGGCACGTTGGTCGCGTCAGGAAGCCTGGAGGCACCTGGAGGGAGTCCCAGTGACCTGTGCGGGAGGCCATGCAAGCCTGCACATGCCTGTTGCCAACTTGGGGAACCCTAACTTGCAGGTGGCTCGTTCGGCGAAAAGGAGCAGAAGGAAGGACTGGGATGAGCCGCTCTCGGGAGGGACGCCGTGGAGAGCAGAAGGGCTCTGGCAACGATCCTGTTGCTGGTCATAATGACAAGCCTTCCAGAGACCTTCACGGTGTGCCCAGCTGGCCTTGGCACTCTAGACAGTGAATCATTTAATCCGCGGAAAGGTGCAGAAAGGGCGAGCCACTGGCCCAGCTCGCCCAGCTCATAGGAGATGGGAGAAGGCAGGGCCTGAACCCGGGGGTCTGGCTCCCTTCTGCTCGCAAAGTGCCCATCAGACTATTTCCTGATTAATTCAACAAAGAGGTACCGAATGCTTCTTTGTCCAAGGCACTCACTTAAGGAGAGAAGCCAAGACCATATCCATGGTCAGAGTTCAGTAACGGACATCTGCTTACCCTGTCCCTACACTTAAAGCCCTTCTTTCCAACGCGTTGGCCACTCCCCATTTCTGAAGGCCTCTTCTGACCAAGGGTAGGAGAGCCCCGTGCCATCTCTACAGACCCCTCTCCAGTCTGGGTCTTTGCAGCATGAGGAACACAAGGCTTGCGCTACTTCGCAGACCCCTGGGTGCCCCTTTGGGACAGGACCCAGTTTTATTCCTCTCCAGACCCCCGGAGCCACACCCAGGGCCGAGCGGGTCACCACTATGCACTAAACGCCCTTGAGTGGAGGGTCTTAAAAATCCTTGGATGCCAGGCTGAGTTCAGGATGCTACTGAAATGCATCGTTGTCACAGCTTCCCTGCTCGAGGCCACAGCACAGCACCCAGCGTGGCCCCCAGGAGCAAAGAGGAGAGAGCCGAGCGCACATCTGCCCGTTAACTTTCGCTTCCCCTTGGTTTGCCAGGAGAGACCGGCAGAGGCCAGGGCCAACGTGGATGACTCGGCGCCCCCCTCCGTGGCCCAGCTGGCTGGGCGGTTCAGGGAGCAGGCAGCCGCTGCAAAGGAGGTGAGTCGGAAGGCTTCTGAGCCCCTCTTCTGGGAGGGGGGCTGGAGGAAGGGGAAGTCTGGGTCAGGCCCAGAGGGGAGGGAGGGAGGAGGCTCCATAATTACCAAATTAGGAAGAGAAGCCCGAGAGGGGTCCCTCTGAATGTGAGGGCTGTGGCCAGGCAGCTGGGCCTGGGCAGAATCTTTCCCCACTCAAGTGAAGCTTCCCACCAGCCGGGAGTTGGGTGGGGGGGTCCTGTAAACATGGGAGCCTGGCTTCGTTTCCATCTTGGTCATGTACTGTGGGGGATTTGGATCCTACCTGGCCATGCCAGGCCTGGACAGGTTCAGAATACGGAGGTGCCCCATGCTCAGCTCCCACCCCCGCGTCCAGGAGTCAGGAGCACGGTGAGAAAGGGGCAGATTCTGAGTTGAGAATTGAAGAGGAAGAGGAAACTTTTCAGGGACTTGCATTCTGATGGGAGGCCAGGGATCAGGAAGGACAGGGATCCAGGGACCACCAGACCCCAGGGGAATCCAGCTGGAGGACACAGTGTGAAAAGGGTTGTTGCGATGCTGGAGTGAGTTGGGCTAGATTGTCCTGAGTCACTCGGTGTGCAGAGCTCAGCAGGAATGACAAGAAGGAGAGGCGCCCCGGGGTAGGCCATGGCCCCTTGGGGCAAACAAGGGTGCAGCGATCATTCTTCTTTAGGTGCCATGTTTTGTGCTTTGGTTTTCCCATCTGAAACATCGGTCTTCAGTTTCTAGAGAGTATCGCGATGTCACGAAGGGTGAGGAAGGTAGTGGTGATAGAAGGTGCCAGCAGCCCTTGGAGACCGGAAGCAGGTGTTACTTTGAGAGGCTGTTTCAGGCCAGTGAGTCCCGAAGCAGACAGGGTACTCCAGCAGAAAAGAACCAGGAGCCCGGAAGTCAGAAGGGGCAGACCATGGAAAAGAATCAGCTCATACAGCTAACGGACAGTCTTTATTAAAGACATGCACCCCCTCCCTCCATCTTCTCTCTCCGGACATCCCTGAACATTCCTAAAACCAGCTTCCACTTCCTCCTCTTCCTCCTTGTTGCCTGATTAGCTCTCTCTCTTTTTCTCTCTGTGTGTCTGTCTGTCCCCCTGCCTCCAGACACCAGCCTGTAAACCAACGAGAAGGAAACCACCCTGCTCCCTTCCCCTGTTCCCCCCCAAGGTAGAGCTGGGCCAGAACGGTGAGGAGGTAAGTGTCATGCCAGGGCTCGGGGATGCTGGTTATGGATCTGCTTTCTCCTTCTAGAGGAGAAACACACACATGTAGACCTTGAAACCTGTGCAGGGAGTTTCTTCCGTCCAGTTTCAGGGATGAAGTTCCTCTTCTTAATGCTCCCAGCATCCTTGATTCAGACACCCAGTTTCCTTTCCACTCCTCCTCATGGAGACTCTTTTAGGATTTGTCTAGACTTGGAACACTGTTTTCCAAGCCGGAGAATTTCAACAAAGAGAACAAATGGGTCATACAGTATTACCATGCCAGAGTCCGGAGTCACCGAGCTTAGGTTTTAGTCCAGGTCCGACTTTTATGATCTTCCTTGCGCAGAAGTCACCTGGAAAGAGGCTGCACTTGCATAAGGCAGGGTTGCCTCGTGAGACCGAGTACCGTGGTTTCGCACTACTCTTGTAAAGACTGGCTACTGCTCTGGGTCCCTGGAAGAAAATCAGAGTATACAGAGGCCTCGTCGCCCTGACATATAAATAACCAGCATTACCAACAGAAGACGGGCGCTGGTATCACAGATCTAGCCAGCAGTAGATTCCCAGACTCGGTATGTACCTGCCCTTGTTTATCTCATCATAGCTGTAAGAGTGACTTCTCTGTGCCCCCTCCCAGAGCCCAAAAACCTTCATGGTGGCCACACCACGGTCCGCCAGAAACGAGCTTGCATGTTCTCTCATCCAGCCTGGGAGACCCACACCCAGAGGGAGCAAGGAAGCCAAACGCAGCTCAGTTCCCACATCTCACCTCAGCCACCTCTCTCCTTCCTTTCTGGGGACCAGCAACCTGATAATAGACACGAGCTGCCCGTGTGACCTTGAGCGCCTATGGTAGTGAATGTGTGGAGGACAGAGTTTCGAACCATTCCCACCCAAGGCTTACAGGCGGAAGCCCATCAGAGAAAGTGGAAATGCATTGCTGCTGCTGGTCAAGGACGGGTGGGGGCATCTAGAGGTTACTGCTCTGAGGTTACTCCCCCAGGCCCTGAACAAGGGTCTCTTTCTGGAATGGGAACCCCAAGAAACGCAGTTTTTAAAAACTGAGGATTTTTGGAATTTCTTCAAACACCAACATTATGATTCTGTGGCCTCAAGGAGTTACTAGCCAGTGCTATGACCAGATACATGCCAACGACTTCTCTTTATGGAGGGTCAGCTTCTCCTGGTGACTCTCAGCCCCTGGGCTTGGTGTCTGTGGCCGTGGCCCTTAGGAGCCTACCCTGAGGCTGCCCCCCATGACCCGGGCTCAGCCCTGGAGAAGCCCCTGTCTTGCACTGAGCCTTCTTCCTTATTTGTGAAACGGGACACGAACACTAACCAGACAGATGACAGGGGCTGGACGGGGACGTTTTATTCCCTGGAATAAAAGCAGAGCGAGTCAGGTTAGTTCAGCGGCTCTGGGAGAAACGGGTCTCCAGGTTCACCCCCTGGGGGACCGCCCAGCAGAGAGACGGCCTCTAAGAGCCGAGGGCTGGATGAGTAGGAGGGCGGAGTTTAGAAGGATAACCTTGCCTGAAGTGGCAGGCTGCTTGCACGTACACATTGCTTCCAGGACCAATGACGTCTTGTCACCTGGGTAATCAGGTGGAAATAAAAAGAACCAGCCACTTTGGCTGGCCAGGCTGGAGGGAGGCTGCTGCCTGCAGGAACCCTAGTTCCCGAAGCCTGGGGGGGTGGGGCTCGAGGGAAGGCCCCAGTCAGGACACTGCTCAGGGCGGGCAGGGTCTCCCCACCTCTCCGTCATTGCTGCCCGTCCAACCACAAGGCTAGTCGGTCAAACCCTCTACCAGAGAAAGGCTGAAAAGCTCTCCCAGCTGAAAGATCAGCTTCACAATTTCCAGACCTTCGAGGAACATCACACATAGACATACATACTTCCCGTTCAGAGCCTGAGCGAGTTTCCCTCCGGGGACGATGGAGGCCCCGCCAAGGCCGGGAGCCCCGTGTTAGACGGCGGGGAGAATGCTGTCCCCTGCTGTCGTGTCCGGGAACTGCACTGGCCGCTGCACCCAAGTCTTCCCACTCTGCGGCCCAAGTCAAATGACCGCGGGCTCCGAGCCTGGGCTGGGTTCCCAGCCCGGTCCTACAGCACAGGGGCTGCTGTTATCCAAAGTCCCCTCTCTAAGGAAGATAGTGGTCGCCTGGGGAAGAGAAGTTTCTGATACGACATAAAGTGAGCTTTGTCAGCAAAACCCTTGCTGCGGTTCCCAAAACAGTATCTTCAGAAACAACAGCTCCTGTGAAATTTCACCGTAAAGCCCAGAAATCAAAACCGACTGATTTGGGGCTGGAAGCTCTTTGCACTCATCAGGGACACGTGGCTCCTTGCACGGCTGCTCTGGGAATGTCTGACAGGGTAAACTTGTGGGACCAAAGTCACCTTCTTGGCACTGGAGGTGTCCTTAGAATCATTGTTTTCTTAAAGATTTTATTATGTATTTGACAGAGAGGACATGAGCAGGGGAGAAAGGGCAGAGGGAGAAGCAGAATCCCTGCTGAGTGGAAGCCCCCGATGTCGGGCTCCATCCCAGGACCCCAGGATCACGACCTGAGCCAAAGGTGGACATTTAACCAACTGAGGCACCCAGGCGCCCCTAGAATCATTTATTCTAACCTGCCTGCCTGGGTCTTGGTTATCAGGCTGAGGCCAGGGCACCCGACTGTCAAAACCCGAGTCCCAGCTGGAAACTGAACCAGCTCAGCCTCTCTCTCTCAATGTGGGACCTTAAAAAGGTCACAAGGAGTTCGCCTGAGTAAGTCTTCCTCCTTCCATCACTACCGTACAATTATCCTGTTAATAAATACCTCGGACTCCCTCCAAGAGATGGGCGCCACTCCTCTTTTTATGATGCAGGTAAACTAGCACGTGGGGGCAGGAAACACATGTGGGGTCTCCAAACTGTGGACGAGTCCAAATCCTGCCCCGGCCTCTGCTAAACCACACAACGCCACTGCCGTCACCATCACGTCACTGTCTTCACTCCGAGTTGGGACCCATATATCAGGGGACCCAGACTCAAGTGACAGGGATTTGACACAAAACAAGGAGTCCCTTTTTTAGACAAAATAAACTACAGACAAGATTCCTGAAGTACATTCATCACAAAAATATCTCCAACTGGCAGAAAGTTTGTATGGTTTTCTATGTATGTATCAGCCACTGGCTGCTTCTGGAGGCCAGACACCAAGTCACACTCATCCTCCTAGAACCAGTGCGATGCCGGGAGGCAGCAGGGATCAGCGTCTTCTTAATCAGGATGAGGCGTCAATGTTCCAGAGAACGATGATTGATAATTAACACACAGGTCAGATTTTTCCAAAAATATCATTAGTTCAAGGGAGAGATTTTAGTTGTGCCTCTGTGACGTTTCAGCTTTGGTCTGTCGTTGTGGTTTTGTTTATGCAAACAGAACAAATGGTCATTTTGCCCTTTCTCTTCGGAATTCCCTCCCTGTGGGCTCACGTTGTTGAAGGTCATGAGGTGAAGCTCTCGTGCCTTCCGACAGAGCCTGTTCTCGCTTCATGACCTTGAGGTCTTCCTTCCTGGGGCAGGAGGCCTCTTGTGTTTCGGACGTCTGTCCTGCCAGTTCTGACTCACAGATGCAAGTGGTCTTGTTGGCTGTGAGATGGGGGGCATGTGGAGGGGAGCCTAGGCTGGCACGGGCCCGGGCGTGGTAAGTGCGGAGCTGAGGCTAAGTGGGAAAGTGGTGAAACCAGCTTCTGCCCCTGTTCTTCCACCTGTGCCTCTCAAGCTCCGCCGGAACACCACCTCCCTGCACCTCGCTCATTTGGTTGTTTTGGTCCGTTTGCTCTGTAGAAATCACCGCCCAGTGCAAGCCATCCTCCTAAGATCAAGGTGAAGAGCTCGCCTCTGATTGAGAAGCTTCAGGTAAGCGCGGAATGGTTCCCCGTGGCTACTCTGGTGCCCCCTCATCTCTTATCCGATATCCGCATGCCTCTGGGGCTCCTGAGGGTAGGACCTACTGTCACCTGAAGACTTGATCTCTGCTAACCAGCTACGAAGGATGAGGATGTCTCGGTACAAAGGGCCAAACTAAAGATCCCACCAAGCACGAGCTCCTGTACTTAACAGCTAATGGTTGGTGGCTAACGGGGTGGTCCAAACGTCTAGAAAAAGACATGATAGTGCAAGAAACGCTCCAGGACTAGCCAAGTCCTCTCCCCCAAAGCCTGAATGTCCCCACAAACCATTTCAGTCTCACACAGAAAGGAAACTCAGCGGCTGGGCGTTGCATGGATTTGCCCGAATCTGTCGTTAGGAAAGCCTGCCTCCCCGATCATCACCTTGTGAGCACAGAGCCCTCACTACCATGCCCACAGCTGGCTGGCTGTCCTGGGGGTGTAAATGAACGTGCGGCACTGAACTTGAGCTCACGGTCTTTTGGGGGAGACAAGACGTCCACGCATGATACAACAGAAGACATACAGATCTGCGTTGTGTTAGCCACCCAATTCCTGCTGCTCCAGATCGGGGTTTCTCTACCTGGCAACACTGGGGCAGGGTCATGTTGTGGCAGGGCACTGCCTTGTGCATTCCAAGATGCTTAACAGCATCCCTGGTCCCTACCCGCTAGAGGCACCAGCACTTGTGACAATGGGAACCATCTCTAGGCAGTAGCAGATGTCTCCTGGGACACCCTCCCCATCGCAGGTCAGAACACGGCTCTGGAATTTTAGAGCAAGAGAAGACTAGAGTGGGCAGGAGTAGTTAATGAAGGCTTTATGAAATGCCTAGACCCTGAGTTGGTTCTCAAGGATGGGAGGCTGGAAAGGAAGGAGGAAGGTGCTCCCATTGTGGGAGCGGCATGACCTAAAGCTAAGAGGAAGGTTGGCATCGGTCTCGGCCGGGCCTGCGGAGGCTGCCCGGCTTTCACCACGGTCTCTGCTTGGGCACCCAGGAGAGCAGCCAGGCCCTTGTGCTGCACACCCTCCGGTCCAGGCCCATCTGGGAAAACCAGCTCATCAGCCTCACTCCAAAGCCGTTATGAGGGGTGTGTCGAGAGGAGTAGCCACAGATCCTGCCTCCACCTCTGGGAGAGCCCGGGATTTGGCCCCCGGCCTGGTTTGGGGTTAAGCAAAGCATCTCCAGTTTCTGGCCGTGAGCCTACCCTGCGCAGGGTGTGAGGGGGCTCCCCTGACATTGAATTCCTACCGAGAAGCCCTGATTGCATTCCAGCTCCAAGGGAGGAGTGGGAGCCACCTGCCACGCAGGAGGCTGCCGGGGTCCCATGTACAGAAGGAGGATCTCAGAAGGGTCTCCAGATGTGCACCCCGCCCCCAAGTACAGGGTAGCCCAGGACCAGCACCCTTGCCTCCCCGCCCCCATCCGAGTGCCAGAAATTTGTTCCCATGGGCTCTGTGCCCCGCAGGGTTGTTCTCCTTCCCTTCCTTTCCCTTCCCCATCATTAAGGAGTCTCTCTGGGAAGCCCAGCAACTGAGAATAAGGCTGTGATTGCTAATCATTCCACCTCATTAAGAATGTCAGCAACAGGATGACAATTTGGCCAGATCCCATAGGAGCCTTATTTTGTTAGAAAGGGGAGGGGGCAGGGGGAGCCAAAAACTAAGAAATGCATCATCCGCTAGACTTTTCACCCAAATATTCTATTAGATGAGTACGAAGTATGAATTTTCCTCCCGGGAGTAGTCCATAATTCAAAGTTCAAGTTTCCTGCTGGCCAGCGAGATGTATTTTATTTGCAAGCAGTCTTAGAGAGGGAACTTCCCAGCTTGAATTTAGGCGGGCAGGGAGACCTCAAAGCTCTAACGCCCAGCCCTGAAGCCCTGTCACCAGGCCTGCCTCTTGGTACTCATTGCATGCTGCTTTCGGGCATGGCTTGGGCTCACAGTGTTGCTGTGTAACTTTTCTATTTTTCATTCTTACCAGGGCTCAGCCTTGTCCGTGTTATAAGTTCTTTCTTCAAATCACAGTCGAACATACTGACACTTGCCTAAACATGAGTAACTCTGTGTAGTCTGCGGGTCCTAAAGCACAGACAGGGGTTCTCCAAGCCAACAGAGCTCTGGCAGGAGGAAGGGGGCACCCGCACAGCTCTGGAGGGAGGGGGCTGGGGGTGGTATGTGAGCGGGTGGTGGAAGGAGACAGTGCCAGGGACCAGATCATAGAGGACTCTGGCGGGCAGGCTAACCGATTTGGACAAAGAAAGAACCTGAGACTCCGGCTACTTACTGGACTCACTGTGGAGATCAGACAGCTGTTAGGAGAAAGATCGGAGTTTCGCAGACCTCTCTGTCTGTGTGGAGAGCTTCCCCTGAGCCCTCTGTCCCCTCCCTGTGAGGCCTCCCTGCTGTCTGCTGGTCTGGAAGACGTCTGTGCAGGGTTTGGGGACCCAGAAGGTGACGGAGCTAGGAGGAGTGCCAGTAGTGCGGACCGCAGGCCACACAGCCATCGGGCACCACGGCCTTCTCCACAGCTGTGGGATGGAGCTGGGCCTCCCTGCCCCCTCTGCCAGCCCAACTCCTGGCTCCCTGAGGCCTCAGTTCCCTTTAGGTCACCTTCCCTCGTGTTGCCCTCCGGATTCATCTGAGTCTGGTTTTCCCTGCCCCGCGATGGCCCCAGGGGCACCCACACTGGTGTCTGGTCCATGGGCCCCTTCTCAGAAGGGCTGGGCCGCCTGCCGTGTGCACCCCTCTGGCCATCTACCAGCAAGCCTTGAGGGACAAGCCGGCCTGGCTTGAATCCCAAGGCAGGCTCTGCGGCCACTTTCCTGATGGACACAAGGAGAACAAAATGGACCGTGTAGGGCTGCTGTGTGCCAGCAAATAGTCAGTGTTCAAGAAGCAGGGACTACGAGGGGCTCCCCCGCGAACGTGGACCAAGGGACGGACCTGCTGCAACACCGTGTCCGCACGTGCTGGCAGTTGCCATTTCGGCTTCCTCGTCTCTAAGCTGGGGCTGTTCCGTGGCATTTTTGTTGGATCCAAATCAGCACTTTCAGGGTATTCTGGAACGCAGCCTGTGGTCAGTCAGGGAGCAGGAGACAGCTCTTGTGGGCACTGCTTCCAGGCCCGGGACATGACATGGATACTTGGGACAGTGGATACTTGGTTAGGAAGCAACACGAAAAGCCTCGTGTCACCTGGTGACTTGGCCCCCACCAGTTCCAGGCCACATGCCCAGCAAGCCCCAGCAGAAGCGCTCGTGGTCCCCCACCGCTATTTAGCGGTAACAAGCCTCCCCTTTCCTCTGCAGGCCAATTTAGCTTTCGATCCGGCGGCCCTGCTGCCTGGGGCCTCGCCCAAGAGTCCTGGACTTAAGGCCGTGGTGTCACCGTTCCAGAGCCCACCCTCCACTCCCAGCAGCCCTGGCGTGCGGTCTCAGGCCGGGGAGCCCGAGGACGTGCCCGTGAGCTTTGACCAGCCTCCTGAAGGGAGCCGTCTGCCCTGTTACAACAAGGTAGTGTCTGGGCCCAAAGCCCTGGGAAGCATCTGAAGAGATGCGGGGGCGGGACAGTCTCGAATATCTCTGCCCTGAGGACGCTGGCGCTCTCCTCAGAGCTGCCTTTGACAGGAGGAAACTTTTCCTGCTGGCTCTCCCTCGCCTGCCTCCCATCCTGTCTCCCAGAGCTGTGCCACTCACGCGGAGGGCCGCCTGGGGGATGGAGTGCTCGGTCTCTGTGGAGAGAGGGCGGAGGGCTCGGGACAGATCCCAGCTGCACAGACTGTTGTGACAAAAACTGAAAAAAGTCTGAAGGCCTGATCAGACCCACACAGTGGGTGGGCAGGTCGTGAGGGCTCCGAAACACGTGGCTCTGGCTGGATCTAAACCCATTCAGGTGCCCCACTGTGGGCTGAAAGGCCTCTTACTGCAGCTTGCTCCGTTGAAAGACTGTCCAAACTGTACCCTTTGCACAAAAGGATGTGGGGCGCATTTCTGTAGATGCTGCCGTGACAGTGAGAGTGCGTTCCCTTGTCAGACCCGCGGCCCTACTGTACCCAGTAAGAATCGGAGCCCCAGTCCAGCACTGTCCGGGTGGTGCCCAGCAAATCGGGGCCAGAGCCCGGCAAGGGCCAACATAAAGGGATCTGAGGCCAGGGGATGGCAAATGGATAGAACTTTAAAGAAATGGATGGAAAGAGTGGGGTCTTCCAGGCCATTTCAGAAAATTCATGGGGAAAAATCAAATGGGTAGAAACAGGTAGGACCCAGGGAAACAAACTGATGCTAAGTCTTGAGCCTGCGGACTGGGGACAGGGCAGAGATCCTCCAGCTCAGGGTAATGGAAAGACCCGTGACAGCAGAGAGGAACCCAGGGCAGAGCCTCCTCTCTTCATGGGATGCTCACTAGGGAGACGTGGCAGAGGGAGGGAGGCGGGGCCGGGAGGGAGGGGCTGCCACCTGGTTGTGATGGGGGAGAGGGGTACTTTAGCCTTCTGAGGGCAGCAGGGACCCTGCTGTGACGGCAGGGCCAGGCCTTGATAACCTAAAGGGCTAGCAGCGCCACGGTCTCAGGAAAGGGCCTGGGAAGCCCTACAAGAATAAGACTTAAGGTTCATATGAAACTGTGAAGGACAGAACACTTGCATAAAGCAAGGCATCCACATAAACATTTCCACCGCACTTCTGGCAAAGTCCACTGGGCCTAGATGAGGCCTGAGTGACCCGGAGGCACACGCACTTCCCGGACCAGACAGGATTGTCAGGCGGCTCCGCTGGACGGTCCTAAGGCTTCTGCTCATGCTGGACCGGAGCCCAGGAAAGAGAAGGCGTCTGCCTGTGCAGCTTTCCCGGGATTAGCCAGCTCTGCAGAGGGCGGGACGGGGGCGGGGGGGGCCAGGCTGGGGAAGGGGGCGAAGCTGGTCACCGGCTGTGCGGCTCTGTCCCCATGAGGTCCCTGAGCAGGGCCAGGCCACCTGCAGACCCCTAACGCTCTTGTCTGTTGGGTTCACCTGTGTCAAAGTAAAATGTCCTAAATGTTAAAACATGACTCTTATAAAAAATAGACATCGATTTTACTCAGTTTGCCCATTTGTGAGGAAACCTGTAATATGGAAAAGCTCATGCAAAGAACCTCAAAAAGCTGGTTATTTATAGGCAGCAAAAAAAAATGTTGGTATTAAATTGCTAAATTCGACACCAAACGGATTAATGTTTTACAGGATAATAAAGGTTATCATTTTTAGTGGATGGAAAGCATTTGCATCTTCATGAGGCAAAAACCTACAGGTCAGCCTGTGACTTCACAACCCCAGATACACAGCACGCAGGGGTCCGTTTTCCTGGAAAGTAAAGGGCCCTTGGAGGCTGGCTGAGGAAGCAGCAGACGGACATCGGAAGACACGCAGTCCACCTCTTGGCCTTTCTCACAGGCAGCGAATAATTTCTCTTAACACGTTCTTCCAGGTGCGGACGAAGGGCTCCATAAAAAGGCGTCCTCCCTCCAGGCGATTCCGGAGGTCCCAGTCAGACTGTGGGGACCTGGCAGACCTCAGGGCCCCCGAGTCATCCCAGGAGAATGGTGCCAAGGAAGAGAATGGGGATGAGGTGTTCCCATCCCACAGCGGGGCCCTGGGTTCTCCTCCTCCCGGCGAGGGGCCAGTGGGGGCCCAGGAGAAGCCTCCTCTGAGGAGGACGTCCAGCCGAGCGGAGAGGCAGGAGAAGGGCCAGGCCGTGGATGAAGCACAGCAGCCCCAGAAGGCTGTGGGGGGCTCTGAAGAGGAGGCCAGCCCACGCCCAGCCACAGGGGAGGCTGTCCAGCCAGCCCAAGCTTCCAACCCGGAGGCCGAGAATGGTCGCAGGAGCCCCACAGAAGGAAAAGAAGAGACAGAAAAGAGGGAGGCAAAGGAGGAGACGGCAGCAAAGGAAGACGATGAGCCCAGACAAAGGAGCCAAGACACAGCGGGGTCGGCAGAGAGAGCTGTGGGGGAGGCCCCAGCAGGCCCCCCTGAAGGGGCGGAGGTTCCCCACATCCCGGAGCAGGGCAAAGGCAAGGAAAGGGACGAGGAAGGGGCCGTTCTGGAGCCAGGCTGCCGCCCCAGCGAGGAGGCCCCCGAGGCAGAGGTAAGCGGCCTGCACGATGCCAGGAGGCGGCCAGGGCTAGAGTGTGTCTGCTTATGCGTCCTCACAGATCAGCTCAGTTGTGCAGAAAAAAAGGCCCCAGCTTGAGACAGACTGTTGTGGATGGTGAGAGGACAGAGACACAGGAAAGAGAAGCAGGCCCGGGAAGCCCAGGAGACCAGCAGCTCCTTAGGACACGCTAAGGAAAGCAGAGTGTGGCCCCGGGCAGGGGGTTCTCTGGGGGAAGCCCAAAGCACAAGGAAGGGGGCAACCGTGTGTGTGTGCATGTGTGTGCGTGTGCGTGTGGGAGGAAGTTGGAGAAGCTTCAGGGTGAAGATGGCATTCGAGTGGGGCCATTCGAGGAGGAGGCTTTGTGGTGGACACAAGGGCACAGAAGGAGGGGGTCCCTCGGCCCCGCCCCACCCCCACTTCCTGGCCCTTCAGCAGCCCCTTCACTCGCGTTGAGCTGAAACTGCACGTTCCTTCGTTACTCTCGCCCATTCCTGCTCACGAGGTGCCCACGTGTCTTCCACGTCCCTGTCTCATCAGCCCCTAGGCCTTAGGGGCTTTCCCTCCTGCTGCTCCACTGTCATGACCCCTTCCTTATCTCTACAATCAGACTCACCCCTCCTGGGATTCCTGATCTCCAGACTTGCCCTACACATTAGCACCCAATTCCCCTTCCTGAAAATGGCATCTCGAGGTCTACGCTCCTGCCCCAGATGCTTTGATAACACACATTGGAAAATCGAGTTCCTGTTCCTCTCCATGCTGAACTTTCTCCCAACTTTCCCTCCCCGCCATCATGGCACCCATGCCTCTAGCCGGCCTCCAGCACCCACCCATGAGAGGCAAGGCACCGGCCCATGCATCCTGCCGTGGCCTCCACCATTGACGCCTGCACCCCCAATGGAGATTTCCCTTGGTGCCGCCTGGAAACCATCCCACTGCCTCCATGTCCTCTGCAGACCTCCCCCGACCACTCCAGTGAGACACCCGCAGGGACCCGTGCAGTCCCTTACATTCAGCACAGCACATTCCGGTGGCCCAGGGCCCAGGCCGTGGTTACATGCCGAGGACACACTCGTAAAGGTCTCTGCCTCCAGCCAGAGACCCCGTGGTCTAAGGCCTGGTGCAGCCCCAGCCCAGAAGGAGCCAGAAGTCATGCTTTGGGTTGGATGTTGACTAAACAGCGATTTTCCCTTTTGTTAGAGCATCCACCTTCTGTTTTGGGTTCTTTGTGTTCTTTTCCCACTTTTACGCCAGCAAAACTTCTGAAGCAGTGTAGCGGAAGATGAGACGGAGCGGGAGTGGATGCGTAGGTGGGAAGCTAGCGCGGGGAGGGCGTGGGAGCCGGGCGTCAAGGAGCAGGCAATGTCGCCTGATAGTCGAGGGCTCGAGCTCTGGTCACCGGGTTAAATCCTGGCTCCGCGACTTCCTAGCTGTGTGACCTAGGGGAAGCCACGCGACCTTCCTGTGCCTTCACGGCTCCACCTGCAGAACGGAGCTAACGGAAGTATCTAATGTGTCTTGCTTTTGTGAGGAATAAAGGAGCAGGTGCTGTGGCGCACGCCGCGTTGTCGTCACCGCCGCTGCCGCTCATGTTACATTCTTGCGGGTCCGCTGTCCCCAAAGACATCTGCCAAGCGTCAGGATGTCCCCCACGCTCTTCCCAACTCATCTGTTCCTCCTGTGTTTGCAGGAGAACACCCCTGTCCAGGACACTAAGATGTGAGGAGGTCACTGTGCCTCGTGATGAGGCTGCCGGAGACGCCTCTTTCAAAGGAGCAACAAGAGTAGCAGCCAATGAAGCCGTCGCTGACGCAGAGCTCGTGGAGGGTCTGGAGCGGCCCGAGACAGAGACCTCACTGTTTCTCGGTCTCCACGCTGACACTCGCTTGCAGGCAGAGATCAGTCAAAGGCCGGCAGCCTTGCATCACCTTGAGTTCGTGTCACTGGATGGACTTGGTTTAAGAAAAAAAAACAAAAACCTACTTAGAACAGTTTACTGTGGGGACAGCTCCCAGGGATCCTCGCCAACCTGTGGGGCCTGGCTCCCAGCCGCACCCACCTGTCCCTGCGGCTGATCTCAGAACTGGATTCTGACTTAGCTTCTCAGATTTTGTTTTGTGCAAAGCAATAGCCTTTTTAACGCTCTGAACTTTTTATGATTCTCAGATGTGAGTAAAAACTGATTTCAGGTGGGTGGAAACAAAAGGAAAGAGTGTTGCTGAAATATAAATCCCGTTAGTTACAGAAGACCTCAGTTACGGAAAAGCTTAACTTGTGGAGACCCCGAGACAACCTCTCAGCTTTGTCCACATGTGAACCGGCCAAGCAATTTTTAAAACATTGGCCTGGAAGAGGTACTTACTGCTCCATTTAAAAATATGTATTAGGAACCTCTGCTGTCCGGGAGTTTTCCAGTCTGTGGTACCCGGGGAGGTGACAGGCTCAGCCCATGCTCTTCCCAGGGGAGGAGGAGGTGGAGACGGGCAGATCCAGAGAAGCAAATGTGAGGTGTCACGGTTCTGCACGCGCTGCCTTTCCTCATCCTGAGAGCAGAGCGGGGAGACCTTAACAACGGCCGCCCTGACGCATCTGGGGGAGGAAATGTGCTGTTCTGCACGACGTCCTTGAGCCTGGAGTAGGTGCTTCCTGGGAGGTGCTGGCGCGTCTGTTTTGAAAGGTACAGGACGAAGACACCTTCCTAGCTTCCCGAAAGCTGCTCTTGAATCAAAGCCCAGGCCTCCTTTCCAGATGGGATTGGGGGGCCTGGGTTTTCAGCCTCTTCTCAATGGGTTGCTCTGGCTTTAATGTTCGGTGTGGAGAGTGCAAGGGGCTTTGCAAGGAGCAGAGGCCATTTCCTCTCCCCTCCTGATGCAAAGCTGTTTATCCAAATACACGGTTAATCTTTGGGGTTGGTTCTCATCCAGGGTGGAGGGTTTCAGCGTCTTGCTGCGCTGATGCGGTAGACGGAGCAGCTGTTTCTCTGAAGGTCTGTCCGACAGCCTCCTACCCTGACTTCAGAAAACCGTGTCCCAGACAAAAAGCCTCTGTCCCTGCCGGTACCTCAGCATTCTCAGTACAGTTTTACAGTACAGTACAGGCTCCCAGGACCGTTTTCCTAACTCCGGATAGTGTTCATACTTGGGATATATATTTTTTCAAAGTTTTTTTTTTTTCAAAAGTTTTTTCAAAACTTTTAAAATACAAGCATTTTCTAGACCTTGTAACTTAGTTAAGCCCGAAATTTTAAGTTTTATGTTTTAACAGGATTTTGGAGCTAGGTGTGTCTGTTATTTTGAGGTCTACATAATCCATAGCTATCCCTCCCTCCCCCATCCACCCATCCATCCATCTGTACCTGTCCCTCTCCTATCTGCCCATCCATCTATATCAACAGAGATGTGTTACCCCCTAAACAATACATGATTTTATTTACATATGTCTTTGGGTTGTTTATGACACACACATATGGGCCAGAGTTTAGTGAATGTGTGCGTGTTTGTGAGCGTGTGTGACAAAAGGGACATCTGCCACTTTCTTTCACTTGAAAAAGGAATGGGCCAGGCAGCCTGGGATGTAGCTGTGAGGACAAAACTATCTTTTGTCTGGAGGCATGACAGCTACAGCAGCAGGTGGGTAAGGAACAATGCATAATGACAAGAATGGGACCCTAGAGGAACAGCCGTAATGGAATCAGAATGACTTTCTACCGGCACAGTTCCTAGTGCTCAAGTTATTGGATCTACCTTGTGAGAAGTCGGAGGCCCTTTCCCAGTGGGTTGTTTTGACGGCTGGGGGCTGTGGGCGGGGGATTCACGAAGAGCCCAAACTGTTCTGGCTTCCGAGGCTGTCCTGCCGTTGGTCGCTTTCCTTCCCGAAGCAACTGCAATTACATAACGTGTTGCATTTGCAGATCTGGAATTTCAACATTGGGAATCCGAGAAATCCATTTGTGTCTTAGTTAGCACAAAGCCATCCCTGGGCCAGGAAGACTTGGTTTGGTTCGGGCTTCCCTGATAGGCTTGAAGGAAAAATACTGATTTCTTCACAGCTATAAGGCTCCAGAGAGGAGTCAAGGCGTTCCTCCTCTGCCTCTGTCTTCGGCTTGATTTGCATACTGTGTCTTTCCTTTCTCCAGAAAGGGAGCAAGAAAAACAAAAACCCTGAATGCTTTGAAGGGAGATGCCAGTATTTGATCTGGGGCTGTTCCACGGTTTCAGCCGCGTGTGAGACTGGTCACCAGGTGACCACCGGAAGCCCAGGGGCCTCCACTGTCCTCCCTGAGCAGCCCCCGGACAAAGCTCGGTTTGCCAGTCAACTAGACCCTCAAAAAACATATGTCTAACAAAGGGTTAAATTAGTGGACAGGCAGCCAGTGGTTCATCACCTCCTTTGACGAGACACTCTTGGCCGCGTGACTGTGTAACAGAGTTGATGAATGAGAACCTGCTGTTGCTAATGAAAGAAAACCAACTTCAATTGGCCGATAAAAAACAGAAAACTGGGGGCGCCTGGGTGGCTCAGTGGGTTGAGCCTCTGCTTTCAGCTCAGGTCATGATCCCAGGGTCCTGGGATCGAGCCCCGCATCGGGCTCTCTGCTCAGCGGGGAGCCTGCTTCCTCCTCTCTCTCTGCCTGCCTCTCTGCCTACTTGTGATCTTTCTCTGTCAAATAAAGTCCTTAAAAAAAAAAAAAAAAAAACAGAAAACTGTATCTCTCTATGAATCTCTCTCTCTCCCTCCCTATATACTGAATAATATAAATTAAAAACCCATGGATAGGCCTAAATACAATACTCAAGCAATATCAGAAGCCTCTCTTTGTTTCTTGGTCTCTGCTTTCCTCTGTGTTGGCCATATTTCCCAAGCAGGCCCTTCACAGCCTGTTAGCCCAATGGAAAGAGCTTATTCTTTTCCAATAGCACCAGGGAAAGAAAACCTTCAAAGGATTTCTATAAACCCTGTGTGGATCACATGTTCATACTGGAACCAGCCTTTACGACTGAGGAGCTGCGGAGATCAGACCGGCCAGGCCTGGGTCATGTGACCTCTGGAGCTAAGGGCTAGGTTAGCAGTGTCTGTGCAGTCTGCACGGACTGTGAATGGGGACAACGGGTGTCCAATGGGGTGCTGTTACCAAAGGAAATTATGCTGGAAGATCCAAAAAATACAGCAACAGATGTGTCCAACAGGGCAATCCCAGACACACCAAACTACTATTGCATGGTTTACTAAAACATTAAATTTTGTTTGACCCCTCAGCAAGATCTAATCAACGTTGTGCTTATGGGCCAGGTAAACATAGTGGGAGCAGAATGCTAGAAAAGTCTAGGGACAGGAGACAGAGTTTTCTGACTTCCCAGTCTTGCTTGGGACAACCCAGGCTCCCACTCAGCCCAGTGACGTCCTGACCAGAGTGGCTATGGCTGCCAAGAAGACTTGTGTTCCAGTGCTGCCCTCAGATCCCCGGGGAGCTGTGGAATTCTGGAGAGGCTCCGCTGTGCCCAGATGGGCAGGAAACCTTGGCTCTTTGAGACTCCAGAGGAGGAAGAGACAATGCATACATTGTGCACTTCTCAGTGAAAAGGGAGCCTGGGTAAAGCCACCTGCCTAAAGAACCAGAGCATAAAGACTTCTCACTCCTTCTAATCCTGGGAAGCTGTGGGCTTCTCCGTGGGAGTCCTGGCAGGGCCAGGGAGGGGCTAGGAGGAAAACAGGATGCAGAAGGAAGGGGTCAAAACAAGTAAACACCCCCCCACCCCCACCAGCTACTCCTGTAAGTAATGATTCCGGCCCTTCAAGGTGTCATTTTACATAAAAGCTTGAGAAAATTACTTGAATTTAGGCAAACCTGTAATGTCAGTCATCACACTTCTCAACCAGTTCTTTTTAAAAGAGTAAGTGGACTGGATCGCACTTAAACAAGCATTCAAAAACAAGAGTCTAGAATGACTATGTATGGCTGGCGCTAAAAGAACAGCAGGAGCCCTACACTAGTCGTCACTGTCGGGCGGTCTAAGGAACCCTTGGGGGCTGGACGGCTCCAGGAACTTGGTCCCATCATGGCTGCACCAGCCCCTTTGGGAGTGACCGTAACAGCTTTACTGACGAACTCCAGAAGCAGCTACGCTGAAAAATCAAAAGGGCCTGTTTTACGCTGCCTCAGAGTCTGTCTCTTCTCTTTTACCAAGCACAAAGAAACGCAGAGTTCTTAAGGTATGACTTAGGGTGTGTGGGTGGCTCAGTTGATAAGTGTCTGCCTTTAGCTCAGGTCATGATCCCAGTGTCTTGGGATTAAGTCTCGCGTCAGGCTCCCTGCTCATCGGGGAGCCTGCTCCTCCCGATCCCCCAGCTTGTGCTTTCTCTCTATCAGATAAATAAATGAAATCTTTAAAGATAAATAAATAAAGTGTGATTTAAAGGTGTTAATTATCCTTATTCTTTCTTATTATAAAAGCAATACATCTTTATTTTAGAAAATCTGTGGAGGAAAAGAAAAGTGATTAAGAACAAAAATGTTGGGCGCCTGGGTGGCTCAGTGGGTTAAGCTGCTGCCTTCGGCTCAGGTCATGATCCCAGGTCCTGGGTTAGAGCCCCACGTCGGGCTTTCTGCTCAGCAGGAAGCCTGCTTCCTCCTCTCTCTCTGCCTGCCTCTCTGCCTACTTGTGATTTCTCTCTGTCAAATAAATAAATAAAATCTTAAAAAAAAAAATTAAAAAAATTAAAAAAAAAAGAACAAAAATGTTTATAATTCCACTACCAATAAATAGCTAGTATTAAGATTTTATGGAGTTTTTCTAGTTTTTTTTAATCTGCATATGTATTTTTGCTTTAATTCTTGTTACAAAATTAAGTTCTCCGTACATGTAATTGTGCATCTTTCCTTTTTGTAACATACTATCATGAGCGAGTCTTCATAAACAATCCCACTTCTGATCATGAAAACTATACACTTTTGTCCTTTTCTATGCGGCCAATAACATCCAGAGCAAGACCAAATCTATATAAAACAGAGGGACAACAAGATCCGCTGGTGAAAATGGTATTCCAGAAGAAAGTGGTTCTTTCCACAATCTCAGCCTTAGATTTCTATCACCTTAGGACTTCAAGACTTGAGAACTCTCAAAACTTTAATCAAGTGAAAACTTTTGAATGAAAAAAGAAAGGCCTGAGGCTACCAAAGATTCACTTCTGATGATTCAGGGTCAGCAAAATTCAGGGGAAGTTATGAGACAGACCTCAGAAAAAGAACCATTGAGGGAAACCATGTAGAAATATTTTTAGTAAAAAGGAGCTAAAGCTATTATAGGATATTGGACTGGAGTCTGGAAAAGACACACATTTTCAATCAGATTCAAGTTTCTGTTTGGATCAGGGCATGGCTTGTGGTGGTGAAGCAAATCTGACAGTTATGACAACCTCAGCAGCCTGAAAGTCAGTTAGTGCCTAACCTCAGGGGCAGCAAATAAGGCTGAGCACACAGTCCTGACTCCAGTCCTGGGCGCCGAGTCAGCAGAGTCCCCTGAATGGCAGACCCATGAGATCAGATTGTATTCTCACTTCTGGAGACTAACGTCAGGTCAGAACAAAGTTTGCACCCCTTGGGTCTAGATTGGGTCTGAATTCAGCAGCGTGCAAACATTAGTTACAAAATAGGAATGAAAATGATTGTTAAAGCCGTTCCCCATTCCAAGGCCTCCACCCTGACATCATCCCAGAGTTACTCTAATCATCTCCTAATGGACCTACTTTATTTGTTTATTTGACAGAGTCACAAGTAGGCAGAGGCAGTCGGGGGGGGGGGGGGGGGGGGCGCGGAAGCAGGCTCCCCGCTGAGCAGAGAGCCCTATGTGGGGCTCGATCCCAGGACCCTGAGATCAGGACACTGAGATCACTACCCAAGCCGAAGGCAGAGGCTTTAACCCACTGAGCCACCCAGGTGCCCCAGGACCTGCTCTAATTTCATCTTCTTCCACTCATACATCTGACCCCAAGTCAAAATTACCTTTGGTTGTAGTTTTAACATCACCACCATTCTCAAAAGCGTTGATGCCACCAGATCCCTTTAATAAAATTAAAATATTAAAGCTTGGGTTTTGGGGCACCTGGGTGGCTCTCTGCTCACCGGGGAGCCTGCTTCCCCTTCCCCTCTCTGCCTGCCTCTCTGCCCACTTGTGATCTCTGTCAAATAAATAAATAAAATCTTTAAGAAAAAGAAAAAAAAAAAAGAAATAGTTCATAAAGCCTGGGTTTCAAACTTCTCCAAGAGCCACCGGTCCTGTTCTTCCAAGACAGTTTCCATCCTACTCGCAAACCAGCCGAGCTAAGTTCATTGGCACGAAATTGCACCGCGAGCCATAAAAGTTGTCACAGTGGTCATCTCTTGTGACCGAATTACCTCAGAAAATCACCTAAAACATGAAAACTGTACGCACAGACGGGCCAGTCAAGCAACATTTACACCAATGAAACGCTGGGCGCGGCTTCCGTAGCCTGCGGGGAAATAGGGTGTCCTTGCCGCGTGGTCTTGAGGGCACAGGTTTAAGTCACTAGGAGCGACTTCAGGGATAAGAAAGCAGGTGTGGGAAATTCAACGACCCTGAGAGTGGCCGGGCAGAGGCAGCAGAGGCCCCTGGAGGAGAGGAGGTCTCGGACAAGGACAGGGTGTCCAGTTCCACCTGCGGTCCAAGCGGACAGAGGGCTTAGCTCGGACGGCCGCCCTCCCCAGCCACGTCCTCCTGCTCAGGGTTAGGGTAGGGGTTGGGGTTGCGGTTGGGGCTGCGGCTAGGGTTAGGGTTAGGGCTCTGCAATGTCTCCGGGGCCAGGCTTGGCTTTTCAGCTTTTGCTCTTGGATTTGAGGTGTTTACACCTGAATTCACCTCTACCCCCGCCCACACCCCCGCCAAGGGCGCGAGCTCCGGTCCTGACCTTCCGTCGCCGAGAGACACCCCGGGTGCCCGCGGGCCTCAGGAGGAAGGGGGCGGGGACGAGCAGAGAAGCAGGTAGAAGGTGAGGAGCCAGACCAGCGCCGGACCCTCGCCGGACCGTCCGACCGCGACGCAGCAACAGCTTCCACTGAGCGGGACTGAAAGGAAGCTTGGGGTCCAGAAGCCCGCTGCAGGAGCCAGGACCGCCGCCGCCCTGGGGGGGTCGGGGTGGGGGGGGAGGCGGGCCGCAGGTGGAGGCGGGGCGGAGGCGGGGCCGGAGGCGGGGCCGATGCGGAGGCGGGGCCGAGGCGGAGTCGCAGGTGGACGCGGGGCGGAGGCGGAGCCGCAGGTGGACGCGGGGCGGAGGCGGAGCCGCAGGTGGACGCGGGGCGGAGGTGAGGCCGCAGGCGGGGCCTCAAGAGGAGGCGGGCCGTGGGCGGGGAAGAGGCGGGGCCGCAGGTGGAGGCGGGCCGCAGGCGGGGCCGAGGCGGAGGCGGGCCGCAGGCGGAGGCGGAGCCGGGCGCGCCACCCCGCTGGGCCCCTCCCGCCGGCTGCAGGGGGCGCGCGCACGCAGGGTCCCGCGGGTTCCCGCGGGCGGCGGGACCCCCGTCGCCCCGGTCCCACTCGCCGCCCTTCCGCGGCCTTGCCCTCCCGCGGCTCCCAGCGCGCCCCCCGACGTCCCGCGTGCCCTCTGCTGCGGCCGGCCGGTAGCACGTCGGAGCAGCACGTCCGACGTCCCCTCTGAGCTCCGCACCCGCAAGCCCTCGCAGGGGCGGACGACCCCACCGCGGATGCTGACGTTCTCTCTTCACTGACCTCTGGAGTTTCCTCCCCGCGCGCTCGGCTTCCTCCAGCCGCGGCTCCCCTCTGAGGGCGCGAACCGGGGGCTGAGCCCGCTCGACGAGGGCCCTGGCGCCCAGCAAGCGCGGGCGGAGGCGGAGGCGGGCAGCCGCCGGCGCCCTGGCAGCCGCGGCCCCTCGCCCGCCGTCCCCCCCGGGTGCAGCGTGGGCCGCGGCGCAGGGTGGCGACCGGCCGCACCCCACAGGCTGAGCGGCGAGAGGGGCCCCGGGGCGCGCGGCTGGATGGGCGCGCGGTCCGGGCGGAGGACGGGTCGCCGGCTGGGCGGGGAGCGCGGCGAGAGGCAGCAGCGGCTGAAGGGAGGCGCCGGGCGCCGCTTTGCCGAGAGTGGCTCGTTGGTCTAGGGGTATGATTCTCGCTTCGGGTGCGAGAGGTCCCGGGTTCAAATCCCGGACGAGCCCAGGCTTTTCTTTCCCGCGACGCCCTCGCCTTTAAACGGCTTTTTTTCGTCCTCACGCAGCCCCTTTAGAGACACGACGACTGCTGCCCCGGGGCTGCGGAGCGGGAGGCCGACGCGCAGCATCTCGTGCCTGCGGCGGACAGCGGGACCCGCGGCCCCCAGAGCACGCGCGCGGGGAAAGAAGGCGCCGGGCGCGACCCCTCTCAGCAGCGCACGGGGCGGGCGCGGACGAGCGGCGGCGCGGGGAGGGCGGGCAGGTGCTGAAGCCACAGCGGCGGGCGGCGCGGGCCCGAGCGGGTCCTCCCCGCGCGCGTCTCGGGTGCCGGCCGGGTGGGAGCGGCGCCTTCAGACTCCGCAGGGCCCGCGCCCTCCCCACGGCCCTGCGTCTGGCCCGGCAGCCCTTGGATGTACCGTGTGCAAGAGTCCAAAAGTCTCAGTTTTGCGTCTTGCAGCAGCACGTCTTTATTTCGGGAGTGAGGAAAAGAGGGCTCGTCCGGGATTTGAACCCGGGACCTCTCGCACCCTAAGCGAGAATCATACCCCTAGACCAACGAGCCGGCGTGCTAGCCCAGCCCCGGCCGCGCTAGAGGAAGGTGCGCCGCGCGGTCCGGCGCCCCCACGCGGCCGCTCGTGTGTGCTGCTCGCGTTCTTCCGGCTCCGGCTCCGCGCGGCTCCTCGCTTTCCCGCCAGGAATCCGACGCGGAGCGCGGCCGCGGTCCCGCCACCGCCGTGACGGACTTGCCTCTCGGTCCAGAAGCCGCGACGCTGGGATCCTCGCGGCTCACGAGCTGCGACGCGTCTGCGACAAGGTCCTGCGGCAGGAAGGTTCCCGACTCGGCCTCACCCAGTCCCGCGCGCGGCGCTTCCCGCGGATGGTTTCGCGTCCACACGGTCTCGCGGGTCCAGACGCCGCCCGCCAGCCCTGAGTTCGCGCCTCCGCGTTCCCGCCCCAGCGGTTCTCCTCAGCCGGGACGTCTGCTTCCTCGGGGACCGGCCCCAAACCCTGCCCTTCCCGGAGACCTTTTACCCACATCGGCGTGCGGTGCGGGACCCGCGTGCGCTGCGGGAGCGACGCCGGCACTAGCACCGCCGGCCGCGTGACTCCGTGCGACGGTGTCCGCTGGCCCGCGTCCGTCCGGCAGGGCCCGCGTCCCGTTCTCTTCTTGAACCCGCAGCGCTGGCGCTCGCGCGAGCACCGCGCCCGCTCAAGGACAGTCAGTTCCCGGTTCCTCGGCGTCCACGTGTCCGTCCTCGGGCCGTGAGCAAGTCAACCCGGACCCGGCCGCCCGCAGCCGCGGCGGGGCGGCCCGAGACGGACCTGCTCGCTCACTTTGCTTCGCGTCAGCGTCCGCTCCTCTGGCCGCGACTCCGGCGGTTTGCCCTGCGCGCCGGACCCGGGTCCGCAACCTGCTCCCCGCGGGTGGCCGCTCGCCGGGGGCAGGGCCGAGCTCCAGCTCTCCCCGGCGGGCTGGGCTGGCTCGAGGCCGTCGGAGCCGGAGTCCGGGGCCCTCCCTCGGCCCGGCAGGAGGGGAGAGCAGCCCGGGAGACGCTCCTCGGCGCTGGGGGCCGCGCGCTTGTTCCCCACGACGCACCTGCGCAAAGGGCCCAGACACGGGAGAAGCGGGTCTTTCTCACGAGGGTGGGGACTCCGGAGAGTACGACTCGGACCGAAGACTGTCGCAACCACTGCCGGTTTCGGCGAACCCGCTTCGCGGGCACTAACGGGTCTCTGGGCTCTCCTCTCCCACGGAATCTGCTGTAGTGGCGACTCTTTTCCGGATTTTCTTTCTCAGTCGTTCTCCTCTCTGGGGACTGGGAAGTAGTTTGTCTGGACTCTTCAGGCTCCTCCGAGCATCCCGTTTGCCTCTCACGGTCTGCCCAGGACTGACGGTGACAAAAGTCCAGATGCCGGCGGCCCGACTCGCGGTGAAAATCACGTCTGTCTGGCGAAAGACGGCCTGTGACCCCCCAGGGTACTGCCTTCCCTTGTAGTACAGAGATCCTTACAGTCAGTGTCCAAGGGGACGAAGGGTCTTGAGAAACATTTCATCCCAGTCACAGCAAATGAAGAAGCCTTGGGACATCTAGTTCGACTGACAACACCTCTCTGAGGACCCCCATTATTTTTGTTCCAGTTTGGTGCCCAGAAACGCTAGCCTCTGGGGAATTCGAATTTTCAAACCTTCAATATTTGCTAGCAAAAATGCAACCCTTCTCCTGCGTGAAACCATTCTGTCCACAGAAACAGTAATGAACTCGACATAGCTTCAGGCAAATCCTTCTCATGGTGGCCTGGGATTCATTTTTTATTCTGTCTGATATTTATTCATTAACGGTCAAATTCTTGGTGTTCCAGGAACCTCCTGCAATCACTACCCACAGATCACAGTGTTCCAATTCCTGTAGCAACAGGTCTGTAAAGACAAGGAAGGAAGGAATGCCTGCGAGAATACCGGAAGTGGGGAGGATCCCGCCACAATCCCAAACATCTGCTTGAAATTTGGGTGCCTGTCACCCTCTTCCTACTTTGTCCCATTAATTCCAGGTCTAGAAAATTCTGCCCTTCTCTATTTGCCAGCAGTAGACGCTTCTGAGCGCCCCTTATCTTATCCCTATTAAGAAAAGATTAAAAGTCCTGAGAAATTCCCAAGGCAAACCCCTTCTTACTACTCCGTTTATTGTGCGCTCCATGAAGGAGGAGGTCTGTGAGGGTGAAGGGCCTGTGTCAATAACCAGTATCAGAAGGCCTCTGCACATGATTCTCTCTTATTATTGATTCTGTGGGGAGAAATTCTCCCCAAAGAGTCCCTTCTTTTCAGAGGCAGCCGTCCTTGAAAAGGACCCTTCCGACCTGACGAGAAGTCTTCGCTGATTCCGATTGTACTGTCTGAACGGCGTTAGCTGGCAAAGAGGACTTTCCAGGAGGAAGAAAGTGGTCTGTGAAGAGAAGGAAGTTTGCCGAGTGAGGACCTTGGGCTAACAATAATGACTGGAATCCAAGGGGTTTGGGGCTTGTTTGCTTTCCCATTTACTCTCTACAGGGTCAGAAACTACAACCTTACATGACTGTTTTTTTCTGTAACTTCTCTAGATTAATTTAAAAAACACTCACTCATCTCTTCATCCAGCAAAAATGTCTTGAGCATCTGCTGTATGCAACATGCTGATTGTGTTCACGAGCAAAACAGAAACATTTCCTTCCCCGGGGGGGGGGGGGGGCGGAACACACATTCTAGGGAGACGAGACAGACCGTACATACAACCAAGAAATAAATTGTGGGGGGGGGGTGTTGCGATTTGAACAGGGGGGTGAGGACAGGCCTCTTTGAGAAGATAACATGAGAGCAAAGGAAACACCAGGAGACATGCTTGTACCTGAACTGTTCCTGAAACAGCCATGAGGACAGTGTGGCTAAGCGCAGAAGGCAAGTGCGAGGGTAACAGGAGACCAGCATTCCTATGCGTCAGGCTCTATCTTGGGCCCTGGGAAAGCAGAAAACTGTATGGCAAGTCCCTTATATCCCTTGAGGGGGACCATTGTATACAGGAGACAGACAAGTAAGCAGGTAACAGCCAGCAGGTGCTGATAGGATAAGAGTAACCTTTATCGAGAACTCACCACCTACACATTACTCTCAGTGGTGTTCGCAAAGACCTTGACACCTGAGTCCCATCGTAGGTTTTCAAATCGCTGGAAATCTGAACGAGTACAGAGCTGTATCTGCGCTGTGGTCATGTCTACACAGGGCAGTGTAGGGAGATACTAGAAACGGCGGGAAACCTTTTCAGAGGAATTCACCCTCTGGTGATGTTCTGAAAGATGGGAAGATAAACGCTGAGCGTCTGGGCGCAGAGGGAGGCCTAGGGCCTGAGGAATCCACAGAACAGAGCCCTGCAGGCCCCAGGAGCCAGCGCTGGACCTGAAGGCAGGTTGAGGTTCCATGGCTGGAGTATGGGGTGAAGGGCCCCAGGCAAGGGCTCACAGAAGCAAAGGGTCTGGACGTCATGCTAAGGGCAAGAAGGAGCCCATGAAGGCTCTAAAAAGGGAGTTAATGGGAAATTCATTCTATGCACTCTCTGGTGGCTGTAGAAGTTGTGGAAATATCCATGGAAAGTCCAGCCCCCTGCAAAACACCTCCGAGCCTGGGTGTTCTTGTTTGTTCTCTCTGGACCCTGGACCGGTCTTCCTCCCCACAGGGGTGCACACAGGCTATGTGGGACTGGAGAAGAAGGGGGAGAAGCTGGCTGGGGCTTGAATCGAGGGAAGAGGAGCTGGTGTGCTCAGTCTGGGAGTGGACACATCTGGGTGTCACCCGGGAATCCCTACGGAGGCCTGACAGCAACTAGTGCTCAGATAGACCAAGCCCTCCGACCCTTCCAAGAAAACAATGCCTTGGAATCTGTTTTTCCTTTACATCACATACTTGCCGGCAAGGACATTCTAATGACTTGAGACTGGTGATCTGACATTTCTTGCGAGCACCTTGTGGCCACATGAGGCTCATGTTCCATGTAGCCCTTCTGTGGTTTCCCTGACATCTAAGTGCCTTCTGGTGGCCCGTGGGGTGTTGTCAGCATTTTAAGCTATGTCCAAGGCCCAGCTTAGTAGCAGTCTTCCAAGACCAGGTTCTCTTCCTTGGCTTTTGGTTTTGGTGGACTGGTAGCATTATTCACTCAGGCTAGAAACTAGAGGTCATATCTGTCTTCCTGGATTCTTCTCTCTCTCTTTTTAAAGATTTTATGTACTTATTTGAGAGAGAGAGAGCATGTGTATGAGCAGGAGCAGTGGGGAGAGGTAGATGGCGATGGAGAAGCAGACTCCCTGCTGAGCTCCATCCCAGGACCTGGGATCATGACCTGAGACACGGAGGTGCCCTGGATTCTCTTCTCTTGTTTAGACTTCCCATCCAGCTGACCCCCATCCTGTCGCTCTCTCACTCAACTGGAATGCTTCTCCATGCCTTGTCCTCCTCTCCAGCCCCTTCACCTCTTTCTTTCTGACCCTGTGTGCTGTGGTCAACCTTTTAAAACACAGAGCTGAGTGTGTCATTCCCCTTTTACCTCTCCCTACTGCCCACAGAATGAACAACCCAAAGCTCTTCAAAAGACCACCACAGCCTACTTTTCCAGCATTCTCTTTCACTCCCTCCTCTGAAGTTCCAAACCACACAAGATTTACCCACAATTTCTTGGACCTGGTACTGCTTTCCCATTTCTGAATTTGCTTTTGCTGTTGCTTTCCCAGTGAACCTTTACTCATCCTCTAAAGTCCACCTCAGGGGCACCTGGGTGGCTCAGTCATGAAGCATCTGCTTTCGTCTCAGGTCATAATCCTAGGGTCCTGGGATCCAGGGGTCCTGAGCCCTGCATCAGGCTCCCTGCTCAGCCTGCTTCTCCCTCTACAAGGCCCCCTGCTTCTGTTCCCTCACTCTCTCTGTCAAATAAAAGCATTAATAAGATCTTTAAAAATAAAGTCCACTTCGAATGCTACATCCTTTCTGCATCTTTTCCACATGTCTCATGCACCAGTGGGTCCCACAAGAGGAAGATGTGTGTGTTGGGGTTTATCACTGATGTGGTTCTGGAGTATAGGTGAGGTTGGGTAGGGTGGATCCGGGAGCTGAGGACCAAGAAAGAATTCTTGAGACCATTTGGTGCAGAATGGTGGTTTATTAAAGCACCAAGACAGGACCCGTGGGCAGAAAGAGCTGGGCTGTGAGGGGTGGCTGATTATAGACTATGGGGTTGGGGGAGTGAGGAAAAAGGGAGGTTTCAAAGGATATTTACATGTTAAAGTAGACCTACAGGATACCACCTTGCAATTGTCAAGCTAAGGTTGTTTTCCCCCACTAGCAAGGCATTAACGGTAAGATAGTTGGGAGATTCCTGGAAGAATGTCACATGTGTCCCCCCCAGGAGTGGGGGGAGGGAAGAGGCTGCAGGTGACAGCTCATGCTTGGTCTTCAGCCAGTCCTTCTGCTCCCTCATCATCACCCTCCAAGAAGCCTGTAACAGGACATGTGTCCTTGAGCACCAATGTCCCTGTTGGCCTTGGGTTTCTCCTTCTCTTCAAGCATTTAAACAGATTTAGTGCCTGTATGTCTACCCTGGAGGCCTGTGTGCTTTTTGGGAATAAAGTCTAGGTGTTCTACATCCACAGCACATAATAGTTATTCACTTAACGCATTTGTCCTCTAGCCAACCTGTGACATTCAGACACACTTCATAAGGATCTTACAGAGAAGAACAGGGCAAAATGGTTGTCATGCTTTTTTAGTTTTCTCTCACTACTGCTAGTTATTATGAGTTGGCTTACAAGGCTAGCAGGCTAAAACAGCAAAAATATCCCTTTGTCTAAAACTGACTTTATAGACAAAACCCTGAAATGAGGTTACATTTGGGTTTTCTCACCATACTCTTTCCCCTCTCTTGTCCTAATGGTCCACATCCTTGCCTGGATCCTTCCTTTTCTTCACTCACTGTGCTCTTGCCCTGCTCCTGTCGCTGCCCCGCGGCGCCTTTTGGGGGTACTGAGCATCCCCAGCATTTATTAGGCAACGGGGAGCGGCAGACACTGTTGGGGCCAAGAGACCGACGTGAGCAGAGTCAGCCAAGGCCCCCAGACTCAGGAACTTCCCCACCCCGTTTCCATGGACAAACGAGGGGCGCGTTGTCCGCAGACGGACAAGCAAACGGAAAGCCAGGAAGGAGCGCCGGGCTCCGAAAGGGGCCTCGTGCCCGGCAACGACGGGGGGCGGTCCCGTGCCCGGCTCCGACGCGGGGACCTCGTGCCCGGCCCCCAGCGCTCCGAGAGCCGAGAGGGGGCCCTGGGGAGACTTGGGCAAGATGGAGGCGCCGTCCCGGCCCGCGGTCTCTCCGCTCGCCGCACGCCGACTTCCCAGTGGAGCGAAGGGCGGGCCCTGCCAGGGCAAGGCGGGAGCAGAGCTCCCTGCGGCCGCCCGTTTCCTCCGCCTTTGTGCGCGGACGGCCCCCTTTTCCTCGGGGCCCAGAGAAACCCGCAGCGCGGACCGCCGGGAGCGCGACCCGCGGCCGGGGGGCTGCCAAGAGGTCTGCGGGGCGGGAGCTCAGAGAGGCCGAGGAGTCGGCGGGCCCCAGGCGGACACCCAGCGGGCGGAGGCCGGGCGGCATGAACCGAGCGCCTCCCGAGCCCGGCCATCGGCGCGCGGAGAAAGGGCCTGGGGGGGACAGGGAAAAGGGGGGATCCGGGGAGGGGGCGAAGGGTGATGGACAGTCGGTGTCCTCCAATGGCGTCCTCCCCAGGGCGCGGCGCAGGCCAATGAGCGGAGCGCGGGGGCGGGGGCTGGGGCGGGCGCGCGTCGCGCAGGGGCCGGGGGCGCGGGCGCGGGCGGCGACGAGGACCCGGCGCTGTCTGGAGCCGAGCGGAGCGCAGTGGGGACGGCGGCCCGGGGCGCGGCGGCGGCGGCGGGGGACGATGGCAGCGCCCGCGGGAGTCGTGGCGGGGCGGGCAGATGCTGCCCGCAGGCGCTGGCTGTGGTCGCTGTTGGCGGCGGCGCTTGGGCTGTGTGAGTGGTGCCGCGGCCGGGGCGGGGTGGGGGGGACGGCGGGGCGGGGGGAGGGGCGCGGCGGACGGCGGGGCGGGGGGAAGGGCGCGGCGGGGCGCCGAGGGGGCGCCGGTGGGGGAGGGGCGTGGCGGGGGGCTCCCGGGGCCTGCGGCTGCGGGGCGAGGGCCGGGCTCCACGTCTTGCTCCCGCCCGCCCTGCCCGCGTGTGGCCCGGGGTCGCCCCGGCCCCGCTCCGGGGGTTCGGGCTCGGGCGGCCCGGGGTGGTGCGGTCGCCGCCTGTGGGTGCCGGCGGAAGGTCGCGGGGTTCCTTGCGCGGGGCCTTTGTGGTCGGTTGTGTCGGCCTGAGGGAACGTTTGGTCTCGCCTCGGAGGTGCGGTTCGGTCGAGTCGGGCTCGCCCGCAGGCCCCAACGCGCCCCCGTCCCCGTTTCTCTCGTTCGCGAAGCGCCGGGTGCGTCGCAGTGTCTGCGCTCGGGCTTTCCCGGCGGGGCGGCCCTTCCTGTGGTCTCTGGACCCGGGCAGGCTCGTCCACGCGGCGATCCCGGGGGGCGATCCGGGAGGGTGAGGCCTCACCTCCGCAGGTCGCAGGTCTGTGCTCCGTCTCCTTTGAGGACGGGTTCAGAGTGCGGCCAGGGTGGTGAGGCCTGTTTTTGGTTTTTAGTTTTATTTACTTACTTGACAGAGAAGAGCACAAGTTGGCAGAGGGGGAGGGGGACGCAGGCGCCCCGCGGAGCAGAGAGCTCGATGCGGGGCTTGATCCCAGGACCCCGAGATCAAGACCTGAGCCGAAGGCAGAGGCTTGACCCAGGGAGCCACCCAGGCGCCCCCAATCCTTGTGTTTTCAGCAAACAAGTTAGGAAATAGACTAAAAATGAGGTGATGAGAAATGCTGTGCCTCCGACGGACGGGTGGGCGCTGCTATTGAGGGCGCGGCCGTGAGGCGGTCTTCGTTAGGCTTGAGCACCGCAGGCAGAACTGAAAAACTGGGTGTTCGTGGACGTTCCTGTGGAAGATCGTCAGAACAACAGCTTCCCGCAGCTGGGCCGCGCCCAGCTCCGCAGTAAGGGAAGAGGGTGGAGAGAGGAGGGTGTCTCGTGAAGCAGTAGCTAGTGTTTGCTTAATTTTGGGAGACAATGGCAAGTTTTTTCTTGCCAAGTCACCTTTTCTGGCCGTAGACGGTGTGCACAGAGAGCAGTCCACTTTTATAGAAAACCTTCCCGAGTTTGGTCGAGATGCAGTTATCCAGCAAACACTTACTAAGCACCGTGTAGGAATTAAGCACCAAAAGTGCTCTAGGAAGGACAGCCCTGCCCTCCCGTAGTTCACATCAGTGGGAGAAGCACGGTTGGTAAGATGAGAAATGCCCTTTGAGAGCCGTGTGCTGCGAGAGCCCTAGGGAGGGCCATCCTCCCAGACTGGACTCGGGCCACCGGAGGAAGACACGCGTAGCTGAGTAGGCATGGGGCAAGGAAACAGTGGAAACAGAGTCCTGAATGGACCTGTCGGTCGGTCAGTGTGGTGGGAGGTTGGCGTTACAGTGCGAGAGAGATGAGGGGGCAGTTGAGGCCGGAGAGCCAGCCAGAGGCATTAACTCACAAAGGACCTAGTTTGCCGTACGTGAGGCTGGATGAAGGATTTCTTTCTCTGTGGAGACGCGAAGAATGGGTTGGAGTGGTGAGAGACTGAAGAAACCAGACGCTTTAATAATCCCGAGGAGGAGACCGGAGATGTGAATTAAAGCAGTGGGCTGTGAAAGGGGGACACGCTGGTGACCTGTTAGAAAGTACGTTGGATCGGGCTTGCACATTGATTTGCTTGAGCGAAAGGTGATCCTCATGTTCGGGGCTAGGGAAGCTGGGCCCATTTTTGGCAAGTGGGGCTTCTCACAGATGAATGTGGGCTTGAGGGAACAGTGATGACGAAGTTACCTTCGGCTTTGGTGAGCGTCAGGTGCTGCTGAGACACCCTAATAGAAGTGGGTGGGAGACAGGGGCATGGGTGGTTCTGGAGGTGAGAAAGTTGGGGTTGGAAATACAGATTTGGAAGGTATCATGTAGTTAGTAGTTAAATCTGTGGATTGTTTCGATGAGGTCACCACCGAGAGTGTGTTGAAGGAAATAGAGAGGGCCAGGGACAGAGCCGGGGGTCGTGGAACCGAGAAGGAGGTCTGATGAGTACATGAACTGGAAGAATGAGGCGTCTTAGAAATCAAGAGGGAATGAAGTTTGGTTTTTTTTCTTAAGATTTTATGTATTTATTTGACAGAGAGAGAGAGATCACAAGTAGGCAGAGAGGCAGGCGGGGTGGGGGGAGCAGGCCCCCTGCTGAGCAAAGAGGCTTGACCCCATGGAGCCACCCAGGTGCCCCAAGAGGGAATGAAGTTTTAAGCAAGAGGGGGTGGTTAACCATGTCAGAAGCGATGAAATAGGAGGGTTCACTGGGTTGGGCAAGTGTCGTGTCTTTGGCAGCCCATCTGTAGGCATGAACACACAGGGCGCCTGGGGGGCTCCGTGGGTTAAGACTCTGCCTTCCGCTCAGGTCATGATCCCATCCGGCTCTCTGCTCAGCGGGGAGCCTGCTTCCCCCTCTCTCTCTGCCTACTTGTGCTCTCCCTCCCTCTCTCAAATAAATAAATAAATAAATAATCAATCAATCAATCAATCAATCAATCTTAAAAAGCAGAAGGGAGCGAGCACACAGTGTATGAAGACTGGATCTCAGAAATCCGCACCACCCTCCTCAGTAAGCGGCACCGCCACTCACCTAACTGCTCGCCCCTGAGCCTAGGGTCCCCCCCCCCCGATTCCTCCCGGTCCTTCATCAAGCCCCACATCTGCAAAATGCGTTTCAGATTCACCCACTGTTTTTCTATGAGCATTTTAATCAAAATCACCCAACTGCAAGAATGATTTTTTTTTAAAGAGGATTTTTTTAAAGATTTTATTTATTTATTTGATAGACAACACAGCGAGAGAGGGAACACAGCAGGGGGAGTGGGAGAGGGAGAAGCGGGCTTCCCACTGAGCAGGGAGCCCGATGCGGCTCTCGATCCCAGGACCCTGGGATCATGACCTGAGCCGAAGGCAGAGGCTTAACGACTGAGCCCCCCCCCCCGCGCCCCTGCAAGAATGATTTTTATGAAAATGGAATCAGATCATCTTGCTTTCCTGTTAAAAAGCCTTAATGGCTTCCCCTTACAGTCCGAACGGCGCGCGAGCTTCTGCCCGTGGGCTGCAGTGCTCTGCGGATCTGGTTTCTGCCTCTCTGCCGTCCGCTCGCGCCAAGCCCGGGCGCTCCGAAGTCCGCCGCCCGCTTGTGCACCGCCTTCTGCTCTTCGCCCTTCTTCCCGGCTCCGCCCCTTGGCGCCTGCGGTTCCTGCGGCCTCGTCCTGCTCTTTCCCGGGATGCCCGGAACTGTCTCCTCCTCCGCCAGGGCTTAAGGTCGCTTTTCCAGAGGCCTCCTTCCAGCCTCCGGCCCAGAGGAGTTCCCTGTTGCCATTTCCTGGTCCTTTGTTTTCTTCTTTTTTTTAAATTTTTATTTATTTATTTACTTGACAGAGAGAGAGCACAAGCAGGCAGAGAGAGAGAGAGAGGGAAGTAGCCTCCCCGCTGAGCAGAGAGCCCGACGCGGGGCTCGACCCCAGGACCCTGAGATCATGACCCCAGCCGAAGGCAGCGGCTTAACCCACTGAGCCACCCACGCGCCCCTTTTGTTTTCTTCTTTGTTGGAATTTGTAACTACTTGGTTTTTCTTTTTTCCTCTCTGAGAATCCAGGACAGAGACAGTGTTTGTCTTATTTATGGAGATATTCCTAGTGCTGGGACACCGGTGGCTCAGTCGGTTAAGCGTCTGCCTTGGGCTTGGGTTATGATCCCAGGATGGTGGGATTGAGTCCTGCGTCGGGCTCCTTGCTCCGGGGCGAGTCTGCTTCTCCCCCTGCCTGCTGCTCCCCTACGTGTGCTCTTTTTCTCTCTGACAAATAAATAGGTAAAATCTTTTGAAAAAACTTATTAAAGAAATATTCCTAGTGCTTAACACAGTGGATATGATGGACGCTAATGTTTGTTAAAGGGCAGTGAGGCACAGGTATGTCTCCATAACAGTTTGTTAGTAGTTTAAAGTAAACAGGAATTAGCCTGGCATATGGTGGGTACCCAATAAATGTGTCTTGAAAAAAGGAATCATTTTCCCAAGTGTGAATTTATGTATTATCTGGATATTTTCACTCTTTAAGTACCATTTCATATTTCTTTAGAAATGTATGCAATGAGGGGCCCTGGGTGGCTCAGTCGTTAAGCGTCTGCCTTAGGCTCAGGTCATGATCTCAGGGTCATGGGATCAAGCCCCACATGGGGCTCTCTGCTCAGCAGGGAGCCTGCTCCCCCCGCCCCACCCCCCGCCTGCCTCTCTGTCTAATTGTGATCTCTCTCTGTCAAATAAATAAATAGAATCTTTTTTTAAAAAAAAAGAAAGAAATGTATGCAATGAATTAACATTCTTCAACTACTTCAACTACTGGTTTCAGAATTAGTAGTTATATATTTAAATTATTTTATCATGTTTGTTGTAGCCCTCAAGTGTTTCATCAATAGGACTTTTATTTAATGCTTGTTGACAAAATTCAGACTTGAGACACTACCTCTTCAGTCAGAAAGCCACAAATTTCAATACTAATTCCCTCAGCTTTGTTCTTATTTACTAGTTGGGATACTAAAACAAACACTCCTGGGGTGTCTGGGCCGCTCAGTCCTTAAGCATCTGCCTTCTGGGATCTGCCCCCAGCCACTTCTCCCTCTCCTTCTGCCCCTCTCCCTGCTTGTTCTCTGTCTTTCTAATAAATAAATAAAATCTTGAAGAAAATTAAAAAATAGCTTAGCCCTTAAAAAAAAATTCTATCACTTGTTTTAACCCTTACTCTAGGATAGTCACTAGGCTCAGAGACTGCCAAAAGAAGAAATAAAGACGAATCTTAAGTGAAAGAGAGATCTGTGTGAAAAGTACGTGACATGAAGATTTGTGTTTTTATAGAGCACAGGCACTAAATCAACACCTGTTGGGTGCCCTGTGTCGTTTTAATTCTGGGGATGCAGTAGGGAGACTGGATCCTACATGATGCACATACTGAAAATGAATAGTAAAGGACCGATTAAATTCCTGGCAGTCACCACTTTAAAGAAAATGAGTCACCTGTTAAGGAAAATATGATTCACCTGTTATAAAACTTTGCAGAATTAAAAAAAACTATAGAACACTTATTTGTATTACAAAATAGATATTTTTTAAATTTACAAATGAGACACTGTGGGATTTCATTAATGGCTGATCTTTCCTACTGAGTTTTTATTTATTTATTTTTTTAAAATCCTGTGAGGAATTTATTCTTTTTTTTTTTTTAAAGATTTTATTTATTTATTTGACAGAGAGAGATCACAAGCAGGCAGAGAGGCAGGTAGAGAGGTAGAGAGAGAGGAGGAAGCAGGCTCCCTGCCGAGCAGAGAGCCCGATGCGGGACTCGATCCCAGGACCCTGAGATCATGACCTGAGCCGAAGGCAGCGGCTTAACCCACTGAGCCACCCAGGCGCCCCCCTACTGAGTTTTTAAAATGTGCTTTGATTGGGGAAGACTTTTTTCAAAAATATTGTCGCACGCCCTCCATCTAGAAATGCTGGCCTCCCTGGTAACTATTTCTCACATTCCTTTCTCTTCCCACTGACGCTGATTTATGTGATTCCATGGTCACATTTTTCCTGGATGATTAGAATCTTCTACAGGGCCCCAAGGGTATTTTTATTTAAGTTGTATCTTTTATCTGAGAATTTGAATTCTCTGTGTAAGACATGCATCTCACGTGTACCTAAACCTTGCAAAGATTTTAATCTTGTTCTCTATGACCACTGGCATCATTTGAAATGAGAAAATAAAGGATTTGCTCTGACAGGATGTATTATAGATTAGTTTGGTCTTTCGGCTCCATGAAAGGGAATTTAATTATTAGAAAAACCAGAAGTGTCTGCTGAGGTCTCAAGTGTCATATGGCCCCAGGTCTTGGTCCCTAAGGCTGATGAAATAGGAAGCTTTCATGTATCTTGAGTGATTTTCCTTTTTTTTCCACTCGTTTTGCCAAGTGCTTGATACTAGAAATGCCCTAGAGTCCAGACCACAGTCCTTGGGATTTCAGCTGCCATAAGAGGACAGAGAGCAGTTGGCTTTGGGACCATTCATAGTGCCTAAAATGAGAAATTTAATTGTCTCTTGGGACCTTTGCATCTTTGCCCTTGAACCTCTTTATTCAATATCTTTTTGACTGCATGTGGCTGCTGAATTTTTTATTCATTTATAGTTTTTCATAGGTCCCATTAAGTCTTTATCAAGAAACGTAGGATGCTTTCATTAATAAATTCTCCTTCAGTAATTTTTTTATCCATCTATCTTTGAAGCTTAGAGTCTTCTTTAGAAATTGTGAACTTTGGGGGCACCTGGGTGGCTCAGTGGGTTGAGCCTCTGCCTTCGGCTCAAGTTATGATCTTGTGGTCCTCGGATCGAGCCCCACGTCGGGCTCTCTGCTTAGCGGAGAGCCTGCTTCCCCCTGCCTCTCTGCCTACTTGTGATCTCTCTCTCTGTCAAATAAACAAATAAAATCTTAAAAAAAAAAAATTGTGGACGTTGCAATACCTCTGGTTGACTCTCTGGGCATGTAGTTGGAATACACTTGGCCCTTGAACAACACTGGGGTTGGGGTGCTGACCCCCACCCAGTCGGAAATTCAGGTATAGCTTTTGACTCCTGAAAACTGCCAAGAGCCAATGTTGACCGGAAGTCTTACCAGTAACGTAAGTAATTGATCAACACTTATTTTGTATGTCGTATGTATTATAGACCGTAGTCTTACAAAAGCTAGAGAAAAGAAAATGTTGAAATTGTGAGGAAGAGAAAATACATTTGTAGTTCTGTGCTGTGTTAAAAATAACCCGTGTCGGGGTCCCCGGGTGGCTCAGTTGGGTTAATAAAGCCTCTGCCTTTGGCTCAGGTCGTGATCTCAGGGTCCTGGGATTGAGCCCCACATCGGGCTCTCTGCTCCATGGGGAGAATTCCCTCCCCACCTCTGCCTGCCTCTCTGCCTACTTGTGATCTGTCTGTCAAATAAATAAATAAAATCTTAAAAAAAAAAAAAAATAACCCATGTCTAAGTGGACCTGTGCCGTTCCATTCCGTGTTGTTCAAGACCCCGCGGTGCTGGTCCGACAGCTGGGATGCACCGCACCAGTTGTTAGGGTCGCTCATTGAATTTAGAAATGCGCTGTATCTTTGTTGAGCCCGAGCTACTTATTATTGCGCATAATTGCCGCATAGATTGGAATCCATGACTCGAGCTTTGTTAGTATCAGACTGTAACCAACTGAAGGAACTCAGACGCATTTGCACTGGATATTGTTTATGCTAGGACCCCGATACTCTACTTTGGAATCTGGGGAATTCATTATGTGCAATTTAAAAACACGAAAAAAATGTTTTTATCAAAATTAAGAAATGGTCAAACATTAAGGAGCACAGTGTTGAATTATGTCACTTTAAAATAATCTTGTGCTTTTCCAGATAGCACCTAAAAAAGCGAAGGTGCTGTATCATAGACTAAGCTTCAGGGAGAACTTTGTATGACCCTGTACCAGATGGTATCTTACAGTACTCCCTCTCCAGTCACATCCAGGTTCTATTTGCTAAATATTCTTCTTCAAAGGGTGTTGCTCAGAAACACCAGTAAAGGACTCCATTTCCTAAGAGAAAAATGTGTTAAGACGCAAATATTTGAGATCTCCTAAATGGCCAAGAATGGCAGAGAGAGAGTGAGTATATAAGGAAGGAGATTTTGAGTTAATTAACTGATACTACATCTGCCTGTATAGATACAGATACGGATCCTGTGTGCGTCTTCTGTCGTATAGTTCCTGTTTCTTAGCCCTTAGAAATTGGGGTATAGGGCTGGCAGGGTGGCTCAGTCATTAAGCGTCTGCCTTTGGCTCGGGTTGTGGTCCCAGGGTCCTGGGATAGAACCTGCGTCGGGCTCCCTGCTCAGTAAGAAACCTGCTTCTCCCTCTCCCAGTCCCCCTGCTTGTGTTTCCTCTCTGTCTCTATCTGTCAAATAAATAAAATCTTTAAAAAAAAAGAAAGAAAGGAATCCGGATATAAAACCAGTTTCACGTATTTATTTTGCTCCGCCTTCATTGGCTGAGTGCTTCCTGTGTGCTAAGCCTCTACTAAGCAACTTACATGCCTTATCTCATTGACCATTCTGTGTGACAATCACTATTTTTCTTTTTTAAAGATTTTATTTATTTGACAGAGACGCAGAGAGCGAGGAAACCCAAGCAGGGGAGTGGGAGGGCAGAAGCAGGCCTCGATCCCAGCAGCCTGGGGTCATGACCTAAGCCGAAGCCAGCCACCCAGGCGCCCAATAATCACTATTTTTCTGAATTTTACAGATGAGGAAGCTAAGAATCTGGTAGGTTGTGTAACTTGTCCAAGGTCACAGAAGCTAACATATGATAGAGTTGGGACTCAAAGCATCTATACGCAGCCTCTCTGCCGTATTGCAGAATTTCTCCTTCAGGGTCCAGCCACTTTTCAGGAGGCTTTGGCGTATCTGAAATGTTTACAGAGAGTCTTTATTCTGCCCCGCGGTGTCCAGTCTCCTTCCCTTCATGGTAACGTTTGTGCAACAACTGTGGTGGCTGGATCCCTGCCGACTGCTGTGGAGACAGCTGCCGTGTTGGAGGCATCCTTGCTAGCGGCAGACTCTGAGCCCCCAGTGCTCCGACTGCCCCACAGGGATTGGTAATGCTGTGGTTTTTCTAGATTCTTTTCACTCTTACACTGATCTGCCCGGGACACCGCATGACTCCGTTTAACCATGCCTCTGACACCACGCTAGGCTCCGAAGGGCCCCTTGCCCCCTCGTCAGGAGGCACGACCTAGGGACCACGCCACTGAGCCTTACCTTTCTGCTTGGGTTGTGTCCTCCCCTGGAGGCTGCGCAGGTCAGTCTACGTGCAGACTTCCGGCAGGCTCGCCCGCAGGATGTCCACACGGGCTCTGGGTCTTCGCACCGGAGGCTCCTTCCTTGCCGGCACCTTTGCCGGGCCCCCTGACCCCCCGACAGAGGCTCCAAAGCTCGGCCACTTTGCTGCCTGCCGCGAGCCGGAGGTCAAGCCTTGGGCTCGTACGCTGTGGGCACTGGCTCTTAGCCACCCCCAGCTCTGCAGAGTTCAGTTTCTTTTCCCCCTGGTGACTGTGAGAGTGGGAGAACTGGTGAGGGTTGCTAAGTTTTACACCGTAGCGAAATGAGAGCGTGTCCTGACCGTAAGCAGAGGTGGTACTGACTGTAACCAGGCCGAGTATACGGAGCTCCGAACAGAACATGCCGAGGGCCCATTTCTCGTCCTCATTTCACATCATAGGGCCACAGTCTCTGATCCGTGATTTCAAATCCTCACATCTCTGAAAACTGAAACTTTCCCCCTACGTTTGATAACAAATGCCTGTGGCTGTAAAATTTGAGCTGTACTAAGGAGAGACTATTTTTAGTCATGATCCCACTTGGTGTGATTAATCCTGTGTTTCACTACAGAAGTACTCACGTGTTTGATTGTGGGATGCTGCCTTGGACCCTGCTGAGGCTGGTAGATGATAGAAAGTGTCTGCATTATATTGATTTTTGTTTTAATCTGGAAAATTCTACATCTGAAACACATCTGACACCAAGGGGATTCGATGAGAGGTTGTGGGCCTGTGTAGTATCATCTCTCTGACATTTTTTTCTACTCTTGTAAATACTAAGAACTACAAAATACATTTTTAGTTCTTTAAATGTTTTTGGTACATCGAGTCAATGGTTTGCCACTGAAATGGCTTCATTCAAATTCTTAATTTATGTTGGTTTGGACCTGTCCCCCCATTATTGAGGGGTTCTGGGTTATAAACTGGCTCAAGTCTGGGAATTGAGGGGATGTGACTTTCTGTTTTTATGACTATTTATTTAAGGTCTTACTTATTTGTCAGAGAGAGCACAAGCAGAGAGAGGGAGAAGCAGACTTCCCGCTGCGCAGGGAGCCCGGTGCAGGGCCGATCCCAGGACCCTGGGAGCACAGACGAGTGGTGGAGTAGGTCCTGAGGAGAATTAGCAGTGTCCCTCAGGGAGACTGCCCCAGGAGAGGGCGTCCCAGTTTCCTCGGTTTGGGCAAAGCACTGGTAGTCTCCTCGGACAGGAGTGGAGGCGTTGTTTTTCCGGCAGAGAAGACTGCTCAGTGTTCAGGGGTTCGGCATCTCCACCTTCCTCAGGTCCCCAGCTTTCAGGGTCTGTTCCTTCCTGATCAGCGTCTTCGCTTTAACAGTAGATGTCCCCTGCGGTTGGGAATTCAGTTTGCTTTGTCATCAGCCACGCTCAGGACGAGGTTCAGCAGTCTCAGCTCTGTGGCTAAAGGAGATAAGGGTCTCTTTTAGGATAGACGGAGAAGTTTTCTGACCATTTATTCAGCACTTGAATTTGGCATTGGAATCCCTGAGCTCATATGTCCCTTTCCCCACCTTATGTAGTGACATTAGGAACAGTCAACCAGTATCATCATATTCATGAGTTTGATGAATGTTGAAAGCCAAGATGATACATGACATTAACCGTCACGCCAATAATGAATTAAAAAAGAAATCATATCTCCAGTTGCTGACTTCCCCTGACGGGAAGCAGTTCTGTTCTTTTCTCTACTTTAACACTTCCTCTTCCCCTCTCAAGTCGGTGGTGTCTGACTGTGGCCACACTTGGATAAAGGCCACCTGATATTGCCAAATCCAGTGACCCCTTCCAGACCTTTTCTTTCTGGACTTCTTTCTTTCCTTGACATTGTTAACAACTCCGATCTTACTCGCTTTGTCTTTGTGACGTGACTTCTGGTTCCCATCGCTCCTCCCAGTCTGCTAAGCCCCACCGTTAGTTTCCCTTAGGTTCTGCGCGCAGCCCTCTGGTCGTCTTACCGTGTGCTGATCCTGGTCAGTGATCATCTCCACTTTTGTTCTTTTTACCAAACCCATATTCATTAGATCTAGGCATTCAGTAAGGGTTTGTACACGGTGACTCCTAAATAGGTCTCCATCACTCTGAACTGCAGACTCTTCCCCACTGTCCGTGTCCATTACAATGTCCAGACATACCCCAAACTTTGTTTGTTGGAAACTCAACTCCATGTATCTGTTGTTTCCTATGCTGAGCCTCCACTCTACCCCCCACCATTGTTCTCCCTGTTTCCTGCTGTCCCCTTTGCCTTTCCCTCAGTCACCCAAGACGAGCACTTGAGCATCATCTCAGAATCCTCCCTTTCCCTCACATGCCGTGGATTTAAATCAGTCTTGCCAGTGTTTCCCATCTGTTTCTGAATCTGCCCCTTCCTTTCCATTGTGCTTGGACAAGCGCCAGTCATTTGAAGTCCGGGTTACTGTAGGAGCCTCCTAATTGGTCACCTGATGCTGCATGTTCCCCTCAGGTCTCCCTCCCAGCTGCTGCCAGAGGGATCACTCACGGACAGGTGTAATCGCGCCACTCCTGTGCCAAAACCCTCCATCCCTGTTCCCTCTAGGATGAGCTCAGGTCCTCAGCTTTACTCATGTCCTGCCCCCAACCCCTGCCGTCCCCTTCCTTGCACTTCGTTGATTATTTGCACGTTTCTGCATGTTGCTAGTTTTGTCTTCCTGGTTTTCTGTATGATACATGCACTCTCCTGCCCAGGTACCCTTCGTATTTATGTACCTGCCTAACCCCTTTGGCCTGTCTGCAGTGCTCATATCTAGCAGATACCCCCAGCTAAAGCCAAGTAGCCTGCGTCTAAGCTTCCTCTCTGTCACTTTACATAAAATTATCTTTGTTTATTTTTTTAAAGATTTTATTTATTTGAGAGAAAGCGCACAGGGGGTTGGGGGAAGGGGCAGAGGCAGAGGGAGAAGCAGACTTCCTGCTGAGCAGGGAGCCCGCCATGGGGGTTTGGTCCCACAGGGGGTCGATTCTGGGACCCTGAGATCATGACCTGAGGCAAAGGCAGACCCTTAACCGACTGAGCCACGCAGGCGCCCCTGAAATTAATTTTTTATGGGATTGCCTCTCCACATGCAGAAACTGTGTCTTAGAAATCTCTAGGTCTCCAACACTTAGCACAGTGCCTAGAACGTGGTAAGTGTTTAGAAGATACCTGGTGAACTGTTAAACCAAAACCCAGGTGGGAACTATAAACCTTAGAGCAGAAAGCCGTGAAAATAAGGAGGCAGGTCTGCCTAGGCCTTGGGACTTGAAGATGCAAGGAGTCCAGACACTGGATTTGACAGTGATAGGGCTCAGGGGAAACTCACCAAGCCCTCAGGGGCGTGATGCCCAGCCAGAGCTTGGTGTTGGCTTACTACCTCACAGTGAACATGATGAATGCTGGGGGCTAGGATGGGCAAGTGGGTCCGGTTGGTGACGTTCTTCTCCCCGTGCAAGGCAGACTGCCCTCCCAAGACTGCCCAGGGAAAATGGGATCAGCTCAAAGGATGTTCAGAGAGTGACTCTAATGGCTGTGGTCATGAAACCCAAGCAGTCTGAGACAGCTTTCTCTCCAGGGCAGTGATGTGGTTTGAAGTGGTGGGGTTCAGAGTCCAGGGCCAAGAAAGAATGCTTGATACATCTTGGGTGCAAAAGGATGGTTGTTTTGAAGCCTGGGGACAGGACCATTGCTCAGGAAGAGCTGCACCAGGGCCGTGAGGAAGGGCTGGTTATAAACTTCGTGGGGCTGGGGACGTGAGCTCAAAGGGAAGTGTCCGGAAGGACTTTCACAGGCTGAAGAAGACTCCCAGAATCCTCTTGTCAAGCTAAGGTGGTTTTTCCCTTTAGCAAAGGGTAAGAGAGTCGGGACTACCTGGAGGAGTGTTCTACTCCGCCTCTCTCCAGTATTTGTCAACCGGCCCGCAGGGGACAAGGAATTTCTTTGTTTCCCACACTAGTAGGAATAGAACTGAGGGGTGCCTTGGATTGGCTGCTTCACGCTCCTCACTGGAGAGTGCTACACTGTGCTGACCGTCACCCTGTAGACATGGAGAGACCACCTAGAAACCTTGACCGGACTGGACAGCGTCCTGAATCTTGAGAGTTTCCCTAGATGGAGAGCCAATCATTTTTTTTTTTTTTTTAAGATTTTATTTATTTATTTGAAAGAGATCACAAGGAGGCAGAGAGGCAGGCAGAGAGAGAGGAAGGGAAGCAGGATCCCCGCTGAGCAGAGAGCCCGACGCGGGGCTCGATCCCAGGACCTTGGGATCATGACCTAAACCAAAGGCAGAGGCTTTAACCCACTGAGCCACCCAGGCGCCCCTAGAGCCTGTCATTTAGAGTGGATTCTGTACAGATGAACACGGAGTGTTGTTGATACTTCTCGTTCCAAAATTCATTGACCTCTTTGTTTTTCTTTAAATAATTAAGTTTTTATCAGATTTCAGGGTATTTCCTATGTTAACGTTACCTGGAAAAAACACTGGACTTAGGACTCAGGATGCACGGAAATGAACACAAGTGTGGCCCAGAGTGCAACGGGCATATTACCGCTAACCCTGCTATTGCTGACCTCCTTTGCCTTTGTTGGTACTCTCCCTGCTGTTTATAGCTGAAAGTGTTTTATTTTTCCCTTCTGTCTCTTTCTTGGCCCTCCTACTAGAGTGAATCTACACCAAGGCCCAGAAAAGTACCTAGAACAGAGGAGGAATCCAGTAGATGTCTGTTGGATGTATTTTTGGTCACCAAGTAGCAAAGTGTTGTTATACTTTATTAAAGTTTATTAGTTCAGAGTTTTGAAATACACAAGCTTTCTGAATTTTTAAAATAAAAATGAAAACTTCCTAACATTTTAAGGTATAATGAATGTACTTTCTAAAAATGTGAAAGTTGAGCTCTGCAATTTGCAGTAGGTGTTGCCTCACATAGGTGCTGCCTTGGCGCCCCCACAACGCCTCGGGGAGCCCACAGAACGGCTGGAGAGCTGGGGAACGCAGTAGAGTCGTTCTCTGTCATGTCCCTGTTGATCACTGTCACCTGCAGGGCGTCCCCAGGTGTGTGCTCTCTCTTGAGTTGTTTCTTAGGGCTCAGAGCAAGAAACATCTGCTATTCTGACTGTCTCTCCTGCCCTCTTGTTTTTGTTTTGTTTTGTTTTGTTTTTGAAGATTGTATTTATTTATTTGACAGACAAAGATCACAAGTAGGCAGGGGTGGGGGGGTGGGGGGAAGCAGGCTCCCCTCTGAGCAGAGAGCCCGATGTGGGGCTCAATCCCAGGACCCTGAGATCATGACCTGAGCCAAAGGCAGAGGCTTTAACCCACTGAGCCACCCAGGTGCCCAACCCTCTTGTCTTTCTGAACCTTGTCATTACCCAGAAAAATGCACCAACTCCCAAATCTCACCCTATTCTAGCACAGTCTCCTTCTTCGAGTCTGACTTCAGTCCTCTCCGGAACTCATGTCTGATACTTCTCCACTCTCATTTATGTTGGCCACTTCCTGGCTGCTCCTCTCTCCCTCTCCAGCCTGGAGTCTGGGGTCCATTGTTAGGCTCACTCCCTTGCAAAACTCCTGCCTTCCTTTCCTTCAATCCCTTCACTGTATTCCATGAGGCCTACAGCTTTGGGGAAACTCCTGCCATCTCTTCTCATCCACTCAGAGTTTGGTGGACAACTCAGCGTGGCCCCTCACCGTCCCGATCCAGGTGGCAGGCCCTTTCCCACTGCGGGCTTGGGCTCTTCAGACGATGTGGCCGAAATTCGCCATGGGAAATTTCTGGGCAAAGAATGTATTGCCTGTGCTCTGTGTGCTAGAGTTGGCAGCATGACCAGTCATCCGTACTTTGTTCCGGAGCATTCCCAGAGCTGCTAAGAAAAGTGCCGCCATTGCTTTCAAGGGGCCTGCCTGTCGCTCACCTCCACCAGTGGGTGAGATGGCCACAGACAGCTTGGATTTGCCGCCCCAGTGTTTACAACCTGCTCTGTTCTTTGATCTGTTAGGAATGTGGTCTGCCTTTGATCATCAACACAGACCACGCCGGCAAAGAACGTAACGGAAACGTTTCACCAAACAACTTCTGTCGGCAGCCTAGTTCAGGGAACTGATACTTGTAAAGGATTGTTGAAGTGATAGGCAGCCCATTTACTTCTGTAGCGGTTCCCCGTTTTATCCTTGGTTTGACTTTGTGCTTGGACCCCTTACACGACAGCTTTCTTTGAATTTGCCATGGTGTCATGTTGCTGGCTTTTTTACTTACTTTTTTTAAGGGTGTCTGGAGGGCTTGCTTTATAAAATTCACAATTTACTACTCTAGGTTGTTCCTGGGGACGTGCCCCTTGCATTACTCAGCGGACCCTACCTGCAGAATGTACCTGAGAAAATTCTCCTCGAACACTGGGCAGGAGAAGCTTTGTTTCAGCCGGCGCACGGACCACATCTCCTGCCCATCTGTGTTCTGTTCTTCTACGCCGACATTGATCCTTTATTTTAACTTACATTTTCTCCGATTTCCATATTTTACTTAGTACCGATATTGATCTATATTTATAGTAACCAGCATCAGCTCCTTCATACAAGTAGGCAGAGTATAAGTCGATAAACGTAACGATACCTCTTGTTTCCTGTAGTCAAGCCGTATTGTTTTACTTTCCAGTGTTCTGATCCTGGTTAACTCGGCCTCTGTCTCTGGACTCTGCATGAACAATTGCTGAGCAGTCTTTACTTACAGATTAGAGTGCCTTCTGTTTTGAGAAAAATAGATCCATCTCACTGAGGTGGGCTGGGCGGCCTTCCTAGCCTCTCCTTCTAGCACTGTTACCATCCAGAAGCTAGCTGGCCCACTGGCGTTGCCGTCTGCAGCTGAGGGGGCTGACACTTCATCTGTGGCACATACAGTGAAGATGGTGGGAGTGACCGATGTCTGCCCTCAAGGTGCTATTTTTTTCTTAAGATTTTATTTGAGAGAGAGCATGAGCAGGGGGCAGAGGGAGAAGCAGGCTCTCCGCTGAGCTGGGAGCCCAACGTGGGACTCGGTATTGGGACCCTGGATCAGGACCTGAGCCAAAGGCAGACCTGCTTAACCCACTGAGCCACCCATGCGCCCCTGCATTCAAGGTGCTTAGAGTCCGCTTGGAGAGAGCAGAGGTGCGTGAAATAAATGGGACCAACATTTCTGGGCCCCTTACTAATGCAGCAGTTTTTCAGGAAGGAAGGAGCGATCGTCTGTTTGATGGGTACCTTTTAGAGCCCAGAAGCACCACATTGCACACATGTCCCTCAATGGTACTGCAGCGGCTTATTTGTTGGAGGCACGTGGGGAGCTGACCGTAGGCCAGGCATTCCTCTCAGCCCTTTACAGCCCTTTAGTGGGACATTAACTCATTTCACGCTTGTAACATCCCTGTGAGGTAGACACTATGATTAGAACATGTTTATCGTAGAAGAAGCTGAGGGGCGCCTGGGTGGCTCAGTCAGTTAAGTGTCTGCCTTCAGCTCGGGTCGTGATCCCAGGGTCCTGGGATTGAGTCCCGTGTGGGGCTCCCTGCTCAGTGGGGAGCCTGCTTCTCCTTCCCTCCCTCTGACCCTCACCCCTGCTCATAGGCTGTCTTTTTCTCTCTCTCTCTCTCAGATAAATAACATCTTTTAAAAATTAAAAAAAAAAAAAGCAGCTGAGACCAAAGGGGTCTTTGCCCCAGGTTTTGTGATTTCCCGCAGCCCTCTGGCTTCCACAGCAGCGCGAAGCACGCTGGTAGCTTTTCAGCAACAGTTGTGAGGTCTCGTTACAAAGTACCTTACAAGGGGCCCAACTTGTGATCTGTAAACAAATATGATCTGTTAGATAGTGGGACGCAGTGAAGCCCCGGAGTTCGGTAGGAGTTCGGTAGGAACGTGCACATACGCTGGAGGTGTGCCGGCCGTGTCCCTCGGAAGCAAGTTCACAGACGGGCCCTCACAGGAGTCCCCTTCACAGCAAGTGAACGTCGGTATCCATTGCTTTCATTGAATTTGTTTCCTTTTAATTGGGAGTGAAATCAGAAGAAGTACAGATGTGGGCACTCCCATCCCCACAGTATCTGGTTCAGATGTGCTAACAAAGATGTCACAATTGTATGCCGCAAGAGGGTATGGAAAGGACTGCTCAGCAGTCATGAGGCTCTCCAGGAAGAGCAGGGCGGGCTTCCCAGGTTCGTTCAAAAGTGGCTTAAAAGAACAGGGAAAGGGGACTGGCTTTACTTTCACTGTGATAAAATGGTGGGGCTGGGGCGTGGGCTCCCATGTGAGCTTCGGGCCAGGGTTTGGTTGGAACTTCCTGCCTGACCCACAGGAGGAGTTGCCTAGACTTTATCAGCTGGCCTAGGGGCAAGGATGTGGGACAGCTTGAAAGCTGTTGGCAAACATCAGACTCTATTACAAATGTGTATGTATATCTGTATGTATATATATATATGTGTGTGTGTGTGTGTATATATATATATATGTTTTAAAAGATTTTATTTATTTATTTGATAGAGGTAACAATGAGGCAGAGAGGCAGGCAGAGAGGGGGAAGCAGGCTCCCCACTGAGCATGGAGCCCGATGCGGGGCTCGATCCCAGGACCCCTGGGATCATGACCTGAGCTAAAGGCAGAGGCTTAACCCACTGAGCCACCCAGGCGCCCTTACAAATATAATTTTAAGTGGTTATCATTATATACATTATGGGGCAGAAATGTTGTCCAGGGACTAAAGTAAATACCGTATCACGTTAATCTATTATTGCAAATGGAAGATTCTGCAAACTCTGATGTCGAGAATGTATTTGGGGGCAGCCTGGGTGGCTCAGTGGGTTAAGCCTCTGCCTTCGGCACAGATCATGATCTCAGGGTCCTGGGATCAAGCCCAGCATCGGGCTCTCTGCTCAGCAGGAAGCCTGCTCCCCCCCTCTCTTTCTGCCTGCCTCTCTCCCTGCTTGTGATCTCTGTCTGTCAAATAAATAAATAAAATCTTTAAAAAAAAAAAAAGAAAGAAAAAGAATGTATTTGGAACCGTGGACAAAAGGCCATGTCCTGTGTGTCTTTTTTTTTTTTTTTTAAAGATTTTATTTTTATTTATTTGACACAGAGAGATCACAAGTAGACGGAGAGGCAGGCAGAGAGAGAGAGAGAGAGGGAAGCAGGCTCCCTGCTGAGCAGAGAGCCCGATGCGGGACTCGATCCCAGGACCCTGAGATCATGACCTGAGCCGAAGGCAGCGGCTTAACCCACTGAGCCACCCAGGCGCCCGTCCTGTGTGTCTTTTAAAAACATTGGAAATATTTAACATGGCTTATATGTTTGGGTTAATAACCCTGATGCTGAAATAATTGGTATTCCCTTGATCATTATAGGCAAAGAAGCTTTTTTTTAAAGTCTTATTTTTATGGCACTAATGATTTTTAAGTTTTATGATATCTTTTTGTATTCTATTAAGCAGATGCTTAATTTTTTCATTTTTAAATTTAATAAGTAGGACTCTTATTTTACTGTGCATATCTTGGGTTTTAGGTTCTGGTCTAACTGTTGGGAAGTGGGATGAAAGGTGAATAAAATTCAGACTTTTAGATGCCGAAGGCCTGGGAGAGACTGAGAAACAATTATCAAGAGATATGTTAACAGGTCAATAGAAAACAGCATCTTTACCTTCAAGACTTGTGGTTTACTGCATTATCTTTAATTTTAAGACAGTTTTTCATATTTCACTCTCTGACATCGGGATATGCCTTACAACTGTTGGTGAGTTAGAATCAGCATTTTTACTTGCCAGTGGCACATAAAATAATCTGTTTTACCATCAATGGCATCTTAGAATTGATGAAATATGCTAATTTTTGTAACTTTATGTCTTCTCAGCATAAGTTCATTTAAACTTCAGGACCAATATCCGCAATCTGAACCACATTAGGGGAGACTTTACAGATGTGATCGTCTTGGCGCTGCCTTGACGGAAAAGTAGGCATTGGCCCACGCTGAGCGAGTGGGTTGGCGGAGATGGCATTCTAGACAGAGAGAGTAGCGTGCACAAAGCATGATGTCGTTGCGGGCTGTGTTGTGTTGGGAACAGGGTTAGGAGTTCGGTGTGGGATGTGGGCGCTGGGGCGAGATGGGGAGACGGATACTGGCAGAACCATGACCTGGAGCCAGCCTTGGAAGGACGTGGCATGGCGTGGCGTGGCAGGCTGGGGAGCTGAGCTTGTATTAATGCCCCCCCCCGGCCTCATAAAGCAGTGGGCCCCTGTTCACTTCAGTGAGGGGTGGGGATCATTGCCACAGTACAGAAGAGAGTAGATAACAAAGGATGTCCAGTAAGATGAGCCGCGCAGAGCTCTCCCAGAGGAAGGGGCCAGCTGGATGCTGTGGAATTAACTGGAATGGAGAACGTCACCCAGCAGGGCTATTTCCTTCTGCCCCAGGTGAGAGTGGAGCTGGGGTTCAGTGGCCTGTTCCAGAAGCCTGTTACTGGACTAGTGCTATGACCGCTGGTGAAAAGTAGAGAATGGCTTTCGTGGGGCAGTGTTAGTCCACTTGGATGGAAATTTTGGGGGAAGCATATAGGAAGTGGTGTTTCTAAGCTGTGTTTGGCTTTCTTTTAAGGGTCATTTATTCTGAAAATTATTCCTAAGTTAAGAGCCATTTATTATTCTTATTTTCCTCTAAAACATAACATCTGGTAGAGGAAGAGTCTATCACAGAATTTTTTAAAAATAGGTTTTTGGCCGGGCGCAGTGGCGTGTGCCTGTAGTCCCAGCTACTCGGGAGACTGAGGCAGGAGGATCGCTTGAGCCCAGGAGTTCTGGGCTGTAGTGCGCTATGCTGATCGTGTGTCCGCGCTAAGTCCGGCATCAATCTGGTGACCTCCCGGGAGCGGGGGATCACCAGGTTGCCTAAGGAGGGGTGAACCGGCCCAGGTCGGAAACGGAGCAGGTCAAAAATAGGTTTTTGGTTTGCGGGTGTTGGTTTTTTTTTTTTTTTTTAACATTTTATTTATTTGTCAGTGAGACAGAGTGCACAAGCAGGGGAGTGGCAGGCAGGCAGAGAACCAGCCCCCCTCTCCCCACCGAAACCCTCGGATGATGACCTGAGCTGAAGGCAGACACTTAACCAACTGAGCTACCCAGGTGTCCCTTGATTTGTGTTTTTTCCAAGTTTGGGAATTTGATCTATTACAGGAGATAATTTGTTCACTTTGGGTCTCCAAATAAAAGAGGCACAGAAAATTTGTGCGTCAGAGAGCCACCGAGATACAAAGAGAAGACCAGGGAGGAAAATTAATGGAACCGAATGGAACTGTGTGGAGAGCTGCTGATTTTTCTGTTCTTCCAGCAAATTGTAACGCTCATTACCATCCGCAGCCCCCGAGGGTATTGTTTTACACAGAACTTTGCTTTGCTATGCCAGGGGAAGGAACTGGTCTGTGTTTTCTTTTCTTTTTTTTTTTAAGATTTTATTTATTTATTTGGCAGAGAGAGACACAGCGAGAGAGGGAACACAGGCAGGGGGAGTGGGAGAGGGAGAAGCAGGCTCCCGCTGAGCAGGGAGCCCGATGCGGGGCTCGATCCCAGGACCCTGGGATCATGACCTGAGTTGAAGGCAGACGCCCCACAACTGAGCCACCCGGGTGCCCCAGGAACTAGTCTATTACAAACATTTTCTAATTTCATTTGACTTCTAATAAAAAGAATTGCATACTGCTGTATTGGCATAGTTGGGTTAAAAAAGAGCGTCCATGGTAAACAAACTCCCTCTGTCTCCAGAGTCCTTGCTGAGGAGGCTGATGATAGTTCCCGGTGTCTCTTTCCAGAGACGTTCTACTAAGACGGGAGCAAACCTGTAAGTTGTTCGCGTCTCAAACGTGTTGTTCGCTAGCTTGCTCTTTTTTTAAACCGTGGTTTTACGTAATTCACCTACTATAGAATTCGCCCCTTTAAAGTGTAAAGTTCAGTGGTTTTTAGTATATTCACAAGAGTAGTTTGGCCATCATTACTACCTAATTTTAGAATACTTTCATTACTCCATGAAGAAATCCAGCTCTCGGGGTGCCTGGCTGGCTCAGTGGGTTTAACATCAGCTTTAGGCTCAGGTCATGATCCCAGGATCCTGCACCTGCTTTGCGGGGAGTCTGGTTCTCCCTCTCCCTCTGCCCCCCTCTCTCCCCAATGCCCATCTCGTGTTCTCTCTCACTGTCTCTCAAATAAAATCTTTAAAAACAAAACAACTTCAAGGAGCTTGTGGCAGCCATGGGACTGACGTAATCATGCAGAATTCTGAATTCTTTCAAAGAAATTAGATATCTACGCTACGGTTTTTTTTTTTTTTTTTTTAAAGAACTTTTGCTGCTTTTTTTTTTTTTTTAAAGATTTTATTTATTTATTTGACAGAGAGAAATCACAAGTAGCAGAGAGGCAGGCAGAGAGAGAGGAGGAAGCAGGCTCCCTGCCGAGCAGAAAGCCCGATGTGGGGCTCGAACCCAGGACCTGGGATCATGACCTGAGCCGAAGGCAGCGGCTTAACCCACTGAGCCACCCAGGCGCCCCATACGCTACGGTTTTTTAAAAAGATCCCTCACAACGCCTCGGTGGCTCAATTGGTTGAGCAGCTGCCTTCAGCTCAAGTGGCGATCCCAGGACCCTGGGATCACATCCCACATCCGCTCCGGCTCAGCAGGGAGCCTGCTGCTCTCCCTGCTTGTACTCTCCCTCTCTGTTAAATGAATAAATAAAATCTTTAAAAATATCCCTCACATAACCTAAAGTCAATTTGGAGGCTTATAAATGTAAAAGTGATGTGATCTGTTAGTAGCTTTTTTGCTTTTGAAAGATTTAGAAATGAGTCACACCCGGACATTTTTCTGTTTTGTCTGGTGTTGGGGGCAGAATGAAATGAGCAAAAATCCTTTGAAGGGAGAAAATCTTTTGAATGCCTCTTCCTTCCCTTTTTCTGTTTCTGCCCCATCTCCGCCAAGTCCGCTCTCACCATGTCACCTTCTTAAATACGGGCGCCGGTGCCCACTTCCCGCAGGGCCAAGTTCCAGCTTCTCCGCAGGCCTTTCCCGTTGGAAGGCTTTCTTCTGCTCCGGCCAAGTTAACCTACACAGGTCGTTCGTGAACACCATCCCCTTTCTCTCCGCCAAATGCCCTTCCTGTCCCTCTGTGTTGGTTCTTCTCCGCCTGCCGGCTGGACCCCAAGTGCGTCATCTGTGAGACACTCCCTGACCGGTCCGTTCTTCAGACTCCGCTTTCAGTCACTGCGGGTGCTTTCTTTGCTACTCTAAGGAGATGCTTTCGTAGGAGCTTCTTAGGGAAGATAACGGTGAACAGGCAGGAAGGGGAGTACAGGCCTGGGAGCGTGTGATCCCTGTTTGGAGGACCGTGTTCCTGGGTCCTGCCTTGTGCCCGGACCCCCCGAGCTGCTGGCGCTCAGGGTCTATTGTACACATTCCTGCGTGTGTGGGTTCGTGTAGAGCATCTGACGAGACTGCATCACCCACAGAACTAGCTAGCCCTCGTTTGCTATTCAAGAGATGAGTTGTTTAATCAATACTAGTCTTTTTTTTATCTTTTACATTTTTATTATCTTTGTTGTTATTTAATTCTAACAAAGCCAGCATCTTAGCAGGATGGTGGGGGAAGGGGCAGACGTTTTCCATTTTCTCTCACATTTTATTTTCTGTCCAAGGGTGAGCACTTGTACTCTGAACTCTTTCTGGCAGTGCCAGGTGGGTGCTGATCAATCGTGTTGACTGACATTAAGTATCTAGCTTATCCATTTAAGCAAGTTGGTTTCTTCAGTTTATTTAGGGGAAAAAAAAAATGCTTACGTGTTTGAGTAACAGTAAGTTTGCGTTATAGGAATCCTAGAAATTCAGCGGTTATCAGTTTGTTTCCTCCTGAAATGTTCTTTGAGAGCTTTGTGGCCATGAGGAAGTACCCTGTGTGTTGGGCCCGCGAAGGCCAGATAAGATGGGACTGCACCCCCAAGGAGTCTTGAGTCTGGGGGCTGTGCTTGAGGTAATTGCTGTAGGAGGACCAAAAAGGTTTTGCCTCTCGCTTGAAAGGTTTGGCCTCAATAGTCAGCAGTCAGAGAGATGTACAAGAAATACTGAGTAGCAGGGCAGCAGAGAAGAGGTAGTCAGATCAGGGAAGATTTTACCAAAGTCACGTTTCAGTGGATTCTTGAGATTCTGTGTGATTTTAGACGGCCTCGGTCCCAGCTCTGTGTGTCTGCGTGCCGTGTGCCCTGAAGCTGGGCCATCTGCACAGCCTGTTGAGGGAAGTGAGAGCAAGCCCATACCCGCTCCCTGGAGACAAGCCCTCACCCGTGGAAAGCAGGAAAGGGCGGTGTGACTTTGCAAAGTCCTGTGCCGTGCGGAGGACTGTGGGCCTGGTGCAGTAATGGGGCAGCTGTGAAACGGTTTTCAGTTGGCATGGGTGAATTCGCATTTTAATGAAGACTCTGCCCAAAGGATGACCAGGGAGCAGACACAGCTGTGAGAGTGCCCATAGCTCTAGAAAAGGATTTAGTATTTCCTTCTCTATTTGATTCACTTCCCCTGTGTGTTTAAAATGTGGCTAGTCTGTTTGTCTAGCTTTCCACTGCACTGGGACAGACTCTGGTCTTACAGCTCTGCAGTCCGCTTCAGAACCCAGCAGGACAGCACTTTCCGGGCTCTCAGCTCCTGGGGCGTTCTGGCTCCTCTGCTTCTCAACGCTCGAGGGACATTTCTGTTTTTCCCCTAAAGTTGTTGTTTGTTTGTTTTTTTAAGATTTTATTTATTTATTTGATAGAGACATAGCGGGTGAGGGAACACAAGCAGGGGGAAAGAGAGAGGGAGAAGCAGGCTCCCCTCTGAGCAGAGAGCCCGATGCGGGGCCTGATCCTAGGACCCTGAGACCATGACCTGAGCCGAAGGCAGAGGCTTAACCCACTGAGCCACCCAGGCGCCCCTTTCCTAAAGTTCATTTTTAACGATTAAAATAATAATAAAAGGACAATATACTAGGATATGAAGTCATAGGAATAATTTGGGGACCCTGAGACCACTGCCACCCTAATTCCAGCGGCTAACGCATTCTTCCGAGTAAAGCAGATTTTTTGTAATTTCTGTGTATACATTTAAACTTGTGTGTGATTAAGAATACAGTAGTGCACCGCCCTAGTCTTTTTTAAGAAGTTCCCGTCCGTGTGTATGCACTAACAGAGCTTTACAGCGGAACATACCTGTACCTACACTCAGCCAGACGCCAGGCAAGGTTTGGCTTGTATGCTTCCGGCACAGTCTTACCTACTGCAGGACAAAAGTGGAGCCTGATACTCAGTGGTTACCAGTTGAAAATCACCTGAGGGCTTTTTAAAAACTCTGGTGCCCAGGCCACACCCCTTACCAATTAAATCACAGTTCTTGGGGCTAGGGGTGGGACACAGACACCAGCATTTGCCTTTAATAGACTGTTTTTCATAGCAAAATTGAGAGAAAGGTTATATATCCATATGCCATATACGCATATCATCCCAGATGTGCGTGGCCTCCCTCGTTATCAACCTCTCCACCAGTGTGATGCATTTGTTACAGTCGATGAACCTGCATTGATAAATCATAACCCCCTGTAGTCATGATTCCCATTAGGGTTCACTCTGATGTTGTACTTTCTGTGGGCTTGGACTAGTGCATAGTGCCTTGTATCCGTCATTGCCATGAGAGCGTTGTAGTAGTTTCAGACGCATCAGTACCTCTTAGGGCTCTCTAGGTGATTCCAGTGTGCGGCCAAGGCCCAGGACCACTGCGCTGTCTTGTAGTTCTGGGCCTTATTTATTATTCTGACTTGTATGTGAAAACTCCCTCTGTCTTCTTTATACATCCGGTTCCCCATAAGAGCCCACATTTTATTTGAATAAAAGATTCAGTTAGTGCTTGATAATCAGCATATTGAAGAGAGTGGTGCTTTGGGGTCAGAATATCCGAGAGTCAACTTTTGGCTCCACAGTGGCCAGAGAAGTGATTTGGGCAAGTTTCTTGGCCTCTCTCTGAGCTTCTATCCAGTAGATAACACCCAACAGGGTTGTTGAAAAATACTAAATGTCCCCGAGTTCAGTAATGCTTTGCCCCTAAGACGCACTCAGTAAGTGGTGTTTTCTTGTTGCGTCCTTTTGCCTTATTTTGGAGGCGAGGAATGCCCTTCTCGCCGTTGACCACAGGCGTATTTTTCTCCAGTCACATGTTCTGTTGTTGGCTCTAGTACTTTGTGGGTTTTTTTTTTTCCTGACTTGGATTAAATCGTGGTTCAGGTATCTTCTAACATAATGGAGACCTTCTGAGAAGATTTGAGCGCTCAGAAAGATAGATTTAAGTACAGTGGTCTCCTGTTTGCATGAAATCATATAAGCCGTTTCAGCACATAAGAGATACAAACTACGTGAGAGTGTTATTTTTTCACCATAAGATGGGCCCCCCAGAGGCTTCTGCGTGTCCTTTACACGGAGCACTTTAGTCCACTAGAATCTATCAGAAGTGACATGATCTGGTTTTTCACTTTTATCCGTTTGCTAAGAACTGAGAAAGCTGGGACACCTGATGTGGAGGACGCAGTTCGGGTTAGGGTCGCGGCATTTGTGTTGATTGCTTGACTGGACATTTTGGCCTTTTAAAAATTAATTTAAAAAAATTTTTAAAAAGATTTATTTATTTATTTGACAGAGACCACAAGTAGGGGAGTGGCAGGCAGAGGGAGAAGGTGAGGGAGAAGCAGGGAGAGGGCTTTCCACTGAGCAGGGAGCCCGACGCAGGACTTGATCCTGGGACTCGAAGATCATGACCTGAGTCAAAGGCAGTGGCTTCACTGACTGAGCCACCCGGACGCCCTGGTGATGGAGGCCCTGCGCTATGCCAAGTCTGCACTGGGACTGGGTACAACCTGGGGGGCCAGCGCCATGCCTGGCCACAGCCTGCAGATACTTGTTCACTCTTCTCCAGGAGATGGTCAGTCCTTACGGGGCAGAGGCTGAGTCCCCGTGTGGTTTGAAAGAATGAGTCGCTGACGGACAAAAGACAAGCGGTAGCAGGAAAGAAGGATGAACAGTCCATACATAGAGGGCAGAGAAGAAATACTAGGGCTTTAAGGAGTCATATGATTAGTTAATGACTGGCCTGATTCAGGACCTTTTGAATGCCTCCCATTTGAGAAACAGAAAGACCTTTGTTGGTGCAAAAAAGGTTAAAGATAGAGATGTGGCCAGCTGGACATTGCTTGTGAGTGGAAGGAGTGGCTTGAGAGGAGTTCAGTAATCCTGTGTGTTAGTGAAAGTGCACAGACCTTCTTTTATTATTATTTTCTCCAAGATAAAGGTTTTGTTTTTTTTTTTAAATTCCGGTATGCTTAACATCTAGTGTTAGTTAGTTTCAGGGTTATAATACAGTGACTCAGCAGTTCTGCACACTACTCAGCACTCACCGTGGTGAGTGTACTCCTAACCCCTTCACCTGTCCCCTCACCCTCCTGCCCTCTGGTGGCCATCAGTTTGTTCTCTGTAATTAACAGTCTGTTTCTTGGTTTGTCTCTCTTTTCCCCCTCATTAGTTTGTTTTGGTTCTTAAATTCCACGTGTGAGTGAAGTCATAGTCTTTCTCTCACTGGCTTATTTTACTTAGCATAATACTCTCTAGATCTAGTCATGTTTTATAAAGGGCAAGATTTCATTCTTTTTTATGGCCAAGTAATACTCCATTGTATTATACATACTATATCTTCTTTATCCATTCATCTACTGATGGACACTTAGGTTGCTTCCATAATGTGGCTATTGTAAGTAATGCTACAGTAAACACAGGGGAGCATGTATCCCTCTGAATTTTTTTGAGGTAAATACCCAGTAATGGAGTTACTGGAATATATGATAGTTCAGTGTTCAACTTTTTTGAGGAGCCTCCATACTGTTTCCCACAGGGTCGCACCAGTTTACCTTCCCACCAGCAGTGCACGAGGGTTCCCCTTTCTCCACATCCTCACCAACACTTGTTTCTTTCTTCCTTTTTTTTTTATTTTAACCATTCTGACAAGTGTGAGGTGATATCTCATTGGTAGTTTTGATTTGCATTTCCCTGATGATGAGTGATGTGGGGCATCTTTTTCATGTGTCTCTTGGCCATCTGGAGATCTTCTTTGAAGAGATGTCCTATCCGTTTTGGTTTTTTTGTTTTTGTTTTTTGTTTTTAATTTGACAGAGATCACAAGTAGGCAGAGAAACAGGCAGAGAGAGAGGGGGAAGCAGGCTCCCCGCTGAGCAGAGAGCCCAATGCAGGGCTCGATCCCAGGACCCTGGGACCATGACCTGAGCCGAAGGCAGATAAGGCTTTAACCCACTGAGCCACCCAGGTGCCCCTCTTCTGTCCATTTTTAATCGGATTGTTTGTGGGGTTTCTTTGTGGTGTTCTTGTTACAGTTCTTTATATATTTTGGACACTAACCCTTTATCAGACATGTCATTTGCAAATGACACTCAGTAGGTTGTCTTTTAGTTTTGTTGCTTGTTTCCTTTGCTGTGCAAAAGGTTTTTATTTTGATGTAGTTTCAATAGTTTATTGTTACTTTTGTTCCCATTGCCTTAGGAGACATATCTGGAAAGATGTTGTTACAGCTGATATCAGAGAAATTACTGCCTGTGCTCCTTCTAGGATTTTTTTAGGGTTTCAGGTCTTACATTTAGGTCCTTAACCCATTTTGAGTTTATTTTTGTGTGTGGTGTGAGAAAGTGGTCTCATTTCACTCTTTTGCATGCAGCTGACCCAGTTTTCCCAACACTATTTGTTGAAGAGACTCTTTCCCATCGCATATTCTTCCTCCCCTGTTGTGCGTTAATTGGCCACGTGATTGTGGGGTATGTTCTGAGCTCTCTGCTCTGTTCCGTTGATCCATGTGTTTCTGTGTTGCCACCATGCTGGTTTGATCACTACAGCTCTGTCGTGTAACTTGAAGTCCAGAATTGTTGAACTGAAGATGCCTTCAGTTTTGTTTTTCTTTTTCAAGGTTGCTTTGTCTATTTGGGGTCTTAAAGTAGTACATACCCCTTTCTTATTGAACATTTCAAAAGATGAGTCTCCTTTGGGATTCCCTCATCTAGATTGGAAGAAGACTCTTGAACCCTATGTAAGCTTCCTCCAGATCGCCCTCAGCGTCCTAACCTGGCCCTGAGCAACCCTGCGAACACTGGGACCTTACCCTCAGGGCATTTGTTGTGCAGCGAGTATGCTTTCTGTGGCTGGTTTAGTTGGTATGTTTAATTTTTCTCTCTCTCTGTCCTTCCTTCCTTCCTTTTTCAAACAAACGTTTATTGAACACCTTAACACAGGCATTTGTGAGGGGACAAGAACATGATGATGAACCAGGTGGACGCAGTCCCTTCTCTCCTGGCTACAGACAGCCGGTCGCTCTAGCAGATATGTGAGGGTCGTCGCAGGGCCCGGCCGGGCCGGATGCCAGGAGCACAGGGCGCAGAGTGTGGGCAAGCGCTGGCAGGAAGTCACTTTTAGATTGAGGCCTGGAGCATAGCTGCAGACAGAGTGTGGAGGAGTGTGTTCTTGACATATGAAACGCTTTTTTTTTTTAAAAAAGATTTTATTTATTTATGGGGCGTCTGGGTGGCTCAGATGGTTGGGCATCTGTCTTTGGCTCAGGTTGTGATCTCAGGGTCCTGGGATGGAGCCCCACATCGGGGTCTCTGCTCAGTGCGGAGTCTGCTTCCTTCTCTCTCTCTGCCCTACCCCTGCTTGTACACTCTCTGTCTTTCAAATGAATAAAAAAAAAATCTTAAAAAAAAAAGATTTTATTTATTTGCAAGAGAGAGGGAGGGAGAGAGAGCACAAGCAGGGGGAGCAGCAGGCGGACGGAGACACAGGCTCCCCACTGAGCAGGGAGCCCAACATGGGACTTCATCCCAGGAATCTGGGATCATGACCTGAGCTGAACGCATAGGCTCAACAGAGCCACCCAGGGATCCCACATTCTGGAATTTAAAAAGTAAATCTCTTATTAGCTTACTGTTGTTTTTCTTTCTTTAAAAAGACAATTTTTATTATGAAAAATTAAATACAGAGGAGTGTACGTGTGTGTTTTCAGTTTACAAAGCTAATGTTTTTGGGGTGTGTGTGTGTGTGTGTGTGTTTGTTTTTTTAAGATTTTGTTTATTTATTTGACAGAGACGGCAGGAGAGGGAACACAAGGAGGGGAGTGGGAGAGGGAGAAGTGGAGAGCGTGACGCAAGGCCAGATCCCACCTGGGACGGTGACCTGAGCCAAAGGCGGACACTCGACAACTGTGCCACCCAGGCGCCCCCGAGGAGCTAACGGGGCTAACATTAAAACGCGCTTCCAAGCCCTCACTACCTACCCTAGGAAATCGAACGTTACCAACAGCGTGTGCCTTTTTCATCCTGTCCCCTCCACCCTCTTCCACTTAGAACCCCCATCTGAATTGTGTTTCATGTTCTTTTGTTTTTCTCTTTCAGTATGTTTTAAAAGGTCATATTTATGCTTGTGTTAGGAGATATTATGGTATCAGATTAACACTGTGTGCAAATAGCCAACAAGAGATAGGCCAGAAAGCTTTTTAAATAAACTGCTTGATTGTACTCTTAGGCAGGAGAATAAACTGGTAACATCAAAGTGTTCCCAAAAAATTTCAAAACCAAAGCCTTATTTCAGTTTCAAGGAAAAACAGCGGGGAGTGTTGAAAGGGCGAGGTTTTTACACAGCGGCACTACAGACGGACCCGTAGTGACCACGACAAGGAGCTGCTTCCATCGTTAAGTTTCAGGGTCCCTGTCAGGCTTTGAAAGTGTGTATTCATTCATAATAATGCTATTCCCGTGTATTTCAAATGATTTCGTGGTATGAGAATTTGAATTCACTCGGCATGAGACCATTTGGCGTGTTAATGAGGAGGCATTATTGACCTTGCGTTACTTCAGTCATTCAGAGTCCTGCAGTAGTTCCTGTCAGCCTTCCTGGGTGGGTTAAGCGTCTGCCTTTGGCTCAGGTCACGATTCCTGGACCTCTGCTCTGTGGGGGGCCTGCATCTCCCTCGCCCTCTGCCTGCCGCTCCCCTGCTTGTGCTCTCTCTCCACCCCTCTGTCAAATAAATAACTAAAAAAAAAAAAAGAAATAGATCACGTCAAAATACAGACTCTTGGCCAAACTATTCTTTTTTTTTTTTTTTTAAAGATTTTATTTATTTATTTGACAGAGAAATCACAAGTAGGCAGAGAGGCAGGCAGAGAGAGAGGAGGAAGCAGGCTCCCTGCTGAGCAGAAAGCCCGACGTGGGGCTCGAACCCAGGACCTGGGATCATGACCTGAGCCGAAGGCAGCGGCTTAACCCACTGAGCCACCCAGGCGCCCCTGGCCAAACTATTCTTGAATTGGCTTTTTCTTTGTGATTGCAGTGATGCTGTTTTGTCGTTTTGTTTTTTTCCTCAACTGTTGTGGTTCTCCCTCTGAAATAGAAGAATATCAAGATGGTGGGTCTCATAGTTGATGACTGTAGAAATGACTCCTGGTGAGTTGATTTTGCAAACTCTTTGATTCCTCATCAGATGATTTTTCAGGCTTTTTTCATTTGAATTAATCCCCCAGGAGAAGGGTTGTCCTTGGTCCAATGTCTTGCCCTTTGAAGGCAAGTGTCGCTTAGCAGGATTCCTTTCCCCCAGGAAGAAAGTAAGCTCAGCGCCATTTGAAACGTACAGGCAAGTTAATATATAACTCGGAATCCGAAGTTGGCGGGGTGGAAAAACGTCAGACCTCACTTAACCTTTGATTTCGTTTCGTTTCACTTCTGTGTTCTTATTCCTTAGGCAGCTGGTTTTTCCAGGATTCAAGAGACTTTCCCCATCTGAACTTTTGAATTAAAGCTTTAAAGTTCTCACGGCAATGTTTGCCATGAACCTAAATCTTCGGCCTAAACGAGCCCTATTTACTGTCTCGCTCAGGCTGGGACCCAGTCCGCAGTGGCGAGGAGTGATGGGTTTACAACAGTAGTTTCCCCTCATCTCAGTGTGCTTTCCGTTTGCGTTTCTAGCCATTCTAGCGGACTCTCTTTCATGACTGTGAAGACCGGCCCTCTGAGTTCTGGAGTGATTTTACTGTGTATTTACAGCACTCCTGGGGACGGGGGTTGGGGAGAGTCTGCACAGAGCACACCGTGCCCAGTTGTTTCAGAAACCACTGAACTTGGGCCTTGCAGGAGTGGCGTGGGCTGCCCTGTGACGGTGAAACCTGCCCTTCACCCCCGCGGTGCCAGCCTCGGCCCACCAGGAGCAGCACCCTTCTCGCGTTCCCGCTGGCCGCGGGCGGGGCGGAGCCCGTGGCTAACCGCGGCTCTGCAAGCATGGGGACCCACTGAAGGTCCTCCCCAGGAGCCCTGGGCAGAGCACCTGGCTCGGCCTCCCCACCGCCTCCGGCTCTGCCCTGGTCTCTCCTGGCCCCACAGCTTCCCGGGTTCCCTCCCATCTCTCTGTCCTTGGGGGCGCTCACAGGCCAAGGGGCCACGACACGACCAGGGCAGCTGCTGCAGCTCGGCCGAGGGAGAAGCCTGGGCGGGACGGCCTGAGCAGTGGCCGGGAGTTCACACTCTTGGGGCTTCGGGGGCCTGTGAGGGCTTCCGCCCGATGCTGGCTCACGCGGAGAACCGTGGAGTGTCTTGGGCAGAGCAGTATATGATCCGATACGTATGTTACAAGATCTGCGCAGCCCCCCGGGGACCGGCTGCACCAAGCCGGGCGGAGGTGGGGCGGAGGCACCAGTTTGGGAAGCCGCCTGGACACCCCAGCTGGAACCAGGACGGTGGCGCTGGGAGACGCAAGGACAGAGCACTTCGGAGAAATTTTTTTTTTTTTTAATTTTATTTTATTTATTTGACAAAGAGTGAAAGGGAACACAAGCAGGGGTAGTGGGAGAGGGAGAAGCAGGCTTCCTGCCGAGCAGGGAGCCTGATGCAGGGCTCGATCCCAGGACCCTGGGATCATGACCTGAGATGAAGGGAGACGCCCAACAACGGAGCCACCCAGCAGCCCCTTGAGAGATGTTTCTAAGTAGACACAGCGTGTTTGGTGACAGCATGGAGGCAAGTGTGAGAAAGCACAGTGTCGGGAAGCCTCAGCCACTGGAAGGCTGGCATCGCCGCTTACTGAGGGGAAGGGGCTGCGGAGCAGTGGGTTTGAGAGCGGGAGTCCGGAAGTTGGTCCACACATACTAAGTTTGAGATGCCAGTTAGAGCCAAGTGAGGCTGTTGATGGACATTGTGTGTGTGTGTGTGTGTGTGCAGGCGCACGCAGCATTTAGGGGATAATTACAGCTTTAAGACTAGATGAGGTCATCAAAAGAAGAGATAAGGGGTCAGCAGGAGGGTCTGGAACTCTCCCACTACGGAGGTCAGGAGAGCCAAAAAGGAGCAGGCAGTGAGATACGAGAACCGACAAGTGGCATCTCAGAAGTCAGACTGAGAAAGAACAATTGTTCCAGGTGGGAAGCCGTCCACTGCGCCATGTCGAGGACTGAGAACTGACTGTTGATTTAGACGCAGGGAATCATCGGATTCTTTGATAAGAAGAGCTTCAGTGGGGGACTGAGAATAAAAGCCTGGGTTGGGTTTATTCAAGAGAATATGGGAGCAGAGACCTTGGGCACAGTAAATATGGACCATTCTTTGAAGATCTGTAAAATAGAAGAGAACGAAACAGCCATCACGGTGGGGAGATGCCGGGTCAAGGTTTTTTTCCGTACAGCTGGGATGTAAATATAGATGTGGGTGTGTATGCGGCTGCTGGCGGTGACTCCGGAGAGTGAACATTCTGGAGAAAGAGGAAGAGTTGCTGACTGCCATCCTTAGTTAGGCCAGAGAAGAGGTCCCGTGTAGAGGGGCCGGCCTTGAAGAGGAGCACAGAGGTTTCCTGTGGGGACTGGGGAAGTTCTTTGCTGCTTGCTTCTGCTTTCTCAGTGAAATAGGAAGCACGGTGTTCGGGGGAGGGTTGAGGTTAGAGAGGAAGATGTGAAAGTGGCAAAGTAGATGGACTAGGGAAATGGGGAAGGATTGCTGGACAGCATTAAGAGCCCCCTTTTAAGTTAGTGGTCATGAGTTTCAGGTGAAACCAGCCTGTGGGATTGTGTCCTTTTCTCCGTCTGTGCTCCGCTGTCTTGGTGGAGATACGGGGGGTGGGGGGCAGGTACAGGATTGGGTTGAATGCACAGAGGGGAGAGAGTCAGGGGATGGGTCCAGTCATATGCCTGGGAACCAGTCTGAGTAGGACAAAACGAAGACGTGCTGAGCATGAGAGACCATAAAGAGACTGGAGGGTCAATGGATCTTTAGGTTCTGCTGCAGCTGAAGGATTGGCAAAGTCAGGGTCTTGGGGGACGTGCCCTGGAAAGACAGGAGGTGGAGTCAGAGAGTAGAGAAGCATGAGATTGTGGAGGGTGTGCTCGTATTAATAATAGGGTCTGGGGCCGTGGTTCTCAGCTATGGGTAGTTTGGCCCCGAGAAGCTGTTTCAGAGTCTGGGGACATTTTTTGATTGCCACGGCTAGAAGGGGAGAGGATGCCACTGACATCTAGTAGAGGTCAGGGTCAGTGCTAAACACCCTGTTCTGCAGGGGACAGCCCCTGAGCAGGGAGCAGGGCAGCCCAGTTTTCAGCAGGGCCAAAGCCCTGGCCTAGGGAAGGATGTGGGAATGAGCGGCTGCGATAGGCCTGAGGATAAGATCACAGGGAAAGAGAAGATAAACAAAGAGGCTGGGGCTTTGGAAGGTTCATTTTACGACTAATGGGATCTCCAAGAGCTGGGGCAAGGGTAATGCTGCTGAGAACGAGTGAGCCAGGGATGAGAGGATGTTAACTAGGTCTGTATGGAGCCATTTTATTTTATTTTATTGGAACTGCTGATTGGCCAGAGTTGGAATTCCTAATCCTGGCTGTAAGAGCTTCCTGTCCTAATCAGCCAAAGAGTGACCTTTTTTTTAAGTCACTTGTTCATTAACAAGTGATATCATTAAGTCTGTCTTGGATTGTCTAAAAGCCACTTGGGGATTTGGTTTGTCTTTATGGTCAAAATTCAGTGACTGTAAACTCGGACCCTTGGCCCAGTTCCATCTCTAAATAACCTCTCAGGTGTCAGATTTTGCAAGCCAGCCTTGAGGCAGGGATCTGGCCAAAGAAAACCCTTGAGGAGACTTTTATTAATTGGCGTTGTAGACTGGCTTCCCTTGCTATCAACCAGTGCCGCTTCCTGGGATAACCTGGTCCAATGGCCTGGCCTTGTGCTTTGTCCTTCATTTTGAACTCCGATGCCTTGGCGTGCTTTCCTGCCTACCCACGATGGCAGGGAACGTCTTTTGTTTGCTTCTTGTTTGAAAGAAGGGCTTGTTTTGAGGTTTGGACCACAAATAATAATCCATTGTTCTCTATAATAATAATCCACCCTCCTTAGCAGAAAAAGTCTGCTTGGTGCAGTGTGGCTATCAGTTTATTTAAGAGAATAGCCAAAAGTGCCCATTGTGTCCTGAGAATAAACATTTGGAAGACGGTTGGGAGGACTGGGGGAGGACTTGTTCTCCTCGGCCGAGAGCCGTGGTTAAGACCTCAGGAGGAAAACGTTCTGCGCATGATCGTCAGGCCTGGCTGGTAGACAGTGCCCTTCCCTGTTGTGCTCATCTATTACATTCGAAGAAGAAACGGGACACTGAGGGTACGGATTTTTCCCAAACTGTGTCCTTAAAAAATATCTTTATTTGGAAGATAATCTTTTCTATGTAGGCTTTAATTGGTTTCATTTTTAGGCTAAATTATTTTCTTTGTAACCTTCATTTGATCCATGAACATGTCTTTTTTGAGTGAAGATTATTTTATTTTTGCAGCAGTCCTTAAAATTCTTGCAGTTGGCTCTGCTTACAGATTTGAAAAAAGGAGCTATTTTTATATTATAAGTGATAGACATTTTAACGACTATTTCTGGGCTTAGGCTAACTGCATGAACTCAGTGGGTGAAGTGAAAATATGACCCAGGGTGCGCAGCTGGTTCTTCTATGGCACACGGAAACTAGCAGTAGATACGGTTTCACTAAGGAAAGCAGAATGTGTTGTGCATATTTTCGCCTTAAATCCCTTAAAGGAAATTTCGGGTCAGTTAAACAATAAACTTGGCTTTTTTTTTTTTTAAAGATTTTATTTATTTATTTTTGCTGGAGAGGGAGAGAGAGCACGTGTCCACAGTGGAGGAGGGGCTGCAGGGAGGGGCAGAGGGAGAAGCAGGCTCTTCAAGGCTGGCTCGGGCCTCCGGCCCAGCGGAAGGCAGATGCTTCACTTTCTGGGCCACACAGGGGGCCCTGGCTTTTTTTTTTTTTTTTTTTTTTAAGATTTATTTGTTTATTATAGTGCAGGGAAGGGGAGGGGCAGAGGGAGAGACAAAAACAATCTCAAGCAGAGTCCCCACCGATTGCGGGGTCCAGTGGGATTCTGAGATTCTGAGACCCTGACCTGAGCTGAGCTCCGGTCCAGTGCTTAATGACTGCCACCCACGTGTTCTTAATATGGCTCTCAATGAACCGATACTGTACCCAGAATAGTTTGAATTACATTAAATATAGAAGATGAGAAAAGTTTAGTGTGATCGCAGTTGAAATTTAACAGGTAGAACTGTTTAAAGAAGTGGAAAAAAACATGCCCTCAACATTATTAAAAATAGACCATCAGGGAAGCAACCAAGATGTCCTTCAGGAGGTAAAGACCCATAAATAATATCCATTATTCAGCAATAAAAAGAAATGAGCTCTCTTGCTATAAATGACATGGAAGAAACTTAAATATTACTAAGTGATAGCAGCTAATTTGAAAAGGCTACATTTGGGGGCGCCTGGGTGGCTCAGTGGGTTAAGCCTCTGCCTTCGGCTCAGGTCATGATCCCAGGGTCCTGGGATCGAGCCCTTGCATCGGGCTCTCCCCTTGGCGGGGAACCTGCTTCCCCCTCTCTCTGCCTGCCTCTCTGCCTACTTGTGATCTCTGTCTGTCAAATAAATAAATCCTTTAAAAAAAAAAAGAAAAGGCTACATTTGCTCTATGATTCCAACCACATAATGGTCTGGCAAAGGCAAAGAAACAGTAGAAAAAATCAGTGGTTACCAGGGGCCTGGGGCAGGGAGGAGAGGAGGGAACAGGCAGGACATGGAGTTTAGGGCAGTAGAATGATTCTGTGTTTGACTGTAATAGTGGATACATTGTCAAAACCCATGATACGGATAGCACAGAGTGAGCCTTAATATAAAGGGTGGGATTTAGTTAACAATATTGACTCATCAGTGGTCCAGTGTATTACACTAACAAAAGATGTTACTAATAGGGAAACTTGGAGGGGGCGAGGGAGTGAGGGAAGAGATGGGAACCCTCTGCTTCCTGCTCGTCGTTTCTGTAACCCTAAGACTGCTCTAAGAAATAAAGTCTGGTTAATTTAATAATATATATATATATATATATATATATATAATTTTATTTATTTGACAGAGATCACAAGTAGGCAGAGAAGCAGGCAGCGAGAGGAGGAAACAGGCCCCCCGCTGAGCAGAGAGCCCGATGCAGGGCTCGATTCCAGGACCCTAAGATCATGACCTGAGCCAAAGGCAGAGGCTTCACCCACTGAGCCACCCGGGTGCCCCAAGTCTGGTTAATTTGAAAGAAAACATAGACATTAGGTATAGCTGAATAGTGAAAATATCTTCTTGCTGAAAAGCAGGAACAAAGTCCTGGGCGGTCAGCAGTTTGCCCTGCTTGTGGGCAGTACCTGGCGGTGGGACATTCTGCCAGACGCGCGTAGTACACGACAGCCGCAGATGTGCGGCAGACTTCGAGTGACTCTCGTGGTCTTTGCGTCTGTCCTCATAGGTCAGCGCGTGGTGTTCGCTAAGCCCGACTCAGGCTCTCTTTGGTCTTCTCTCTCCAGTGACCACTGGCGTGCCAGCCTTGGAGGTGTATACGCCAAAGGAAATCTTCGTGGCAAATGGGACACAAGGGAAGCTGACTTGCAAGTTCAAGTCCGCTAACACCACGGGCACGTCGACCTCGGTCTCCTGGAGCTTCCAGCCAGAGGGGACCGACACCACTGTGTCGGTAGGCATGCTCACGTCCTCCTCCCGAGCCTCCCTCCCCGCTTCTCCCCTGCTGTCCTGTCGTGAATGTACGTTCTTCCGATGGCTGGTTTGCTTCCCAAAGCACTGTGTTGACACTCAGATTCCAGGGCCCTTCTCTTGCTTCAAGTTCTCCGGGAAGAAATAAGTTCGGCGTCCTTGAAATGCAGTGCTTTCCTTGGCCTTGCGCAGATGGTCCGCCCCGCTCACCAGCCCTGTTCTCCTCCATCACATCCCCTTATGGGATTTCTCTTCCATGGAGCAGCTTCCAGTCAACCCTGCTGACCAATCCTGGTTGATCCTCCCCATTTCAACTTTCATTTGCCCCATTTTTATTTGTATTTCTTTGAACTCTTCCTGTTTTACACACACACACACACACACACACACACACACACACACACTCTCCTTTCTGATTTAAGTATGAGGGTTTTTATGTAGAATCCGTCTGCTTCCGCAGCAGTCGTGGGCCTTCCTGTGCAGTGGGTCCTGAGTTGTGTGCTCTCACTCTGGAATAATTGGGGGTAGGAATGGTCCCAGGGGGGATTTCAGACTGAGGTGAGCGGCCAAACAGATGAGCGCCAGAGAGCTGACAGGAAGGTTCGTCTGTCAGCAGCCGAGTGCGGGCCAAGCAGTGTGGTGATTCCATGTGGATGGACCATCTGGTTCTTTTCTTAATGTACTTTTAAAACATTTTATTTATTTATTTGAGAGAGAGCATATAAGAGAGCACAAGCAGGGGGAGGGTCAGAGGCAGAGGGAGAAGCAGACTCCCCCCGGGGCTCCATCCCAGGACCCTGAGATCATGACCTGAGCCGGAGGCAGATGCTTAACCCACTGAGCCCTCCCGGCACTCTGGCCCCCCTGATTCATGTCTGCAAGATGGGGACGAGCAGCCCTCCCCCTGGGGCTGCTGTGAGGGTCGCAGAGGATTGTCACGTCAAGTGCTTGGGACCGTGTCTGGCTCCTGAGGGGCTAATGTGCACAGTTTGTCCTGTTTCTGTGGTTCCATCTGCACATGGACATGCTCTAGCAGGTCTCCCTTTTCAGTGTGTCAGTACTCAGCAGGGACAGAGTCTGCTGCTTCTCTCTAAGATAAATTCTGCATGATGATGGGTTACATCCCTGAGCACCCTCTGGAGGCTGTGCCCCTCGCACACCCGTCTTATCACCTCCTCACCCTCACGAGGAACATGTTTGTTTCCCACTGCAGACTTGGGGGGCATGGGAAACTGCTCAGAGGGTCATGACCTACCCCATGTCACACCATACAGGCGGGAATTGTTCAAACCCTGTTTTGTTGCCCTCTGGTTGCTCTGTTATTTCCACTATGTCTCCCCTCACTCAGAGGGAAACATTTGTGGTTTTTTTGTTTGTTTGTTTTGTTTTTAAAGATTTTATTTATTTATTTGACAGACAGAGATCACAAGTAGGCAGACAGGCAGGCAGAGAGGAGGAAGCAAGCTCCCCGCTGAGCAGAGAGCCCAATGTGGGGCTCGATCCTGGGATCCTGGGATCATGACCTGCGCCAAAGGCAGAGGCTTAACCCACTGAGCCACCCAGGCGGCCCGAGGGAAACATTTGTTTATAATGTTTACTGTCTCTAGGCTTTAGGGATTCTTCAAGCTGTGTCTCTCAGTGTTTTTATTCATTATCCCCTTCCTACGGAGTGTCTTTGAAATATGCTTTCCTAATTTCTGTCCCCCTTCTATGAAATTTTAAGACCACAGATACACTGTTAAATCTGTGTTTTATATGTAAAAAAGAGTAAGATTTTTTTCTTATTGTTCTCTGTCCTCAGAGCCAGTATTTGCCCCCCGCGGTGAGAGGTGTCACCCCTGTTGAGAACGCATGGTTTAGAAGCTCTAGAAGCTGCTATTTGGTCATCTGTGGAAGTGGAGAGTGTCTTTTTTTTTTTTTAAACGGAGAGTCTTTGGGCAAAAAATATCCCCTTGATGCCTTTCCTGAAAGAACAGAGTGACTGCCTGTCCATTACCTCTAGATCATGAGCTCCTGAGGGTCTCCTTTGGGAACTGGCGGTGTGTATAGAGATGACTGGAGCCCCGGGAATAAAACTTTAGCCTGAGTGGCTTCCCTTCCCGACATGCGATGTCGGGAAAGCTACATGTTCACTGTTGAATTAAGTCTCCAAAACAAGACCTGTTGCTCCAGGTTGGAATATATCGCACCTGACTTCCAAATCCTTAAGTGGACCTATGTCTTCCGGGATTTTCATAAAAAAGGAAGACGGCCTGGATGTTATGCCAGAGAAGGAAGGCAGGCTGAGGTCAAGTCCACGCGTGCAGAGGTTAGCTAACTTACTCTCTGGGTACAGCTGGGGTGACTCTCCGTGAGTTTGCATAGGAGTGACTGAGGGCAGGAGTCGTGCGGGCGACCGGGGGACGTGGTCTGCATCTTCATGGGAACATGGCCTCGGTGCAAAAGATGCTTCCCACAGATGCAAAATTTAGCACACATAAGTTTACTCAAATGAGTCCAAACCTGTGAGGGTTTAGTCTTCAGTAAGAGTGGGTGTGAGGGGCATCGTCCAGTCCACGGGAAATAAAACCTCACCAGGAAGACACCCAGTGGTAATAACTTTCTCTCAAAAAGTTGGCGCCATTTATGCTCGAGGCAGTCTTGTCAAGTGGCTTCCAGCAAGTCTACAAGGCTTATTGTGAAGAACGTGCTGGGTTTTCATTAGTGTATTTAGCGGATCAGTTTATACTTACACAGCAACCTGATCACAGGCAATTCCTGAACGCTTAGCTGTTGATACAAGATCTTTTAACTCAAAGGCATCAGAATACGTTTAATAAGATGAGCTGGTTGCTTTGGTTTTTATAGGTTTCCCCTGGCCCACTGCCATCCCACCAGGGAGTAAGGAGAAAAAGCTGCTTGGGTCGAAGCCCAGGATCAGGAGAGACCCCCGGCCCCTAGACCGTACCCAGTTTCCAAGGTGCTGGGCTTGACAAGGTTTCTTTGAGAAATGAGTTCCTTTGCTAAAAAGCTGGTGTGAGGAAAGTTAGCTGAAGGCTGGTCTTCGAAGAGAAGTGAGGACAGCGGGGTGTCTGGGCTTCCTCTCATGCACCTGTAACATTTCCCTGGGAAACCAGTACGTAAGAGGGAGAAGCCCGTCAGATTAACTTAACTGCTCTGTGATATTTAGGCTTTACCTGTTTCAGGGCTTTCTAGAACTAAGTGGTAAACTTTGTGAATTCAGACGGAAACCTTTGGATTCACAGTCTCCATCATGGGTGTGGTCACTGCCTCTGAAGGGTCAGATGGTCCTAACTTTGACTTTGGGTCCACCCCCTGTTGTCACTGTGACCTTGAACAGATGGCCTCTTTGAGTCTCCTTTTCCTTATGTATGAAGAATGGGCAGTAATCACTCCACCGGTGGCATATTGAGAAGATTTGAGATGATACACGAGTTTATGGCTTCAGCTGAAATAGGTTCGATCCCCGTGCTTTCTAAACGCTGGTCTGGCTTCTGTCCCATAGCTCACTTGTCATATGGAGTTGTATGCCTTCCTCTATGAAGTCTTCGCCCATTACGGAGTATGGGGTGCCTGCCTGTGAGGAGAGCTCATGTGTCTTTTTTTTCTGGTTGCAGTTTTTCCACTACTCCCAAGGGCAAGTGTATCCTGGGAATTACCCACCATTTAAGGACAGGACCAGCTGGGCTGGAGACCTGGACAAGAAAGACGCGTCCATCAACATAGAAAATATGCAGTTTATCCACAACGGCACCTATATTTGTGACGTCAAAAACCCTCCTGACATTGTTGCCCAGCCGGGACACATTAGGCTCTATGTCGTAGAGAAAGGTACTTCCCTGAGCGTTCTGGCAGTGGTAACACAGTCCCCTTTGTCTCAGGTTCAGTTGAAGAGCAGGAGTGACATTTCCAAGAATGTGTGTCTGCAGTTAGGTGCCCTGCCCCCATGTACCTACGGCTGTGAGGTCAGAGAGCCCCTGCTTCCCCGGCTGCTTGAGCCAGGTTCCGCATCCGTACCCTTGGGGCCCGCTCACCCAAATTCAGGAACGTCCTTCTTCAGTATTAATTGGAAGTAAGACCGAACTCACCGTGGGTGGAAGGGGTGGGCGGTGGGAAGGAAGGTGAGTACGGCTTCCATGTCCTTCGAGGGAGAGTTTCCACATTTGCAAAAGCAGGACAGTGTTTTCCTTCCCTTTCTTGGAAAATACGCAGGAAATGCAGGTTCTGGCGTCTCCCTTTGAGACAAAGTCTGCTTTGTTGGGGAGGAAATTGAGGTAAATTCACAGCCCTGGAATTTCTCTGGCTTTAGAGCATCGGGAGGGAGGGCTGTGTGGCAGACGTGCTATGCTCTGTAGCGCATCCTTCACCCGTGAGCGTGTGCACGTCGTCAGTCAGACGCCAGGAGCTCGTGATGCGGACACTACAGAGGACGTGGAAGCCGCTAAAGCACTCACTTACTGATTTAATAAAATCCTGCTTCTCTTGGTAGCAAAGTACCTTAAAATGATTTTGTTCTTTCTCTCCAGAGGTCTTGCCCGTGTTTCCAGTTTGGGTGGTGGTGGGGATAGTTACTGCTGTGGTCCTGGGTCTCACTCTGCTCATCAGCATGACCCTGGCTGTCCTCTATAGAAGGAGAAACTCTAAACGGGATTATATTGGGTAAGAAACGGTGCTCGGGGCGGGGGCGGGGCGGGGGAGAGGATGGGGGAAGGGAAGGAATTTAAAAAACGTGAATTTTTTGTGGAGAAAGAATGGTGAAGTATTAGCTACTGTTTGCTTTCACATCGGAGTGGGGGAGTGTGTCCCGCAGGGGCCAGCAGAGCTCGGAGGCCTGTGGGTGAGCGCGGGCTGTGGCCTCCGCCCCACTCCAGAAGGCCCGTCCTGGGTCCGGCGATGGGCACGGCCGTCGGCAGCCCCCCGACCACAGTTAGGACTGCGAGACCACGCACGTTCCTTTCCCGCTCTGAGTGTGGTTTGAGTCTCTGGTAGTGGTCTCACGAGGCTCTCCTTTGCAGTTAGGTGAATATGAAACCCTAGTCCCAGAGCGCGGCGCTGACAGCCGCAGCGGCTGTGACGTGAGGGCTTTCCCGCTCTTCCTGCTTCGTGAGCGGTTTTACTGCTGTGCTCATTCTCGAATGCACGGCTGCACCCTCGAAACTGGGCTAGTGAGAGCTGAACCGCAGAGTGTACCAGCAATAAAGAGAAGTAGATTGTCTTTTTGTTTATGGCTTCGGAAAGAGAGTACCTCGGAGCAGAGGGTGCGTGTCTAACTGAAGGACTTCTCCCTGGCTCCAGCTGGCCGGCCAGCCCACGCACGCTAGGTAGGACTCCCAGGGTAAGACCGAGCGAGGCCGGGTTCAGGCAGCAGTGCGAGCCGGGCCCCCTGTGCGCAGGCTTGCCAGCAACAGCCTGAATCAGGGATTGTGCTCCGAGAGGATGGCGTGCCCTGGACCCCCGTGCTGCTGGTGGTAGGAACCCGGGCTCCGCTGCTCTGGTCTTTAGGAGTGCCGTGTTCTAACAAGTTTGAGTGCTCAAATTCAGATCTTGTTTGCTTGGAATGCTCTGTCCTGCTGACTCTGTCTTCCCCTTTGCATGGTGAGTGCTTTACGAAGACCTGTAACTAGAGGGCTGGTTTTCCACGTGAGACTAACGGCGGGTGGTGACATGCCTGGGTCTGTAGCTCTTGCTTTGGGGCTCAGAAGGGGGCAGAACTGTGCCTTAGAATCCTGCATGGCATCGTGAATGCTGCTTTTCTTCTGACTGTGGTTTTTTCCTCCCCTGCTTTTTCTGCCGTGGTGTGCCGGGATCAGATCCTGCTCATCTGCCACTTCCTAAGAAAAGCTGACATAGACGACACCCTGGGACTGTGGCAGGGCTGGGGTCCTCTTCCACTCCCACTAGACACATGGTAACCAATCACACTGCCCGTTGCTGTTAACATGACGTGTGTGCGTTCCGCCCCTCGCCCTTGTCGACAGCTAACCCGCTAGCTCTGAGCTAACCCAGCAGTTACTACAGTTTGTCCACGGATGCGTCCTGTGTTTGCACAGGCCCCTTGTCGAGTGTGCCATCCCCGGAACCTGGGTTGTCAGGGTTCCTAGAGGGTTTGTGCATCGGAGTATGTATGTTCTTCGTGTGCGTGTGCGTCACTGTTCCTAGAGGGTTTGTGCATCGGAGTATGTATGTTCTTCGTGTGCGTGTGCGTGTGCATCTCTGTTCCTAGAGGGTTTGTGCATCGGAGTATGTATGTTCTTCGTGTGCGTGTGCGTCACTGTTCCTAGAGGGCTTGTGCATCGGAGTATGTATGTTCTGCGTGTGCATCGCTGTTCCTAGAGGGCTTGTGCATCGGAGTATGTATGTTCTTCGTGTGCGTGTGCGTCACTGTTCCTAGAGGGCTTGTGCATCGGAGTATGTATGTTCTGCGTGTGCATCGCTGTTCCTAGAGGGCTTGTGCATCGGAGTATGTATGTTCTGCGTGTGCATCGCTGTTCCTAGAGGGCTTGTGCCTCGGAGTATGTATGTTCTTCGTGTGCGTGTGCGTGTGCGTCACTGTTCCTAGAGGGCTTGTGCATCGGAGTATGTATGTTCTTCGTGTGGCGTGTGCGTGTGTGTCACTGTTCCTAGAGGGTTTGTGCATCGGAGTATGTATGTTCTTCGTGTGGCGTGTGCGTGTGTGTCACTGTTCCTAGAGGGTTTGTGCATCGGAGTATGTATGTTCTTCGTGTGCGTGTGCGTCACTGTTCCTAGAGGGCTTGTGCATCGGAGTATGTATGTTCTGCGTGTGCATCGCTGTTCCTAGAGGGCTTGTGCATCGGAGTATGTATGTTCTGCGTGTGCATCGCTGTTCCTAGAGGGCTTGTGCCTCGGAGTATGTATGTTCTTCGTGTGCGTGTGCGTGTGCGTCACTGTTCCTAGAGGGCTTGTGCATCGGAGTATGTATGTTCTTCGAATGGCGTGTGCGTGTGTGTCACTGTTCCTAGAGGGTTTGTGCATCGGAGTATGTATGTTCTTCGTGTGCGTGTGCGTGTGTGTCACTGTTCCTAGAGGGTTTGTGCATCGGAGTATGTATGTTCTTTGTGTGGCGTGTGCGTGTGCATCTCTGTTCCTAGAGGGTTTGTGCATCGGAGTATGTATGTTCTTCGTGTGCGTGTGCGTCACTGTTCCTAGAGGGCTTGTGCATCGGAGTATGTATGTTCTGCGTGTGCATCGCTGTTCCTAAGGGCTTGTGCATCGGAGTATGTATGTTCTGCGTGTGCGTGTGCGTGTGCGTCGCTGTTCCTAGAGGGCTTGTGCATCGGAGTATGTATGTTCTTCGTGTGCGTGTGCGTGTGTGTGTGCGTCACTGTTCCTAGAGGGTTTGTGCATCGGAGTATGTATGTTCTTCGTGTGTGTGTGCGTCACTGTTCCTAGAGGGTTTGTGCATCGGAGTATGTATGTTCTTCGTGTGCGTCGCTGTTCCTAGAGGGCTTGTGCATCGGAGTATGTATGTTCTTCGTGTGCGTGTGCGTGTGCGTCACTGTTCCTAGAGGGTTTGTGCATCGGAGTATGTATGTTCTTCGTGTGCGTGTGCGTGTGCGTCTCTGTTCCTAGAGGGTTTGTGCATCGGAGTATGTATGTTCTTCGTGTGCGTGTGCGTCACTGTTCCTAGAGGGTTTGTGCATCGGAGTATGTATGTTCTGCGTGTGCGTGTGCGTGTGCGTCGCTGTTCCTAGAGGGTTTGTGCATCGGAGTGTGTATGTTCTTCGTGTGCGTGTGCGTGTGCGTGTGCGTCACTGTTCCTAGAGGGCTTGTGCATCGGAGTATGTATGTTCTGCGTGTGCGTGTGCGTCACTGTTCCTAGAGGGTTTGTGCATCGGAGTATGTATGTTCTGCGTGTGCGTGTGCGTGTGCGTCGCTGTTCCTAGAGGGTTTGTGCATTGGAGTATGTATGTTCTTTGTGTGGCGTGTGCGTGTGCGTGTGCATCTCTGTTCCTAGAGGGTTTGTGCATCGGAGTATGTATGTTCTTCGTGTGCGTGTGCGTGTGCGTCACTGTTCCTAGAGGGTTTGTGCATCGGAGTATGTATGTTCTTTGTGTGCGTGTGCATGTGTGTCACTGTTCCTAGAGGGTTTGTGCATCGGAGTATGTATGTTCTTCGTGTGCGTGTGCGTGTGCGTCACTGTTCCTAGAGGGTTTGTGCATCGGAGTATGTATGTTCTTTGTGTGCGTGTGCATGTGTGTCACTGTTCCTAGAGGGCTTGTGCATCGGAGTATGTATGTTCTGCGTGTGTGTGTGCGTCGCTGTTCTCTCATATGTGAACTGCGGTGTTGGTGATCGAGACCCTTTTTGTATCAGATCCCCGACCATTTTGGTTTGGGGTCAGAGCTCAGAGCTTCCTGTTTCGGAGAAGACGCCGTTCCCAGAGCACAGTGTCGCTCTGGTCTTAGTAACCACACTTGAATGTGACACCCCCCACCCCACCCCACACCTCCGGACTCCTGAGAGTTGCTTTAAAAAATGCATCATAAAGGACTTAAGCTCCGACAAGTACCATTAGAGAATCCCTAATGAGTCTCCTCCTGCAGTCACTCTGCCTTTATTTATGAGGTAATGCTTATTCTGAAAGACCCCCAGAGGCCTGACCAAGTTCAGCCTGTGTGATGTGACATCCCAGTTTCTTAGTGTTCGTGACCTCCTGGGTTCTCTTTGGTTGGGCTGCAGCCTTCGTGGGGAAACTGAGTCTGGGGAGCTACGGGGCAGAAGGAAGGAGACGCACCTGGGTGCAGGTCTGTGACTTCTGGAGCACACTCAGCAGAGGTCTGCCTCGAGCCAGTGACAGGAAGGCTTGGCTTGCTCACCGAGGGGGATGATAGCAGAGGGAAGACACAGAGCGGCGGAAGCATAAGTGACCCCGAGAGCTGGAGCCCCCTCAGCAGGTAGCGTGATTGCAATGTAGGGCCAAGAGGTTGCACCACGCTGGTTTCTGTGCACACACAGTGGGTTCATCGACTTGAGAGAAGTAGTGTCAGGGATGAGAAATAGCCTCGAGTCTGTGACCATTTTGACCCTCATCGTTCTGTTGTGTTGTGTTTTATCTGCTGCTTCATCTTGTCATCATTTGCCCATCTATATATTTTTTCCATTTATTTTCTTTATTTTCTTTTTTTTTTTTTTTTACATTTGTTCTCCAAACTGCCAACTCACCAGCTGCAGTACATCAGAGAGCGCGTCACCACTGAAGGAGGCTCCACGGAAGTCGCCCTCCGACGCAGAGGGTCTGGTAAAGAGCCTGCCTTCCGGATCCCACCAGGTAACGGCTGGTTGCAGCTCTGCCCCCCGCTCTGCGCCCTGCCACTTTCCTGGTGCAGGAAACAGTACTGAGCCCTGCGGCAGGAAAGAGAGCAACCCGGGAAGGGGGAAGCAAGAGCTGGCTGAGGAGGGCCACGGGAACGCATGCAGAAGAATCCGGCCCGCAAAGGGTTCCACCGTTTGGATTGTACTAGCCATGCCGCTCCTCTCGGCCCAATGAAATTAGGGGACGGCTTCGTCAGATGTAATTCCTTAACTGCTTAAGGAAACAAGTCTAGTGAACTAAATTATGCGTTGAGGCACCTGCAAGACAAGGAATTAGCAGGAAAAAGTGATATTCTTGGTATTAAAATAAAACGGGAACCGTTTTTTTTGTATGAGTTCTCTAGAAGAATCTGAAAGTAAAGATGTGTCTGAGTAACCGGTAAGCTCAATGAATGGGGAGCGGCGTGGATGTGGACTTCGTATCGAAAGCACAGAGAAGTAACTGTGATTTGGAACTCAGCATGGAATCTAGTGTCGTGCTTGATAATGTGTTTCGGCTGCGTTGTTGGGACTCTAACTGCAGCGCGGCAGAAATTCCAGAGCTTAGGACCAATTCTGTCCTTCTGGGGTAGAAAGCATTCTAAGGAATTTGGCCAATTCCAGTTCTTCCCTGAGGTCTTTTGGAGCTCCGATGGATTTAAAGGGAACTGAAGGACAGAATGACAGTGTTCTGTGGAGGGTGATACTCGTGCTCTTTTTCTTTTTTTCCTTTTTTTAAAAATTAATTAATTTTTTAAAAAATAAACATATAATGTATTTTTATCCCCAGGGGTACAGGTCTGTGAATCGCCAGGTTTACACATTTCACAGCACTCATCTTTTTTTTTTTTTTTTTTAAGATTTTTTTTATTTCTTTATTTAACAGAGAAAGAGAGCACAAATAGGCAGAAGCAGGCAGAGAGAGAGGGGGAAGCAGGCTCCCTGCTGTGCAGAGAGCCCGATGTGGGGCTCGATCCCAGGACCCTGAGACCATGACCCGAGCCGAAGGCGGAGGCTTAACCCACTGAGCCACCCAGGTGCCCCTCCATGCTCTTATTCCACAGCTTTTACCGAGGCACTGTGATGGTCGCTCCCTAAAAACACACACCCGGCAGTTCACAGAATTGGGCCTAGAACTCAGGTTCTAGCACATTCTCTGTCATATCATAGCATCAGGGCTCATGACTAATCCCTAGTCTGTCTGTCTCTCTCAGAGAATATACTATGTCTCAGATACTTCAGCTCACTAATTTGGGTTGCAGATGGGAATAGGGTTATGAATAAAGGCTTGAGAGTTCGGCATAACATCTGAAGAAGGCTTGGAAACTTTTTCTTCTGCTTGAAGTGCTGTGGGCATTGCTTACCTGTTCAAAACAAACAAGGAAATAAAAACCAGAATGGTGTTTGGACATTGGAAAATGAAACAGCACAGTGTGGTACTGTGATCCCTGAGAGAAAGGACACAAATAAGAGGAGCCCTGTGACTCTCTGAGCTTACTGCTTCGAGGCAGTTCCCAGACGGCAGGGCTGGGAGGGGAAGCAAAACAGAATTCAGTTGTCTCAGTGAGTTGAGGAGCAGAAGTCAGTGTTTGGGGAGGCCAAGGTGTCTAGGATTTATGAAGCAAAGTACCAGAGAAGAAGAAACCACAGAGAAAAAGAAATGTGCAGTGGTGGGACTCCGTTGAGCCTTGTCCTGAGTAGAGATTTTAGCTTGCATGGGAGAAAACACCCTCCAGTCAGAGAAAGAGCCACTCAAAAAGCAGCAACTGTTTGTGTTCCTAAAGGCCAGAATGCAGAGACCTGGTGTTACACAGAGCTTTGGTTGCAGTCCTCACAATTGGTCATGCCTTAGTAATAGAGCTAGTGCAGCACCCGCATGTGGACACCGTGGGCCCACCGTAACAAAGCTTCAAAGGAGGCCTTTGAAGAATCAGACTAAAGTGAAAGTATTTTAGCTGCATGCCAGAACAAAAATCCAACACTCTTTACAAGAATACAACAAAATCCAGCACCCAGCAATGCAGAGTTTACGATGTCTAGCACCAATCAAAAATTACCACACATACAGAGAAGCAGGAAGATAATAACATAACTAGGAGAAAAGCCAATCAATAGAAACAAAACGAGAAATGACAGACAATGGACATGGAACCAGGACTTTTAAACAAGCATGAAAATCTTAGAAATAACCTTAATGATGTAAAGGAAACCTTGACATAATGAAACAAATATAAAAAAGACCAAAACGGGGTGGGGGGTGGGGCGTAAACAACAGCAGCAGCATTTGATGGCATAACCCAAAGAAGAAAAGATCAGAAAGCTCGAAGACAGCAATAGAAACTGCCCAAAATGAAGCATGAAGAGAAGGTTCACCAGAGGAGATGGGCCACATCTGACTAGAGTCAGAAAAGGGAAGGAAAGAGAAGAGAATAAGGAAAAAAATTACATAATAGCCGAATGCTTTCCATTCTTTTAACTATTTCTTCTGGTATTTATCTTCATGTTTCTAAACAACTTTATTATATTACTATTTCTAGATTCTTCACTTTTAGATATTATCTCCCAACTCCATACTATGGAAAATGAAAATATGCATTTCTTTTTCTCCCAGTCTTTTTTCCTAACACACATTCTGTACACATACGTACACACAGGCCTTTTCCTGATGTGGTTATGTCACTCTATTTAGGTATATTTCAGAGCTGTGTGTACCTTTTTTCCCCCCACCATTGTACCACATATATTTGCTTCCTTTTATAATTTTTCATTTTTCATGGAGTCAGTATTTGCCTTGTTTTTTATTTGCAGTTTTCTAAGTACGCATGTATGTATGTATGTATGTATGTATTTCAAAAATTTTATTTACTCATTTGAGAGAGAACAGGGGCAGGAGGAGAGGGAGAAGCAGGCTCCCTGGAACCCAACTCAGGGCTCATTCCCAGGCCCCTGGGATCATGACCTGAGCTGGAGGCAGACACTTAACTGACTGAGCCATGCAGGTGCCCCTTTGTTAATAATTTTCAAAAGCTTTTTCTTACTCTATCGCTATAACATCCTGTACTTGTTTTCATGGATGCATTTTCTTCTCTCTGCACATATCATTTTTTCATATATTTTATGTGATTTTTTTTAAATGTTTTCTTCTGTCACTTGATTTTGCTGTTTCTTTTCAGTTACCTTTTTCTCTTATCGTTTCTTTGATGTTAGAAGCTTTACTCAAACGCTTAGTCACCCCTGGTTACCCATTGATAGTGAAGGTGCTCAGATCTGACCCGAAGCTGCTTGTGTAGGGACAGAGCTTCCTCAGTCATGGGCTTCCCTGTGGGTATAAGGTGCTGCTTGTCTTCCACCGGGGACCTCTGAACCTGCTGCTGGGAGTCTTCTCTTCTTGGGTTCATCACTTTCTCCAGAAGGAAGTCCCTGCTGGGAGTGGAGCAGAGGAAGGACACACGAGGGCTCCTTGCTCTATGGGCAAACTTGCCCAGCGTGTTTGGAGGGCCGACACCTCCCCGTCCCGTGCCTGCTGGCCCTGAGTCGGAGACGACCTCCCTTCTTGCAAGTCAGCCCCCAGGGTTCTGCCCAGGCCGAAGTTGGTGAGAATCCAACCACGGTGTCGACCTATATGGGCATTTTTCAGCATCTGCAAGGTAACAGCAGACTAGCTCTGGGAGCAGAATTGGGGCATTCCTCAGTTGATTCCTGGGTGATTTCCTTTGTGCCCAGGGCAAAGCCCTGAAGGCCTCTTCTGTCCCCATCAGACTGCAAATCAGGGTTTCTGTTCAGGTGGCGTGCACCTGAGTACCCTTCATCTGACTCACTTATTTTTATCAAGTCATACTGTACCTTTTATTTTGCAGTTGTACTTGTTCAAACTGGTTTCTGCCTTACCTGTTTCTGGAACGTGCACATCGTCTGCCAGTAGGGCCAGGCTTAGACGTAGATCATGTGATTCCTAGCAGACTTCTCTCCTAGCTTTTGTTTTGTTTGGCGTTGCATCTCATGGCCATGTCAACTCACAACAGGGACTGTTCTCCGAAGGCAAAAATGTTTGCTTCCTTCACACCATAAAGTTCCCAAGTGCCATAGAGCATTAACAGGTGATCCTAGTCTGTGCTTTTTTTCCCTAAAGATTTATTTGTTCCTTTTAGAGAGAGAGAGCAGGGGGGAGGGGCAGAGAGAGAGAGAGTCTCCAGCCAGACTCCCCTCTGAGCGTGGAGCCCAACACAGGGCTCAATCTCACAATCCCAAAATCAAACGTGATGCTTACCTGACTGAGCCCTGTGCCCCCGCACCCCCCAACCCCGGGCGCCCCCGGCATGTGCTTTCATTCACCATCACTCAAGTGCCATCTTCAGGTTCCAGAGCAATGCCTCGCCGAGCATTGGAGTGTTTGATGGAAGTTGTTTTCGCCAGAACCCTTGTGACATACATTCTCCCTCAGCTTGTTCAGATGGAGGTTGTAAAGATCTTCCCAGTTTAGGGAAAACGTACTTGACCTGGTATGTTCATCTTATTAGGGAATTTATGAGATTAATTACCTTTTTTTTTTTTTTTTTTAAAGATTTTGTTTGTTTATTTGACAGAGCACAAGCAGGGCAAATTGGAGAGGGAGAAGCAGACTCCCCACCGAGCAGGGAGCCCAGTGTAGGACTTGATCCCAGGACCCAGGGATCATGACCTGAGCCGAGCAGATGCTGAACCTCCCGAGCCACCCCGGCGCCCTAGATTAATCATCTTTTATAACTTGAATGCAACCAAACATCAGGGTTTTCTTAGGAGTCTGGTCGGTCTGTCCTGGCGTGAGCTGTTCCACAGGCGCGCGGGCACTTGCCTGCAGGCCGCATAGGCTGAGCTGGGGAGATGACTGGCACCCAGACCCTGCCCGCCAAAACCTTAGGGTCTCCTGGATTATTGGGATCATTTTTAGGCTTTTCTGTGATGTCCTGAATTTTTGTTTAATCCTAATGAATATTTGGGGGGGGGGTTGTTCAGTTTTTGTTTCTTGAATACCCCAGCAAACATCCTTGAGGAGATCTTCATATTTAGATGAACTCCAAGGTAGTGTGTTAAGAATTAGTGGTATATGGGACGCCTGGGGGGCTCAGTCACTAAGCATCTGCTTCAGCTCAGGTCATGATCCAGGGTCCTGGGATCGAGCCCTGCATCGGGCTCCCTGCTCAGCGGGAAGCCCGCTTCTCCCTCTCCCACTCCCCCTGCTTGTGTTCCCTCTCTCGCTGTGTCAGTCTCTGTCGAATAAATAAAGTATTAAAAAAAAAAAAAAAAGAATTAGTGATGTGTTACAGACTGGCACTGACTTGGGTCCAGCCAGTGGTGGTGGTAACATGGGGAGAATTATTTCATCTCAGCGTCTGTTCCTCATCTCTGAAACGATGGGTTGGGGCAAGTCAATCTTCTCTTTTTTCTCTTTTTAGTTATAAGGGCCTGTGGTGCTCTGTGCTTTATAAGGATGGGATAGGCGGTTGCCCCGCACGCTGGCAGTCAGCCCGGTGAAGTGGGGGCGTGGCTAGGAATATGTGCAAATATGTGTGATTTCTTCTGGGATTTTATCATGACACGTTCCCTGATCACCAAAACCTTCCGTTTCCTACCTGCAGGCACCATCTGAGAACCTGGTAGCATTCGTAGTTACTACTGGGAGGAATAAATACGTCCATGCTATTTCATCAGAAGAGAAGGAGCAGGAGAACCTAAGGAGGAAATTTACAAAAGATGAGACGTAACGCCCAACCAAGACATTAAGTTTGCTGTTTCGTTCGTCTTGCTCTGGTCACTATTTTTGTTATAGTTGGAAGGCTTGAGTAAAAGTAGCTTTAATAGTCAGAGGTTTATTGATTCACAAGGGGTGCCAAGGAGAAGGTACTTCTGTGTTGTTTACTTCAGTGGCCCCACAGTGTCATCAACAACATAGTTCTTTCCACCATCTTCTTTTTTTTTTAAAGATTCTATTTATTTGTTCGACAGAGACTGACACAGCGAGAGAGGGAACACAAGCGGGGGGAGTGGGAGAGGGAGAAGCAGGCTCCCCGCCGAGCAGGGAGCCCAATGCCGGGCTCCATCCTGGGATCCCAGGATCATGACCCAAGCCAAGGGCAGACGCTTAAAGACTGAGCCCCCCAGACGCCCCGACCCACTGTACTCTTTCAGTCTCTGCATATTGTCTTGTTCTTGGGCTCCTTCCCGTAGCTTCCAGATGGCTGCCATGGTTTCTCCCGTGGAGAAGAGGCAGCTGGGAGAAGAGCCGACTCGCCTCCCTCGCGGTTTTTGTCATGGAGGAAAACCTTCCCTAGAAGTTCGCCCGAAGGCTTCTCTGAGTCCCATGGGGAGCGGGTCACACCCTGATGGCTCTTCCCATCCCGGTCGTTTACCTGAGTGGGTGGAGGGCGAGCAGCACACGCAGGGTGGGGTGCTCAGCAGAGGGCAAGCCGGCAGCCTGGTTGGGAAGGCGTGAGGTGGGCGCTGCTTTGAGTATCTGGCGTCGGGGATGACAAGTGAACCACTGCCTTTGGGAAGTTGAGTCTAAAATCAGTTTTGTGGGTATCTTTCCTGAACCCCGTGCTGGAGGCGGTTAATGTTCTGTGTGCTGGAGGCAGGCATCTGCCGGGACGCGGGGACACGGCAGCCTTCAAGGTGCATCAGCTCGACGGGCGCTCGGCACGGCCCTGCGTGGCTCGGTCTTCTGTGTCCCGCGTTGCGCGAGGACAAAGGGAAGCTTGCTCGGTTGCTGGGTGGCGGAGCTACTGCTCTGTCCAGATCTGTCTGGCTTGGAGGCAGCTGCTTGTTCTCTCCAGCCTGTCCCGTTCTTGTCAAGTCCGCGACACACTTGAGCCCATTGACCTCAGAGTCCCAACACGTGGCTGTGTGTCGCACTTATTTCTGGCAGGACATAAATACTGAAAAAGCTGTTTTGTGAGCGGTCGCGGAGCATGTGGTGAAAGCAGATGTGCTCTTCTGGTGCTGCCTGTGCTGACGGATGGGGTGTGACTGAGACCAGAAAGGGCCGCAGAGACCGCGGCCAGTGGACGGCAGGACAGAACACGGTAGCTTAAGTCACGCGATTGATGTGCGTTTGGGGCAACCCTTTCTCCATGAACCCTCTGCCCCGCCCTGCACCACGGTGTCTTCATATTGGAATACTTTTCATACACATGGAACTCAGGAGTAATTTTATCTCCTACCGGCACTAAAAGGAGAGACTTGAGTCAAGCAGTTTGTTTCTTGAAACATTTTCTAGTTAAAGACAATTTGTGTAGTAATTAATCGGGGAAAAATGTATCCAGAGCAACTTCTTACTCGATTATTGTAATTCTTTGTGGTAAAGCAGCCCCAGCCGCACCCCGCAGGAGGAAAGGGGAGGCTGGAGGGGCTGAGTGCCGAGATGTACGGTGGACATCCACGTCAGCACAGGTGCTGTTCCTGGTGTTGTCTTGATTCTCGAACACCCAAAATGACTCTCTTTGCGGAGGCTGAATCATCTCCACGTCCGTCTTCGTTCCCTGGGACTTGCGTGTTCCGCAGGGACCCAGGCTGCTTTCAGCTTCCAGAGGGCCTTCCGGACCGGCTTCCGAGAGCTCTTCTGGATTGAGCTAGATCTGTCAGCACGTGCCTGAGCTTGACCCACATCCCAGAATTCCTCGAGGCACTGAACTCACGAGATCCCGGACCTCGGGAGCCCATTCTAAGAGGGAAAGGGAGTGAGGACAGGGCATGGTGGTAAGCAGTTGAAAGAAAAAAACAAAACCCTAATCCACCATCAGGAGGGTCCCTTGTGTCTCTCAGTGTCCCTAGTTGCTTTTGACAAATGTGTCCTCTTGCCGGGGAAGACAACGCTGTCTCGCATGAGACACCTCACTGGTGTTTGAGCATCTCAGCTTGTTCCGTGTTCTTTCTCGTCTCGGTTTTCTCTCTTCTCTTTCTTTTCCACTCTCCTGGTGGACCAGTGGCCTGTTGCCATGTAACAGACCACCCCGAAACCCCAGAACACTGTGGCTTCAAGCAGCCACCGTGTTTATTTGGTTCCCGGTTCTGTAGGTCGGTTGGGCAGATCTGGCTGGGCGAGTGCAGCCGTGTCCGCGGGCCTCACCCACACACCCGCAGTCGGCTGGGCCGTCCACAGTGGTCTTGGTCATGGTCTGTTCAGGGACAGGCTATGGGCCCGAGAGGCAGCCCCGGGGTGTTGTTCTGTGATCCACTTTCCACTGCAGGCGCGCGTGCTGCAGCCCCGACAGCCGACGCGTCCCTGCTGGAGCGCTTGGAGGACCTGCACTCCTCGGGGGCCCCCGGGGCACATTAGAGGACGCAGGCTCGGGGGCTCCTAGGTGGGCGTATGCTTGTTCAGTTGAAACTACAGGCGTCTGGCCACTGAGCTTAGGATTCCAGAGGTGAAAGTTTAAGCACAATATTGGACTTCCCAGGAGAGTTTCCTGGATTGGGAGAAAAGTTGACTTTGGGTTATATTGAACTTGTCCTTTGCAATCAGAGCTATTGTGTTACTATTGTTTGTAACTTCAGAACCTCTGGGTCGGAAGGGAGGGACGATAAGGGTTGTGAAATGCAGGCACCATCTGGTGTTTCAGACTCCGGCCTCTGCTCGACATCCTCCCCCGGAGCCAGAGGGACTCCCTGTGCCCTGCTCTGCGCCCCTGCCCCCCGGCCCCCGCCTTCCCTGGCTGCCCTGCCTGGGACTCTGGAGCCCCATTCCTCATGCTGAGGCCAAAGGGAGGACTTCTATACTAGTCCTCACAGAGTTTTCTTCACATTGCTTCAGTCATAGCCTTTTGGTTTTTTATTTTAAAACAGGAAAAATAGTTACGTGGTCTTAGATGTCAATGAAGCAATATCTTTGTTATGACAGGATCAGACCGAAAGGGTTATACGCTAAGTAGGCACATGAGAGAGTATTTGAAATGTTTTTAAGCACCTGTTTGTACAAAGTGACCGGTTCAGACTGGGCATATCTTTGAGTGATACCCAGGATGTTGGTTTCTTACTGGCATTAGTCTGAGGCTCATGATTTCAGGACATCTTGGGTTGGGATAAGTGCCCATCTTATCCATCAGTTCCAAGGGCTGAGGGGTTTTGTGGCAGGTACTGAGGTAAGGGTAATTCCTAAGGAGGAACATTCTGCTGTATAGAAATCCCCAAACAGATAAAGAAGTAGATGGCATAAGGTAACGTGCCCCCAGGCACCGGCTTTAACAGTCCCCAGCCTTGTTTTAGGGTCTGCCCTGGACACGCTGTTCCTAAGAGGTCTCCTCGAAGACGTCCAAAAGGAAGAACTTATGACTCTGGAACCCTAATGTTACCTCTTCAATGATTGCTTCTGCACCTGCCCCTGGAGGGACCCCCGGTTTTCCCAAACCCCTAATTGTCCTTCTCTCCACCAGGGCCCAGTCATATATGCGCAGTTAGACCACTCTGGCGGACATCACAGTGACAAGATTAACAAGTCAGAGTCTGTGGTGTATGCGGACATCCGGAAAAATTAAGAGAAGACCCAGAACATATCCTAAGCAAGAAATAAATGAAATGGGACACTTGTGCAGAAAATGGAGCCCATAACCCCATGTGGCCTGGGAGAGCTGGGCAAGGACGAACACATGTTTATTCACGGGAGGAGAAAAAGACTGTATAAAAGATATGTATAAACATTCTATTTAATCTGATACGGGGAGCCAGTGCTGCATGACGAAAAGATGCTATGATTCTACGTATTATGAACTGCCTTGCTGTTCTGTGCTGTCTTCCAGGGTCATTTAAGTTGGGGAAAGTCTGAAACATTCCTGTTGCTGTCATTTACGTGCGGTTTGCCTTCCTGGAGACGGTAGCAGATCCTTAGTGTTCCAGTAGACGTGGCCCTGTGGTCTAAGGGCTTAGCCAGTCTTAGCATTTATCGTGGCCGGAGAGCGGAGACACTGACCAGTGTCGGCACCCTGCTGGGCTGCGGGAGCTGGAGAGCCTCGACTCGCGTGCCCCTTGGACGCAGCTTGAGAAGTCTTTGTTGGTGTTTTTCTCTCTAGAATACAGGGCGGTTTTTCACTTTGCATGTTGTGAGACCGGCTGTCGTGTTAGATCCTCTCAGTCCGTGGATCTGGTACAGCGAGACCAGCAAAGGGTAAATGCCAAGGCCACCACTTCCTAGATGCTTTCAGATCAATACCATAAACACCGTTGACAGAGGAAGCCCAGGCCTTGCTTGAGGAGTGGGTACCATCTGGAGAGTAAGAAGTACCACTTAACATTCTTTGCCCAAGTCCTTCCTGCTTGAAGAAGGGTCTCCGTCCAGCTGAAGGAGAGGAGTTTCCTTTCCTTTCAAGTAGGCACAAATGGGGTCATTACAAAGCCAGTCTGCGGCACCCGGAGCTGTCGCGAGACGATCCTCTTTGGAAAAGCTTCCGGCATGACTCCGGCAAGAGGTGGCATCAGTCATAGCTCCATGATAGCTTCCCAGTGTCTCGAGAGGCCGAAGAGAGTCTAGACTTTTGTGAATCAGTGGGTAGTGTTATTAGCACTTCTACTCTGGGGTTCCCTTCTCTGTCACTGTTTTGAAGTTTGGGGTGGGGTCTTGGGGGGGTTTTCTTTTTCTGATGTTTACTCCACCCCCTACTTCCCCCAGTACGTGGAATCGATTAAAACTGAGAGCTCAGCACCCGCTCTAGCAACGGCCCCCAGCCCACTTGCCGCCCAGCCAGACCCCTGGCGCTGGTAGCAGGCGCCTCCTAGCCCTTCCTTGTGTGTCCCGGTGTGCCTGCGCCTGCCACAGATGACAGCGGTGGGGTTGCTCTCAGCTGGCAGAGCTGCCTTTCCTGTGCCTTATTAGTGGCAGGACGAGACCTTTTACCATTCCATGTGATCAGGGGACACCCAGAAGGCATTTCTTAAGAGATGAAGATCCCAGACCACCTCTCGGTTTTCAGTGAAATGTATCCAGCTCGGGAAAACCCATCTAGTTCATTATTATTTTTTGTTTTTTCCTTCTTCAGAATTGTACTTTTGTGAATATCTTAATACATCTTTTTCAATTACTGAATCATGTCATGTCTTCCTTCTTTACCATTTGTCCCCCTCGGGCCGCACTGGGCTCCTCACTCTTCAGGAACACCACGCACTGCGGGCTTCAGGCCCTGTGCACCTGCCGTCCCCTCGGCTGGAGCTTGCACTTGGTGTCTGTCTGGGTGGTTTGCTCCCCCACTTCCTGTAAGCGTCGCTCCCCTCAGAGAGACCTTCGGCCGCATGTAGAACAGCCGCCTCAACCCCTTGGCCAGCTCTCCGGCCTCCTCGGTCCCACTGCCGTGTGCTTGGCCGGCTCTGCCCGTGGGAGCACGAGTCCCAGAGCACGGCTCCGGCTCAACGGCTTCATCTTCAGGGCACAGACCAGTACCTGGCGCTTCGCCGGGGCTCAGCAAGCACTGACAGGTGGGAGGGGGACGCTGTTCCTTCAGCACGTTTAGAATGAGAATGGTCCTGCCCCAGGGGCTGTGCGAGCGGGAAACTGAAATGCAGAAGCCAAGCTCCAGGCCCTTGCCACAGAGCAGGCGTGACGGAGCATAACGGCGCCAGCCAGCACCGACTGAGTGCTTGCTGTGGGCCCGGCACTCGGCATTTCTCACCCTGCGTCGCACGGCGCACACGCTGCTTGGACAACTGTTCACCCCACTTGTGGAAAGAGTGTCATGCTTGCGGTATAGACCTTGCTGGAGGTCACTCAGCGAATAATGTCCAGAGAGGCAGGACTGGGCTTGTTCTGAAACACTGCCCTGTGGCCTAGGTCACCAAGATAAGCAAATAAATACAAGAAGTTCTTTATTCGAATCAATGTGTCGTGTGCCTGAAAGGCAGTCCTCGTGTTCAGGAGGAGCTCAGTGGGGCTGACATGTCGTACAGGCATGGGGCGGTGTCGTACAGACACAGGGACCAGGGGCCACACTCAGTTTGGAAGACAAATATGGTGACAGTCTGTTGAGAGCTGTGTCACAGGTAATGAGGGTGCCTGGGTGGCTCAGTTGTTGGGTGTCTGCCTTGGGCTCAGGTCATGGTCCCAGGGTCCTGGGATCGAGCGCTGCGTCGGGCTCTCTGCTCGGCGGGGAGCCTGCTTCCTCCTCTCTCTCTGCCTGCCTCTATTTGTGCTCTGTCTGTCATATAAATAAATGAAATCTTTAAGAAAACAAAACAAAACGCTGTAATGTCTTATAAGCCATGATGTTTTCTAGGGATTTATTAACTTGCTAAAATTACTGCTGAAGCACAGGCGGCTGGCCTTCACGCTCTCCGGAGTGGGAGAGGGTCGGAGCTCAGGCCGGCCCGTGGGAGAGGATCTCACGGGAATGCAGCGACCACGTGGTGCGGCGCCAGGAAGGGAGACCCTCCTTCAGCACACAGAGGTAGAGTACCGGGAACTGGGTCCGGGGGAGTTTCTCCCACTGGGGCTCTGGTTTCCAGGCTGCACAGGGAGGGCGCCAACCAAATGCACACTGGTGATTGCTGAGGCAGCCCCACCGGGCGGGCTTGGCAGCGTTCAAGTGGAACCTCAGATTCTCTCTGCCCCGACCCCTCCAGGCTCCCTCCGCATCCTTCTGGTGACTGCGGTGCTGGCCCAGTTGGGGTGAGGAACTGATGACTTAATCCTCTCCCGAGTGCCTGGGACAGCGGAGGGAGCGCTCTTGCCGGGAGGAAAGTGGCACTTGTCGTGGGTGGAGGTGCGGCAAGGCACTGACCGTCTGTTTCTGTGACAGGTTCCCGCACACACGCTCTCCCTGTATGTTCACGTTTTCTGTGAAGGACTTCAAACTGGCACGAGGGGAGGGTAAAACCCACTTCCACACATCCGCCTCAGGGACGCTCCAGCCACCCCTTTCTCCTTCTTCCTCTTTGCTGAATTATTTGAAAACAAATCCCAAAACATGTGAGTTTACCTGATGTTCTTTGGTCATGTTTAAAAATATGTAAGTTTTGTTACATAACTGTAATGTCTTATTACATTTAACAGAAACTTTTTTTTAATTTATTTAAGAGAGCAGGGGGAGGGGTAGAGGAAGGGCTCCGAGCCAGACGCGGGCTCGATCCCATGAGCCAGAGATCAAGATCTTAGCGGACACCAAGAGCCCTGATGCCCACTAACAAAGCACCCCAGGCACCCCTAACAGAAACGTGTTAAGAAAAACCACACATTTAAAAAGAAAAAGGAAGAAAGAAATCTTGCCATTTGCAACGACGTGGAGGGCACTAGAGGGTGTTATGCTGACGGAAATAAGTCAATCGGAGAAAGACAAATATATGATCTCCCTGATGTGAGGAAGTTGAGAAACAAGACAGGATCATGGGGGAAGAGAAGAAAAAACCGCACGAAACCAGAGACAAACCATGAAAGACTTAAACAGGTTTGCTGGCGGGGGAGGGGTGACTGGGATGGACACTAAGGAGAGCAGCGTTGTGATTGCGAACGACTGACGAATCACCAGCCTGTGCTTCTGTAACCAGTGATACATTGTATGTTAGTTAAGTTAAAATTTAAAAAACACATTTAAACAATTCTTTGACTATAGGACGCCTGGGTGGCTCAGTCGGTTAAGCGTCTGCCTTCCGCTCAGGTCATGATCCCAGCGTCCTGGAATCGAGCCCCACATGGGGCTCTTTGCTCAGGGGGGGCCTGCGGGTCCCTCTCCCTGGGCCCCTGCTTGTGCTCTCTCTCTCGCTCTCGTTCACTCTCAAAAAAAATCAGTCTTTAAAAATAATGACAAGAATTCCTTAATATCATCTAAAACCTGTTCATATTCAAATTTCCCCTTGTCTCAAAAATGGCATTTTACAAATGCTTTCTTCGGATCAGGACCCATCCAAACACGGCTCCAGTGACGACGTCGTGCCTGTGTCCGAAACAAAGACAGGCCCGCAGGCCTCTGCAGTTTGTTTTCTTCCCTCAGTGCGGTTTGGAGCAGCCTCTGTGCAAGCACGGAAAGCACCAGGTCCTCATCCGGTAACACCTAGGGGGCCTGCTCTTGGGTCGATGCACCATATTGGAAACCATTTCTGACTTCCTGGCTTTTGTTCTAGTTGTCTTGTTTCTGTCGACCCAAGTGGTCCTGTAAGCGTCACTTGCTCTCAGGACTGAAGAATTTGCAGCCCGGGGCAGCGGCACGGGATGAGACAAGCCACCTTGGAAAGGGAGTGGGAGGGATCAATGGTGGTGGCCTTACAGCTCCCTTCGGGCTCCCTGTCCCCACCCCATCCTTCTGAAGGCCCCGCGGCTGGCGGAAGGGCCATGGACTGGACTGTAAGAACAATGGGGGGGAGGGGGCAGAAGGCCGGCGGAGGCCCCCGCACCTGCAGGCCCTGGCTGTGCTCACAAGGACGGAAATGAAAACCTTTCAAGCCCCTGAGGAGCTGCTGCTTCCGGCTTCCCTTTCCTCCTGCAGACAGGGTGTGGGACCATTGTCCCTTCTTGGCTCAGGTTCGGGTTGGGTCGTCCGTCATTCCTTTGCGGGGAGCCTTGTGGCCCCGGCCTGCAGGGCTCCTGAGCATGAAGAGGAAGGGCTGGTTCTTTTCTTTCTTTTTTTTTCACGTCCACAGTTGGGACAAGGAAGTCTGGCGGGTTTAACCCCTACGTCTGCTTCCGAGCCCTGCCCTCCAGTGCTGCGTGGCGGACACACGGCATCTACTTTGCGCTCCTGTGCCCAGATCACCACTCTGCTGAGGGAATGGGGGACAGTGCCCAGCTCAGGCCAGCTGGCTGAGGGCCCGAGGTTTGCCTTCGCCTGCCACAGACTCCGAGGACACTGAACTTTGACTCTAGATCCACTCTCGTTCTTTCTTAGGGTTTTTTTTGTTTTGTTTTGTTTTTTAACAACAGTGTCTTTCCACTCGATAAAAGAAATATAAATGTTTACTTCATTTTGTAGGGAATCTCTTAAAATGTACAAGAAACCCAGAGGAATGCGGAGCAGGGAGCAAAGAAGCCCTTGCTCTTGCGGGCCCCATGGAACCCCAGAGGCTTTGTTTCTAACACGTCTCGATGTTTCTTTTGGAGTCAAAGGCCTGGACTTTCCTACCCAGAAGCCTTTCCTGAAGGTAGTTGCTCTGCCAGAGGGAGACGAGTTTCTGAAAAGTTTGCCCGGGCGTTTTGGTCCCAAAGAATGTAAAATATCTGTGGGCCAAGTAGGTGCTGGTGGCCAGCAAGGGCCACACCGCGCGGAGTCCCTCAGCGCAGGGAGCCACGCCCAGCTCCAGGGTCAAGCCTGTGGAACAGCATTGCACCCCAAGAAAGGAGCATGTGTAGAAGGCACAGCCGGAACCCCTCGGACACGGACATCTCAGGACACGCAGGGGTGCGGAGAGGAGGCTGAGTAATGACAATGCTGGCTAAGTGAGGGTGAGCAAGGAGGAGGGAAGCAGGTGTGCCCACACCTGGCTGGAAATACCTGGGCTGATACCGTGAGGAAGGTGAGAGATTCGGGTGCCTCGTGTACGTTTTGTCCATTTCAGTTCATTCTGGGTTTTTCCAGGGTTCCCTTGCATGCCACCTCCTCCTCCCCGTCCACGAGCATGTGTTCAAGTCATTGCAAAATGCAGTCCCTTCCCCTGGAGGCCAAGGGTGGGTAGGAAGGAGGGCAGAAGTATAAAGCAGCCTAGCCAGTGTGTGACCCGGCATCGGACGAACATCAGAGCTGTTGTCAAGCACTGGTTTGGCATCTGGAATCCCATTAATTGGAGAAATACTCTTTTTTGTGTAAGTATTTTATTTGTCAGAGAGAGAGTACACAAGCAGGGGAGGCAGCAGGCTCCGCACTGAGCAGGGAGGGACTCAGATCCCGGGACCCCGAGATCATAACCTGAGCTGAACGTCTGCACGTTCAACGGACTGAGCCGCCCAAGCGTCCCAGCAGACACATCCCGATGAGAAGTGTAGCCCGTGCAACGTGATACGTTTTCTCCTCCGTATTAGAGATTCCCTCGATCCAAGCTGGTATCACTCTTTACAGATGTTCCCGTTCCATCTTTGGTGGTTCTGCCTCGGCATTTTAAGGTCAATGAAGTTAGTGCACGGCCCTGTATGGTCGCCAGTGGCCACGTGCAACCACTGACATGAAAATTACATGAAATGAAATACGATTTACAGTTCACATCCTCAGTCGTACTAACCACATCGCGCGTGCCTGGTAGCTGCAGGTGGAGAGTACGGGACACGCGGGGGGACAGCAGCTTTCCTTCAGCTCAGGGAGTTCTGTCGGACAGCCCCAGGGCAGACCACGCAGGAGCCAGCACGGCCAGTGGTGCCCCCCACACGCTCTCGGGACCGGCGGAGGCCGTTCCAGCCGGAGGGGACAGCCCAGAGCCTCGGGCTGGGGGAGAGAGGCCAGCGCGATGGCCACGTCGGATCCGGCAGGGAGCGGGCCCTGACAGCCTTGAGGTCCAGGCTGAGGAACTGGGCGGCCGCCCCGAAGGCAAAGGTCTTTAGCAGAGCAGCAGCGAGCGGGGATTTGCAGGGAGCGAGTGCACCTGCCCATTAGTGGGGTGGCAGTCGGAGATCTGTTACGTGGCTGTCAGGGACATCCGTCACGACCAGCTGGATCGTCCAGAGCGGTGGGAGCGAAGATGGCCAGGAGGGTCTGGGGAGGGCGGGGGGTGGGGGGAGAATGGGAACAGCGACGGGCGGGGGCTGGAGAGAGAAGCCACGAGAAGAGCAGTGGCAGCACCGCGAAGAGACGGGCAGCCGGCTCACCGGCGGGGGCTCCTGAGGGCCCCAGGGCTGTGGCCCAGGCGACAGGGGCGATGGAACAGTCCGTTCAGCGGGTCCCGGGAAGACCAAATGCTCGAAACGTCGCCAGTCCCCAGTGGACGGGGCTTCTCCCTACGTGCTGGTCGCTCATGAGCGTCCTCCTCCGGTTTCAACGCTTCCTCCGGCGTCTCAGATGGGGCTGCCTCGTCTCCCTACTGCCCTCCTCTGCAGTGGGCCGCGCTGGCTCCAGGCCTGCACCCGTCTCCCAGTGTCTGTGCGGTGGCCGCGTCCACCCCGCGCTCCACGAAGGGGGAGTTTCTGAAACAAAACGCGACGCACGCTCTTCCTCAGGGAAGTCACTGTGTCCCATGGCGCCGGCAGGGGAGCTCGCAGCCCCTCAGCCGCCTGGTCCACGGGGCCTTGAGCGACGTCGGTCCCACGTCCTGTGGCACACGGCCCTGCTCGCTGAGCTCGGTTCAGACCCTGTGGGAGGCCCAGGCTTTCTGTGGCTTCCACAACCACAAGTTCTCCAGCCCTTAATACCTTATCCCAGCCTGGCAAGTCTTCCCCGGCCGAGGCCCCTTTCTTCCAGGAAGCCATGTCAAGGTGCGCGCCTCTCCATTTTGTCCTCCCACAAGCCCTGTGTGGTTCTCCCCCAAATCCTGTGTTTTAATTGCCTGTTTGTTCCCTTTGAAAGGAGCTTACCTGAATTAACTCCTATCGACCTATGAAGGCAGCCAGCATTACCGTCCCCGTTTTAACACACGGGAACTGGGGCGCCTGGGGGTTCCGTGGGTTACAGCCTCTGCCTTCGGCTTGGGTCATGATCCCGGGGTCCTGGGATCAAGCCCCGCATCGGGCTCTCTGCTCAGTAGGGAGCCTGCTTCCCCCCTCTGTCTGCCTCTCTGCCTACTTGTGATCTTGTCAAATGAATAAAATCTTAAAAAACAAAAAACAAGAGAACTGCCCACGAAGAGGTTAGCCTACCCAAGGACACAAAGCTGGTGCCTGGCCATGTGGGGATCCCGTTCAGCGATGTCCCGGACCCACGCGTCGGTAACTACCAGGCAGACGGGCCCTCACAGGCCTGTCCTCGAGGCTCCAGCACAGAGCCCAGCCCCCGCAACTTGTGCGGGTCATCTTCGCTCATCTCTATTAGGGTCCACGCGGTTCACCCGCTCAGTGCACGACGGGTCCCAACCTCTCGGGCGCCTGTGGGACGTGAGCACCTCCCGCCGTCTGCGAGCTCTTCCCGCCCACTTCCTGCGCGCCCAGGCCCTGGGAAGAGAACAGAGCCCCAGGCCTCCAGCGACCTGCAGAGGGAAGGGGGGTCAAATGTCGTGCTTAAAGCAAGAAGCGTATGTCCTGTCTTCTCCATTCCCGGCGCTCCTGAAGCCTCATGGATTAGGCGCCTTCTCCGGGGAACTCTCAGCCGGACACACCTGCTCCCGCAGTGCTGCAGGCGGGGTGGGGGCGGCCGGGCACTGCCGTGGACGTGGCAGTGGTTCGAAGGGTCTCAAGATGCGTGCGACCAGAACGGGTAACGCTGTGACAGCGGCCACAGCGGGAGGCGGCGCTGCCATCTGCTGGCCAAAGAGGGGACGTGCCCACGCCCGTCCTGTGGGTGGGAGGCGGTGGGAGGCGGCGCGCCGCCTGGGCGGGAAGCCGGCCAGGACGGCCTCCCAGTGTGTGTACTCTGGATGTGGGCAAAGTGACGGGAAGGTCACATAACTGGTTTGAGGCAGGCTGGGGGCCGGAAGTGCAGGGTTCCTATACAGCCTGACGCAGTCCCCTGTGGGCTGAGCGAGTGCGACGGCTCATCTTCCCAGCGCAGTCTGGGAGTTAGGGGGCTGCACCTCCAAGAACCCCTGCCTTCTCCCTGTCCACCTCCGTCCACCTCCCAGCCTTGCCCCTCTTCGCTCTGCCAGGGGGGAGGTGGGGTGGCTAGGGAGGGGGACCTGGCTCACTCCAGGACGGGGCAGCCTCCAGAACCTCTGCTGGCCCAGAGGGGCTCACGCGGGGCTGTCATCCACGCCCACCCATCTGCACCCCCACCTGCCCTCCACCTGCTCCACGAAGAGACAATGGAACCCAAAGGACTCGTTTCTGAGGCAGCGCAGCTAAGTCTTCTGAGATGGCTTTCGTGGGTGCTGCTCCCCACCACTCAACTCTTACCCTGCCGACGGCGGGGGCTGCACTGGTGGCCCGCTTCCTCTAACCGCTTCACGAGCTGGTCAAGGTCAAGGATCGGCCCTTTATGTCTGGTGTCCCAGCCTCCCCTCCGTAAGCAGTTCCTGGTACGTTGGGACTCGTGGAGACGTGTTGGTTGGATGAGAAAGTGAATGAATGCGATGATGTATGAAATAATGAAGAAAACAAGTAATTTTTATGTAGCACCGGAGACGAGTCCCCAGCTTCCAGACAACCTGACAGCTTTGAAGGGGATGACACTCCCATGCAGGCTACCATTGGATGTGTTTATTTTAAAAGCAGTCCTCTGTCAAATAATAACTTTTTTTACTTGGACGGCACGTTGTCTTTTCCAACACCTTTCCCCTCTGTGACCTGCGAGCCTCACACATGTGCTGAGACAGGGAAGTTCGGAGATGAGCCACGGGAATAAAGCTTGTGTGTGGCAGAGCGGCTGGAGCTCAACCCTGTAATTCCCCGGGCTGCTCGTCTTCCCACCGTCCCAGGCCCCCAGGCCTCTGTGCAGCACAGTTGTGCCACCAGGATGAAAAGTACACACCTTCACTTGGCAGGACAGTGAGCTACCAGCCTGCGAAAGAAATGCCGGCCTGGGGACCCCGCCGTGGAAATCACTGGGAGAAATCTGGGCGTGCGTTACAGGAGGGCAGGTCGAGGCCCCCAGGAGAACCTGCTCCGGGATCAGAAGACGGCTGGAACCCACGAGTGGAAATCCTGGGGAACCTGCTTGAGATGGCCACCGGGGCCCATGGGATGATCCGGCACAGGGAGCTGGGCCGTGCAGCCGTGGGCTGAGTCCCCATGGGTCCCACACACGCAGGGGCACGAAATGCCACTGAGAGCAGTGCTGTCTGCGGCGCCCGTGGGGCTGCGCCGGGCTCAGGTCAGGATCCCCGATGCCGTGCTGTCGCTCAGCCCTGCTTGTGCTCTAGCTCACTCTCTGCGAAAAGCTTAAACAAAACAGCTGTTCTGTCTGCCAACGGGAGAGAGACTCTGCAGGTGGCTCCCCGCGTCTGGGACACGCACCTGAGTGCTACCACTTTCCTTTTGTTTTTTTTAAGATTTTATTTATTTGACAGAGAGACCACAAGTAGGCAGAGGCAGGGGGGGCGGGGGGGGGGAGCAGGCCCCCTGCTGAGCAGAGAGCCCGAAGTGGGGCTGGATCCCAGGACCCTGAGATCATGACCTGAGCCGAAGGCAGAGGCTTCACCCACCGAGCCCCGGCGCCCGGAGCGCGGTCACTTTCTTAAGACAAACAAGCGGACTCGGAGCTGCGCCTGTGCCCACCTCGGAGCTGCTGGTGTTTCGACCGCAGCGAAACCCGTTTCCACCGAGAGCGGCTGCGGCGCGCACGAAAGACGGACGCCCAGACGCGTGAGTAACCGTCGGTTTAATGGGTTCACCCAGAGCCTGTCTGTCCCCGCACGGGCTGCGTGGGCCGCAGTGAGCCGGGCGAGCCGACGACGAGAGGCGGTTGGGCGAGGCGGCCAGGGCGTGACCCCGCGGGCCCTGCTGACCCTCCGGGAACGGCGGGGGACGCGGGAGCCTGGGGGCCGCGGCCGCGGGGAAGGGGTCGGACCGGGTCCCTGCGCGCCCGGCCGGAGCTGCGCTCCGCGGGGCTAGAACGGGTTGTCCAGGATGTTGACCCTCATGAGGAACTTGTTCTTCTGCACGTCCTGCGCGCTCGCCTCGCCGGCCGCCACCTTCTCCCAGGACGGCAGGCGAGCGAGCGTCTGCGGCCAGCGGTCGTCCGTGCGCTCCGAGCTCGAGTACCAGCGCTCCTGCGCGGGCGAGGCCGGGCGTCAGCGCGGGCGGCCGCGGCCGGGCTCCTGCGGGGTCCGCGCTCGTGCGGGGTCCCGGCCCTCGAGCCTCCCGGGCCCCGCGCGCCCGCGGACAGACGCCGACCCGGCCCGGCCGCCCGCGCGCAGCCAGCCCGGGGAGGGCGCGGGGGGCGCCGCGTGTGGCTCGCGCCCGGCAGGGGCTCACGTGCCCCCGGGGGAGGGACGGGCCCGCGGCAGGACGGGGACGCGGCGAGGGCCACGGAGGGCGAGGGATGGACGCGGGCGCGCCTGCGAGAGACGCTCCGCGGGCCCCGAGGGGAAGACGGGGACGCGCGCGGGGCCGCCGCTCGCAGCCGGGGCCGGGAAGGCCTCCGGGCCTGGGAAGCCGGACCCGCCGCGAGCTCCGGGGCCCCGAGGAAGGCGGGCGTCCCCGTCCCAGCTGGCTGGGGCCGCACCTACTTTGCTCATGTTCAGCCAACACTTCTCCAGCACGTTCCCCTGCGTCTCCGCCAGCTGCAAGGCCGTGTTCAGGAACAGGTCGCAGTTCTGCCCGTCCCCCATCAGGATGCACGCGTAGGCCATCAGGTGGTAGAGCCTCGGGTAGAAGACGGGGCCGGTGGTGTTCTGGGCCACCAGACTCTCCAGGCCCTGAAGGAGAGACGGCAAAGGCGAATCAGAAAGCGGTCGCGAGCCGCCAGGACGGCTCCCGCCCAGACCAGCTGGGCACGTTCCAAAGCTTCAGGCCATGTGCGCTCCGGAGCCTCAGTCCGAAGCCGTGGCCAGGAGGGGACACGCGTGGGGGTGCAGTCTCAGGGGTCCACCCAGACCAAGAGTGAGAGGTGGGGGCTCGCTGAGAAAACTCTTTTATTCCGATTACCAAAGCAATAGAAGTTACTGTTCAGAACTCGGGAGCATAGAGTAAGAATTACCCAGAAGCCTAGCACCCAGAGAGAGTCTTTGTCACACCGGGTTACACGCCTTCCCACTTATTTCTCGGTCCTTCCCCTTCTCTAAAAACAAACAAACAAACAAAATAAGCAGGCTGGATGTAGCCTGATAAGAAGCAGAGGTCTGCTTTTCATGTTGTGACAGAAGACGTGTCCTTTCCGAGTGTCCTCTCTCAGTCCCAGCCAACGGCTGCCCGCTAGGAATGTGGGCCTAGAGTCACCAGATATACCAGTTTTTAAAAGAATCGGAAATTCAGAATTTTTATGTCGAATATCCCAGTGTTTAAATGCACCGTGTCCAGCTTAACCAAGACTTCTTTGTGAAGTATATATAGTTTTTCTTGCGGGGGGGGGGTTATTTATTTCTTTATGTGGGAGAGAGAGAGAACAAGCTGGGGGGAGGGGCAGAATGAGAAGCAGGCTCCCTTTAGAGCAGGGAACCCACCCCAGGGCTCGATCCCAGGACCCCAAGATCATGACCTGAACGGAAGGCAGACACTTAACAGACTGAGCCACCCAGGCGCCCCTGCATATAGTTTTTCTTTTCTCCTAGTTTTATAATGCTGTCAACCTGAGATCAACATCTTTATAGATAAATTTTTTTGCCATCTGATTATTTCCTTGTGATAATTCCCCGGGAGAGAAATGAGGCGATGGGGGTATCTGAAAGCTGTTTTGCCCGAGTGCTCCCTGGAAAGTTAACGGGGGTCTCTCAGAGTAAGGATGGGTCTTCCTCACGTCTTCGCTAATTTCACGGTCAATGAACCAGCATCTTACTGTGTTGTCACACTTACTGCAGTATTACAGAGACGGACCCAAAACGCTGAGGTTTCTGGACTGACCTCTTCCATATCCATTTAGTCCATCGATTATTTAAGAAATGAAACATCTAGGGACTCCTGGGTGCCTCAGTCAGTTAAGCATCTGCCTTCGGCTCGGGTCATGATTTCAAGGGGCCTGAGATCAAGCCCCACAACGGGCCCGCGTGGAGTCTGCTTCCCCCTCCGTCTGCTACTCTCCCTGCTTGTTCTCTCTGACAAATAAATGAGTAAAATCTTAAGGGAAAAAAAAGGAAATGAAACACCTACTGTGAACAGGACATTGTTCTGTGGGAGACACACTTTGCTCTCCATCCGTGGTCCTGTACTCTGTTCCGTCCCTCCGTCATGTCCTCCCAGCCCCAGGCCCCATCCCCTACCTGCTTCTCCAACTCTGAGAAACCCCAGACTCCTCGTGAGTGCAGAGAAGGGTTTTCTCATCTTTACTCTAAGCCCGGCGGTCTCTTTACTCTAAGCCCGGCGGTCCCTGCGGTATTTTGAACCGCCCTGACTTTGGGATGGGGAGTTTCATCGCTCACTAAGATGTGCTTCCCTTTCAGCACCTGCTGGTTTGTCTAGTGGATCCACACTGGTTGCTTCGGTGGGACACATGGTGCACCTTTGCTAGTAACCGATCACTAGAAGGGATAGTGAGAGTTGATTCGCTTGTCACAGGTAATGTGCCTGGTACTTGAGGAGAGAGAGAGGACGCTGGAATAGATCACGTGCAAGATGGTTAAAGAAAATAAACAAACACCTCTTTCTTCCGAGCACTGTGGAGTTACGCATGTCTCAAGTCCCTCATAAGTCCTTTCCACTTAGGAAAGACATTTACTCTATCAAATTACACGAAGTCACACAATACATAATTAGTCCATTATGTATGCAGTCAGCCTGAGATCAACATTTTTATAGATAAATTTTTGTGGTTTTAAAAATATTTTATTTATTTATTTGACAGAGAGAGAGAGAGAGAGAAATCACAAGTACGCAGAGGCAGGCGGTGGGGGAGGGGGAGCAGGCTCCCTGCTGAGCAGAGAGCCCGATGCAGGACTCGATCCCAGGACCCTGAGATCATGACCTGAGCCGAAGGCAGAGGCTTAACCCACTGAGCCACCCAGGTGCCCCTAATTTGTGTTATTTAAGCTGTTAGGTTTGTGGTAACTGAGGACCTGGCAATGGGGACTGGATTCACCTGTGCTCGGTGTTTAAGAGAACAAGGCAGGCAAGGGTCAAGCCCACCCAGAGATTCAGCTCCTCACTCCCTTGGAGGGCTTGCCCTGTCCAGGCTGGAAACCTAGAGGCGGGCACCAGGTGTAACTTGCTCGCCCGTCCCACTCCCACAGCTGCACCTGCTGGTTACGCCTGTTAGCTGCTGTTCTAATTAGACGTGTGATTTTGCACTCAGCGCGATTTTGTTCAGTGAGTGGAAGATACGCACGTTCTGATGCTTACACTGAAGTGTTTGAAAACTCACTTTACGAGTTTGTTTTTTTTTTAAGAAGTTCACTTAAAAGACACATTCAGGATCAGCTGAATATTTTAAACTTGCACATGCAAAGACTTACCTACCAAGATGTCTATCACAGGAGAACCAGGAAAAAGCTACGAAAAAATTTCTGTCCCAGAACAGTTTGGCATAGTGTCTAACAAGATCTGAGATTTTATCTATAAGAGAAAACACTATGCTTCCCTTTAACTCGTGCTGTAGAAAACAATGTACTGACAGGAAACCATTCACTATTTTATTTTGATAGCACATTTTATAAAAATGGAAACGTGTGTGTGCGCACTCACAGGAGAAACCTCAACAACGGTAAATAGTCTCGATAGGTAAAAAGCTGTTATCTCTGGGTAGTAGGGATGTGGGCAATTGGTATTTTCTTCTGATTCGGAGGGGAGTGGTTACCTTAAAAATTCGTACTATAAACATGTAAGTTCTGGAATCCGAAACAAGAATTATCACAAGGAGGTAGACAGAGTCCACTTAAGGCGCGGCTCAGCCTGGACTCACCTTGAGTAGCTCGACGCCACTGTCCTGGGCATTCTCGGACTGACCCTCGATCTGCTTTTGAAGGTAGAGAACTTCCCCCTCCATGTACCTACTGATCCCTTCGTAGTAGAGCGTGGTGGGCGTTCTTCTGGGCACCAGGTTTTTAGCTTTGCTGGAAAACACGCGGAAGCTGTCCCAGTCCTGCAGCCGGGCATACCTGCGGCAGCACAGAACGAGGACGTGAACCCGGGGGCGCTCGGAATGGGCTGCGGTTCTGACTCGGGTCTCTCGGCAAGGCCAGCTCCCAGGACCTGGGCCGGGCAGCCGGCCGTGCGCTCCCCAGGGGGACCGTGGGCTGGGACACCAGGCAGGATTAGAGTGCTCGGGTGGTTTGAAGCAAACAGGGTGCTCGGACGCTCAGGTAACATTAGCAACCAGTCATTTAACTCTTTGGGCTGTTTTAAAGCAAAGGCAGTCGGACGCTTGGGGCTATAAATCCTAGAACTTAGACATTGCTCCAAGTCCGGAGAGAGGTGGCCTAGGCCAGTGCTGCTCCAAGCGGGGGCCACAGACTGGGGTCACCATTATCACCTGATGCTCTTTAGAAAGGCGGGCTTGCAGGTCCTGGCCACGCCTGCTGAATCACACTCGGGGGAGGGGGCAGGACGCCGTGTGGACAAGTGTGAACCAGCTGTGCCCACTGAAATGTGACAAGCCCTGGCCTAGGCCACAGCTGTGGAAAGGGATAGAGCAGAATAAAGAATTAGGATGAGTTTTGGACCTTAGATGCCTTGAATGTTAATGCGCATGGGCAAGCTGTCTTGACTCTTTGGACTTGTAAGGGTAGTTAAGTTTTAGAGTTTGATTTCTCCAGGGAATTTGTAATGGAGTTCTACTCAGTCTTGGAACGGCTCTGGTGTGGGGCACTTTGCCTAGGAATGTCCCCCTGTTGCCAGGTAGTCTCAGCATGACACTGACATACTGGACTAGAGGAATGCGTGGAGGAGACGGGAAGTCGACGTGGTGACGTGGGGAATAGCTGTGGAGGACGTCGGTGAATGTTCTGGAACCTTGCTGCTGATCTGCTTCCTTTTTTTTTTTTTAAGATTTTATTTATTTATTTGACAGACAGAGACCACAAGTAGGCAGAGAGGCAGAGAGAGAGGGGGAAGCAGGCTCCCCGATGAGCAGAGAGCCCGACGCGGGGCCCGACCCCAGGACCCTGAGATCACGACCTGAGCCAAACGCAGAGGCCTTAACCCACTGAGCCACCCAGGCGCCCCTGATCTGCTTCCTTGAAGGTACGATGGCAGCTGCAGCTTTCTTGAGGGAAAAACTTGATGCGTTAAAGGCGTGAAGCCCCAGGCTTGGTGGGTTAGTGGGTTACCAAGGGCGCTGCTTCCCCTCCGCGGTTTCCTTTCGTGTGGGGGAGCCCCGTGACCTGTCCTCCCCTGCTTCCCTCACTGCTCCAGGGTCCAGAGGGACGGGTGGTCGGTGACAGTGGGACCCGAGGTAGGCGGGGTAGCCTAGGACCTGGCCCTCTCTGTCCCGAGAGGCAGGGCAGCCCACAGGGAGCTTCGTGCGGCTCCTCTCTGCCACGTGGGGGCTAGAGGCCTGTCTCACTGTGGCCGGACAGCAGCCTTCCGGAGCTGCCTGCTGAGGAGTGGGCAGGTCTGATGCTGGGGTTCAGAACTAGGACGCCCACCCACCTGCAGACACCGGCCAGCGTCATTCCATCTCAGTGGGGGCGGGTGGGCAAATGGTGCTGTTAGGCCTCTTCCTCAAGCCCCAAACCCTCTCCTCACCACACCTGTTGCACTGAACACAGCCCAGGTGGCCTTGCCTGGAGGAGATGAACTAGGGGACCCCCAAGTCCCTTCCAGTGGGAGCCCACGCTGCTGCCTTCAATCTAGCTCACGTATAAATTGTAAATTCTTTTTCTTTTCTTTTTTAATCTCCTAGAAGTCTTCTTCAGGGTTCAACCTGTTCAAATTCGGGACTTCGGTGATAGGCGACCCCCGTTACCAGATAGCCACGGAGGAGTAGAGACCCAGGAGGATGCCACTCTGGAACTTGAGGATTCTGTTGTCTTCATTCTGGTGTATGAATTCCAAACATTCTTCAAACGTCTTATAAACAAACCCTAAAGAAGAGAGAAGCAGAAGAGCTCTGGTGGTGGGACGGGGTGGTCCTGCTCTAGCCTAGAGCCCCCGGGGGAACTTCCCGCCTGTGGGGAGAGCCCATAACCCGTTTACTTTGAGAATCGAGAGGCTCCTGTGGCAGGGAACAAGCTCGAGACCACGCTGCCCAGAGGCCCAGCTCCCACGCAAGCGAGCACGCACGGGGTACCATCCCACAGTGCTGGCCAGGCGGCAGTGGGGTGACCCAGCCGTCCCTGAGGCAGCCCTGCTGGAGTTGGCCTGAGTGCGGCCCGGGCTCTGCCATCTCCCCACCCTTGCCTCCCCACCGGCCGCAGCATCTGTATCCCTTCCCAGAATGCCAGCTTGGCACCCTCGGTTTACTGTGGACACTGAGGGCTGCCTCCTGGGTGTAACCAGGAGTATCCAGGCGGCGCTTCTTTTCCAAACCTCCAACAGTTACCAGTGCCTGGCCCCATTAGCCATTCTGCCCTTTGTCCTAAAGCACGAAGCCTTTAGTACGTCCTGCTAACAAGTCCTCTAGAAAAGGCGCACAGAAGATACTGTCGGTCCCTGCACTGGGCTGAGGTTGGACTCACCCTTCAACTGGCAGCTCACCCCCCACAGTTTCCTCGGGACCGAACTGTCCTCCTTGCACCTCCCCGAGGGCTCCTCAGCTCTCCCACCACGCTCTGCCCTTCCTGGGCCTAGAGGTCTTTCCAGCCCGAAGCCTAGTGGTCTCAAGACCCCAGCCCCGACAGCCGCCGCACCCCGCCGGCCCACCCACCATACCCCGCTTTCCTGTACATCCCCAAGCCACACGTACCAGAATAAAGCATGATGTCCAGGCAGACAAAATAGAAGAACGCCTTGCTGAAGACGTGCTCCTCTGTTACCGAGAGGTCCCATAGCCACCCCAGCACCTGGATCAGTTGCTTGTTTCTGTGGGAAAGGAAGGGAGTAAGACCAGGAGGTGCTGGGAGGACAGGACAGGACAGAGCCAACTGCTGGCCTTGCTTCCATGGCACCCACGACTCCAGACCCACACGGCCCTTACGCAGATTTCAGACCCCCCCCACCCCAAATCTCAGATGGGCTCTTTGCTTAAACTGTTGTCCCAGACCTTTGATCAGGGCAACCAGAGTCAGGCCACATCAGCTGGAGCTTCTGGCCCCGGTGCTCTTCTCTGGGCATTTGCCTCCCCTGTGAGACTCTGCCCTTTCCCTCCAGAGAAAGCCTGATCCCCACAGCAGCATCGCTGGTGGACCCTCCTGCAGTCACTGGCCAGAGTAAACAGACTAGGGACGTCGTATGTGCAGGGGCACCTGACCAGCTTGGTCAGGGGAGTGTGTGACTCTTGATCTTGGGGTTGTAAGTTTGAGCCCACGTTGGATGTAGAGAGTACTTTAAAGAATAGTAACATCTTAAAAAGAAAAAAAAGAAAAAAGAACGCTGTGCGAAGAACAGGTATCCCAAAGACTATGATTATCAGTTGCGTCTTACTGTAAACCCTGGCCCTTTGCCGCCCAACGGCCAGGGTAAAGCAAGCCCTGGAAGCTCAATTACCACGGCTTCCTCCCTCTAGTTTTGAAAAATGCTTTCAGCTAAATACCTGCTTTGCTTTTCTTTCTTTCTTTCTTTCTTTCTTTCTTTCTTTCTTTCTTTCTTTTTTTTTTTAAGATTTTATTTATTTATTTGACAGAGAGAGACGCAGTGAGAGAGGGAACACAGGCGGGGGAGTGGGTGGGGGGAGTGGGAGAGGGAGAAGCAGGCTTCCCGCTGAGCAGGGAGCCCGACGCGGGGCTCGATCCCAGGACCCGGGGATCATGACCCAAGCCGAAGGCAGAGGCTTAACCCACGGAGCCCCCAGGCACCCTGCATACCTGCTTTTCAAGAAGAGAGATTTGCTGAGCCAGCAGAGGACTATGTAATGTCTGTTGGGGTTCCGCAGCAGTGCCCACATCTTGTGGGCTCGAGAGCCTGGGGAGGAACCGGTTCTGGTGTGCTCCAGTGTTACCTGTACTCCGCGTGCTCCTTCTTGCCCGACAAACCTTACCTAAGTCAATGGCCAAGTCCAAGTGACCCATGAGAAGCTTGGTGTAGCCCAGTGTATCAGCCACATACGACACGATTTCAATGCCCACGCCTTTCAGGGGGAGGTGGAAGATCTGCTCCATGGCCACGAGCTCTTGCTTGAACCACACGCCCTGGTAGCCGGCCAGCTGGTGGTGTAACGCGTAGTCCAGGTAGGCCTTGATGATCTGAAATGGCAGCAGTGGGGAGAGGAGGGCGACGCTGAGACGGAACCGAGGCAGGAGTCCAGGGTCGCGGCCCAGGGCTGGCCCGTGGACACATGTTTCCTGAGCTTGAGAACAGAGCTGGTCCTTTGGGTGAGGCTCGGGCTGGGGGGCAGACATTAGCCTGGGTCTCTGCTGCCTGTTTATTGGACGATTCAGGACACACTTGATGGCTCCCACAGAGTCCTTAAGCCAAATATAAGGTTTTTAATTTTGTGAACAATGAAAGCAGCGGCTTCTCTGTGTGACTGTATGGCCGCAGAGCGAAGAGCTGGGCAGGGTTCGCTCCAGGGTGCGGTACGCATCTGGGGGAGGAATCTGAGGGACAAGGGGGACTTTACTCTTCACCTTCTACATCTCTGTGATGTTTAATTTTTATAGCAAGGACGTCTACTCCTGTTATTTAATAAACAAGAAAAGGGGGTTTGGCTTGTCTGCTTTCAAAAAGAGGAAAGCGTGGTTTGAACGGAATCGAGAGACCTCCCGGGAAGTCGGCTGCTCCATAAACAACGCTTTTAAGCGGTCGAGTCGCTCCAGGGCATAAGCTTGGGGCCGGGTGAGGAGGAGGCAGCTTCTGCTCCAGAAGGTTCTGATAGCGGAAGGGCTCGCAGTAAGGGCCGCCGGCGGGGAGGAATTTAGGACAAGGGGCTTCTTTCCCAGAATTCTTCAAGTCACACATTCTGTGTTACAGACAGTACTGCGGACACCTGTGCAGCCACAAAGCCGGTCGGAGGGGTTCTGTGTTTGCGGCCGGGCTGCCAGAGGGGACGGGCAGCCGGAAGCTGTGGGCCAGGAGCCGACGGCCAGGACGATGACATGTCCACCGCTGTAACGGAGCCCGGGACCCCTTGGATTTGGACCCAGAGCACAGAGTCCAACTGCTTTACTTCTTGGAGAAAGTAGGAAGCTCAGAGGTTATGTGGCTTGGCAGCGGTCACGCCGCAGGAAGGGGAAGTTCCAGAAATCGCTCTCTCGGGGCTCATTCTGGTTCCTTCTGTTGTCCAACAGTGAGTGTCTCGTCGGCTTCTGAGCACCCAGGGGACCACTTGCCAGGCTGCTCTGCCTTCGGCCACGGGCATATTGTTAATGAGCCCCTGTGGATTCACTTTCCAGTTTGGGCTTTCCCATCGCAGTCTCCTGTCCCCCAACGCCACTGTGTTCTTAAGAGACAGCCCCAGTGGGGAGGGGGATGAAAGGATTTCATTCACTGAACGTTTGTTGAGACCCCACTATGTGCCAGACGTTGTTACTGAAGCTCAGGACATAGAAAAGGTAACAGATGAGGGCCCTGCTCGCATGGACATGGCAGGCCAGTAGTGGACGCAGGCGACGCACCAACAAGGGCGCCAAGATAATGTCAGCCGGAAAATAGCTACGAAAACAGAGGGACGGGTTGGAGAGTCAGTGGGCGAGGTGGCCCAGAAAGGCCTATGGAGGAGGTGACCTCAAGCTGATCAGCACAGAGCCTGGTAAAGGTCAGGGGATGGGCACTGAAGGCAAAGGAAATGTCCACAGCAAAGATCCTACAAGGGGACTGAGCTGGATGTTTGAGGAACTGGAAGGAGGTCTAATACGGCTGGGTTTGGTTGCCTGGGGAGCCACCGGAGGAGGATGGGCAGAGGCTGTATCTGACGGGCTTTGTAAACATTTCTGTATTCCAGGGTACGGGACGGCCCTAATGCTGGGGACAGACTTACGGCTAGGAATTCAAGTCCCTCCACCCTTTATAGTGCCCTCGGCCATTTCCCTTAATTCCTGATAATCAGTCACTCCAAGAGGAAGTCACTGCCCCACAAGAAACCCAGACATGATGTGCTTTTTTCTAAAGGGACCCGATCAATCTTTAGATGAAATGGCCTTAGCTTCGTGATCCTTGTTTTGTCTCCCGGAGTTTTCCACATCCAGCTAAAGACTTCCCCGTTTATCATTTTGTAGGGGCCAAGGGCAGTTTGCTCCCAGATGGGCCATCAAAACCCAGCACATTCAAGAAAAGCTTATTTTTTAAGGCTTAAACAAGTTGATTTATTTCTTCAGCTGAAACAAAATTAACATCTGGTGTTACACTAGTTTCAAGGAAGGGTGGGTTCCCTGTCTCTCGACTGGCCCCGCTTCACTAGGAAGAGAGCGACTAAGAGATCCCTCTTCCGCTAAGCAATTCCTCTGCACAACAGGGCAACACCCTTGTTTTCCCAACCCACCTTCCTGCTGACAGTCCTCCTCCCCTTTGTGCCCTCAGGCCCCAGCCCCTCTCCCTAGCTCCTAGAGGCCTCGGGTTGCCTCCTCGTCTTTGGAATTTCTGGTCTCTGTGAATCCCCACACAGACGCTATAACACTTGACTTTCTCCTGTTAATCTGTCTCACGTCAACTGACTCTTGGTCCAGTTAGAAGGACCCTGAAGAGTAGAGGAGTTTCCTCCTCCCCAACAACATGAACTCGTAGTTCTGCCTGGGGGTCCTGAGACCATTCCAGGGAGGGCACGAAGAAGTCCCAGCTACTTTCAGGATTTCAGGGCATTGCCGTGTGCGGAAAACACGGTGCCAGGCCAAAACCACCGCAGAAAATCTTCAGAGGGTGGTCCTGTCCAGCTCCTCGAGGGCATCTCTGCCTTTCACTGTCTTTGGGCTGAGGAGGGAGAAGGACTGGCTGAAGACCAAGCGTGAACTGTCACCTGCAGCCTCCTCCTCCCTCAACTCCTGGGGGGGACAGTGTGACATTCTTCTAGGAGTCTCCCAACTATCTTACCCTTAATGCCTTGCTAGTGGGGGAAAACAACCTCAGCTTGACAATGGCAAGGCCTGTGGTATCCTGTAGGTCTTCTTTAACATGTAAATATCCTTTGGAACCTCCCTTTTTCCTCACTCCCCCAACCCCATAGTCTATAACCAGCCACCCCTCACAGCCCAGCTCTTTCTGCCCACGGGTCCTGTCCCGGTGTTTTAACAAACCACCATTCTGCACCAAAGACGTCTAGAAATAAAAAGCTCTGAGGTCCTCGGGGATTATTGAGTCTAAAGTGATTCTGGGGCCAAAGTGTCTGAGAGTGGCTGACCTTGGCAAACAGCCCAGCCCTGAAGGGCTTTATTCTCTACCTCCGTGATCTTGAAGAGTTTCCCTCTAAATGAGATGCAGAAATTTAAAAAACCGCTACAAAAACACCCTACCTGGAAGTCATCTTGAGTTTCCAGGGCCGTGTTCACTTGCATCAGAGCTGCCAGGTGGCCATAATACTTGTGGTGGAAAAAATAATTTAAGCTGTAGATCTGCCAGAGCAAGGAGAAGCAGGCCGTCTGCCTGTAGAGCTGCGCCAGCCTCCTCTTCCTGTGAGAGAAAACAGACACGTGCAACGGAGAAAGAAGGCGTCGTCGCCCGCATGCTGGAAGGGAACTCGGGGACAGAATCCTTGCTCCTGGCTGGGAGGTGTAAGCCGGGGGGGAGCACGAGTCCTGCCTCCGTGACGAGCTGGAGAAGCCCAGGCGCCTGTACTTTGATGCAGCACATTTTCCCCCACGGAATGGGGGCGAAGTACCGGCTTTGTGATGATTGATTAAGATAATTTATGCAAATCAGTTGCCCCCTGTCAGGTCATCGCTACTTAAATGAAGTTATTTTAGAAGCAAATTTATATAATTCATCCCATTGGATTCTGAGAACAAGCCTAGAAGCAAGGGAGAAATAATGAACCCCATTTTACGCAAGCAAGTGAGACTCAGACAGGTTAAACGACTAACCCACAGTCACACAGCCAGAAGTGGCAGTGCCGGGGCTCTGTCCCCTTCAGCCTGGCCACTCCAGGGGGTCCTGTTCTCCAGTGAGCATCACTGCTGGGAGCTGGGCCTCAGTGCTCAACAAAGGAAATGATCATTTTTCACAGTCGCGTTCTGCCATGATCTGAATTCATACGTTGAGTCCCAACCCCCAAAGTGAGGGTCACAGGAGGTGGCCCTTTGGGAGGGAATTAGGTCATGAGGGTAGAGCCCTCACGAAGGGGGTTGGGCTCTTATAAAAGAGACCCCAGAGCTCCCCAGCCCCTTCCCACCATATGAAGATTAAAACGTCTGTGACCTGAAGAGGCCCCTCCCTGACGAGTGGGTCTCTGACCTCAGACGTGAGCAATAGGGTTCTGCTCACTGGAAGCCAGCCAGTCTGCGGTGTTCCGTTACAACACCCGAGTGGACTAAGACACGTTCCAGCAAGGGAACGGAATGTCACGGGAGGCAGTGAACCGCCTGTGCCGGCGGGTGTTCAAGGGAGGACGCAGGAGCACCTACAAACAGCATGTGGGGTCCCAATCTCGGCTTCAACAAGCCGTTCGCCTGGTCATGCAGCCAACCGTCCCTTCTAGGACGACAGAAACGCGAACCTTATCTTTATGATAAGCGAGCCGGCTGCAACATTAGTGAGTTAACAAAGCCCAAAATTTAGGAATTAACAACATTGACTCTGTTGTGGAAATTATTATTATTATTATTATTTTTGTAATTAGAATCAGTTTTGCTTTTATTGACAGATTTTCCATGGAGCTGGGAGCCATGTTCATACAATGGTATGGGCTTCCATAATTTTAAATTATTTCAATGGATTTCATACTTTGGATATTTATCTGAAGCTAATTCAAGCTCTTCCTGGTTGACATTCTCCTGCAATGCATACTGATGGATTTCACTGCAGAGGGAATTTCCAAGTGTCTTTGTTTGTCTGGTTCCTTGAAGACTCACATTTTACCATGCATTGTTTATTGTTTGATTTCATTCAAACTCTGGAGAAGGGGGGATGGAAATTATTTTTTAAAGCCTCCCAGGAAACAAGGTAAAATCCCTCACAGCATAAGACAGTCATGAGGGCCGTAGAAACTCTGATATTAACATTGCTTCTTGTCCTCGTTTTGAGATCAGAACCTTTTGACCAGGTGGTGTCGGAAACCCCCAGCTCTGCGGTTTCCTCCTCCCAGCACGTCCCCCTTTTCCTCATGCAGGGAACTTCTTACTCCTGTTACAAAACATGACTGTTAACGACCCGGGTCAGATTTCGGGAATGAACATGTGAGATGCCCAGTTAAATTTGCATTTCAAAACAATCAATGATTTGTTGAGAGTGCATGTGATCAAAATATTTGTGTGACATGTATGTATCCTAAAAAATACTCGGGGTTCCTGGTTTCAGCTCAGGTAGTGATCCTGGGGGTGTTGGATCAGGCCCCCCGCACTGGGCTGGGCCCCGTGCTGAGCACAGATCCTGCTTAAGAGGGGGTTAAGCCTTTGCCTTAGGCTCAGGTCATGGTCTCAGGTTCCTGAGGTCGAGCCCCACATAGGGCGCTCTGCTCAGCTGGAAGCCTGCTTCCCCCCACCCCTGCCTGTCGCTCCACCTACTTATAATCTTTCTCTAATAAATAAATAAATAAATAAATAAAATCTTAAAAAAAAACATTCTTTCTCCTTCTCCCTCTGCCCCTCCTCCTTCATGCACACTCATTTTTTCTGTCTTTAAAAAAAAAAAAAGAGTAAAAAAGGGATTCATGGCTCCTCTGAACTTCGAAGTGAACTCGGTAAGCAGGCTGTGCTTGATCAGACAATCCAACGGTGACCCAAACTCTGATTCCCTCCTACCTCTTAGAGAGATCTCTGCTGAACTCTCCCAGCCCCCTCCCTCCTGGTGTCTCCTGAGACGGCGGCCACCGTTCCCACATGCCTGTCCCTAACCTGCAAAGGAGCTCATTTCCACTCCAGGCTCCCCCACACGTCAGGGAGCACTTCTGGGGGAAGGCAGTGGGCTCAGAGGGGTGCGTAGCGACGAGCTCCTAGAAATAGATGTTTGCGTCTCAGGCAGAACCTGGAGGGATATTGCCCTGGCCTCTCTCAGCGCGGGAGAGGTGGCTTCTGTCAGCTCTGCAGATGCCCAGCGAGGTGGCATTCCCCTTGGTGCCGAAGGGATAGGCGGAGTACATCCAAAAACTTTTGTTGTGGAAGATTCCAAACATACACACAGTAAAGCAGAAAAATATCATGAACTACATGCACAGAACACCCAGCTTCAATGACTCCGAACCCAGGACTTGAACTCACACTCTAAGATTGAGGCCTGAGCTGAGATCAAGAGTCAGATGCTTAAGTGACTGAGCCACACAGGATCCCCTCCCTCCCCCGCCATTTTAATTTTTTATCGTTTTTTATGGGTACAATTTACATCCATTGAGAAGTATAAATCTTACTGGTTTAATCTTGACTGATGGCTACCCCCCTCACATCCCCACATCCCCATCCAGATCTGTACATGGGGGGGCGGTCTGTCCTCTGGCCAAGGTCTTTAGGACCTTCTACTGCAGTCTGGGGCAGGGACGATGCCCAGTGTTGTGTCTGTACCCCTGGCTGGAAAAGGGCTTGTGACTGAGGCTTGTGAGGAGCCGCGGTGCCACCGGCTTCCAGGAAACATGGCGGGTCGGAGGGATTGAAGGGATTGACCGGGGCAGGGCACCAGCACTCGGCTTGCAAGGGGCTCCCTGCACTCCCCTTCACAAAAGCTGCTGGGACGCGATCTGGGGCAACCCCACCTTGCCTGGGAGCCCCTCACTCCCTGACTGGCTCCCCCCGGGCACCAGTGAGCCTCAGGGCAGAGCCGCCAGGCCTTCCGGAACCCATTAGAGGCCCAGGCTTTGGGGGCTGGTGGCGTGTGTGCAAGTCTCTCTCCCTGGGGACTGAGACCTCCAGCTCATCCCAGCTCCTTCCCTTACCCTGGAGGCGAGCTCTCTTGGGCCTGCTGATTCGCGTGGTGGAAGTGTCTGTTTTTCTCCACGTGGGTGTGAAGAAACAGGGAGATTAGGCTGTAGGGAAAGACCCTGTTGAGGAGCTTCAGGGCCTTGCGCAGCATTTTCTTGGCAAGCACCATCTGGCCCATGTTGAAACAGACCTACAGGGAGAAGGGAGCGGACAAAGTTCACGTCCACGTTTGGAGCTTGTTAGAAAAACCTTTCATGACGACGTCCCCCACAAAGACGAGGAGGAGCGCGCAGTCGGCGAGTGACAGCAGCAGACGGGGGCGGCCGGGCTTGAGGTTCTGCTGTCCGTCCGGGCCAGGGTTGGTGGCCGGAGGGTGGCTGGAGGAAGGGCAGGGAGGGCTTCTGCTGCTTCTGTCTAATGCCCCTGGGACCGCCAACACATGACCACGTCTGTAATGGCTTCTTACCTGACCTTTGAGGCTGTAAAAGGTGGCGGACTCAAAAGTGTGACTCCAGGATTTGTCGTCCTTGAGCATTTTCAGCAACCTCTCTCCCTCCTTCAAATACATGTACGCCTGCAGCCGGCGGAGGGGCACAGAGTATCCGCTCAGCGAGCGTCGGGCCACAGAGGGCCACGCGCAGCCCCGACCGAATAGGCAAGAGGGGCTACCGTTGCAGGACCCTCTTCCACCCCCGCCCGGCTCCGGACCAGAAGGGCCTCCCGACTCGAGGCAGCCCTGGGTGGGTCAAGCCCCTGCTGAAGATCCTGGACACCGGATCACTTGCTCGAGGGGATGGAGCCAGGGCAATCTCCTCCTCTGAGTAACTCCACCCCCGATGGCCCCTAATTCCAACAACGTGCGCCCTGCCCCCGAGGGCGTCCCCACAGCTATGAGGAGCTGATCTCCATTCTTGAAACAAGTTATGAACCACTCCCATTTCCTCTGCCAGGGCCATCTTCAGGAAGCAAGGTCCTGAGCAACTCTCCCTACCTCGTTTATGACCTACTAGGACGTGGTTAGACAGGACAGCCTTGGTACACGTGAGCACCAAGGCAAGGTCAGATTTGAAGAGTAAAATAAGGGAAGGTGATATCCTCAAGTGTCACATAGTCCAAGATGGGAATGAGAGGCAGAAGAGGGAATGTGAGTTGACCCGAACCTACTAGATTATTTTTGATAGGAGAGAGGACACAAATGGCACATTCTGGGTGACTTGCATGGGGCTCTGCTTCCCTTCACTGTCTTCCTGGCCATCCCCACTCCCTGCTGACTGAGAGGGGCGCTTCGCAAGTTGGTCCCCAGGGCCACTTAAACCTTCTCTTCTTGGACTCACTGACCATATCCTCCTTTTCTATATGTCTCTGAGTGTGTATACGTACATATATTAATACGCATATTGATCCCTCATACACATGGATGTGTGTATGAGAGAGCTGGGGCTTACCAACATTTTTAATGGTTTAATTTTAAAATTTTATAAAAATCTAAGGTATGAGGGTCGATCAGGCTGCTGTGGTTGTAAATATGGAAGAGACCACCAGCGTAGACAGGAACCGCAGGCCTGTCTACTCAGAAATGGGGGTCAGATGGAGCAAGGGCTGGGGGCGTTTCCTACAGTGAGTTCATGCAAGGTCAGTCTAGCCAGCTGCTCTACGGAGAGTGGTCTCTGGTCAAGTATGTTGGAGAAACACAGAACTAGCCAGACCCTGTAGACGATTACACATGTCTTAGCATATTAAGGCCATGAAATATTTGCAGGAAAGAAACCCATGTAGCTATTCAGCTCAGTGCTTCCCAACTTACTTAAGAATGAATTCTTATTTCATTATACATTGAATCCCCACATTTCTAGGGGCACATTGCCCTGGAATATTATTTACAGTTATCCTAAGAAACACTAGTGTTTTGGGGGTCTAAAGGAAATGCATGATAATGTAGCACAAATGACACGAGGACCAAAGTGGGTGAGCTCCTTTGGGGACCATAAGACAAAAACCGGATCTGTGCTCATCCAAAGACCTACAGGTGTTTGTGCTCACAGGTGTTTAGGAAAGACAGAAGGCCGGTGCCACGGGGACATTACTGAGGAAGTCTCTGCTGAAACGGCAGCATCGATACATTTGGGGATGAGATAGGACGTCCACCCCCTTCCCGTCTAGGTAGACAGTTCTCGGCAGGTTTTTCAAAGCGGCACTCTCTTAAACAGTGTGTGATGCTAGTTGCAATTTGGTCTTTCATTTCTCAATCTCAGGTCATTTCCCTTCTCAGGATTTGATTTTCAGAGGAAAGGGGTGCTGGCAGGTGTCAAGAACATGAAGTACGACAAGAGAACCCTAGAGCTGCCCTTCAGGTGTTGTGGTCTCAACTGTCTCAAAGGCAGGGCGGGGGGGCTGGGGAGGTGGGAACACCTTACCATATAATTGTCACCCAAGTTGAGATAAGCAGATGTAATTTCTAGGAAGTAATATAAGGCTTTGTTGTTTTCTCCCAAAGCCAGAAAATGGTGGGCCAGAGGCATGATGACCATCTCTACGATCTCCTCACACTGGCAAGACTCCAGAGGAATGATGTCTTCTTCAGGCATCTTCATTTTTGTTATGATGACATCAAAGAAACTCAAGATCTTTTCTCTTATTTCCTCAGGACTGTCCAAATGCAGAAATAAATAGGAGGAATAAGTGGTAGCCACACCGCTTTCGATGTGAAAATATCTTTAAAAACTAATAAAAGAGCAAGATAACCCTGACGTAGATGCCATCGACCAAACTCACCATGCACACACCCCAACATGTCCCCACTCGCACCAAAGAGGCCGAAAAGAACTGACCAGACAGAAGATTTTAACAGTATTCTGTACTCAATGACAAATGTTTATGCCTAAACAATTACGTATGCCTGTACCTGAGATTTTCAGAAAATATCTCCGATTTCTTAGGAGTCTCTATTTTGGAAAAGGTGATCTCTTCTTCAGCTAGAAAATAAACAAAGAAATGAGTCGTGTGCGTCATGACATGTTCCATATGGGAGAAATGTCGGGTCCGCCAAAGACTCTCGCTGCCCCTCTCCTGACCCAGCGCAGGCTGCCCGCACAGACGCCGCAGGTGAGCCCACGCGATCGTCCAAGATGGAATTCTGTCAGACGTGCTGTATGGCACCTGTGAGCTGAGATGGTCCGGTACCGCCTCCACTCTCTCCTTCTGCCAGAGAGCAAGCAATTGTGAGTATCTAAGGGACGGCAAAAGGACAGAATGGAAGCAGCCTGTGCCCCTGACTTACTGTGTTCAAGACCGTGTGTCAGAACTTTCCCTGGATCATTACGTGTGCAGGAAGAAAATTATTCTCTTGTGTCATTGGGGAGGACGGAAGAACTTCCTCTGCCCAAAGACAGTGAGGAGACATAAAGCTTATAAGAGCCAAGGACAAGGGGTCCGGGGGGTGTCCTGAGGATACAAAGGAAGGAAGGACCATTAGCAGGACGGTGAGAGGAGATGTGTGGAAACAAAGGTCGTCATCTTATGCAGGGAGACGTCTTAGGTCAGGAGGAATCCCTGTTTGAAATGCTGTCTTGCTGGTAAAGCAGGCCGTTGAGGGGCAGGGGAAGAGCTTTCTCTGAATCTGCTGGATCCAGGTTGCTTTTAATTCAAAATGATGTTTGTGCAAAACGGCCCATGTCAGAGCGACCTGCGGTGGCTCTAAGAGTGTTAAACCACTGCAATGTTGGGGTTGGTTATAGATGATAACATTATCCTAATTTACCCTGCAGCAACTAAAACTGTGAATAAAGGGTCTGTTTCCAGTGGAGAAATATAGACTTTAAGTACATACTTCAAAGGCTACCTAAAGGGCAGAGAGCTTTGAACTCAAAACCTTCCGTCTATCCAGACTCCAAGAGGTTAGAAAATTCCCTCATGATCTTAAAATAGAAACAAATGAGGATGGTCGGATCTTCCCCATGCAGAAGGAAGGAAGAACCCTGGACAGGGGAAGGGACTGCCTCAGATTGTCTGTTAGGGATGGAGGTAGGACTGGAATCGAGGTCTCCCAGCTCCAAGGCCAACGCATTACTCCACCGATCATTTGATTTCTAAACATGCAGTTTAAGCATCCAGTAATCATCTTCTTTTGAAAGTCTTCTGTGCCCTCATTCCCATGGATTTAGTGCCCCGACTCACCTGTGCCCTGTGCAGAGCTCTGTCATGGTCCTTACTGTCACACTGTGTAGAGAATAATTTGCCCACCTCTCTCCCTAGACATCCAGCCTAGTGTATTTCTAGTGACGAGATGTGGAATAAATTGAATTATGCCTTTTCCTTCTACTCTTCTAAAATTGGTCCTGTAAAGGTTACCTGTGGCTACCATGTTGCCAGATCCAAAGTTCACGTTTGTCCATATGTTACTACACCTCTGAGCAAGCACTCAATACAATCAACCACTCCCTCTTTTCACCAGGTTTTCTAACAGCCGTTCTCTTGGTTGCTTTTGTCATCGGCCGCCCACTTTGCTCGCGCCTACTCCTCTATCAACATCCCCAGTGCTGGGGAGCTTCCCTTTGGTCCTGGGCTCCCTTCTCCATCCACATTTTTCCCAGGTGACCTCCTCGGCCCACGACAATGAGTTCTAGTCACATGCCCACGACTGCCAACTGTTTAATCTCTGAGCCTGACATCCACCCTTAACTACAGATTCGTGTACCCAAATGCCTCTTTGGCAACGGCTGCTTGAATGGCTGACAGGCATTTAAAAATTAACATAATCCAAGCAGAACTCGTGGACCTCTCTTTCAACCTATACTCTGATCTTACTAAGCATCAGAGCCATATATCGGTTTTCTCAATGGCAAAAAACCTAGGCGCTGTTCTGTATTCTTTCTTTCCCTCATCACATTCAGCCCATCATAAGTCCTGTTGACTTTCCCTCAAAACACACCTGAATCCATCTTCTTCTGTCTTTACTCTAGCACCACCCCAGTCCACCACCAAATTTTATCTGGACAAGCACGAAACACTGATCTCCCTTCCAGTCCCATCTCCGTAATCTGTTCTCTACAGAGAAGACAGAATGTGTTTTTAAAAACATGACTCAGATTTCCATGCCAGAGATTGTTGGTCTCCTATCTCAATTCTATTGTCCTTTTTCTCCTTACAAATAAAACTCAGTTTTACTCAGGGCAGCTACATTTTCCAGCCTCCCTTGCAACTAGATATAGTCGTGTGACTAAGTTCTGTATAGGATTTCTAGAAGATCCCTTAAAAGGGAAGGGGGCATCCCTTTCTTTCTTTTTCTTTTCTTTTTTTAAATTTTTTAAAAATTTATTTATTTATTTTGGTTTCTCTTCTTCTTCTAGTGTTAAATGTAAATATGATGGTTGGAATTCCAGCAGCCATTTTCAGACCAAGAGTTTCTGATGATGATGAAGCCTTCACATAGTCCCAATGATCAGACAAAACATTTTACATGAGAGAGAAATAAATTTAACAGTAAATAAAGCCACTCTAACTGGGTCCTTGTCACATGTAGCCAATACTAATTCTAATTAATAAATCTCCAAAGTCTTCCAACCCCCTTAAAATAGAAGTCAGACTATTTATCAAAGCCTAAAAGGTCCTTTTATGGTTTTCTTAATCTGTTTATTGTCTATCACATCTATCACCAGTCTTCATGAAAATTCTAATACATGAGAATAGACACATGTCTATCATTTTCAGCACTATATCTCTGGCACCTAGATCGCTGCCCAGCACATAGTAGATGCTCAGTAAATATTTGCAGAATATAATACATATTTTTTGAAAAAAATCAATATGGGGAGCCTGGGTGGCTCAGTGGGTTAAGTGCCTGCCTTCAGCTCAGGTCATAATCTCAGGGTCCTGGGATCGAGCCCCGCATTGGGCTCTCTGCTCAGTGGGGATCCTGCATCCCCTTCTCTCTCTGCCTGCCTCTGCCTACTTGTGATCTCTGTCTGTCAAATAAATAAATAAACAAATATAAAAAAAAACAGATTTTATTTATTTATTTGACAGAGAGAGAGAGAGCTAAAGAAGGAACACAAGTGGGAGCAGAGGGGGAAGCTGGAGAGGAAATAGCAGACTTCCCTCCAAGCAGGGAACCCATGGGCATCGATCCCAGCACTCTGGGATCATGACCTGAGATGAAGGGAGCCGTCTAACTGACTGAGCCACTCAGGTGCCCCCAATGTCTCTATTTTTTTATGTTTCAAATTGTAATAGTGATAGAATGGGATGCGGAGACAAGCAATATTGGCTAGAAAAGGAAACAAAGTTGGGGTACAAGATATGCTTCTGTCATTTACCCCGCAGGTGAATCATATTATTTTTAGTTCTCAATTTTCTTCATTTTTGAAGGATATATTTTTTAAAAGTTCCCTACTTCAAAGGGGATCTGTAAAATTCAGAAGAAAAAATATATACAACATGCTTGTAGGTTCTCAGAAGCAAGGAGAAAAGCAAAGATACCACTTGCTCATCTCATGGTTTCAAACACCTGGAAATAAGACTTCAGGTTCAAGGTGACAGTCTGAATTCCTTTGTTTACTCTAGTACCTCCGGGTCCAGGACATTTTACCCCATTGAAATGAGAATAAAACAATCTTAAAAACCATAAACCCACAAAGTATAGAATGGAAGGGATCAGTTCTGTCCAGGGTCATTGCCGGGGCTATCCTCTCTGCCTGGACTGCCCTCCCTGGCCATCGCCACTTCCTTGGTCTAGGAATCTCACCTCTCAGTGCTTCCCTAATGACTCTGCATTCCTCATCCCCCTCCTACCAGACATTCTTTTCAGTTTTCTTCCCTGCAGTGGCTTTTACCTCCCACAACATACTGTAGATTTCTTACTTCTTATTTGTTTTTTCCTCCATTGCTTCTCCACAATAGAATGAATGTGCTTTTGTTCACTGATGTATCCCAGTGCCTGCTGCAGGGACTGGCACAGAGCAGGAACTCAGTATTTGTTGAATGAGTCAACAAACTGTCGGGTGGGGTTTCACTACCTGTTCAGAAGGCGGAGGATTGAGAGGAGTGGTCTCCGATGAAGTGGGTGGAGGGCTTTGAAGGGCAGATCTTTGGGGATCAAGACTTAAGAAAATAACTTAAGAAGGACTTGAGGAAAGAGAGAATTGAAAAGAGAATCAACTTCCTCGCTACCTAATCTATGCCTATGGTCTTTGAACCTCTTCCGATTACAGCTGACTCTTGAACAGCACAGGGGCTTAGGGACACCCGACCCCTGCGCCCCCCAGCACTGGAAAATTCACATATAACCTTTGACTCTCCCAAAACTTTACTTAACAGCCTGATGTTGACCAGAAGCCTTATTGATAACATGAAGTTAACTAACCCGTATTTTCTATGTTTTATGTATTATATACTCTAGCCTTAAAATAAAATAAGCTAGAAGAAAGAAAATGTTACTGAGAAAATCATAAGAGAAAATACATTCATAGTACTCTACTGTGTTTATTGAAAAAGATCTGCATATAAGTGAATCTGCACAGTTCATACCTGTGTTGTTCAAAGGTCAACTCTATGTCCTTTACCAGTGTTACCTGCAGTCACAAGGTTCAAGGGTAATGGACAGAGTATCCAACCAAGACAGGATATTATAAAGAAGACATTGCCAAAAAAATTATCCTAGAAACGCAAGGAAAAATGGACTTTCATTAAGAACTCCATTTACAGGGGCGCCTGGGTGGCTCAGTGGGTTAAAGCCTCTGCCTTCGGCTCAGGTCATGATCCCAGGGTCCTGGGATCGAGCCCCACATGGGGTTCTCTGCTCAGCAGGGAGCCTGCTTCCTCCTCTCTCTCTGCCTGCCTCTCTGCCTCCTTGTGATCTCTGTCTGTCAAATAAATAAATAAAATCTTTAAAAAAAAAAAAGAACTCCATTTACAGTATATTACTTGGTTCTGGAATGAATAGCTTTTACATGGTCTTCCTAATGATTTATCTAACAATGGTCATCAACGGTACCGGTCCTGAGGAGTAGTGTGACGGGGTAAGTTTTCACCCTGACATGCTGTATCTGCTCACCAAATTAAGAAGAAAACAGATAATGCCAGAATTTGTTTTGTTTTGTTTAACTGTATGGACACATCATTTCGTCCGTGGAGGTGATGACCAGAAAGAACAGCTAAGTTAAGGTGTTGGCCCCTGAGAAGTACTGAAAGTGTGTGGGGTACTGGGGCTTGGCGTTATTGTTCCTACTGTAAAACTTTTAGGAAAAATTTTGAAGATGTCTAGTTGATAGCCTTTTAAACAGGTGGAAAGTTCTGACAAGAGAAATAGTAGAGCTTTGGCCTCAAGCAGGCAGAGGAGCGGACAAAAGCACAGACATTACTCAGAGTCACAGGAGAGCACCGAAGCACCCAAGTGAAACCACTAAGGTATATGGAGAATCCAAAATTACCTGAAGTTGCTTTCTTTGACAGCCCTCGCCAACCTCCTTGAAACCAGCTGTGGGTGCGGCTGGGTGGCTCAGTCGGTTGGGCGTCTGACCCTTGATTCTGACTCAGGTCATGATCTCAAGGTTGTGGGGTCAAGCCCCGTGTCGGGCTCCACTCTCGGCAGGGAGTCTGCCTCGGATTCTCTCCCTTAGCCCCTCCCCCCTCTCTAAAATAAATAAATCTTAAACAAAAATCAATTGCAATCCCCCCCCCCCACACACACACTGCCACCAAAACATATATATATATAAAGGGAGAGACTCACTGGTTCCACATAGTCTGGAATCTTCCTTCCTCATTCATTCATCCATTCACTTGGTAGGGTCCACACCCAGCATAGAGCCCAACACAGGGTTTGAACTCATAACCCTGAGATCAAGACCCCGGCTGAGATCAAGAGTTTGACACTTAACCAGCTGAGCCCCCAGGCTGCCCCTTGCTTCCCCTGTCTCTTATCTCCCTCAGTCAACGCTCTCCTACTGGCACTTGCTCTGGTTCCTTGAACATGGCTCTATGTTGGGATCATCCCTGAAGCTTCTTGGGTTTGCCCATGCACCCTGGTCAGCCCTCATTGCCTGCCCTCTGGGCACCTGTTTTGTTTGTTGTAGGGGTCTGCCCTCTCTCGGTCTTCAAGTCCTTAAAAGTTATTTTCTTGAGTCTTCCATTCCAACATCTAGGGCTCTTCTCATACTCCCAAGAAGTACTTAAAATGGCTCCAGGCTGGCTTTTTCTCCCATCTGACCCATGAGAATCCGGACTCTAGGAATCAGAACCTAAAGTCTGACTTCTCTTTTTTGAAAAGGGAGATGAGCAAGTGTTGGTTCCGGGTCAACACTAGACTTGTGCCGCAGTGCAAGCTGCTTTCTTCCTGATCGAGGACGGAGACGGCATCGTCTTCTTTACTCTCTGACTCCACTGACGGCCGCATCCAGAAACCTCTTCCAATCTCCCCTGCCAGCCTTGCCCAAAGGTCCCACCCTGCACTTGGGAAGCTCAGGTGTACTGGGCACAGCATGAGCGTGGGAATGAGACTGACCTGCGATTGAATAGTCTATCACTCATTCTGTGGCACTGGACAAGCTATTGAATCTTCCAGAACCTCAGTTTTCTCGTGTATAAAGTAACAAGAGCCTTCCACCTTGAAAGGTTAACATGAAGATCAAAGGAGAATGCATGTGAAATAAAGAATGAATGAGAATAAATATTTATTTTGGGGGGGGGGCTGGGTGGCTCAGTTGGTTAAGCATCTGCCTTGGCTCAGGTCATGATCCTGGGGTCCTGGGATCGAGCCCCACATTGGGCTCCCTGATCAGCGGGGAGCCTGCTTCTCCCTCTCCCTCTGTTCTGCCCCCCACTCACATTCTCTCTCTAGCTCTCTCACTCTCTCAAATAAATAATTAAAATCTTTTTAAAAATTATTTTTGTACCTACTATGTGCTAGGCACTTTAGATACATTTCTTCCTAATTTTTAATATCCATAAAATATAAGAATCCTGTCCTTACATCCTCTGCTTTCCCAACCAGATTTAGCCATAATCACCAAGGCCTCTGGCTCTGGCGCAGAGCCCCGTGATGTTCCCTGATCACCCATGAGGGAGGGCTGGAGTTGGGGTTGCTGCCTCTAGCCTCACGCCCCTCACGCCTGTGCTAACAGTCCCTGGTACCTGTTCCCTTGAGTCCAGACTGTGTAGCTGATTCGCGCCCCCAGACTGCTGCTTCCTCACGTTTGCATCACAGATGATCTGGAACGTCTGCCCTGAGCCGGAGCCCCTGACCTGCTTAGCCCCGCATGGTTCCCCCACTCACATTCTTTCTCTGAGGGAACCTTGTTTCAAACCTGACTGTGAGCAACATTCTCACCTGCCAGGAAATGGTGCTCCCTCTCGCTCTTGTTCCCACTTCAACATGTGAGGACCCCCCCCCCCCCCCGCCCCCCGCCCCCAGCCCTTGGACTCCATCCTTGGTGTGAATTAAGCCGGGTCAGTTTCATCCGTCTGCATATTTTCCTTTGAGCTCGGCTGCACCCCATTTTGCCAGAGTCCTGACCTCCCAACCCCTGTGAGTGTCACAGCAAGACTGTTTCTGATGCACTCAGCTGCCCACATGCCCCCCACCCCCGCCCCGTGATCTAGGGGACTCAAGTCTTCAGCCATTCGCGGAACCCACACCTCGGGGGACTTGAAGCCCTCAGGGTCCAAACCCATGCCGTTCCCCAGGAAGAGAGGACGGACGAGGCCCGAGGCATATTTACTTTTATATCCGTGGGACCTGGCCATCTTCTGGATGGTGTCCACGTCGAGCGTGTTGAGGCGGATGTCCACGGTGAAGTGGTGGTAGGGGATGAAGTCCCCGCTGCGGCAGTGGTCGCACCGGTGCGCGTCCTCCTCCAGGAAGCGCGCGCACTTGAGGTGCATGGCCCTCCTCTCGGCCTTCAGCCACAGCTCGTACGCGGTCTTCTGCATCACCGGCCGGCAGAAGCGGATGACGTGGCACTCGATGACCTCGCTTTCCAGCTCGTGCAGCTCTTCGCCCTCGTCGCGCGCTGCGGGGGCAGAAAGGCACCGCTCGGCCCGCGCCCCGCGTGGGGTCCGCGGCCGGAGCGCGGGGGAGCGGCTCCCGGGGCGCACTCACCCATGCCCAGGCCGGGCCGCAGGGACAGCGAGCGGTGATTGACCTCGCACGAGGCCGCGTTGTGTTTCAGGGCGGTTCGCAGCTCCTTGCCGTTGCGGAAACAGTCGAAGACGCTGGAGTCCACGAGCGTCGCCAGGGCCTTGACCATCATCTTCATGTTCCAGCAAGGCAGGACCTCGAAGAGCAGCTCCGTGGTGAAGGTCAGGCCGATGATGGCGGCGCACCTCACCAGCATCTGGTGCGACAGGCTCATGCTGTCCAGCTGCACCAGCGAGATTTCTGCGGGGGAAGAGCCACGCGGCTGCCGGCGCTCACTGCCCGGGGCAGGGGCATCCGGCCACGGCCGCGGCCTGCCCCGCGCTGCCCGGTGCGCGGGAGCCCGGCCCGGCCAGCCCAGGAGGGGCTCCCCGCCGAGGGCCTGCCTCAGAGCGCGAGCCGGGGCGCCGAGGGCGCAGGGGCCGGGCCGGAACGAGACCCGCTGCGGGGGTTCGGGTTTGGGGCCCGAGCGCGACAGGGTTTGCGGGGCGGCGGGAGGTCACGGGGGCCCCGGCAGTGGGAGCAGCGCGCCCGCTGGCCGCCAGCTACGTTGACTTCTGCAGCTGTCCCTCGTCTGCCCCCGCACTGACCCCCGCACTGACTCCCTCGTTCCTGGGACAGCCGCCGCCATCTCTGCGCTCAGGGCACACGCCAGAGAGCCTCGAGCGCCAGTTCCAACCTCTCGCCTAAGCGCGGCCTGCTGAGATCCTGGCCAGGATGACCTTCCGTGACCTCCCCTGTCGGGACAAAATCTGAATCTCCTGCCCCCAGAACAGTGCGGAAGCCGAGCCCGTCGCCCTCCTGCGCGGGCAGCGCTTGAACAACGATGCTTTCTGAAGACCGAGAACCTGGACGTGTCCCCAGGTCAGCCTTCACACACTTTCAGCTATCTGTGGAAGGCATGACTTGGAGCCGAAGCCGCACCAGAACACTGCTTGAAAGTCATTTTTCTTTAAAGGAGTAAAAATACAGCTTGGATATAAATTCTATGCTTGCCATTTCTTATAAAAGCAAGCGGCAGGAAAAGTGTCAGGTTTCGATTTTCTCCCTCATTATTTGTTTGTTGTTTTTTTTTTTAAGATTTTATTTATTTATTTAACAGGCAGAGATCACAAGTAGGCAGAGAGGCAGGCAGAGAGAGAGAGGGAAGCAAACTCCCTGCTGAGCAGAGAGCCTGATGCGGGGCTCGATCCCAGGACCCTGAGATCATGACCTGAGCGGAAGGCAGAGGCTTTAACCCATTGAGCCACCCAGGTGCCCCATATTTGGCTTGATTTAATGAAAAATGTACTACATCTTATTCGTCTACGCAATTGAACTAAACTTTGTTCAAATCAGATTCCAGAACATGCCCCAGGGGAGCAGGCGCTCCAGGTCAGAGGCAGAAAAGCTAAGCCTCACGGAGATCGGACTGTCTGGGTCCACACCACGCGGGCGGCCGCCGCAGTCTGTTACTATCTCCCTCTCTCCCTTTTCGACAGCCACGCTAGAGAAAGGAAAAGGGGAGGTAAGGTCCTGGAACACCGGGCCCGATTTTCTTTACCTTTTAACGATGCTGGCGGTGACAAATTTTTCAGTCTGACACCACTGGCGAGGGTACAGACTTCTTCACTTCTCTCCTCGTAATTAGGGGTCAATATTTTTAATTCCTCAGTTGGCCTACTAAAATTCTCTGAAGGGAGACGAAAAGGAAGAACACATGAGAGTTACTGTCACCATCTCAGTTTCACAATAAACTTCAAGGTGGGTCTTAAAGATTTTATTTATTTGTCAGAGAAAGAGAGAGCACAAGCAGGGAGAGCAACAGGCAGAGCTGAAAGCAGGCTCCCCACCAAGCACGGAGCCCGATTTGGGGCTCGATCCCAGGGTCCTGGGATCATGACCTGAGCTGAAGGCAGAGGCTTAACCGACTGAGCCACCCAGGCGCCCTTCATCCAGTATTTTGGAATCATGATTTAAGTAAACTAATATAAGACAACCTAAATGTACTCAAAACGTTCTGCCCCCCCAAAGCATTGGGAATCACTATTAGAAGTCTTCTGTAGTATATGCAGTTTAAGAGAAGTTTGATCCAAAGATTATCAGGATGTATCTTGCAGTACACACTAGCGTACACCGTGTGCACAGTCAGGCGCCCACACTCGGATGCACATGCACTCTGGGAGACAGCACTCGGCTTACAACACGGTTACCTGAACGAGATACTTAAAATGGTGAGGCCGGCACGCACACTCCCTGGTCACTGCGCACCCGGTACCCACAATGCGCCACTCCCTTACTCCTGCAGCCACTTGTGGGTCCCCATGGGCTGTGGCATGGGAACGTGAAGGTGAGCGCGGCTCCGCTCCTCATGTCCTGGAGGGAAGGTGTGTGCACGGAGCTGCACTTCCAGGTGGGAAACACGCCACGTGAGGGGTGCCGCCTCGAGATGAGCCCAGTGTCGCTAAGAGTGAGGACCCCTGGCGCACCGTATGGCCGGGGACAGCGACAGACGCGAGCGGTGCCCACTTCCCACCTCGAGGAGCTCAGTGTCTTAGAGACAGACACGGACGTGACTGGTCAGGCGCCGGCGGGACACAGGAGGTAGAAGGCAAAGCGCAGTGAGCTGGGAGCCCAGAGAGGAGACACGTGGATTCCGAACGGCCTCATGGAGGAGGACGTAGCACGACGGCGTGTAGGAGGAGGAGGTTTTCCAAGTGGAAGGGTGAGGGCCGACCAGAGCAGGGCACAGAAGCCGCAGACGCCCTGCAGGTGAGGGGAACGTGACGTCGCCCGGGCCGCGGGCTCCAGAGCGTGGGGCCCAGGAGCCCCTCCAGGGCACGTGCGCTGGGGATGCGGTTTGGGAGCAGACCGCGGCGGGCGTTTGATGTCGCACTGTCAAGTCTGGACTTGACTCCTGGCACACTCCTGGGACTGACAGGTGCCTGGGAAGGGGGAGGAGTCGGCCACCAGCCACTTCTCCGAAGGCAGCCCTGGGTGCGGATGGGGCAGGCCAGAGAACGGGAGAGGGGACACTGTGTAATACCAGTCACGACAGAGCGTGACGACGACGAGACGGCGGGTAGGACGTCATGGTCCCGCGCGGCACAGCGAGGAGCCAGGTCCCAGCCAGGCGGGGACGGAGCTGACGGGGTGTTGCCAGGAACCCAGCGGGGAGACGCGGGAGGAGGTGCGGTGGGGAGGGCGGGCGCTGCCTCGGGGTCAGGCGGGTGGAGTCCGAGGGGTGAGCGGGTCCAGAAGACGGTGGACGGGCAACTGGAGGCAGGGCATCCGGAGAGGAGCGCAGTGGTTACTGTGGGAGACTACTCGCGCGCAGACACCACGAAGGCTGGGGACAGAGGAGTCCCGCGGGGAGAAGGAACCAGCTGGCGAAGAGGAGGGCTAAGGGCAGAGCTTGAAGCGACTTGTCATTGCCATCCCACGGACGGGAGCCACGCTCTCGACTGCCTGGTCAGAGAGGTGCGGCAGGGGACAGGACTGCAGATTCTCCCTGAGAATGGGGAGGCCACGGCAGGGTGGGACACCCGAAAAGGGGCCGCGTGCGAGTGTGCACGCGCGTGTTAGGGTGGGCGAGTGGGGTCCCAGGGTATGACGTGGGCTGTGCTCGTTCACGCGCTCTCGTGTCCCTGTCTAGGACCCAGCAGCTTTCAGCCACTCAGCCAGGGTCAACCGAGCGCCCCGAGGTCCTGGGCGTTGTTCTGCTGTCAAAGATCCCGGAGCACAAGACCTCCTGCCGTGCGAAGTTCGACTTGCAACAGTGGCAAAGAGACAAGGAGCAACAGATACATAAACGCGGAGGCTAATGTCATCATGTGATTCAGTTTGTGGCAGAAATAAACCTGGTGACAGAGACTCACAGGAAGGTCAGGGCCAGGGGGGCTGCTTCGGACAGACCGAGGTGGAGGTAGAGAAAGTCACACTGGGCAGGCGATACCTGAGCTGCGGGGAAGGAGCCCTCCATGGAAGGCGCCTGAGGAGGGGACGGCGGTCTGGAGCAGAAAGGAGCAGGGCCTGTGCCCCAGCCCTGGAGATGCCAGGGACGCAGCCCGCACAGCGGGAACACATTTCAGAGCACGGAGGAGGCCACGCAGGTCGGGAAATCAGGTCCTGGAGCGCTTCCCAGTCCTCGTTGGGAGGCGGCATTTCTTCGCAAGCTCCGTGGGAAACAACTGAATGTCAGGTGTTTTTAAAAAATCTTTTTATTTGGGAAGTTTCAGACTTAACCAAAAGTTGTAAGAATAAGACTGTGTACTCTTCATTCAAATTTACCTGTTGTTAACGTTTTGCCTCATCTGCCACAGCCTTCGTTTTCTCGGTATGTACGGATTTTTCCTGAAGCATTTGAACACAAGTTGAACAATTCATGTCCCTTTACCCCAAAGGCTTTACTCGGTATTTCCTAAGAACGAGATCCTCTTACACAACTGGAGCACATTTTTCAGTTTCAGAATATTGCACATTGAAATAGGAATTTACTATCCATTTTCCAATTTTGTAGAGTGATGCAATAATGTCCTTTGGCGTATTTTTTTTCTTCCAATATAGGACCCAGTCTAGGATCCTGTATTGTGTATAGTTGTTGTTTTTTTTTAATTTAGGTGAAATTCATGTACAGTTAACCAGTTTAATGTTTAGAGCTCGGTGCCATGTGGTGCATTCACACTGTTTGCAACCAAAACCTCTATGGCTTTAAATTTTTTCTTTTTTTTTCTTTTAAAGATTTTATTTATACATTAGGGAGAGAGAGACGGAGGGAGTGAGAGAGAAAGCATGAGTAAAATAAATAATATCTTCAAAAAAAAAAAGGATAAGATGTCAATTTGTCCCCAATTGATCTACGATGTAATGCATATATATTGAGATTCCTATCAAAATCCCTCCAAGGTGGCACCTGGGTGGCTCAGTTGGTTAAAAAGCCAACACGGTTTCAGTTCTGGTCATGATCTCAGAGTCCTGGGACTGAACCCCACGTCTGGCTCTGCACTCCACACTCAACAAGGAGTCTGCTTCCGGATTCTCTCTCTCTCCCCTTCCCCAGTTCACTGCCTCTCTCTAAAATAAACAGATCTTTAAAAAAAAAAAATCCCCCAAAGATTTTTTATAGGTACAGACAAGATTATTCTAAAGATTTATTTATTTATTTGAGGGAGTGAGGGAGAGGGACAGAATCCATGCAGACTCCCCACTGAGAGCAGAGCTGACTCGGGGCTCGATCTCATGACCCTGAGATCATGACCTGAGCTGAAACCAAGAGCTGGACCCTCAACTGACTGAGCACCCAGGTGCCCCCCAGACAAGATTATTCTAAAATTCATATGGAAAGGCAAAGGAACCAAATAGCTAAAACAACTTTGAAACAAGGAGGAGGAATCCGTTCCCACAGTTTCAAGACAAGATAGCTATAGTAATCAAAATTGAATGGTATTGGCAAAGGGATAGACACACAGATCAATGGAACAAAATAGGAAACCAAAACCCACCCACACAGACACGTCCAGCTGACTTTAGACAATGGCGCCAAAGCACGTCAAGGAAGAAGATAGAGCCGTGTGACCGATGGTGCCGGGACAGGTGGACACGCGTTGGGGGTAGGAAGGGGAAGAGAAGGGCCTCAACCTAAGTGTCACACTTTACACGAAAATTAACTCAAAATGGATTACAAACCTAAATGTGAGATGTAACACCTTCGAGAAAAAGGAAAACAGAGGAGGAAACTTTGACCTTTGTTTATCTAGGGATAAACAAAGAGTTCTTGGATTTGGGACTCCTGGGGGGGCTCCATCGGTTAAGCGTCTGCTTTGGCTCTGGTCATGATCCCAGGGCCCTGGGATCAAGCCCCGCATCGGGCTCCCTGCTCAGCGGGAAGCCCCCTTCTCCCTCTGTCGCTGCTGCTCCCCCCTACTTGTGCCCTCTCTCCCTCTGAAATAAATACATAAATCTTAAAAAAATTTGGATTTAACATGACTCATAAAAGGAAAATTTGATAATTGAATTTTGTCAAATTTAAAACACTTTGAGAGACCCTTTGGTGAGAATGAAGACAAGCTACTGAGAGAAAATATTTGCAAACCCTCATCTGACAAAGGACCCCTATCTACACAGATTAGAAACTCTCAGAACTCAACATTTAAAAAAAAACAACAAAAAACCCAAACAATCCAATTAGAAAATGGGCAAAATGCATGAAGAGATAGTTACCAAAGAAGATGCAGCGATGGCAAAAAAAAAAAAAAAAAAAAAAAAGCACATGAAAAGATATTCAACATCATTAGCAATTGGGGAGAAGCAAATTAGAACCACAGTTAGATATCACCAAACACGTAAAAAAGGATTTGAGTTCCTTTACCCCCATCTTAATCACAGCCTGACAAAGAAAGTCCAGAAATTTTCTCCCCTCACTTAACGTGGAGCTCCCGCTTCGGTGTTACTGGCTTTTGGGTGCCCCAGTGTTCTTCCGTGTTCTTTCCCGAAGCACATGTTCTCCCACCAGTCCCGTCAACTTCTCTTGCCATCTCAGATGTTGGATACCGGCTCCAGCGCCCCTCACCTCCCCAAACCTCCTGACCCTATAGGATGGCATCTATGGAAAAGCCCCTGCCTGCCCGCTCTGCAGAAGCCTTAACCAGGAGACTTAACCAGGTGATTTAACCAGGCGACTTAACCAGGCAACTTAACCAGGAGACCTAACCAGGCGACTTAACCAGGAGACCTAACCAGGCGACTTAACCAGGAGACTTAACCAGGAGACTTAACCAGGAGACTTAACCAGGAGACTTAACCAGGAGACCTAACCAGGAGACTTAACCAGGAGACCTAACCAGGCAACTCACTGAACAGGTTGTTCCAGGTCATATTGGTCTTTTCCTCAGACTCCATGGGTTGGAAAACGAGGACCCTGTGATGGTCAAGGTTCTTCAGCAATTCTTCACAGTAAAACGGAATCCCACAGCTTCCTTCCACCAGGTACCTGCAGTAGAAACACAGCGACCTGTTTACACCAAACAACCATCTCTTAGGAAGGAAAAATATTTGACTCTAATTATTTGAAAATAACTCCTTATTTGAAAATAATAGTATTCTCTATTTGTTTCCACTTGCTTTCCTTTTTTAGGGTTGCTTTTCCCCTCTTTCATTTTTTAAAAAAATTACATTTACATTTCTTCAAAGTATTTCAAAGCATTTGAATACAGCAATACATTTATTCAAAGATAATCTATATAATCGGTGTTGCCTCCCTTGCTCGCCTTATAAATAACCAGTTAGTTTCTGGCTTATCTTCTCAATGTTTGTTTTTAAAGATATCAAAAAAGCACACAGATGTATTTCACTGTTTCTTACCTAAAAGACAGCTTGTCACCCCTACTGCATGTTCTGCTACACCTTGTTCTTTCACTCAAGAATATATCCTGACCGGGGCGCCTGGGTGGCTCAGTCGTTAAGCATCTGCCTTTGGCTCAGGTCATGATCCCAGGGTCCTGGGATTGAGCCCCACATCAGGCTTCCTGCCCAGCGGGAAGCCTGCATCTCCCTCTTCCACTCCCCCTGCTTGTGTTCCCTGTCTCTGTCGAATAAATAAATAAAATCTTTAAAAAAAGAAAAGGTAAAAAAAAAAAAAAAGAATTTATCCTGCCCATCCCTCCCTATCAGTAGATCTTCTCATTCTGTTTAATGCTCTGTAGTTCTCCATTGTGTGCACGTATCCTGTTTTATTCTACCTATCCTCTTAGAGATGGCTTTCCGGGTTGTTTTCAGTCTTTTGCTAACACAAACAATGCTTCGATAAAACTTTGTCCATATGTCTCTTTACAGTTTTGTTAATATGTCTTTGAGATAGATTCCAAGATTTGGGCTGCGAGATCAAGAGGTAAATGCACACACACACACAAAATGTACACGTTTAGAGAGAGAGAGGATGAACGAGAGGCAAAGGGAAGGAGCCGGATTCATGCCTGGAGTTACTTTAAGTGAGACTTTGTCCCAGACATCAAGAAAAGCAAAGCAAGCAGCAAAGCAAACTCATTAGAAAGTACGGACGCAGATACCAAGGTGGGTTGTAAGTGGCCGTGTTGTTAAGGTGACCACTGTCTGGACCCCAGTGGGGGAGTCCCCGAGAAGCTCGGAGAGCAGTGGTGGAAAGAGCCCGCCTTCGGCACCTGCCACAGACAAACAGTGATTCCAGCCAAGGGCGCCGAGAGCCGAGTGAGACCTTGCTTCATCGCAGGTTGTGTCCTTCAGGCTTACCAGTTGGCCTCTTGTGACAACCACTGTGCCCATGACAATGCCCTCTGTCACTGCTGATTAAATGGAGCGTGCCCACACCCAGCATGATGAAAGGGAAACAAAACTGAGGTCACTGAGCGAAGCTGGAGAAGGCGCGACAGGAGGGCTAACCGGGAAATGGGCGGCACGGTCCATCACACCAACCGCGACAGACGGCTCTTTTGAAAGGCAGGATCAGCGGAGATGCTGAAATAGGCACCCTCAGGTGTGTTTTAAGAATCGTGATCAAGTCTGGATCTGGGGAATGGACACGGGCGAGAAGACCTCCAGAGAGAAACAAGATACCCACGTGTCCAGTTCTTTGGGGATGCACCTGACGTTGAGGTCCAGGCAGACCTTGTTGCGGATGTCCTTAGGCTGCACGGCCCCGAGGGTCACGTAGGTGGTGTTCCTGTTCTTCATTATGGTGCGGGCCGCTGCGCAGGGCGTGTCCGTGAAGGGAGATAGGGACATGATGATGAAGATAGGAACCGTCCGGATAAGCTTCTCCATAAAGGCCCAGGAGGCTGAGTCAATAAACTGGCCCTCGTCGATGATGAAAATAATCCTTTCCTCTCTCACTGTCTGGACAAAATGGAGAAACAGAAAAATGCTGGAGGACTTTGGATTTTTATTCAAAAATTCAAAAAACCCATTCATGTATGGGTATGCATGTGTGTGCATTTTTTTTTCAACTTCTAAGATTTTGTTAACATGAGTTTTTAAAAACAAGTATCCATATCAGTGTTGGGGTGAGGATGGGAGAGGGGAGGGGAGGAGGAATGGAAGGGAGGGGACGGCATGGCAGGGTACAACAGGGGAAAGGAATTCTGCTCTATTGGTAATAAAGCTCCAGGTTCATCCCATCATGGATTTCATAGTCCTCCAGGGACACATGGTCCTTATGTGGTGCTAAATTAAAATCTTTCCAACAAATTTATACTAATTTAGAGTCTACTATCTTGGAATTTGTGGCAGTTTAGACAGAGCTGGCTGGAATAGATTCTTACTTTGTCAAATCCTCGTGTGAATATAATGCAAATTTTGTAGGGTAAATGGGGTTGTAGCCAAGTGAAAGTACCCACTACATTAGAAGAACTAATATGCGGGGCACCTAGGGGCTCAGTCGGTTGAGCGTCTGCCTTGGCTGGGGTCATGATCCCAGGGTCCTGGGATGGAGTCCCACGTTGGGCACTCTACTGGGCAGGGAGTCTGCTTCTCCTTCTGCCTTCTCCCTCAGCTTTGCACTCTCTCTCTCTCTCAAATAAATAAGTAAAATCTTAAAAAAAAAAAAAAAACTGATAAGTTTACCACACGTCATTTTAATCTACTGGCAAACGAAGAAGATCTCTTGGGTTTATTTAATGGACATTTGCTCAACCGACGTGTATGTATCCAACACACACACTAACTGGGCACCGACTGGGCTGGGTGCTCCGTGCGAAGGGCTGAGGGAGACTAAGCTGGCCGGCTACATTTCCCTCGCAGGTCTGCACTATTTGCTCACGCGTTAACCATTTGTTATGCACCCATCGGGGGTGCACAGAGCTGGGGATATGGCATTGAACAAAGTAAGAGCTCACGTGGTCTCAATAGAGCGGGAGTCCCGTGGAGAAGACCTCCCCACAGCTCTTCCTTTCTCTTGGCTCCTTCTGGGAACACAGTTGGTTAACCCATTCTCCCCCTCCATGTCTTTACAAATGATAAAATTTCAGATTTTAAATTTTTTCACTTTAAAAAATTATAAAGTATCACACCCTGTTTGGTTACATGAACTCAACAAGACTACTCGTCGGGCCCCGTTCTGTCACCAGAGATTTACTCTTCACTGACCTTGAGGACATTTTGATTAACGGGGAGGTTCGCATTACATTTTTTTTTTTTAAAGATTTATTTGGCAGAGACACAGCGAGAGAGAGAACACAAGCAGGGGGAGTGGGAGAGGGAGAACAGGCTTCCCCATGAGCAGGGAGCCCAATGCAGGACGAGGAGCTCGATCCCAGGACCCTGGGATCATGACCTGAGCTGAAGGGAGACGCTTAACAACTGAGCCACCCAGGCCCTGTTCTAAGCATTTTACACAACCCTGTGACCCAGGTACTACTATTTCCTCTTTTATGGACGACAAAACAAAAGCACAGACAAGGTAAGTCGCTTGCTCTAGGTTACCCAGGCAGCAAGTGATAGGCCTAAGGGTTCAGATGTTGGTAGTCTGGCGACGGAGCCTACCTACAAACCACCTGGATCTCCCTCTGATCTCAAGCAGGGGGAGAAGGAGAGAGGGCTGGTTTTAAGAAGAGGCTGACCCTCCAGGAGTCATGAACACACTCTGCACCGGAGGTCTGGAAGGAGGAGGAGATGTGGGAGGTGTGAGGTTACAGCTTTCACACACTTCGAAGCTCTGAACCCCTCGGGCCACCTCCCGCTTTCCCACCCCATCGCTTGCGACTGTGGTGCTCTTACTTGCTCCAAGATCTTCAGAAACAAGGCTTCCAACTGCTTTTGCTTTTTTAAGGTGGTCATCTTGGAAACCTCTCGTGAAATAGGGAACTGCATAAAGAATTATGAGAATATTGAGTCTGGGAAAAAGCAAAAGGAGTTACTAGCTGTGTGGCTTGGGGCAAATCACTTTACCATTCTGGGTCTTCAAAGCCTCATAAGCCTCATGTGTTAGACGGTTCATAACGCCCTTTCCAGCTGTCTCCCCTATGTCACTGAACCTAACAGATGCAGGATGTGCCAGGACATACTCCGTCTCTGCCCTGGCAGTCGCCTGCAGGAGCACAGGGACTCTGTGCCTGGCCTCAGCTAGTACAGGGGCGCTCTGACGGAGAAGTGAGGGAAGACGGATCCCCAGGGCCACATGGATTTTCTCGGCGTGCGGAAGGTGGAAGGAAGGTGGCGGCTCACTCGGGGGGGTTGGGAGCCGCTTCCTCATCACCCAGACTCTCCACATGAGAAAAGGGAAAGATGATCCACGGCCAAGAGACGCTAAGTCGCCCGACCTCAGGCAGCCCCCGCTGCCAGTGCCCACGTCTCTCTGCTGTGGAGACGCACTCCCGCCACTCACCTGGACATGGAAGATGTCGTTCAGGAGACAGTAGAACTTCTCGTTCAGCAGAGTCTTCACTTTATTTTGAAGGTTGGTCTGTCGTTCTTTATAATGTTTACAGGTATCCAGACCTAGAACGTTGGCCATGAGTATCTGGATGGTATAGAAATTCTGATGGAAGCCGATCTTCGTCAACACAATAGCAATGGTCCTGTTTGTGAGAAGACCAAGCAGCCCAAGAGAGCACTTAAACACATTTTGTGAAAATAATCAAGGCTGAAGGAAAGCTCTGGCTCTTCCTGTTCAGTTGCTACAACAGCAATTTCCTAAGCTGTCTGGAAGCTGTTGCTGACTCCTGCGTCTGACGCAGTCCCTCATCCCTCCGTGTCCCGGAGCCCTCCTACTGGAGCCTAGCCATGTCCTCTTCTACAGTCCCACGCCTACCACTTTGCCCCAAACCCGCAGACTGTCACCCACACTGCTGAGAAACCTGCCTAGCACCACGACTCCGTGAATCCCCTTCCAGATGCCGGTGCTGTACCGATGCAAATCCTCTCTCCCATTTACAAGTTTTTAGTGGCTCCCACTGCAGCCTGCCACTCTCACAGCCCCATCTGATCCCTCATCTCCCGCTTAACTGCAAATCTCCGCTCATGTGCAGCCTCCTGGAAACCCTCCCCAGTGCCCTGACGTTGCGTCCCTGACCCCCCTCTGTTATAGGTTCCCAGTCCTCGCTAGCGCACTTCCGTCACCATCCCCACCACAACCTATTTTCATTCTCGCTCTCTCCTTCTCTTCCGTGTGAGCTCTGTGAGGGTGGGGACCGGATATTACTCATCTTGGGGACATTGACGCTTGTCATGGGGTGACTCATGTCCCCCCCAATTTCATGTGTTGGAATCTTAGCTCCCAGTACCTCGGAAGGTGATCTTCCGAGTGATCTTGGAATAGGGTCGCTATGGATGGAATTATGTAAGTTAAGCTGAGGTCATGCTGGTGTAGAGAAGCCCCTAATCCAAAATCACTAGGGTTTTTATGAGAACACAGACAAGGCCAGGAGAACACTATGTAAGGATAAAGGCAGAGACTGGGTGATGCAACTTCAGCTCTAGGAGCACCAACATTTGCCAGCCAACCCCTGGAAGCTGGGAAAACCCACCGGACAGACCGTCCCTCAAGGCCGTCAGAAGGAACCAACCCGCCTGCACCTTGATCTCAGACTCCGAGCCTCCAGAGCTCAGAGATGGTACATTTCTGTTGGTTGAACCGCCCGGCTGTGGTGCTGTGTACACAGCCCCAGCAAAGCAATTTAGCTCTCGGCTGTTCCTGGAACACGGTAGGTCCTCGGTAAGGGTCAGGATCAACGAACTCCTCGTTATGAAATCTCTCCTCAGCAACGTTAAAGATACTTACAAACCAGTCCTTCTTAGGCTTGACATGACAGAGGAAGAGAAAAACAGCTTACAATAGTGTATGGTTTATAAGGAGACCCCATTGTCCTCATCTTAGTCACCGTCACTGGTCACTGCTACCGAACACCACACAGCCCCTTGCCACAAAGTGCCACGTGGGCTGTCCCAGAGTGCCCTTGTGACATTTCTCCTACAGAAACAGCTGAACGGTGTGAGAGAAGTACCTTAGCTCTGCCTTCCAAAGGAAAATCCAGAGGCCTGTCCTTCTCCATCCCCACTCACAGGGCTAAGTGGTTTGAACTAGCGGTTCTCTGGCGCTGGCTGGACACCTTTCTGGGCTTGTTCTGTAGTTCCCGCCCAGCCTTGCTCTCAAGGTTCATGCCAGCCGCGCTCCAACTGTACACCCGGTGACAGAGAGTGGTATCCTAGCCCCAGCTGGCATCACAGCAGCATCTCAGGGGTCAGCCCAGCTTCTCATTTCTTAGTTCGCCATGTTTATCGTCGATTATCTACTTAGCACAGAGGGCAGGACACCCCATAACTGACAGGTTGTGGGAGGGTTACATAGGACACATGACAGAAGGGAAAGGAGCACTAGGATAAACAAATCCTTTAAGGACATTTCTCTGGGTTCCCAAGAAGTGGTCACTGCAAGACCCTCACCTGTGGTTCTCTCCTTGGGCCAGATACTCAATTTCCATAAGTATCTGGCTTTTTCCGTATCCTGATAACCCTTCGTACATTAGGACGCGGCTGCAGTTGGACACCAAAAACTCCTTCATAGTGCACATGAAGTACTTGATCTCCTTATCACGTCCTGTTGTTTTATTTTTTAAAAAAGGAGCAAACCTAATCAACATAAAATAATCTAGAAACACAAAAAAAGCACATAGTGATACAACTTCTAAAAATACCTTTGGAATTTCCATGGAATTGTTCATGAACTTTCTTGAGATCCTGTGCACTTTAAAAATTTTTAAATCTTTCTCTGGAGCTTTCCAGTTAACCATGTAGTTTTACAGTTTTGTTTGATCCCCGTAAGCTATGAGGGCAAGTACTTTTATAATGTTCATTAAAATGTAGCTTTAGCACAGACAACCAAGATTCAATGTGACCAACTGCTTAGATTACACAACCAGAACTCAGCCAACATTATCTGGCTCTGGAGCTTGTGTTCCTTTCCTTTTTCTTTTCCGTAACACACTAGAAGTAATCTGCAGGTTTTTACATCGGAAAATAAATGTATTAAAGTTAGGGTTCCTATATTGAACAATTACAGATACAGTATTTTTTCTATTTCTAATTCTGTGAAAGAAACTTGCTCTTTATCAATGAGAAATTATCCTTATCCCAGGGCCACTGGAAACATGACTAGTGTTAAGAAAATTCAATTTGCTCTCGGAAATCGTGTATAGACTAGCTCTTTCCTAGGAACAACCTTCATTCTTAGTGAAAATAAATTACAGTCTTTTTCTGATTATAAAGCCAACACATGCTCAGTGTGAAAAATATGGAAAACTTAGGAGAAAATAAACGTCACCGTGGTTACCACCTGATGTGGTTATTTTTTTGACGTGTATTTAAATATATGTAACAGGATGCCCTGGCGGTCTTTGAAACCTGGCGGTCAACAAGGAGGGGCAGAGCTGTCGTTTCAAAGAAGTGCGCAGCTTCTGCGGAAAGTGCCGGAGACCCTCTCAGGGCTGCATCTTCCTCCTTTCCTGGATTGGTCCCTGCAGTAAACACATCCCCAGGCGTGACCTAATGTCTATTGCAAAGCAGGACCATCCTCTAAGTCTGGGTGCTTTAGACCAAGAAGCGAAGTGTTTACGTGGTGGTATAAATTTCTGGGCACGGTTTAGTGGGAACCAGCCACAGACTCGGTGGCTTCTTTTGGGTGAAAGATTCCCTTTCTGAAAGCGCATCTGCTCTCCGGTATTGTGACACGTGGCCCGAGGCTCGTGCGGTAACTAAGAAGACGGACCCCAGACGGCCACCAAGCAGCGTCTCGCAGCTCTCTGTGTCCTGTTCGCATGGAATCCCTCCAGGTAAGACCTCAGGGACTGTCTCCCCACTGGATTCTAAACTAAAGTCTAGGCATCTTGACGTAAAGCACATGCACCTTGCTTCTGGCTAAACCAGCCCTAAGATCTGGGGCTGTTGCACGAATTTTTGATCTTAAAAAAACACTCTTTTGATTATAGTTTCATTGAAATCTGTGCTGTTGGTGAGCACACAATTTCATTTACAGGAACTCTTGTAAAAGAAGGGCACTTCCTATAGTCCCAACTTCTGACAGTCTCTTTCTCAGCTAGAGCTTTAAGGAAAAGGTTTGTGGGCTTAATGTTTGCCTCTCACCAATGGAATCAGGGAGAAATTGTATATTGTGCCACCGTGTTCCGATATGAGTCCTTGGTCTTGCAGAGGGGGCCTAGGACTTCCTTTTGCCGTCACTCACTACCACAGTGAGCATATCCTAGGCTAGACAGTAAAGCCCCAGAGGAGGGAGAGTGAGCATTCTTCCTCCTTTCCGGCCTTTGGGAGTCTGGGGTCTGGAGTTACAAGAAGTGATCAGACTCTGAGAAACGCCTGCTACCAACCCTCTGCCATTCTTTTAGGCTCTGCTGAAATCAGGATTCTGTCCCGACATTCCCCCCCAGTGTGGGACGGAGCCTCCTCCTCGTGGTCCTAATGCAGTTGGGCCCGGGATTTAATCTATGATGTTGCTTTTAGGGATGTTCAAGTCTAATGGAAGGAAATTGCAAGTGTTCTTAGAAATGGCTGCCGTCAGAATCCACAGACAGATCTTTAGGAGGGTCTCTCCCCAGAGGGTATATCCCTCCCTCGTTTTATGTCCACTTCCCTGTGTGGTCTAGTCCCAAGTCAGCTTTCTTATGATAGGGTCCCTGCCACCACGAGTCACAAAAAGATCACTGCCACTGCCAGATACAGATCACAGATCTAAATGTAAAAGGTAAAACAAAGTTTCTGGAAGAGAATCTTAAAAAAATTTTCCATGACTATCAGGTGAAGAAAAATGTCTAAATAGGATATGAAAGTACTAGCTATAAAAGACTGATAAGCTGGATTACATTAGAATAAAATATCCTGGGGGTGCCCGGGAGGCTCGACTGTAAAGCCTCTGCCTTCGGCTCAGGTCATGATCCCAGGGTCTTGGGATTGAGCCCCGCATTGGGCTCCCTGCTCGGCGGGGAGCCTGCTTCTCCCCCTCCCTGTCTCTGCGGCTCCCCCTGCTTGTGCTCTCTCTCTGACAGACAAATAAACACAATCTTAAGAAACACACACACACACACAGAATTGAAAGGTAAGTGCAGAATGGGAAAAGTTATGTACAGGAAAAACAAGAGACTGTACCCATTTTTAGGATATACGAAAAATTCAAACAGATCTATAATAAACATAGAACCTGATTGAAAAATAAATAGCAGAAGATCTGTATAGACACTTTATGAAAGATGATGTCCAAAGGGTCAACAAACACGTGAAAAAGGAGCTCAGCCGTATCAGGGACGTACGAATGGAAATCACAAGGAGACGCGCGATATACCCAACCGACACTGTTAAAACTACATTGTTGGTAAGACAAGGAGTGCCCAGAACTCTCATAATAACCCTGCTCGTCAGAATACAAACAAATACAGCCATTTGGGACAATTATTTGCATCGCCTACCAAAGCCGTGCCCCTTGTCCCGACAGCTTCACCCCGACACCCACACTCCACAGAAACATGCACGTGTCTTCACCAAGAGACAAGTACCAGCATCTTGATGGCAGCGTTTCCCATAGAAACCAAGAACCGGAAGCCACAGCAGTGTTGCACGAGGACGGAAGGACAAACTGCGGCCCGCGTACGAGACGGGCTGTGGCAGCGCGGCGCAAACGCACGCACGAGCCCTACACCTGCCACTGCAGAGCAGTCTCGCAGCGTAAAGCTGGCTAATGGGAGGCGCGTGTGATGACACGTTTGCAGCTTCACTTACAGGACGCCCCAAGCAGGCCTGAGTCACCTCAAGTGTTAGACATCTTGGGGCGCTGTGAGGGCCCCCGGAGGACGGCTATTTTCCTACTGCTTTGCCTAGATGGTGGCTGTAGGCTCATTCTGTGGCAGTTCAGTAAGACGCAGACGTAGCGTTGCTGTATTTTCTGTGTGTTTTGTTATGGTTTAATAAAGAAGGTTAAAAATCAAGGCCCACTACCTACCCAGCAGAGGGTAGCCCTCGTCCCTGCTGCAGATGAGGTACGCCATGCCAAACATGCTGGAGACAAGAAAAGAAAAGAAGTTAGAGTCATAACAGGGAAATACCGACACCGAGAGTGTTTCATTCTCAGCTCCCAGAAAGTCTTCTATCCCCTGACTTAAGGGTTGCAGATGCCTGGGGGAGGAGAAAAGAGAAATTCTTACCTGGGAAGAAGGAGCTCAAACAACTTTGGAGCCTGGGACAGTTTCAGTAAATGCCTGTTGAGTCTGCACTGGTGGAACCGAACCCCTTTCTGGGGAAACCAGACACCATGATGGGACTCAAGGACATGCATGTGGCATACGGCATCACAGCCCGAAAGCACCACCAGGTGCTCAAACAGCAGCGGCCCCCTCTCTGGCGAGCCCACGCTTTGTGCCTGGCGTAGTTCCACGTGCTCTGCATATATCATCCTTGACTTCTGATGAAGACCTCATCGAGACAGCACTAGTATGTCCATTTTACAGAGGAGAAAACCGAGGTTCAGAGAGTTTAGCTTGCCCAAGATCCCACGGGTAGTGGGGACAGCGCCAGAGAATACCGACAGAATCCGCATCAACAACTGCTGGTGCCTGCGCTTACCCACTGCATATCACTCTTTTTTTTTTTTTTTAAGATTTTATTTATTTATTCGACAGACAGAGATCACAAGTAGGCAGAGAGAGAGGGGGAAGCAGGCTCCCTGCTGAGCAGAGAGCCCGATGCGGGGCTCGATCCCAGGACCCTGGGATCATGACCTGAGCCGAAGGCAGAGGCTTAACCCACTGAGCCACCCAGGCGCCCCTGCATATCACTTCTTGAAGGAACCTTTTTAGGCAACGGGACCACCCCCTTGCCAGCACTACAGCACTGTTTTGTGATGTCTCTGCTGCAGCGTGTGTGGCATACAGCTGATTTTGTCCACTGCATACGCTGGTGCCTTCCTATGAAACGGTGAGTTTGGGGGCAGGCACCCGGCCCGGTTCATATTTGCACTTCCACACTCTCGTATTTGCAGAAATGGTACAGAAAAACAATGAAGAGGCCAGCCTGGGATCAGGTAGTCCTGGGTTTCCGGGGTAGACGGACTGATTAACGGCCCCCCTTTTCACCCCTGTGTCTGTGCCCTGTGCTGTTCACTCTGGGCTCTGCCTGGTGAATGCTTTGTCAGTGCGACGTTACCAACCCTGACACAGGGACTGGAGAGATGCTCGGGCGTTGGGCGCGCTCGCTCTCGCTCTTCTGATATTGCTGCGACTGCATGTCTGGTCAGGGTGATGCAGGCTGAGACACACAGAGCCAAACCATCCCCGTCGGTCACCAGACTCCACAGTTATCCTCCCTGACATCGTCCTGGATCAGCCGATGGCCTGTTGAGCCCCAGGCGTGGGAACAAGCCTAGTCAAGATCAGCCAAATCCAGCCAAGATCGGTTGAACCCCACGTATTTGTGGGACCAACAAATGTTTATTGTGGTCTCTACTAAGCCACCAAGGTTTTGTGGCTGCCCAGAATGCAGCCTTATTGTGGCATTTCGAAACCCGGCTTTATTCACTCATTCAAAGAGCGTTTTATTGACCGTCCGCGCATGCCACGTGCAGTGCTGCCCCCGGGGACACAAAGGTCCATAAGAAAGACTCCTTGACCCACCTGTAGCCCTGACTCTTTTGTCTGACCGCTGAGACCTAGATTCTAGCTAACACGAAGAATCGATACCTTCCCACGTCCCATTTACTCACTCACGCTTCACTACTAGTGGTGCCCACTGTGCACCAAGCCTGGGAATATAAAAATGAACAAGAAATAGCCAATCTCTGCAAAGAGCTCACAATGTAGAAAGTGAAAAGCCTATCGGGTCAGTAATTGTGCTGGGTACATGCCAGAGAGGTACATAGAAGAGGTAACGCTGGGCTGCCTGAGCTGGACTGGGCCCTTCCAGAGCCAGCCTCAGGGAGGAAGAGATCCCTGAGCTAGATTTCAAAAGTTGACTGTAGTATCCCCAGCAGACTAGGGACGGGGTGGGTCATGGAGAAGACAATCTATTCTCCCCAGAGAGGGGGGAACAGGAGGAGACAAAGTTGGAAAGACAGGGGATTACCCTGTATGTCATTTCAAGGAAAGTGAATGTTATCACGAAGATGCCTGGGAGCCACTGAGGGGTTCTGAGTCCCAAGTAACACCCACACATCTAAGCCGGGCTCAGGAGGAACATGGCTCACCGCAGGCCGGCAGGAGCAGCGATCTCTTACTCGCTCTAGCCCCATCGAGGCCTGGCACACGGTTGACATGATCAGTAAATACTTCATGGTTGGCCACTGTGTCCATCTGAGTCCAAAGAGATACTCCAATGAGGGACTCTGTTCTGTTTGCACAACCTGTGGAGATGCACCCACCAACGATAATAGTAATGAGGGTAGAATGGGATCCTGCACCATCTACGGTGTCAGTAGGATAGAGAAAGTTGAAGGATTTTGAAATCGGGGCCTTGGTCTGGGGAAGGCATAGATTTTAATTTCATAAGTTGGATTCAGATCTGACATGGGCAACCAATGGGTTGTTTTGGTTGTTATCTTAATTTCCCCACTTCTTTACCAAAAAGTACCACAAAATCCGTGCCCCACACTCACACTTTCTCGTTAAGCCCCAGACACTGGTAGACCGGTCCGGAGTCCGCAACACCCTTCATGACCTTCTTTGGAAGCTCTTTGAAAAAGTAGGCTGGGAGGTTGCTGCCATTGTAGGTGACAGAGTCACACGTCACAATCCCTGGGTAGTACATCATCATTCTGGCTGCTATGTTGACTTTCTGACCAATAACTGAAACAGAAAGGAGGAAGGCAAAGACCAGGGAGAAAACAGCCATTGAACGATTAGAATGCGATCTGAAACATACTGTCCCCAAGGGGCATTTTCAATCCTTACTCCTTTGGCCTCTCATGAATGACAAAGAAATCCTGCCTTCGACCACCCTCATTCTGCCCATGGTTTTTAAAAACTAGACAGGGAGTTAACCTGATTAGCTATCCACAAGTTTCTACCTCTCCTGGGAGGCCACAGGGACGATGTGGTGGAGATTAAAGGGTCTTGAATATGGAGAAGGTTCTGTATGGGCAGTGACTATAGGCCTGAGGGCTCCCAGAGGAGCTGTAGCTGGTCTTCTGCTACAAGACAGACAAGCACAAGCTTGGGTGGGGGACACTGACCTCCCAATGAGGCACAAAATTGCAACTTTTCATTTTCAAAACGAATCACCTTCATTTGGGAATGCCTTTTTTTCTTTTTAAAGATTTTATTTATTCATTTGAGAGAGAGAAAGAGAGTATGAGTTGTAGGAGGGGCAGAGGAAGAGGGAAGCCCGATGCAGGACCCTGGGATCATGGTCTGAGCCGAAGGCAGACATTTGACTGATTGAGACACACAGGCGCCCCATTGGCAATTTCTTAAGATTGAGTAATTAGGGCTAGAAGGGGTGAGTGTGCCAGACAGACTCGGGGATATTTTAAAGGATGACACACTAGTGTACAGGCTGAAGGAAGCCGTGCAGGTTCGATCCCCGTCTCTATCTGTACGTTAGCAAATTCCTTGGGCAAGTTAGTAGTTTCAGACTCTCCCATGCTTTCATTTCCTCATCTGTAAATGGGGATGTAACAGTATCCCTCTCAGGGGACAGTTTATAAAAATTAGTGAGTGAGGACACCCCAGTGGTTCACTTGTTAAGTGTCTGCCTTTGGGTTAGGTCATGATCTCAGGGTCCTGGGATCGAGCCCCGCATCGGGCTCTCTGCTCAGCAGGAAGCCTGCTTCCTCCTCTCTCTCTACCTGCCTCTCTGCCTGCTTGTGATCTCTGTCAAATACATAAATAAAATCTTTTAAAAAATTGATTATTAAAATTTAACCATGCAATAAAGCACAGTATCGTGCATCTCCATATACCTGTCACCCAGCCCCAAAAGCCCCAGACTTGTGGCCAGACCTGCCCCATTCCCACTCCCATCTGCTCTGCACCCTGCATTATTTAAGAAATCCTATCAGACATCTGGTCGTTTCAGACATAACTCTTCCAGTATTCTAGATGCTTTGTTTCTGAATATCTTAAACGGTAATAGGGTAATAGGAGGGAAGTCAAAGCAGTGAAACCATGAGATAACATTTGCTTTCTATTTCCTTTTGAGATTCATGTTGTTTATCAGGAATACCAATATCCTTAAATTTCTTTAGGATTTTTTAACAGGAATTAAGAGGCGTAACTGTCTCATGTTAATGGGCAATGACTAGAAAGTCCCCTCATTCCAGGAGCCGAGAGCCCCCACTGCTCCGAGGACTACACATCTGTAGTTGTGCAGAGCCCCAGAAACGCGCACTTTGCGAGTGTCGAGCTGCCAGTGGGCAAAGCTACAGGGCTCGGTTCCTCCTGGAAGACTATATGCTCTACAGGGCAGGGCCCAAGTGTCACTCAGCTCCATCCTTCCTCCCACAGAGCTGGGGGGCAAGGCGCGGGGAGGTGAGCTAGCCCAGCACACCTGTGTACTCGTGTCTCACAGAATGCCCGACGATTCCGCAGAAGACAATCCCGCTGGCCACGCCGATGGAGACAGTACTGGGGCCCGGAAGAAAGCAAGAGAGTTGTAAAGCAAAAGGGAAAGAAAATGGGTAGAGAGAACGTGGGGAGGGTGGGGACGTGACGATGAAGGGGGCGGGCAGGGAGGGAAAAGATTTTCAACAAGTAATTCTTCCATGGTGGGGAGTCTAGGGCCACTGGACAGGGTCTAGAGCTGTGAAGGGAGGATGGTTTGAGACACAGAACTAAGTCCTTAGAAGTGATAAATCAGTTCACTTTTCTGCTATTTTTAAGTATTCATCTGAGCCACTTTACTAGAAAAGAACCTCTCATCGCCCCAAGTGGACTTTCAATGGAGAGTGGCTGTGGCTGGAGGTAATTTAACTATCTTTGCTGTTGCTCGAAAGAACAAAGTCATTATTTTGAAAGGAAGTAACTCAGATGTAGTATGTGGCATCAAAAGCTAACTTCGTTGGTCCCCGAGGATGGCTGCATATACAGATGACCGGGGGCTGACACAGCGGGGATATTTAGAGCAGGGGGTGATACGCGTTAAAGTTGAACTACAAGTTGGGTCCTTGGGGTGCTCGGGTTAGATGAACCCGAGGGCCTGGGCTCTCAGGCAGCCAGGGCTGGGGACAGTAACCCTTACTCATCTTAACCATTTTACTGTGAGTAGATCATCTGGAGGCCAGATCAATATGTAAATTTCCAGCCCAAGGACTCATTGTATCTCCTAATTATTAAAAATCAGTGCAGGTGTCCAGCTTAGCACTGGTGGTTCAGCCTCTACCAAGAAGTAAGCCAGAGCATCGAGACACAACCCCATTCTGTTTTCTTGCAAACCTGCGTTTTGACTTTGTAAGGGTGTCCTTTCTGCACTTGACCTCTACCATCCCTTTATCACTGCACCGGGGCTGGGTCAGCCCTCAATAGTGAATGCAGACAGCCCTCTCCTCACTTCCTGTTCCCTGCTCCTTGTCTTCTTTCCCTAGATACTACAAAAGGCTCAGGGACCACCGGATGGGATCAGGGTCAACACTCACTGGATTTTGTGAACCTGAGAGCAGAAGTCAAATATATCCACAGCACTCTCCAAGGCATGAGTGACCTCATCAGGAGCCTTTTCCCCAGGGAAACCAAAGACACAGAGGAAGGAGCAGCCCTGTGAGGGAGAGAGTCAGCAAACACAGCACGGTGACCTTTAAAGGGGACCAGCCAGAAGGCCCAGGGGAAGGTGGGCAGCAACTTTCCCTGTTGGGTCCCATTTCATCATGATTTCTCTCCTGCCTATTTTCTGTTTAGTAAATGTCATCTAACTTCTAGTGCATCGCCAACAAGTGTTCCAGCTGGAGGAGAGCTCGCTTTTCTCCAGAGAGAATGGGTTGTCCTGGGCTACGGGTGCCCCCACGTGCCTCTTCCCTTGCCTCCAAGATCTCCTGCTACAGGGTGTTAAGCGTCCGTGTGAGAAGCAGCAGCACAGAGCAGGGGAGGAGGCATCAGAAAGTCTGTGTTCTCAGGCCCCTTCACGAGTGTGGAAACATGGGCAGCTACACTCTGTGAACTTCAGTTTCTCAGTCTGCGAAGGGATGTAGCACAGAGCTGCCAAGGTTCCTTCAGCTACTAGGAGGGTGTGTGTGCGCGTGTGTGTGTGCGCGTGCGCGCGCACATATGTAACTTTGTAAACTAGTTTATAGTATGTGTAGACTTTCGTAACCTTGATGTTCTATTTGTAAACTTATGTATCACAGTATATACATATACGATATAAACTTGATATACAGTTACACCTGGGGGGCTCTAATGTTCTTTTCAGATATTGTTGTTATTCTGAAGGAGAAAGGCTTCAACGGAGAGTGCTTTTCCTTGGCATGACCTTAGCTGTTCTGAGCAGAGATTAAGCTCGGAAGCTCCCGTTCTTAGTATCAATCCCTTAAAAATTACCTCAATCAGATGCTGTTGTCTGTAAGGAAAGAGGATAATAATTGAAGGACAATGGGCTACAAATTTCAATCTGTCTAAGTTCTAGCCTCATGAAATGCAAAAGAGAATGCCTTGATCTCCTCAGCCCTCTTCACAGATCCTAGCTGGCGCAGGGCTCTGTCTTGGTGGGAGAAAGGAAGCCCTGCTTCCCGGCTGTGTGAGGACTCAAGGGTAACCCTTTCTCCAGAAAGCCCCGTAAATGAAGGAGGGAGTGTGGGGTGGTCATCGAGTGCTCTGCTCACGAGATGCAGACACGCGCACACTCATGCACACGCGCGCGCACTCGTCCACACGCGCGCGCACACTCATGCACACGCGCGCGCACTCGGAGATGGGGAACCCCGGAGATGGGGAACCGATGCTCACCAGCGCTTCTGCGTAATTCGTCGGTCCCCCTGTTCTTCTCCGACGTGATTAGGAGCAGATTAAAAACACCCAGAAGCAAACAAAACACCCAGAAGCTAGAGGTGCCACCCCCAGCCCCTGCCTCGCTCCCCTCTTTGGCCTCCCTCCCCATCCCCACCCCGTGAAGCTAAAGGGGGACCTGAGGCGTAGACACGGCGGGTGCGGATTATGAGAAACAGGCGTCCGGGTGTGCCGGCTCCGGACACCTGCCCTCAACGTCCCGGCAGACGCGGCGCTGTAGGTGCACCTGCCGGGAGCGCAGGCCCCGCGCAGCGCCGAAGGGCAGAGGCCGGAAGGCGGACCAGGCGGGTTGGAATCCACCCGTGCCCGCTGGCGGACCTCATCTCGCCCGCCGCGGCGCCTCTGCACCCGCCTCCGAGAGGAGCCCCGCGGGCGAGCCGGGTCGGTGCGCAAAGGGCCGCGAACAGCGCCCAGGGAGCGCGCGGCCGCCGCACAGGCTGTGTCCGGGTCAGAACGAGACGGTGCTTTCGGGTTAAAAGCGTCTCCTCCCTCTCCCCGGCCGAGGCGCACCGGCGCGCGCGCCCACCTCAAGTGCCCGGCCCGCCGCTCACACCCACCTTGTCGAACATGAACACTTTGTTGATTTGGCCTCGGAAGACCCTCAGGACGGAGCTGATGTGCACGCAGGCGTCCTGGATGGCCGAGCCGATGACCTCGGCCTTGTCTTGGTCCTTAAACATCAGGTTCACAAACACAATGGTCACCGGGCGCAGCTCAGACAAATAGCCCCGGAGCTGCTTGTCGTCGATCTGGGGAGCAGAGAGCGGCTGTTCTCAGCGTGCGTCCTTGGCACCGGGCTCGTCGTCCCAAACCCACCTCCACGACGTCGTCACTGGGGAACCCCGCAAAGCTGCACTTCTCGGAATCAGGGGCACAGCCCCGCAGACCGGCCCGCCCCGGAGCGGCCGGACACGGAGCGCACCTCCCCGGCTCTCCAGGGTGGCGTCCACACGGGCTCGTGCGCACCACGCCCTTGTCCCCTGCGGCTCCCCGGCGCCAGGAGGAGCGTGGCAGTCCAGAAAGTGATGCTGCTCCTGTTGGCACTCTCACAGTTTAGGGATAAGAACAGCGTGTTACGTAATCCAGCCTTAAATTTTCACAGCCTGGGACTGTCCAGGACACTTTCCCGTTCTATCCCTCTTTATCTCCCAGTGAAATAAAATCAGAGTATCCCCACTTCACTGGTTAGATAACTGAGACATGAAGCAACACTACAAGCTTCTCAGGGCCACAGGGAAGCCAATCTCCAGCCTCCTCGTCCAATGCTCCATTTACGACTCGCACCCGCGCCCCTGGCCCTCTGTTTCATTCCACCTCTGCTCTCCACCCTCAGCCACAATAGGCCCGGGAAAGGAGAGAAGCGCATTCCCAAATCGTGCCTGCTTATCATCATTCTTGAATTTTGTTAAATTAAGCGCATAGCAAACCTGTGGGGGAAAATCATTGCATTTTCTCTCCAAATAGTACAAAACTGTCAGAGTTGCCATTGACAAAAGAGGGAATTGTGCGTAGGGAACCCTGCAGTCCTGCCTCCTAACTGGCTGGGACAGTCCTGGTTTTAGGTAATTTTGTACTTTTCATAAAAGGATTTAATAGGGGAGCCTGGGTGGCTCAGTGGGTTGGGCCTCTGCCTTCAGGTCAGGTCATGATCTCAGGGTCCCGGGATCCAGCCCCGCATCGGACTCCCTGCTCAGCGGAGAGCCTGCTTCTCTCTCTCCCCGTCTCCCTGCCGCTCTGCCTACTTGTGCTCTCTAACTCTCTGTCAAATAAACAAATACAGTATTTTTTTTTAAAAAGATGATTTCATAATGTCTAATGAATCAATGTGATAACTTTTCTTCAATAAATCACTAAATAAGAAATTAATATTAAATAAAGATTTAAAGATGAAATCTAGCAAAGAAATGAGTTCAAAATGATTCCATTGGACTGTGTGCACCTCTGAGGATCTCTGTGCTCTAGGTGTAGTCTTGGTACTGTGGGGAAAGGTTGTCTTTGCCTGCTTTCAGCCCCCTGAGCTGTATCTTTTTAGCCGGTGTTTGTCATTCCTCCCCACAGCCTTCCTGCTGACTTGTGGAGTCTTTTACCCTGTTCCTGGAAGCCTTGCTCTCCGCTGGCTGCAGCTCTCCTGGAGGCAGGGAGGGAGGGTTTTCCGGAGCTTCAGAAATCTCAGGGGCCCCACAGTGGCAGGTAAGGGAGGCAGGGCTTTTAAATTGGGCTGAAGGTGGAGGGTGAGTTTGGCTACCACTTCCTACTGGGAAGGCACCTGTCCACTGTGCAGGCTTGCCAAAGAGGTCCTCCAAGACACAACTGCATTTTGATGGAATTAAGGGTTAAAACATGCATGTATCAGGAAGATGTACAGCCTGTGCAAAAAAATGTAGGATTCGGACAGAACAAGGTTCAAATCCTAGCTATGTCTCTTACTTTAATAATCTCGGAAAAGTTCCTGGTATCCTTCCAGGTCTCGGTTTTCTCATATATAAAATGGGGACAGAGCTCTCCAGCAAGGACTGTGAAGGATCAATACGTGAGAGCAGAAGGCCCAGCCTATGGTGAGTGCTGAGGGTCACATGAATCAATATGTTTAAGGAACCCTAGATCTAAGCAAATAAAAAGGGGGAAATTTTAGAGGGTGAGGTAGTTCTGGGCATTGTAATTATCTGTGTTGTTAACTCCCAAAGCTCAAGATAAGGCGAGCCAGTGACTGAGAGAAACAGTGTAGCAATGCTAATTCATTTGAGTTCTTTCCACTATGGCTTAGACAAAGGGTGGCCACATGTTCTTGTTTGCTGGGAAGAAGTTCCCATTTGCCCAGTTGTATAAAATGCACAGTCCTGGTTTATGCCTGTAGTCAGAGTGTAATTATGAATAATGCCTCCTTTAACTCTTAAAAATATCCTGATTTGAAGAACAAATTTTGTAATCTCCTACACATGGAGAACGTCAGTCTCATCTTCTTTCAGTTCAATGAAACATTTTACTGGCTCTGGTTTTCTCCATCTTTTCTGATGTCCAAGATCCCTGATAAGAAAAGCCAATGAATCAAATGTGCAGATACCTGCTTCAATATGCTTTCCATCACATACTTTTGCAGGGACATCTCCAGCTCAGGGTCGGACTCCAGCATGCACGCAAGCCTCAGGAGGTCTAAGAGAGCAGGAGGAGGGGCAGGATCAAAAAAGCAAGCGTGGCTCTGCAGAGCTAGAGACGGGGTCTCCCTGTCCCCGTTCCCTTGGGTGGTGGTCTCCACAGGCCAGTCAGGGACTCTGGGACACCTCGTGGCCAAAGAGAACCAAAGGACGTCCAATGAGAGATTCTTTGAAGTTGCAGGCTTTCCAGAATTCTGTCACATGGAGCTCCAAACCCTGTTATACTTGTCATCATGCTTTGGAATGTGGGGAGACTTTTACATCCAGACCTGAGCTAAAGCAATGGCCACAGGGGATGCGGATGGACAGATGAGAGGAGGACAATGAGAAGGAAGACAGACGGAAGGGGCTGACAGAGGAGAAAGAGAAAGATTCAGGAGACTTCTGATCTCTGGGCTTCTCGCTCCCGGTTTGATAGCAACTCGTTGTGTGAATCTGGACAAGTCACCTCACTGCCCTGGGGGCCCCCCATTTCCTCATCTGGAAAAATGGAGGTTGACAGTTTCATACTCAAGAATAGACTAATAGGCAGTGGTAGGAATGAGTGCGAAGAAATAAAAAAAATAAGGGAGAAAAAGTGGTGAAAAGTTTTCAGCACGTAATAGAATAACAATAGTGCAAAAAAATGAGATGAAAAATAAGAATGAAGTCTGAAAAGGATATAAATTTAGAAGCAAATTCCATTTAACCCATTTATTGAATATATCCCAAGCCTACTGTATTCAAAATACCACGTAGGCACTACGTGGGAAAAAAAAAGTAAGGAGGAAGCTTGGGCAGTTTCCTGGAGGCACTTCCTCACTGGGCTTCCAAACATTATATGCATGGAAATGCCACACAGAGAAAGAAAAGCTCAAATGGGCGAATAGATAGTAAAGAGGAAGAAGTGGTCAGTGTGAGGTGGCCTCATCGGGGACGGGTTCACAGGAGAACTAGACAATTCTACTGCATCTTGAATGACTTCTGGCATCTTTCTAGAAGGACTGAGGAGGGCATGCCTAGCAGAGGGATGGTGTCAGTGAAAGTCAAGAATGAGCACAGTGCTTTAAAGGACTGGTGAAGATTCCAGCCTGGCTGGCATCCCCTGGGAGTACTGGAGATTAAGAAATGATGATGGGGACGTTGGCTGGGTAAGAGCCTTACTCTTGGTTTCTGCTCAGCTCATGATCTCATGGGTTGTGAGATCGAGCCCTGTGCAGGGCTCTGTGCTCAGCAGAGAGTTGGCTTAAAGTGTCTCTCCCTCTGCCCCTCCTCCCACCTCTCTCTCAAATAAATAAATCTTGATTTTTTTTATTTTTAATTTTAATTTTTTTAAAGATTTTATTTATTTATTTGACAGACAGAGATCACAAGTAGGCAGAGAGGCAGGCAGAGAGAGGAAGGGAAGCAGGCTCCTCACTGAGCAGAGAGCCCGATGTGGGGCTCGATCCCAAGACCCTGAGATCATGACCTGAGCCGAAGGCAGAGGTTTTAACCCACTGAGCCACCCAGGCGCCCCTAAATAAATCTTTAAAAAACAGGAAGAAGAAATGATATGGAACAGACTATGGAGAGAGACAAGGGAGCAGGAGTTGTTATAAAGGTCTAGGTTAGGGGCGCCTGGCTGGCTCAGTGGTTAAAGCCTCTGCCTTCGGCTCAGGTCATGATCTCAGGGTCCTGGGATCGAGCCCCACATCGGGCTCTCTGCTCAGCAGAGAGCCTGCTTCCCCTCTGTCTCTCCACCTGCCTCTCTGCCTACTTGTGATCTCTGTCTGTCAAATAAATAAATGAAATCTTTAAATAAAATAAAGGTCTAGGTTATCACAGTGGCAATGTGACAGAGATGTACGTGTGCCTACAGGAAAGTAAAGAATCTGGCTGGTCCTTGTTCTTGGTACCTGGGGCGTAACTCCTAAGTCTCTGGAATTTCTCAAGTGATGGGATTGTCTGTTCTTCTTGGACCTTCAGACCACAGCTGGGTTTCGGCTAACGGGGTCTCAGGATGGGGTCGGTTGTGCTGAAAAACGCCAAGTGCGTGAGGAGAGAGGGTTGGGGCTTCGAGCCATGTGGTATGAGCCTGACCTCCGACCTCTGATGAGGGCCAGGAGCCTGAAGAGTGAGTCTCATCACATGGCCAATGAGTCAATCAGTTACGTCTCCTTAGCCAAACCCCAATAAAAACTGAAACCCCTGAGCTAGGGTGGACTGGTTGTGGTTGGCGATCACACAGCGACATGCAGGAAGGGTGATGTGCCCTGAGGACACAGAATTTCATGGCTGGGACTCTCCAGATTTTACCCTAAGTGTCTTTTGATTTGGCTGGTCCAGATTTGTATCCTTTACAATAAAACTAAAATCGTGAACTTAGCCATTCCCTAAGATCAATGAGTCATTCTAGTGAATTATTGGGAGCACTGGGGGAACCCTACATTTATAGATAGTTGGTCAGAAATTCAAGTGGCCTGGGGGTCCCAGAGCTTGCCTCTGGTGTTCGAAGTTGCGGGGTGCGGGGGGAGGGGCTTGGAGAGAGCATAACCTGTGAAATCTGTGCTAACTCCCGGTGCTTAACATCAGAATTGCATTGTGATACTGCAGTGCCCAAAGGGAAGCCTGAAGAGGCCCTGTACTGAAGGCACCAGTAAGACCTAGGAAACGAGACCAGGTAGAGCTGGCTCAAGGGGTATCCAGTGGACTTTCTCCATCTCTGGAGCTTTTGGGTTCTTGGCCTTTCTTGGTCAATTCTGCAACAGTTTCCATCCTGCCCAACCTCCTGCCCCATTACATACTACAGCTTAGTAAAAGTATTATCTACTCTTTGTAATGTTCAGAATATCTAAGACCCGTACATAGATGGCAGAGAAGAAGGATGATTCAGACATGCTCCTGAAGTTCCAGTGTGGAGGAAGAAACAACTATGGGAGAAAGAGAAGTAGCTCAGAGCTTAGACAGGGTCGAAATCAATTCTTAGGCCCAAGCCTGTGGTGCTACGTCAGCAAACCAAAACTTGAGATACTGTCACGTCCCTGGAAATGCCCCACTTGACCGGAAATGCAGTATATCTAGCCAGCCAATCCCAAATGCCAAGCCAGCCTCCGGTTTCTCAGCCCAAACAAGGTTGACCATGTGGCCCTAAGCAGCTGGATATTTTCTACTTGTTGCTTTCTTGTTCTTTATTGCCCGTCTGATAAAAGCTGCCTTCTGCCCCATTTTGCAGGTCTCCTAAAGAAGGATTTGAGTTTGTTTCGCGTCACCTAGATTGTCTTTAACCATTTTTAAACAACATGTTAATGTTGGAGTACCTGTTTGGCATTCAGTAGAGATGACCCATGGGCAGTTTTTTTGAGTCTAGAAATCAGATAAAAGCCTGGGCTGGATTCTGGCAGTTAGGGCTGGATCTTATGTGAGGCAACTAGCAAGACCATGAGTAGCGCCTCCTTAAATTTCACGCCCGAGGCTTCTCCTTTCCTCACCCTAGGCCCAGTCTGCTGGGAGTCCTAGGAAAGAGGAGCATGGATGAGTAGAACAGATCTCCAAGAGGTCGGTAGGAAAGACTAGAGGGTCAAGGACAGAGCCCTAGAATAACCAACATTTAAGGAATGGGCAGGAGACAAAGCAAGGGCAGTGGAAACAGGTGGCTTAAAGTGTAAAAGCAAAACTGAGAAAGAATATTCATGAACCCAAGGAAAGAGGAGAAGCTCATGTCCATAAGAAGAGAATAGTCTCAGGCCAACCAGCTAGGATGAGGCCTGAAGAGAGGTTACCTGCTTTGGTAAGTTGATGGTCATTGGTGGCCTTGACCTCAACAGTCTCAAGAGACGGGAAAACTGGCTAGAAGCTAGAGGTCAGGGGCTCTAGACGCTAGAGTAGGTGAACACATGCCCCTGAGGCACATGCAATTTTCTTGCAAGTTTCCTGGGTGAATAAATAAATGAGAAGATAGGAGGAGGCACAGACATACAGATTACTCTTCTGAGAACTTTGGTGGTGAAAATCAGGAGGGGAAAGTAGGGTTCACAGAGGTTTTATTTTTCCTTTCATCATGGGGCAGACCTGCACATGTTTAGAAGATGAGGGGGGAGAGTCATTGCCAGAGCAGAGGAGGGCGGCCTGAGGAGGGTACTTGGAAATCAGTGTCCTGAGGAATGGGAAGGAGGTCCCTCTTGTGTGCTGCTGAGGACCAGGAGCCGTACTGAGAGCCAGTTATAATAGAGCCCTGGGTGTTGGTAAGGCCCTACTGATCAATGATAAAGGCAAAGGCTCTTGTCCATGGAGTGTACTTACTTTTGTGGTCACCAGAAGGATAATAATTCATGAAAGTCATACACTTTGTGAAAAATTCATCAAAATTAAAAGTAGAAGGCGGTTTTAAGAAATTAACCTAAATAAAGAAAGAGAGAAGATTTTGGTTATCCCGAGGGTTGTCTGGTCCTTTGAATAGAATTTCTCAGCAGAAAGGGGAGGGAGTGTGCTTCTGAATGTCCAGGACAGGGTAAACAGAGACTGCATACTTAGACAACAACGATCTTTCATTTGGATGTGATTACATTAAAAATATTTCTGATTAGGGGCGCCTGGGTGGCTCAGTGGGTTAAGCCGCTGCCTTCGGCTCAGGTCATGATCTCAGGGTCCTGGGATCGAGTCCCGCATCGGGCTCTCTGCTCAGCGGAGAGCCTGCTTCTCTCTCTCTCTCTCTCTCTCTCTGCCTGCCTCTCCATCTACTTGTGATCTCTCTGTCAAATAAATAAATAAAATCTTTAAAAAAAAAGAAAAAAAATATTTCTGATTATTTCATAAGATCTCAAACTTCAGTGTGTACACACAAGGCCACACTAGGGGCTCGCCCGCATACTTTTCCACTCTTACAACTTTCTTCTTTCTTTCCTTCATAACATTTTAATGTAAATAAAACCTGGTTAATCCATCTCTCATTTCTTTCTTATATCATAAGGATAAAGGGACAAAGGGGGCCGATGCCCAAAAAAGTAGTAGGAGCAACCCCAGCAGTAAGAGTCACACCATGGGAACCCGGTGCTGCGGTTCCTTGAGAATGACACAACCTCGGCTCTGCAGTGTTCTTGCCTCCCAGCCCAGGTGAGTAACCTTAGTCCAGAAGTGAGAAAGGGTCCGGCAAAACCAAATGGAGGGACATTCATCAAGACGGGCAATGCTCTTACTAAGTATCAGGGTCAAATGAGGAAACACTGAAGAATGGCCATCGATTGCAGGAGACTAAAAACAATGCCAAAACGCAGTGCGCGATCGGGGATAGAGTGCCGGAACGTTCCACCGAGAGCCTCCCGTAGGAAACTAGTGAGGTCCCCGGGAGGCCTTTCTTCAGCGAACAGTCGTGCTGCCGTTGGTTTTCTGGCCTCGACCACTGCACTCCGGTTATGGAAGATGTTAACCTCTGGTGAAGCTGAGTGAGGAAACTCTGTACTAATGTTGAACTTTTCTGTGAGTCTAAAAGTCATGAAGATTCAAACAGTTTCTGAAGGTATAAGGAACGATCGAAGAAGTCAGGGAACAGCACTGTTAGCCAGCTAGGTCACGCGGCCTGGGTGCAGGTGGAGGGCGGCCAGGTATGGGGGTGCACACTGATGCCGGATGTGGGAGAGCCTCCCGCCTGTGCCGGCGGCTACCCCGATCTCCACCTCCCGTCGGCCTCACGGTCCACTCCGGTTCAGCCGGGGGCACAGCCCTCCTCCCTGCCGCACACGCCCAGAGCCCAGTTCTCCGACTGGCCGCACCCCACGTAGCCCGTCTTCGACTTCGGCACCGTGCTTGCTGCCGGGCAGGGCTATGGGAAAAGTCCCTTCCCGCACTGGATGGCCGCCCCTCCTGTCCTCACCCACAGTGATCCCTTCCCTGAGTCGGGACGGTGTTGAGTCGTGAAAGCGACGGCCAATGGCAGCCTCAAACGACAACCCTCTGCTCCTGGGGAATGAGCAGGAGACCCGTCCTCTTCCTTCCCTGGGGCCCTGGCTCCGCCGAAGGTCTCCAAGCCCAAAGTCCACCTCCTCAGGTAGCAGAGGAGCCTAATCTCTTCCTCTCGAATGCCCGGCCGTGGCTCCGGGACGAGAGCCTGTCTGTCACTCAGGCTCCCACCCGGGAGCCTCGCAGGACCTGCCCTCCCAGTAGCGTCCTGACGGGGGTCCCTGGCACAGACCGACAGAACCTTCTGGAAGCGGCCGCATCGCACCTACCTTAACAGCTCTCTGATCCGGGATCCTCTCAATTTCGATCATGCTCCGGTCGCAGAGCTGCCAGCAGTTTGGTGACAGGATGACGTCATTCATCTGCGCCATGTTCTGTGCAAGGCGCACGTCATCCACCGCCTGCCCAATCACCAGAAAATAGTTGCGTGTTTCGTCTCCGAAGACCAGCATGGTGATGTGGCCAGCAGCCAGTGCTGGCGAGGGGGCAAGCAAAAGAAGTTTCTGGGTCAGTCCCCGGCACAGTCCGAAACTCGTGTGACTGTGCTACCTCAGAGCAAATGCAGTTTCTGGGACTTGACAGAGGTGTCATAGGATGTGTCTGCCGGCCGGGACCTTCCCAAACTCTTCTTCCTCCCGAGCTAGAAACTCAGCTACTGGTTTCCACCTTCCGGGACGCCTCTCGCTCTAGATGGCCCTTTCAGTCCCCCAAGTTATTTTATCCCCTTTTCAATTTATTTGTACTGAAGAGCAACAGAGAACAACTTTAGTAATTCATTTTGGAGAGGGTCTGCATTTTCTCAGAGACTGAGGCTTTGACTAAAAAGAAACCCTGAGGGTTGAATGTGAGGCACCAGCCAGAGGGGAAAAGGTGGGGGGAAAGGAGGAGGTATTTTGACAGTCCGGGCCCCACCCCGACGACGTGCCCTCTGGTTGTTTTCCAGCTGAGGGCAGAAGGTGTTGGTACCAGAGCCACAGAAGACAGGATGCTGCAGATACGACACACGTGCGAGACGCTCTGTGTGAGGGCTAAGGTGAGCCACGCTTCTGTCAGCGACAGTAACAGCAGCAACAGCAGAACACAGGTTAGTTTGCGGGGTGCTTAGCATGGGCCCGGTGCTACCCTCAGAGCTCACGCTCCCGTGTTTGTAAGGGCCTGCGAGGAGGCTGTTAGGATGAGCCCAAGTTCCTCAGGGTTCGCCCAAATCTTAACCGCTGGGGGAGGGAGCCACCACTCCTGGTTAGCCTAATTCCGGAGTCCAAGACGTGACGGGTGGGCTGAGCCCCTACGTTCCACTACATTCTGGGTTTCCTGTCAGGGAGAGATGCCTCAGCGTGGGCACCCGCTTCCAGAAGGCGGGGGCGTCTCTCCGTTCTCGGGGCTCACCGATCTTGACGCGCACGTCCAGGCCTTCTTCAGACTCCTGCGTCTCAAACAGCCCATGGATCTCCAGGCTGCACTTAATCACCACCGTGATGATGTTCTCCAGCTGCCTCCGCTCCACCTTCCACAAGGCCAGCAGCGCGTCACCTTAAAGGGACAGACACACCCGAAGGCTTCTGAGCTGCCCTGCGGATCTGTTTTGTCTGAAATCTATACAGACACTCACTCCTCAAACATGCCTCCAGCCAGCCTCAGCCTTCTCCTAGGCGCCTCCCCTGTCGCAGCACAGGCACCCCCCCACTCCTCCCTACCCACCACCTCAGCGAGCCTCCCATACCTGCAAATTTTAAGATGTCTCCTCCAAAAATTAACACTTCTGAGAAAAGAAGAAAACAAGGTAAATTAAACTCCAATTTCTTAATCTTCATCCATGGAATAGAAATTCAGTCAAGAGATCAGTTTGGAGAGTAAACTTATCCTAGAGAAGTGTCACACAAGTCACTCACATCCACTGAGCGTGACAGAGCGCAGTGCATGGCACTAGCTGGCGTGCGTGCTCTGTTCCCGTGAATGGGAAGAGGCAGGAGAGAATTTGGGATTTCTGGTGAGGCCTGCAGCAGCGACCCGCGCCCATGACAACGGGATGCTCTTGACTGATCAGTACATGTCATCAGCTGGGGCGTGAGTGGCACGGGTGAGTGGACGAGGGGCAGGATTCCACGGAAGTGAGAATCAGGAAACTGGGAAACCACTACGACGGTCAACTCGGGTTTTATTACCAACTTCCCTTTCGTTTAGGCTTTACGACTGAAGTGGGCATTTTTTGCTCTTATTTGTGCCTCCTTACAAATTTGTTGAGCCCTGTTGTGCTGAGTGGGACACAACCAGGAAGTAGATACAGTTTCTGCTTTTAAGGAGCATTAACTTGTGTCTGGCGTGTGACGTTAGCCCGTCAGCCTGATGAAAGACTAGACCCTGAGTTTACCTTAACCGAGTAAATATTTTTCTTCATGAATAGTTCAAATTAATATCACAAACAAGATGGTAGGCAGAGGTTGAAAAGTCAGTTGTGCTTCTGAGTTCGTCATTAGAAGAGAGAGCACTAATGAGTTAGTGAAACTCACTTGTCTACTCATACAGCGTTCTCGTCATGACGACATCGGGGTTGTGGCTATGCTTGCTTTTTCGAGTCACTGAATATAACTGAAGTTCTTTAAAGGGAACCTCAGAGTCAGTCTTTCAACTGGTGCAAACACTCTCTCCCTTAAACAGTCTGCATTAGTGAGGTGTGATTACTTTCCTTCACTCGCGCTGTATTGTATTTCAAGAAAGATTGGTTTCTTACACATTTCATGAGGAAAACAAAGATCGCATTCTATCAGGCAATAACCAAGAAGTACAGGAAGACGGTCAAGGAGACATACTCAGGTCAGAAGCCCAGGGACACTCACTCTCCACTATTGCGCTGATGTAGTGGTTGAGGATCTCCACCAGCTGCTCGGCCCCTCGGTCCATGTACATGGCCGTGCTGAACTTCTCAGTCATGGCAGTGAACCCTGTAACGAACGTCCACCTCATTTCCTTGGCCGCTTGGAGGAACCAAAGAGCCAGGGAAAGAGGAAGCCACTGGAGAGCACTGAACCCTAGCTTTGAAGAACGGGCTCAGTTTCTTCTCCATGGCCTTCAGCTGGTCCAGGTCAACCATGGAACCTCCCATCAACGCTTATTATTTCAGGGGTCAGGGAAAGAGGCCCGCTACCTCTGCCCTCCAGATGTCCCACCCTGTACGGGGATGACTGCAATTCCTTTAACTGGTATAGAACTTCCATTCCATGGTAATGAAAACACACGAAATGGAAACATGTCTGAAGAGGTGACACGTTTACTGCTAAGATGTAAACAACACCTGCGGAGGTCAAATGTGCAGGGCAGGGATATGGAGCCTGAAGTTCCAGGCCTGGGACTGGGGCATCTCAAAGGTTTGCCCATGACTGGACATGCTGGGGAAGGGAAGACGAAAGGGCCAGCACACAGGCTATCCCTCCTCCCTCCTGTCTTCTCCACAGGAATGCCTCCTGTAACAGCGTGCAAACTCAAAGAAGGCACCCCACCGTGCAGGTGAGCCCTGTGTGTTCACCCACATCAAAGATTCCCTCTGCGCTTGCCTGAAATATCAACAAACATCAGGACTCCATCAAAATAATCCACAGAGGGTCGCTCTGGAGAGAAGTCTCCGTAGACGATGAGGTCCGGTAAGTGAGCCGCTATCCGGACGATGGCTCGGTCCTGTGATTCTTCTCTTCTGGAGCTCATGTTCAGGGCAAACGTTCAGGAATTTGTGGTCACAGCAAACTGTCCTCAAATAGACCTTCTACAAAGAAAAGCTGAGAATGGAGGGGCACTAGTCACTCAGTCTACACTCCTTGGGCTTCTGTCCCCATAGTTCATCCTCCTCTCTCCCTCCCTTTCCATCTTCATTCCCTCTTTCTCATTTTTGACAATTAAAAAAGAGAAGTGCAGATGTGGGTTTACGTGGGTGAATATTTATATAAAGGTGAGAAGCAAAGCAACATATCACCTACTAGCAAGTAAGTGTATATTAAGGTACAGTCTTAAATTACAAGAGGGAACGAATTCAAAGGGATGAGTGTGCGTAGGGCTTTAAACTGAAAGTTAAAAGGCAAATGTTGAAATTTTAATTTACTGCCCAGTTAGTTCTAAGAAAAAACAGAATTTCCTAAGGCCTTCTTTTAAGCTATTGGGGTCAATTAAATGTTCATGCCTGAATGTTGTAAAAATCATGGTCTATCCCCATGAACAGAAATGGCATACCCAACATTTTCAGAGCAATCCAAGTTCTTGGAAGAAGCGATACAGATCTTCTTTTTTTAAAAGATTTTATTTATTTATTTATTTATTTATTTATTTGACAGACAGGGATCACAAGTAGGCAGAGAGGCAGGCAGAGAGTTGCGGGGGGAAGGAGGCTCCCCACTGAGCAGAGAGCCTGACATGGGGCTTCATCCCAGGACCCCGGGATCATGACCCAAGCCGAAGGCAGAGGCTTAACCCACTGAGCCACCTAGGCACCTCAGTGATAGAGATCTTAAGAGCGTTAAAAGAAAAAAAAAAAAAAAAGGAACTGTTCCTGATTGTCAGGGAGGAATTGGTTGGTAATTTCAACCAGACACAGGTCATACTGGGGTATGTGAGAACATTGGAAGGAAAAAGTGAGATAGATAACATCTATCATAGACTTAAGAAAAACATTTAAGAAAAAAAAGGGAAACTAGTATATTTAGCAAAGTCTAAAATGTAGAGAAACCTCTAAAATTGAGTTCTAAATATTAAGTATTGAATAACCTTTGAAAGGAAAAGCCCTGGCAAACTCAAATATTAAGAAGTGAATAAAAGATAGAGAAATGTGCACCTAAGGTTTAAAAAGGGGGGGGCAGCATTTAAAAATTCAATGAAAACCATAGCATGTCTAGGAACAGCTAATAGAGAACACATAAATCAAATAAATAATTGCAGATCGCGCATTTGGTATGTGTCACGTGAACTTACAGGGAGGCGCAGAGGACGGAACCCCCAGAATGAGCTGGGGACTCAGGGAAAATGCAGAAGTTAAGAGAACTTAGAGGGAGTTTTAGGCTTTATTAAAAGCAAGGAAATTATTACAACAGGAATAAGGACAACATTTCTGCTGTCTTCATTGTGGAGAATTGAAAAGCACAACAGAGATTGCTGAGAAAACTGAACTCCAAGCTAAGAAGGTAGTGATAAAGCACCCAGTCACTTCAATTAAACCCGAGTAGCCGGCCCCGGGGAACCTATGCACACAGACACGAAGGACGGACAGAGGCAATCTTGAGAACGAGAGAGGAAAACTGGAGATGGTCACTTTCTTTTCTGCCTTCCCAGAGATGAGGCTACAGAGCACACAGACTAGTAAATACAGTGTATCCGTCAGCAGAAGCTGGGTTTGCTCCATTAACAAATACTCCAAAATGACAGTGGCTTGAAATAACAAAGGCCTATTTCCTGTTCATTTCTCCCCTTGTCTGTTGTAGGTAGTCTGAGGCTTTGCTGTTCCTGCCCTCACTCTGGGATCCAGGCTGGGACCTTCAGGTCAGCAAGACAAGGATTTGCTGGAGCAGACTCATTCTTTTTTTTTTTTTTTTTTTTTTTTTAATCTTATTTAAACAGTTTTTTTTTTTTTTTTTTTTAAAGATTGCATTTATTTTGGGGCGCCTGGGTGGCTCAGTGGGTTGGGCCGCTGCCTTCGGCTCAGGTCATGATCCCAGGTCCTGGGTTCGAGCCCCGCGTCGGGCTTTCTGCTCAGCAGGGAGCCTGCTTCCTCCTCTCTCTCTGCCTGCCTCTCTGCCTACTTGTGATTTCTCTCTGTCAAATAAATAAATAAAAAATCTTTAAAAAAAAAAAAGATTGCATTTATTTACTTGACAGAGATCACAAGTAGGCAGAGAGGCAGGCAGAGAAAGGGGGAAGCAGGCTCCCTGCTGAGCAGAGAGCCCGATGCGGGACTTGATCCCAGGACCCTGGGATCGTGACCTGACCCAAAGGCAGAGGCTTTAACCCGCTGAGCCACCCAGGCGCCCCAAGGGCAGACTCATTCTTAACGTGTCCTCTCGGAAGCAACATATTTCTCTTCCACTCACAGGACACTGGCCAAAGAAAATTATGTGAGCATGATTTCCCGTAAGTGTGAAAGTGCAATTCTGTGGTGTGCGGTGGGAGGCAGAGTGGGAATATTTGTAATAATTCAGATATGTGCTGGTAGGTGAGCACTTAGATCAGCAAGAGGTGGTTGAAAGGAACCAGGCTCAAAGCTATGAGCAAAGTGCTCTCCTTTTTTGAAGAGTTATTAAACTTTTACATCAAGAGAATACTGTAAAGCACGTCTCGACTTCAACAAGGCATTTAGCCAATTTCCCACATCCTTGTGGGTAAGATACGAAAGTTTAGGTGATAAAAACATAGTTATCGGTTAACGTAGTCAACTATCCTACCCAAAGGCTATCGATTCATGTGCTATAGTCCACTCGGAAGGAAGCCTCCATGGGCAGGCCAGAGGCCTTAAAGATACAACTGGAGAAAAAGTCAATGTCCTGAATACAGAATCAGGTTCTTAGAAGGATTTATTTATTTATCTGACAGAGAGAGAGTGAGAGAGCAAGTGCACAAGCAAGGGGAGTGGCAGGCGGAAGGAGAGGGAGAAGCAGGCTCCCCGCTCAGCAGGGACCTTGATGTGGGGCTTGATCCCAGGACCCTGGGATCATGACCTGAGCCGAGGGCAGACGTTTAACCAACTGAGACACCGAGGTGCCCCAAGATATTAAAATATCTTAATTGACTGAAATATAATAAAATTGCATAAGAACAAAGGCAAAGTTCTATATGTAGAATTTTAACGAAATCAAATGCATTAGATTTTGGTGTGCTAAACTAGATTTACTGCGAATTCCATGCTATCTTTTATTTTTTTTTAAGATTTTAAAATTTATTTATTTGACAGACAGAGATCACAAATAGGCAGAGAGGCAGGCAGAGAGAGAGGAAGGGAAGCAGGCTCCCTGCTGAGCAGAGAGCCCGATGTGGGACTCGATCCCAGGTCCCTGGGATCATGACCTGAGCCGAAGGCAGAGGCTTTAACCCACTGAGCCACCCAGGCGCCCCCCCCCATACTATCTTTTAAAAAACACTTTTATTAAAGCATATCATAGGAAAATGAATAATTCATAAGTATATAGTTTTATGAATTATTATAAAGTGAACAATCCATGTAATTGCTACTGGTATCAAGAAAGAGGACATTACCAGCACTATGGAAGCTCCTCTCATGTCATGGCCCAGGCACACCCCCAGTCTTCTTCCCCAAGGTGACCCCTTGTCCTTTTCTTTATTTAAGATTTTTATTTATTTATTTGACAGAGAGACACCAAAAGAGGGAACACAAGCCGGGGGAGTAGGAGAGGGAGAAGCAGGATTCCTGCTGAGCAGGGAGCCCAATGCAGGCTCGATGCCGGCACCCCGGGATCATGACTTGAGCTGAAGGCAGACTGAGGTCACTGCGCCCCCCTGGGCGCCCTGCCCTTCTCCTTACTTCTAACACCATAGGTGATCTTTATCAGTTTTTAAAGTTTACATAAATGGAATCATACTATATATACTCTTTTTCTCAAATGTTGGTGATATTCATCCATGTTGTATGTATATCAAGAACCTTCCTTTTCAGTGCTGTCTAGTACTCCACCAGTTGATTATACCACGAGTACTTATCCATTGTACTGCTGACCTTTTGGCTGTTCCCCGTCTTAGGCTACTAGAAACAATGCTGTTAAGAACACTGTTGCACATGTGTGCACTGTGCTTGGGCGTCTCCTTAGGAGTTGTGGGTCACAGGACACACATATACTGAACTTGAGTGGATCCTGCCAGTCTTCCAAACTGCTTGTACCAATGTATGCCCCACAAGCAAGATGTCAGACTTCAGAAGCTCTGTGTCCTGGCCGACACTCACTAGTGTCGGTCTTTCGGTTTCAGCCATCTTGGCAGGTGAGTGTTGTGTGTCTGTGTGTCTCCCTGGTGCTACTCATGATATTAAGCACCTTCTCATATGCTTATTGGCACTTTGGCTACTATGCAACCTGTTAAGGGACATGAGTCGTGTTCAAATCCGCTCCGGAGCTGGTTAGTTCTGCCCCTTTTGTTTAAAGGTCAATAATGAGTGATGGGAGAGATTGGAAATGTCAGATGATGACATTCGGGTGAAATGCCAGTTATCTCCAAATATTTGGAAATGTTGTGAGGAAACAAAGAGACACAGTCCCTGTGCAAAGTCTAACACAGGCCCCACTTTGCACACACTAATCCCTCGGCTTTCGCCCTCATGCAGGGACTGAGTGTGGCCGAGCGAGAACGAAGTTCACAAGAGGGTTGAGGAGTGAAGGCTGGAGTCGTTTGCTCAGCAGAGGGTCCGTTTGTCAAAGCACGGGTGGCCCTGACAGCACGGCCGCTGCAGGCACGATGCTCCGAGAGGGTGGCAGGGTGTGCGGAGCAGCCACAGCACCGAGGGAGGCTTGAAGAGAAGCGAGGGGGCTGGCGCTCCGTTCCCTCTGCGGCTGCTGCTCACAGACTGCTCAACTGTTTTCTCTTTGGCTACCATTTGCAAGACCACCAGAGTGAGCACAAGATACAGGACATCCAGCTAAGCTTAAATCTTAAATGAACGCTGCATAATTTTTAAATATAAATATATTCCAAGCGTTCCATCTTCTTCAGCAACCTGCCCCAGCCTGTCGGTTCTGGCCAATACCACACCCTCCGCAAGTACGCAGTGCAGGCTGCCTTGCTTTGGTTTGAACACCGTGTGGAAAGTGGGTTAGATTTATTTTTTGTTGCTCCAAAAGGAGGAACTAGGATCAATGCTGGCAATCACTGGACAGCAAACTTAACAATGTAAACTCCCCAACTAGGCAGTGTAGGAAGCACTAGCTTTCCTCTGGAAGGGCATAGCTGTCTTGCCCGCAAGGTTGTAGTGATTCTTACATTTAATGGAAAGATGATAGCTAAGATTCCATTGTTTTAAATAAGGTGATCTGAGAACTTAGACAGTTTTTTAAAAAAAGATTTTATTTATTTATTTGACAGAGAGAGAGATCACAAGTAGGCAGAGAGGCAGGCAGGGAGACCGATGTGGGTGGGACTCGATCCCAAGACCCTGAGATCATGACCTGAGCTGAAGGCAGAGGCTTAACTCACTGAGCCACCCAGGCACTTCAGTCGTTTTTTGTTTTTTGTTTTTTGTTTTTTTTTTTAAGTTTATGACTACTAGGCAAGGAAAGCAGATGCATTTGGCCACTAAGATGACAAATATATGAGGGAATCTAGAGTAATAAAATGATTTGTCAGGGCGCCTGAGTGGCTCAGTCGTTGGGCATCTGCCTTTGGCTCCAGTCATGATGCCCGGGTCCTGGGATCGAGCCCCACATCAGACTCCCTGCTTGGTGGGAAGCCTGTTCTCCCTCCCCCACTCCCCCAGATTGTGTGTTCTCTCTCTCGCTGTCTCTCTCTCTCTGTCAAATAAACAAAATCTTAAAAAAAAAAAAAAAGAAAGAAGGAAAAAATGATTTGTCCATGAGCTGAAGAGGCACAGACATCTAAAATGAAGACCTGAGTTTGTCTTAGGAACCCTCATAAAATGGCAATAGAAACTTTCTATTTTAGAAGAGTAGATGAATATTTACCTGTGACACATACATTTCAATTAATTAAGACCTCTTTATGTGCAGCATTCTACACAGGTTGCCTCAAAACAGCACTGTGATGCAGGCCCCAGCCCCATTCCATAGACAAGAGAAACTGAGGTTCAAAGAGATTAATCTGCCTTAGGCCACACAGCTGGAAGCCCAGGTTGGTGGGATCTGAACATCCATGTCCTTCTTTCTGCCCAACCTTGCTACAACCCACTTGTATATGTTTTATGACACCTTGGGGGTACTTAGGCCCTAGAGAAAGTATGTGGCTAGCTTCCGAGTACTCCCAGCGCATGTGGATAGCACAGTCATCCATCATTTACCAACTCAGTCACAGTCAAGAAGAAAGCGTGCCCGAAAGTCCTGAGGACTGAGGCTATCGGGAAAACTGAAAGAGCCAGCAGGCAGATGAGACCCCAAAGGCAGACCAAGAAAGAGTTTCCTGAAAGAAGGAAGGAGTGTGTGGTTTCATTCTACTTAAACCTCAGCAGTATCCAAAAATGAAAATGAAATTCAAGGGCGCCTGGGTGGCTCAGTGGGTTGGGCCGCTGCCTTCGGCTCAGGTCGTGATCTCAGGGTCCTAGGATCCAGTCCCGCGTCGGGCTCTCTGCTCAGCGAGAAGCCTGCTTCCCTTCCTCTCTCTCTGCCTGCCTCTCTGCCTACTTGTGATCTCTGTCTGTCAAATAAATAAATAAAATCTTAAAAAAAAAAAAAGAAAATGAAATTCAAGATCAGTTAGATCCATTATGGTTTCTCTAAGTATCTCTTCTAGAAACTTCTAACGGATTTCAGCTTTCATCCTGTTGTTACCATGTAAAATCAGGCTTTACAAGAGCCCAAAGAGGAGATACTCTGAATTTAAAGGGGTAATGTCATGTCAGGAAAGCCTGCAGACCACTCGAACCAAGGCAACTTTTCCTCTGAGTTATAAGGACATTTAGTATCTGTAAATGGATGTGCCTTATTTTCTACTTAAATATCCTTACTTATCTATTGGTCTGCTGTCTTCCTATGAGTTGTAAACTCCTGTTTTAGATACCATATTCTACATGGCCTTGTTTCCTACCACCCCGCCTCACACGGTACGCCTTTGCTATTGGAGGACCAATAAAAAGGAGGCTATCATGGGAGAAGTTGGGGACAGAGGTAAATGAAGATGGCAAGCCAGAAAAATAGAGCATCCAAGATACGTAAGATGAGGCAACATTTAAGATTTCAAGTTTCTAACCTCACTTCAAAGACTGACACAGAGAGATTTACATCTGTCTATCTATCTAGGGTTCCTAGCCAAGGACTCCCACTTGCCTCTAACGCCAGCAGCCGGCTGGCTTCTCCCCAGTGGGCTGATCTTACCTCCACCTGTGCAGCCGCTCTTCCTACTGAGACTCCACATACCTCCTCTTTCTTCAAGGCAGGGGGAAGGCCAGAGCCTAGATCAGGTACTGGCTCTTTCAGGAGTGCAGAAAACAGAAAGAGACCTGGGTGACATTATTCTGAAGACAGCAGAAGTGCCATGTCTGTGTATGGCCCATAAAATGACAGTTTTGTCTAAAAGCCGTTTTCCAGGCCACACCCTCCTCAGAAGCTCATTGTTTCATGCACACTGACCATAATTCTGATTGGCTGGCACTGCCCTCCCCTCCCCCACCAGTCCCAGTGGCCTATCTCCTACATGGACTGGTTGGTTCAGGTTCTCCATCTGGACATGTGAGGCAAGGATTGGGGAGATGGACATGACCCCAAAGTAGTTTTCATAACTCTCTGACCTCGTAGAGGGTGGCTAAAATTAGGCAATAGTAGGATATCATAAAGCCACGTATCTCCTGAATAAGCAAACACACATTTTGATCAATAATGATTATGGCTTTTATCAGGACTATGAAATTTATCAACTCTGCATTCAGAACTTTAGGAATTTTTGTGAGGTAAATTTTTGTTTGAAGAATTACATTCCCGGGCCAAAATTAACAAGACAGTAAACAATGTGTGTTGGAGAGGATGTGGAGAAAGGGGAACCCTCTTACACTGTTGGTGGGGAATGGAAGTTGGTGCAGCCACTTTGGAGAACAGTGTAGAGATTCCTCAAGAAATTAAAAATAGAGCTTCCCTATGACCCTGCCACTGCACTACTGGGTATTTACCCCAAAGATACAGATGTAGTGAAAAGAAGGGCCATCTGTGCCCCAATGTACATAGAAGCAATATCCACAATCACCAAACTGTGGAAAGAGCCAAGACGCCCTTCAACGGACGAATGGATAAGGAAGATGTGGTCCATATACACTATGGAGTACTATGTCTTCATCAGAAAGGATGAATTCCCAACTTTTGTAGCAACATGGACGGGACTGGAGGAGATTATGCTGAGTGAAATGAGTCAAGCAGAGAGAGTCAATTATCATATGGTTTTACTTATTTGTGGAGCATAAGGAGTAACAGGGAGGACACGGGGAGATGGAGAGGAGAAGGGAGTTGGGGGAAATCGGAGGGGGGAGACGAACCATGAGAGACTGTGGACTCTGAGAAACAAACTGAGGGTTTTGGAGGGGAAGAGGGTGAGGGTTGGGTGAGCCCGGTGGTGGGTATTACGGAGGGCACGTATTGCATGGAGCACTGGGTGTGGTGCATAAACAATGAATTCTGGAACACTGAAAAGAAATTAAAAAAATAAATAAAAATAAAAAAAAGAATTACATTCCTGTCTTTTTTTTTTTTTTTTTAAAGATTTCATTTATTTACTTGACAGAGATCACAAGTAGGCAGAGAGGCAGGCAGAGGGGTAGGGGCAAGCAGGCCCCCTGCTGAGCAGAGAGCCCGATGCGGGACTCAATCCCAGGACCCTGAGATCATGACCTGAGCCGAAGGCAGAGGCTTAACCACTGAGCCACCCAGGCGCCCCACATTCCTGTCTTTTTGACTGGTCAAGTGCATTTCTAATCAAATTCACACCAAAGGTAACTTGCAATCCAACGTGGCACTGGATTTGGGTTTCTCAGTCCAAAGTGACAATGGCAAATTGTTTCAAGAGGGTTGCATACTTTCTAACAGCTTAAATCCTGTTTTGATTTTCTAGTTGTTCTTATGTATGTCACTACAACAAACATTTAAGTGACACTTAGTTAAAACTTGAATTTAAAAGAGTTGAACTGGAAAAGCAAGTAGTCATTCTCAAGCAAAGTCCAGTTACAAAACACAGTTGTCTTAAGGGAGGAAAAGATCCATTTAATTATATTTTGTCAAGAAAATTTTCTGATGTTAGTTGTGGAAACCTGTCTTAATATAATTAGAATCATACCTCATATAATTAAACAGACCCCTTAGGGAGAAAGCCCATTTTAATACCAGTGCTTTCTATTTGCTTCATTACATAAACAAGCTCCAGTAGAAACAGTTTTGCTTTATGGAGAGGAACCCGGGCTTTGAGGTCAATCCTTGTTAAGATTCAACCCTTCACCGTCATTTGACAACTTGAAAAAAAAAAAAAGACAACCTGTTTACTATGGAGAAATGCATTGATGCACTTTGGATCAATGTTTCTTTGAAGTGAATGTCAAACGACAAAAAAGATCAGGTTAAAGAAATTTCTTTTTTAAAGAGTCGATCTCCTATTGAACACCCTGCAGCCGGCCTTTGGACCCTCACCCCAAGCGGCTTGTTTTCTGCTTTAACCTGTGGAAGCCTCAAGAGTTCCAACAGTTACTACTCCAGAAGGTTTGCAAACAGGTTAACACAGTATACCCTTTTAGCAGGTATACTTTGGTTCAAGAAAGTACCTTTTGGGTCTACCTTCAATTAATAAGCTTAACACTTTCTGAGACTTCCTACGTTTATTTAATTTTACAGCAATCATCAACCAGGTCTTGAGTTAAAACATTATTTCAATTAATTTTTACAACAATCCTATCAAGTATTCTCATATCCCCATTTTACTCTTGAAAATACTGAAGCCCAGAGACAAAGGTTAATAAGGCTTCCCAGGTAATATGTAGCAGAGTTGAGCTGAAACCCAGGCCTATTAAACCTGGCACCCAGTACTTAATTAATGAAAGCTTCCAGAAGGACGGGTTAGAAATTTTGACATAGAAATCACCTCAACTGATCAAGTGATTTGTACCACTGTGAAAAATACTTTTACGGACTTTAGTACATACATTGGTAGTAAGGACTTCAGGTATATAAATTCTTTTTCAGTTTTTGGGAGTAGTTGTGAGACTGGTCAGTGGACTGTATGTTTCAAGTGGTAAGAATTTTTGATTGGATACTTACTAGAGTCATTTAATTTTTAAGATTCAATAATGGGATGGATGAGAGTTCTGGGACATAAAGAAAGCATGGGCTGGTGGTGTGTCAATGGAACTTCTGACAATCGAAAGGAAGAGAACTGTGATTGCATCTAAATGCTACAATTAGGGGCACCTGGGTGGCTCAGTGGGTTAAGCCTCTGCCTTCAGCTCAGGTCATGATCCTGGGGTCCTGGGATCGAGCCCCGCATCGGGCTCTCTGCTCAGCAGGGAGCCTGCTTCCCCCTCTCTCTCTCTGCCTGCCTCTCTGCCTGCTTGTGATCTCTGTCAAATGGATGAATAAAATCTTTTAAAAAAAAATAAATGCTACAATTAATTTGACTGACAAGTGGGGCTTTGGAGAACCCATATAGGAAAGAGCAGTTTTTAATGAAAAGGAAGGGAAACATCAGTTCAACATATACATTTTAATAAACTTTAAAAAAATAAACTTTTTTCTAAGCACAAGCATCCTCTGCCTTTTTTTAAAAAGATTTTTATTTATTTGACAGAGAGATACAGAGAGAGCACAAGCAGAGAAGCAGGCAAAGGGAGAGGGAGAAGCAGGTGCTTTAAGCTGGGAGCTGGATGTGGGGCTCGATCTCAGGACCCCGGGGATCAAGACCTGAGCCAAAGGCTTAAGTCGCTTAACTGACTGAGTCACCCAGGTGCCCCAATAAACTTTTTTGTGTCTCTGTCTTATTTCATAATAGATATTTTCTCAAGGCTTAACCCTAGGAAACACACACACGTGCTCACACACGCCAGATTAACAGCATGGTTTCTACAAGGAAAGCGGCAGTAACTGGGCTCTTCAGGACCTCTTCACTTTTGCCTACGTCAAATTCTCTAAAACTTCCTCCTCAAAGACTAAAGAGAAGGGGTAAGTGGCAAAGTGCAAGGTTTTCACTAATTGCCAAATTTTGATCACACACATTATTTTAAAAGTTCTTTTGTCTTTGCTTCCTAAAACTTAGAAATAACATGCTTTGCTGATTCCTCTGACTACAGTTCTACAGAGGACCAGCTCTCCTAGGATTTTTAGACGGAAACTCAGTCCTCCAAACAGGAGCTCAAATCAGAAAGTCTGCCGATTACTTCTAGCACAGAGTAATCTATGTCCAGTCTCTGTTCATAACACGGACAAAGGTCACAATGTTCTCAGAGAGCTGACTTATGTCCAGGGTACCCCACCAGACACTTTAATCTGCCCAAAGTCACAGATTGGGATTCAAATTTAGGACTCCGAAGCCTTTTCAGCCACAGTGTATCCATTACGGAATGTAATTCAACAACGTAGAGATCCTTGGGCTCGCCATTCTACTACCCAGTTCTCACTCTCTTCGGCTCTATTTCCTTTTACTTCTGGCGACTTCACCATTCTTCATTATACAACGGATTATTTAACCTTTCAACCATCTCTGGGATATTAGAACAGAAGGAAGCCAAGGGTCTGTAGGAGCAAGTATGATTTATTATGGGTAAATGGTAGGAAAAAATTTACTCATATCCATAGATAAGTTCCTTAAGTCATAAAGAAACACTGTTATTAAAAGTTTGCTTTATTTTTCTGTTGAATCAAGTATTAGTCCCCAGTTTACAATTTGATTTTTTTATTCCTTCCAAACAGTAGCACAGTTAATATCACCTCATCCATAGCTAAATAATAAGTCAAATTAGTCCCAGTGGTTCTATCCACGTCTAGATTGTTCAGGTGGTCAGGAACTCTTACTTGTTTGCTTTAGCTTTTAGTTCTTGGTTATATCTATAAAGGAAACAGAAAGAAACACAATGATGAATCACAAGAGATAAATGTGTGGTAAGAAGGGAATGGGAAGTATACTTCACGTTCTTTCTCTATCAGGAGGCTGTATCACTGTGGCTCTATGGTCTTCTCAGGGGCGTGCAGGTAAACCAGGCAGAAGGGAGAGTGACTTCAAGATTCTATGTGCATCTGCCTTCCAATGCCAAAGAGTTTTAACAACGAACTGACATGCCGTTTCTTATACAAAAGTATTATTTGGGTGAATATTTTCATTCTTGAATTATGTAAGAGTATAACAAACATACGAACATATATATATATAATTCAGCAAAATCTGGTCATTTAGAACTTTTTATTTTATAATCATGGAACATCTTTCCTAAGAATAAAATAAATTGGGAATGGGATCGTGTCTAATCACTAAAAATAAAATGTACTTTTGTGTGTAGGCAGGTTACTGAGTTATTAGCCGACTGTAAACTCTGGGTCACCAGGAGAGTAAAGCTAAGGCCTCCTTTTCCAATTCTCATTCATCTAAAGAAGAACAAACCACAAAGCCACAGAGCCCTTCCCTGAGCTTCACTGGCCACTCTTCCCAGACGATGAGAGTAGACAACACTGTAAGCACAAAAAGTAATGTGTTGCATGAAGTCTACCACACCTCCCAAGTTTCTCAAAAGGTTCTGATTTCAAATACTCAACAGGGTTTTTCTAAATGCTCCAGCGTCCAATATTTATATGTTTAACTAGATCTCCCAACATGCTATTGTGACTGAAAGGTGCCAAAAATCCTTTTGTCAAACTGTATCTGCGTTTTTGGTCCAGAAATAGTTCTGAATGTTGCACTTAGCATTTCCTTAGCTCTACTACCGAGTTAATATAAAGTTAAAATGAAATGGTGGATGAGAAAAATACTTGTGAATAAAATCACTGTACAAATTGAAGTTTATATTGACATAAGTTAGCTTTAAAAATGCTGGTCAGACAGCAGACATACTGTAGAATGAGTTATTCATTCATCTATCCAACCCGTGCTTGATGATTATGAAAGGGTTAAATTATAAACCCAGGGATCATAAAGATGAGTAAAATGAGGATATATTATACTCTGCAGAATAGAATGCCTTCTGAGAGGTAAATTAAAACTGAATATTTTCTATTTCTTTATTGAGATCATTTATTTTTTTTAGCCAAAGAACATTGTTTTGTAATTTAGAAAGGTTCTGGGGTTCAAATAAAGCCAGAGCCTTCATCTAAGATGCACTCACTCTAGAGTGTGTCAGCCAGTCACCGATACTGAGCACAGGCGAACTTCGGAAACTGCGGGTTCCGTTCCAGACCAGCACAACAAAACCAAGTATCACGATAAAGCAAGCAAATGAGTATTTTGGTTTCCCCGTGCACATAAACGTGATGTTTATACTATATTATAGTCTATTAAGTGTGCAATAGCATTATGTCTAGAAAAAACGTAGATACCTTAATTTTAAAATATTGCTAAAAATTCCTAACCATCATCTACGCTTTCAGTGAGTCGTAATCTTTTCGCTGGTGGAGGGTCTTGCTTCGGTGTTGGTGGCTGCTGACTACCTGGGTGATGGTGGTTGCTGCAGGTTGACGTGGCAGTGGCAGTTTCTTAAAACAGGACAAGAAGGAAGTTGCCACATCAATTGATTCTTTCTTTTACAAATGATTTCTCTGTAGCATACGATGCCCTTTGATAGTATTTTACCCCAGAGTCGAACTTCTTTCAAAACTGGAATCGATCCTCTCAAACCCTATGTAATATTCTGAATCCTTTGTCGTCATTTCAACAGTCCTCACAGCATCTTCACCAGGAGCAGATTCTAACTCAAGAAACACTTTCTTGGCTCATCCACACGAAGCAACTCCTCGTCCGTTCAAGTCTGACCGTGAGATGGTGGCAATTCTGTCCCATCCTCAGGCTGCACGTCCCCCGCTAGTTCTCTGGCTGTGTCCACCCCATCTGCCATTACTTCCTCCGCTGAAGTCTTGAATCCCTCGAAGTCATCCATGCAGGTTCGAATCAACTCCTTCCAGACTCCTGTTAACATTGATATTTTGACCTCTTCCCATGAATCACAAATCTTCCTAATGGCATTTAAAACGGGGAATCCTTTCCAGAACGTTCTCATTTTACTTGACCAGATCCATCACAGGAATCAAAATGTACGGCAACTATGGCCTTACAAGTGTATTTCTTAAAGAAGAAGACCTGAAAATTGAAACAACTCCTTGATCCACGGGCTCCAGAATGGAAGCTGTGTTAGCAGGCATGAAAACAACACTAATCTTGGTGTACATCTCCATCAGAGCTCTGGGGTAACGAGGTACATTGTCAATGTGCAGAAATATTTTGAAAGGAACCTTTTTTCCCCAAGCAGTGGGTTTAAAAATATTCAAGAAGCCATGTTGTAAACAGATGTGCTATCATCCCGGCTTTGTTGTTCCATTTGTAGAGCACAAGGAGAGTAGATTTAGTATTATTCTTAAGGTGTTTAGGATTTTCAGAATTGTAAATGAGCACTGGTTTCAACGTAAAGTATTAGCCCCTAGCAAGAGAGTCAACCTGTCCTTTGAAGCCTTAAAGTCAGGTACTGACTTCTCCTCTCCAAACTATTAAAGTCCTGGATGGCATCTTCTTCCAATACAAGGCTGTTTCACCTACACTGAAGATCTGTTAACTGTAGCCGCCTTCATGAACTAACTTGCTAGATCTTCTGAACAGACAGTTCGTACATCAGCACTCGCTTTTATGTCATGGAGATGGCTTTTCCTTGAACAACGTGACCCAACCTCTGCTGGCTTCAGACTTCTGTTCTGCAGCTTCTTCATCTTTCCGAGCCTTCACAGAACTGAAGCGAGTGATGGTCTTACCCCGGATTGGGCTTAGGCTTAAAGGAACGTTGTGGCTGTCTGAGCTTCTATCCCGATCACTAAGACTTTCTCCATGTTAGTGATAGGCCATTTCACTCTCCTGTCAGTCACGTGTCCACCTGGAGTAGCACTTTTAAGTCCCTTCAAGAACGCTTCCTTGCATTTGTAACTTAGCTAAATGTTGAGCACAAGAGGTCACCTTTTGGCCTACCTCACTGGCTTTTGACGTGTCTAAATCAACTTAATTATTTTAGCTTTTGTTTTAAGGAGAGACATACAACTCTTTCCTTTCGCTGGAAAGGAAAGAGCCCCACTGCAGGCTTATTAACTGGCCTATTTTTAATATTGCTGCATCTCAGGGAATAGGGAGATAGATCTGAGGAGGGAGAGAGACGGGGGATGGTGGGTCGGTGGCGGGAGTCAGAACACGCACATTTATCAGTTAAGCTCATTGTCTTATGCGGGCGTGCTTTGTGGCACTCCCCACCCCCCAACAATGACAGTAGTAACATCAAAGATCACTCATCACAGATCCCCATAACAAATATAATAATGACAATTTTTGAAATATGGTGAGAATTACCAAAATGTGACACACAGACATGAAGGGAGCAAATGCTGTTGGAAAATGGTGTGGATAGACTTGCTCGACGCAGGGTTACCACAAACCCTCAATTTGTAAAAATGTACAAGATCTGTGAGGCACAATGAAATGAAATGAAAGAAAATAAGGCATGCCTATAAAGTTTTAAACATTTCCAAATGCTCATGGAACTCTTAGACAAAACCAGTAGCCTCCCTCCAAAGAGCATTTCCAACACTACATAACCATACACATTTAGGTCCCACTTTATTACATATAATTTAAACTGAGTGATAAAAGGCCCATGGAGAAAACTATTTAATATTTCACAAAGTGTTGCCTTAAAACAGATTGTATGTACAGGCTACATATCTACATATTACACAGATTTAAAACCTAGGTAGCAAACATACTATTTAACACTTTTAACTTAACCCCCCAACTTATCTGGAAATTTCTGCTTTAGGCATATCCCATCCTAGCATTATACATGAATCTGAAAAACAGACAGACAAACAAACAAGCAAACAAAAAAACCCCAGCACTGCCACGTGGGTGGCTTCTGAGGCAGATTTTTTTTACACCTTTGATAGGCTTACCTCCAAATACGGAAGAGCTGAGAAGCACCTGCTGCCCCCACAAAGAAATTAACAGCAAACAGACTCCAGTTTTTTGGGATAATTACAAGTGAGTATCTTGACCAAATAAATCCTGTTAAAACAAAATATTTTTTTTTTAAAAGCATAGGTACTGCTGCAGTATCTTCTGAACACTCAGTATTAGAGTAAAATAATTATAAATAAGACCATGACAACATAATGTAGAATAAAGGAAAAGGAAATGCTATACTTTGAGTCTAATAAAGTTGCTGTAGTTCAGTGTTGAACAAAATATGTAATTCTTATATCAACAGGGAATCTTTACAGGGCAAACAATGATTTTTTCCCACTTTTAAAAACAGGTTCATGGCAAACACATAAAAAACTAAATCTATGCAGATATTTACTCACAGTAACCCTCTTCTGCCTTCTCCATCTATAATAATTTCCCAGCGAGAACACTGTTAATTCCTTGTGAGTGTGTTTATGCGTTTGAGTGTGTGTAGAAGCTTCAAACATTAAACTGTTAAATAAACCGATGTAAAACAAAACAAAAATACTGAATGTCCTAAATGGAACACAGAGAATATTCATTTGATTTACCTGTGGCCATTAAAACAGCAGATTGAGCTGTGCTCAGTTTCTCAGCAGGTCTGGCCATGTCAGCCAAGCCAGCACACACCAAGCCCTGGAAATGTTAACATACAGCAAGAGAAAAGGTATCATGACTGTGCAGTAATAATTCTTAACTTTACATAAATCACAAACCTATTTCAGAGATTTTCACACGACTGTTGCTACTGTTTTAGTATCCATGCAGTAAGGAAACGTATCCTTGCGAAAAACTAGAGTGAGTTCAGGAATGCTTTCTGAATTTATGTTTTGTTAACCACATGAAACAGCCTCATAAACCTGAAACTCAGTAGTGTGCAGGTATCCTAACAAATGGTACTTTTTCCACATAAGAAATTATACATGTTGGAAACCACTGGTGCGGAGGGTGCTGGAAAACTACTTAAGGTAATCTGTAGATTCCTCCTTTCATATTTTTGTCAATGTTAATTCTTTTTTAAAAAGTGGGAATACCAGGGGTGTCTGGGTGGCGCAGCTGGTAAAGCATCCTGACTCTTGGTTTCAGCTCAGGTTGTGATCTCATGGTAGAATGGACTCTGCTTGAGTTTCTCTCTCCTTCTCCCTGTGTCCAACCACCCCACCCCCACCCTCGCAACCCTGTGTTCTTATGTGCGTTCTCTCTGGAACAGAAAGATAAATCTTAAAAAAAAAAAAAAAAAAAAAAAAAAAAAAAAGTGGAAGTATCAGAAAAGCTCTGTTGTAATTTTAGTTTTCAAGTTGCATAATTTTTCTTTAACGTCAAAGTATACAACATAGTCATTTCTTCTCTGCTTTTTTTTTTTTTTTATTTATTTGACAGAGATCACAAGTAGGCAGAGAAGCAGGGGGAGGGGGGAGCAGATTCCCCGCTGAGCAGAGAGCCCGGTGTGGGGCTCGATCCTAGGACTCTGAGATCATGACCTGAACCGAAGGCAGAGGCTTAATGACTGAGCCACCCAGGCGCCCCAGGATTGTGACTGTTTAAAAAAGATTTTATTCATTTATTTGAGAGAGAGCAGAGAGAGAGCACAAGCTGGGGGGAGGGCGGAAAACGACACAGGGAGAGAGAAGCAGGCTGCCCACGGAGCAGGGAGCCCAACACGGGGTGCACGCCACTGACCAAGCAAGCCAGCCAGCCCTGAAGTGAAAATCACAGCGTGATTCATCCAAAGTAGAAAATGTGGAACTCAAAACAAGTGGATCCATCCGCAAATAAAAACTTTAGCCTTGGGACGCCTGGGTGGCTCAGTGGGTTAAGCCGCTGCCTTCGGCTCAGGTCATGATCTCAGGGTCCTGGGATCGAGCCCCGCGTCGGGCTCTCTGCTCAGCAGGGAGCCTGCTTCCTCCTCTCTCTCTGCCTGCCTCTCTGCCTGCTTGTGATCTCTGTCAAATAAATAAATAAAATCTTAAAAAAAAAAAAACAACTTTAGCCTTACAGAGGACTGGCAAATGAATACATACTAAGGGAAAATAAAATATTTAAGGTATGTAAGGTTCGTTTTTTACGATGATCCACTTTGCCCTCAATGACTCTGGTTTCAACACAAGTGGCTAAGAAGGACTCCACACCCATTCTGAGCAAGTATCGTCTGAAATTCTTAATTCAGAGCATACGAGGCCCGGGACGGCAATATTCCACGTCGTGGATAACTGTCATAGATGAATGAGTATCCGACGGTCCGGAATAACAGGTACATAAAGTAAAGACGTAACAAAAGAAGTGTCCTCACCAGAGAACAAGGCAGTTTGCACCGTGATGCTGTCGTCAGAAGACTATGCATGATTGCAACATGAACTTAAAATAGATGCTTTTAAAGAAGACAGATACCCAACAAGGCACTTAGGAGTTAATCATACTGTCGGTGTTTCAAAACATTGGTGGATCAGATCAAAGAAACACCAGAGTATTGATAAAATAAGTAAACTTCTAAGTTGTGGCAAATTTGAGGTCAAATAGAACCCCAAATTTGTTATAGAGTAAATAATTCTTACTCTTTTAATAATGGTACTAGAAATAATACTTAAGCAATCAATTATACTTTTACAGATATATGATTACTATATAATTTCCAGTGCTGAGACAGAGAAGAGGAAGAAAATAATAATATACTTTCCATTAGTTTTTTTTTTAATCACACTAGTTTTGAATGTTTGTTTTGGCTTTGATCTGCATTTTAATTAAATTAATAAGCAGATAACACATTATAAATATAAAAAAAAGACATTCATACATCATACTAATAGGGTTTCTTACTGGACCATTAGTGGCAGGCACCAAAAATTTCAAGTTTTTTTTTTTTTTCCTGTCCCACTGACTTTTAACCTGCCCAACCTCAACTGTTCTATTTCTGCTCTGTAGGTATCACCATTTATGTTAAACATGGGCACAGTTTATAAAAATTGTGTTACGGGAAACTGCAGGAGAGATTTTCCTTCCTCTGCCGGTGCTCTACACCACCTATTCCTCCGTTTTGGCTCGGCAACTAGATTACCATAATCTCTATTACCATTTAAAAAGCATCTGAAATTCCATTGTAGTCATGAGAATTACTATATAAACATATTTATTCAGAGTAAACACAAAACTATGTGTGAAGTTGAATGAATAATGAAATTGAATCTTATCTTTAATAGTTACTGTAGAATAATTTCCATCATGTCCTTCATGAATCCCATTGTATTAAGGAAGTAAATCATGTGAATGTATAATGTTTACCATGGAAGTAAAACAGCTTACAAGACAAACTTTGCTACTAAAGTCTACACTAAAATTCAGAATTCAGTCTGGACCCAGACCTTTTTTTTTTTAAAGATTTTATTTATTTAAGAGAGAGAGCGAGACCGCATGAGAGCAAGCGCGGAACAGAGGCAGAGAGAGGAGGAGGCAGGCTCCCCGCGGGGCAGGGAGCCCGATGCGGGGCTCGACCCCAGGACCCTGAGATCAGGACCTGAGCCGAAGGCAGAGGCCTGGCGACTGAGCCCCCGCGGCGCCCCTGGACCCTAGAATTCTAGGCGCGGGCCTCTCCCGAAGAGTCTTCTCCCAGCAAACAGGACCGCGCAGGTGAGGGGGCCGGTCGCGCCCGCCGCGGGAGGACGGGGTTCGGCCGGCCAGACCTGCGCTCGCGCCCCCGCAGTAAGGGTTCCCGCGGCCGGACGGGTGCAGGGTGCGGCGACATCGGCGACTCCCGGTCGGGCCACGTGTACAGAACCCCCGTCTTCAGCAACTGGAAGTGGGTGCAAAGGACTTACTAATTACCCACCGAGTCCAGAAGACCCGACGGCGGGCGGGGAGGCACCGTTAGCGAAGGGCCGTTAGCGCTTCAGCGACGGCGCTTGCTCTGCGGAGGGCTTCAAAGCCGCGCGACGGGGGCGGCCTCGCTCCCTCCTCAGTAACCTCCGCGCCGGCTGGGGCGCGGCTCTGCTCGGGCTCCGGCCTCCGCGCTTGGCTTTCCGCCCGGAGTGGCGGCGGCGGCGCGTCGGGGACCCCGCGCCCGCCCCTGCGGTGTTGGGAGGGCGCGGGGGACAGGCTGTGGGAGGCGCCGCGCAGGCCGCAAGAACCCGCGGATCAGGCCCGACCCACCGGCGGCCCCAGCGAGAGCCAGTGTGCGGGCTTCCGGCGAGGCGACAGCAGGCCGCCGAGGAAAAGCAAAAGGCTGACACCCTGCACCCCCGACTGCTCGGTGGGACATGGGTGACGTTCTTTAGGAACCTCCCAACTATCTTAACAGCTTGCTAAAAAGGGCAAAAGTACCCCGGCGACGGCAAAGCCTCTGGTATCCGGGACCCTGCAGGTCCTCTTGGCACACGAAAGTCCCACTGAACCTCCCTTCCCCCTCCGCCCGACCCCCATGGTACATAACGGCCGCCCTCACAGCCCAGGGCAGCAGCCCTTCCTGCCCCCAGGTCCTGTCCTCGGGCTTTAATAAACCACCATTTCGCACCAAAGAGGTCTCAAGAATTCTTTCTTGGTCATTGGTTCCAGACCTCACGCATGTTCTAGAACTTCATCATTTCGAGTGAGCACAAGCATTAAACGTGATATGCTTAAACTTGTTTTTTTAACTGATGGGACCTTTTCTCAATATATTGTTAAAAAGAAAACCACAGGCCCAGAGTGGCGTCACTTAGGCCAAGTCACCAACACCTAACGTGGCCGCACTTTCAACCTCCCCCCACCGCGAATGCAGTCCTAACCAGTCACTTGGGAATTTTCTGGTTCACACCAATGAGGTCACCTGGGCACTCTCTCCCTGTTCCCCAAAGAAAGAGGAGATAATTCATCTACTAAGATCCTTTCTTTTGTCTCCAACTGAAGGTGACCTCACCTGGAAATAATCCTTTTTTCTAAAAGTTTATGACTTCCTTGTCCTGCTTTGAAAAACATTCTCTTTCTATGGCCCTTGGGAGTTCCCCTCTACTTGCTAAATGGGATGCCATGGTTGAATTTTGATTTTAACAATATAAATAATAATAACAAAAAGAACTTCTCCCTAGTTGTCTGTAAAATGCAGCTCCCAAGCACAAATCTACTCTAGGCATTTTATGGGCCAGGGACAGAATAACGACTTAACTTGCCCGAGGTCGTAAGACTGAGGGGGAGCCAGCTCTAACATTCTCAACCACTGAGATTTTACAACCGAACTTCTGACATTGTTCTGACAATTTAAAGCAATACGATTATGAAAATTAAAATGGCCGACAACTCAACAACAAAAAACAACTCAATTAAAAAATGGACAAAGGGCCTGAATAGACAGTTCTCCAAAGATATACAAACGGTCAGTAAGCACAGGAAAAGAACAGATTCTCCCCGTAACTAATTAGAAAATGCAGATCAAAACCACAATGAACTACCGCTTCACACCCACTAAGATGGCCGTTAGGAAGTAACTGTGCCGGAGGGCGATGCAGAGAAACCGGAGTCCTTACCAACTGCTGGTGGGGATGGAAAATGGTGCTGCTGGGGCAGGTGCTCAAAGGAATACTGATGCAGCAACTCCATCTCCAGGTATATGGCCCGGAGACCAGAAGGCGGCGCCTGGGAGAGATGTATGCCCGTGCACGCAGCACTGTTCAGAATGGCCAAAAGGTGGAAGCAACTTAAGTGTGAATCTACAATGGATGGTTATGCAAAATGTGGTATCTGTAAAATGGAGTATTATTCAAACTTAAAAAAAAAAAAAAAAAAGGAAAATTTGACACTTGTTAACATGGATAAACCGAGAGGACATGGTGCTAAGTAGCCAAGAACAAAAAGACAAATCCTGTAAGATCCACTTCCCTGAGGTACCAAGAGTAGTAAAATTCATAGAGACAGAAAGTAAAATGTGGTCACCAAGGCTGGGGCAGGGAATGCGGAGCTGCTCAACTGGTGTGGTGGCTTGGCTCTGCGTGACAAAAGGAGTCCTGGGGATTGGCTGCACCAAGACAGGAATGTACTTAACACGAAAAAAAAAATGGTTAGGATGTTAAATTTTATGTGTAGTTTACTACAATTAAAAAATAAAAAATGACTACCAGTCCTTGTACAGTACCAGTACTTGACCAGTGCTTTTCGAATTCTAGAAGGGGTCTGAATGACCTGGAGGGCTTATTAGAACACAAATTACTGGGCATTCCATCCCGAGTTTCAGATTTAGTACACCTGAGATGGAGTGAAAATCTGCATTTCTAACACATTCCCGGCACACCAAAGCGTCAGGTCTAGGGGCGACACTTCGAGAATTGCTGCTATAGCCCAAACTGGCCTTTTCAAGAGAAAATGAATTATCTGTTTTATTGTTTTCACAATTACCTCTTTTCAGCTAAATGAGAACTTTAGGAATGGAAACTCTGGCATAAGGTAAAAAGCATTGGTCTTGGACTCAGAAGTCCTAGCCTCTGCCATTTACCAAATGTTAATACACAGCCTTAGATAATTTTTTCCTATTTTTTGAGACTAACTTCCCTTGCCTGCATTTTGGTATTGGTATCTTCAGTTCACATACTAAATTAATAATAAAAATTAATCTGGGGGGGTTCTAATTAGTTAAATGTTTGCCTTAGTCATAAAATCTTGGAAGGAAGTTTCAGTTTCAAGGGCTCACAATTACAGGCTTTTTTTTTTTTTTTTTAAGATTTTATTGATTTATTTGAGACAGAGAGAGCACGAGCTGGAGGTGTAGGGGGAAGGGTTTAGAGGGAGAGGGAGAAGCAAGCTCCCCACGGAAGCAGAGCTTGACCCCAGGGCTTATGATCTGAGTGGAAGGCAGAAGCTCAACTGACCCAGGCAACCCAGGCGTCCCAATTACAAGCTTTTTGGTAAAAATTATGTTCAGAGAAGGTCTTTTATCTCAAGAGCTCAGAACAATCCAACTAGGTAGTGCACTTTATGCAGTAAAAATGGCACATCTGAGATTATTTGAATGAAATCATCTCCAGATAGGCCATGAATATTTAAAAAGTACATTCTTCATAAAGATGACTTCAAATTAGTAAGTTCCATTTAAAGAAATTTTTTTTTTCAGTAGCTTCTGCAAAAACTCAAGACTTACCCATTTCATAATTGGAGCCCAGAAAAAAACTGTTCTGGGACCTGAAAAAAAAGAAAAAATAGAAAAATTTAGAAACAAACCAACTACTTTATATGTCCTTTTTTTTTTCTTTTCAAATTTTTAATTCAAATTTTGTTTACTTAAAAAAAAATTCTCGTTAACATACACTGCAATATTGGTTTCAGGAGTAAATTCATGGATTCACCCCCTACATAAAACACCCAGGGCTCTCAAAAGTGCCCTCCTTGCGACCCATCACCCATCTAACCCAACCCCCACCCACCTCCTTCCATCAACCCTGTTTGTTCTCTATCTTTAAGTCTTTTACAGTTACACAGGTCTTTTAAGCCATCACCACATTTCAAAATCCCCAAAATTTAGCGATCCGTTTCTAATCATTTGTACTACCCTTTCTGCATCCTGTGTATCTGTTAACATTTAGAAGGTCACCACAGTATCAACCTCACATTCAAGTTGTTTTGATTTCCTTGTCAGTTATTTGTATTTTTGTGGCCCATTAAAAATTATCAAAAGTGTAACACGGTTTGGAAACCATTACCAAAGTTCTGCCTTGAACATGAAACTTCATGTTAGTTCGCTTAAGGATAATCTCTAAATTGGAGAAATTAGAAATTGTAGAGATTTTGTGATATGCCTCAGTAAACTATTAAATATTCACTAATTCTATTACTATTTATTACAAATGATGTACTGTCATATGTATGATAGTGAAAGCTCTTATAAAAAGTCTATATATTGGGGCACCTGGGTGGCTCGGTGGGTTAATCCTCTGCCTTCGGCTCTGGGTCACAATCCCTGGGTCCTGGGATCGAGCCCCGCATTGGACTCTCTGCTCAGCAGGGAGCCTGCTTCCCCCTATCTCTCTGCCTGCCTCTCTGCCTACTTGTGATCTCTCTCTCTCTGTCAAATAAATAAAATCTTCGGGGCGGGGGATAAAGTAATGAACCTAATATTAAGGTTCACATGAGAAAGGGGAAAGACTTAGATCTCTAAGCTCCGTAACAGCGGGGTTGTTATTTTAGCTATACTGGTATCCACTGGCCTTTTGCAAAATGTTAAATAAATGCTGGTGGCATTGAAAAAAATTCTGGTTTCCTAGATAACATAGAATTTGAGAAATACAATGTTTCAGAGCTGGAAGGAAACTCCAAGTTCATCTAACCTAAACCCTTCATTTTACCATGAGCAGATCCGTGACCCTGTCCAGGGGGGACGGCCAGTAAGCAACAGAACTGTGACTGGAACCTAAGCCTCCGAGCTCTTTAACTACATGACTGCCCACTTTTAACTCTTCTAAATCACATATCTCATTTAACCTTCAAGAGGCTACAGGGACAGGAAAGAAACAGACTTTGGTCCATGATAATTTAAAATATAACTAAGCAGGCTAAATCCAATGTATGTCAGACTACGTGATGTGGTGAGTGTGCTCTCACACACTGCACCAACAAACACGCGTCTTTCTTTCTTCCTCTCTTTAAGATTTTATTTATTTATCTGACAGAGAGTGAGAGAGACAGCAAGAGAGGGAGTACGAGCAGGGGGAGTGGAAGAGGGAGACACAGGTCTTCTGCTGAGCAAGGTGCCCGACACGGGGCTCATTCCAGGTCCCTGGGATCCATGACCTGAGCCGTAGGCAGTCGCTTAACGACTGAGCCACCTAGGCACCCCACATTTATTTCTCAACACACAAATTAAGAAAACAGTGATTTACTAACAAATTCAAAGGTTTTAAAATCCTATTATACTCATGACTATTATTGTTGCCTTAGTATTCTATTTTGCTTTGCAGGAATAAATTATTTGTTTTTGTGGATAACCAAAATCACACCTGCAATGGCATCATCATCCAAGCATAACACGTTTTACTTCTCTTCATCTACTCCCAACTAGTATTTCTCAACAGCACCAGCAGGTAAAGACGCATTTATCCAGTCTTCCCCCAGAAGGCAAGTGTTCAATGTCACTAATGATTACATATTTTTATTCACTTATGAATAACATTTAAAAGATAAATCTGAGGGGTGCCTGGGTGGCTCAGTGGGTTAAGCCGCTGCCTTCGGCTCAGGTCATGATCCCAGGGTCCTGGGATCGAGCCCCGCATCGGGCTCCATGCTCAGCAGGGAGCCTGCTTCCTCCTCTCTCTCTCTGCCTGCCTGTCAAATAAATAAATAAAATCTTAAAAAAAAAAAAAAGATAAAATCTTAAAAAAAAGGTAGTTGGTTAATAACACTGAGAGAAATTTGAAAAATGTAAAAATGGCATCTGCTGTCTTTATAACTTTTGCTTATTAAGTAGTTCTACAAAAGTGTCACATAAATAGTATAAACTATTGCTTGCCTTTAACATTATTAAGTGATGGCAATGTTACACATTTTTTAATATCTTCCACAATTTAACATAGTCATTGATATTTCTGTATCCCTCTCAAACTAACTCACATTGTTCTTACAGCTATTAAATTCATTAATTCAATGTGATTTTAATACAAAGAGATTTAAAATCGATCGTATTGTACTGTAAATACTGTACTATAGTTAGTAGTCTATCCACTTACCAATCAAATTATGACCTCCTTGAAGCCAGTGGCTAGACAGTGTTCACACTTGTAGCCTCACCTAACGGACGGCGGACTGATAAGCTAGGCAAGCACGCAACTAGCTTCCTGCTGTTTAATAACTCTAACCCTTAGTTTATGCTTAGAATATGCCAGTATTCTCCCTCGCCTTCACCTGGCTAACTCCTGGTATCCTTTGAAAACGTATCTTAGATTTCGTCTCCTCAAGGAAGCCTTCTTTAACCGCTCCAGGTTACATCAAATGCTCCTTCTCTGAACCCCCGAAGCAGCCCCTATAATGCTCTCCTGTTTTCTGCACTTAACAATTAAAATGATTAATTTATGCATCTGTCACTGTAATTAGACAAGGTGAAGACAAGGCCAATGTCTTAGTTTTCCTTAACAAATAACATTTGTGAACAGAACTGAATTGAATTAACCATGTCCAGGACAGTTATTAATCATGGATATTCAAATTTTAGGTCTGACCAGATATGCCTTGACACTGTTTCATCCTCAAGGGCAGAATCTGCAATTTACTCCTCTCCAGGGACACCAGGTTCCCTTTACATCAGGGCTGTACCAGATTTCCACTCATTAGTTACTCTCTCTACTCTTAGACCATAACACTCCCCTATCTGGCTCCCGAAAATTCTTCCCATAAGTCTGAAGTCATGGTGCACTGATCCTATAAGTCAATCTTTTCGAACTCTCTGGTTCAGCTTGAGCTTCTGGGATTCCTATCACAGCACACCTGGCTTATTTTTCTTTCCCATATACAAAGTCTCTGAGTCATATGCAATATCAATTACGAAGTTTACTTTTTAATCCCTGCAGGAGGCTGGCGCCATCACTCAAGGGTACGTCAACACATCATTTTGGTCTCTGGCTTTGGACTTCTCTGCCAATTCCTCTCTTCCTACTTCAAAACTGATGCTTCCTTCTTTGCCATCCTCAAAACTGTTTCCTGAACAATGCCTCTAGGTTCTTCTGGTTTCTTTATGAGTTTAAATATTTGCTCCTTCAGAGTTAATGAACAGTAGAGCTTTTCAGTAAGTGTTTGCTTGGTAACTAATTTACTCAACTCCCCTAAGCCAGATGATAGTTTTAAAATACTACGCGTTCCTCTTCCTCACAACCAAACCGAACAAAAAACTTCAAACATGTAATTATGGTTGCTAGCACCTGGACCAAGAGAGATATGAATATTTTAGTTAGTGAATAATTTTAAACTATAAAACAAACCTCCAATTATTTTAACAACTGCTAAGCACTAAATTTAAAAATATCATTAGCAAATATGTATTATAAGACATTCTAAATTTCTAATATTTCTGAGATATCAGAGGATGCTGACAAGTGACACGAATAATCAGAGTTGGAAAGCTATATATGCAAACAAACAGTGTCTTCTTCATTGTCAAGAAAACAGTGGTTGAGCAATACCTATCGTACAAAGAACTAACAAAAAATTTTCAAGAAAACTTATTTTATTTTATTTCTTAAATATTTTATTTACTTATTTGACAGAGAGACAGAGATCACAAGTAGGCAGAGAGGCAGGCAGAGAGAGAGGGGGAAGCAGGCTCCCTGCTGAGCAGAGAACTTGATGCGGGACTCGATCCCAGGACCCTGAGATCATGACCTGAGCCGAAGGCAGAAGCTTAACCCCTTGAGTCACCCAGGCGCCCCAAGAAAACTGACTTTAGTTCACCTTTTCATTTTATCTTACTGATCATTTTCAAGTCAAGAAAATTTAGTCAAGTCAATTTAGACACGTATGAATTCAGGTACGGAGGAAAGACTTCCTTCTTGGCATAGAATAACGTCACATGCATGCAAACACGCACACATACAAATATTGAGATGCTCGCGATGTGCCAATGTGAAAAATAAAGTTTCTCATTTAATGTTTTTCACTGCTTCTTCTTGTCCCTTTCACATCGTTTCCCTATGGTTTGCTGCTTTTAACATTCCTCAACATTCTTCTAAGTTTCATATACTAAGAAATCCCCTCTTTGCTATCATGTGACCAACACTTACAAATCCTTAGAATTTGTAAATGTTACTCCTTGATATAGATATGGACTGTCAAAAGTTACTTATTTTTATTTGTACTAAAACTAGTTCTGATTTCACACTAAGAACATGATTGGGTTGCCATTTTAGAATCATGTAATCTTTGTACTTTTGGAAAGGCCCTGGAAACAGCCATCACTCAGATAGCCCCTAAAACATCAAAGGTATATAATGGGGCGCCTGGGTGGCTCAGTGGGTTAAGCCGCTGCCTTCGGCTCGGGTCATGATCTCAGGGTCCTGGGATCGAGTCCCACATCGGGCACTCTGCTCAGCGAGAAGCCTGCTTCTCTCTCTCTCTCTCTCTCTCTCTCTGCCTTCCTCTCCGTCTGCTTGTGATCTCTCTCTGTCAAATAAATAAATAAAATTAAAAAAAAAAAAAAGGTATATAATGATTCCTAAAATGTCAATTGAAAACAGGCTTTGGTACAAATGCCTAAATAAAATAACAGATGAAACAATTAGCTAAAATAGCTAATAAGCATTTTAGGGTTGACACATTTTAAATTTATATTATTTGTTCAGTTACAAAGAATCAATGACTTCTAGATTTAGGAAGATAAGGAGGCCCAGAAACGTGGAACTATCTGTGTAAAATACATAGCACAGCAAGGGTTAAAAACTAAGATCCCCAAACCCTAACTTAACAATAATTACATAGTTGACCCCAATGAAATGAGTTTCTTGAAAGGTCCAAAACTAAGAAAAGCTCTAGTAAGAGTACCAAAGTGAAGATTATTACAGCTGAAAGGACCTTAAAGAAAATCCAAGCTCCTCTATTTTAACAGCTGAAGAGGAAAAGGCACTTAGATGTTACGGTAGTTCCATATAGAGCAAGGACAAGAAAACAAATCTCTGACACTCCTTTCTACTACGTCATACCATACTTTAAACATTTTCATACCCTCTTATAGCCAAAATTAATGTTCTTGCATGACTTGGAAATGTCAACTTATTTATAGCCTTCCTTAGGTCTTGCTTCTCCTTTGGTATATCTGTTGAATAAAACTAGGTGAGGCATAGTCTTTCTTAATTTCTTAAAATTAGCTTAAAATCAGGTTAGTGGACAAAAGTTGTAGTAAGTATCAAACTAACAACTACAGCCAGACTATTTTTACGATCTCCTTTGAGAATATAAAATCTCTGTGAGTAGGGAATTTTATTTTATTCACTAACACATCCCAAGTGCCAGAACAGGACCTAGTATCAGGAGGCCCTCGATAAATATGGAACAATTCAACCTTCTTGGCAGCTACCGGTTTAAAGATATCCTACTTTTCACCAATATTTTACAGTTGTATGTGAAATCCCAACTTTTTATTTTGGTTCTCATTCTTTAAGGGTAACAGAGGTTATTACTGGAAAAAAAAAGATATATGTATATCCATATATTCAGTATATATCAACATAATATATATTAGACATGATATATGATATAATCCAGTTATCTAAATATATATACACACACATATATGTACATACATACATATCTATTCTAGACTGGCATTAAAATTCTTCAATCTCTGAAGCAAGAAAATAAACAGTTCTAACAGAAATGCTAAAGAACTATGTTAATTCATAACTACGTGGCCATCTACACTATTTATTTACTTGATCTATATTTGGCTTTATTTATATAATAAAACAATATATATTCTGAATTAAGTTGTATTAGACTGTCTAGTATAACACCATTTCCTTTAGTATTTAATTTTTTTTTAAAGATTTTATTTATTTATTTGACAGACAGAGATCACAAGTAGGCAGAGGCAGGCAGAGAGAGAGAGAAGGGAAACAGGTTCCCCATCGAGTAGAGAGCCCCACGCGGGGCTCGATCCCAGAACCCTGGGATCATGACCTGAGCTGAAGGCAGAGGCTTAACCCACTGAGCCACCCAGGAGCCCCTGCTTAGTATTTAATTTTGAATTTTCAGGATAAAGATATTCCCTTATGGACGCAGTGAATGTGGGTTCACCTAATATGTTTTTATTTTATTTTTAAAGATTTTATTTATTTGACTGAGAGGGAGAGAGAGCAAGTGAGCGAGCTCCAGTTGGAGGAGAGGCAGAGGGCGAGAATCTCAAGCTGACTGCACTCAGCGCAGAGCTGGCTGCAGGGCTCAGTGTCATCACAGTGAGATCATGACCTGAGCCAAAATCAAGAGTCACACACTGAGCCACAAAGATGCCCCTGTTTTTTATTTTAAAACACAGTCTTTAGATATTTAAGATAAAATGGGAAAAACCTAGGAGAAATGCAAATCTTACTGTTACTGAGATCTGAAGCCTTCACAGGGAGAATATCATGTAATGGAGAGAAAATTCCCAGTAACAGCCCACTAAGCTCTGCGACAGACTTCATAGAACTATTTTTTCAAAAGTTCTTCCACTTAAGGCAAAATGTAACTCAAGAAAAGCAGAGCTATGGTGAGGTACCTAAAATGATATGGTTCAGAAAACTGTTTTCTGGGCTGACTTAGTCAAAGGATAGTTTTTATGTATTTTTATTATTTGTTATTCATTTCCCCCGGTTTTATTGAGATATAATTGGCATATAACAGTATATTAATTTAAGACATTCAACATGATGATTTGATATATATTTATACTGCAAAATTATTACTATAATAAGTTCTGTTAGTAACCATTGCCTCACTTAGCTCATTTTTTTCATGTCATAAGAACTTTTAGGACCTACTCACTCAGCAGCTTTCAAATATATAACACAGTATTGTTAATTACAGTCACCATGTTGTACATTATATCCCCAAAACTTGTTTATAACAGGAAGTTTATACCTTGAGAACACCTTTTACGATAGTTTTTGGATTCTTTAGAGCTGTGGTCTCCTAACTACTTTTGAACACTGGACCCCATCATTTAAAAAACCTTTTTTTGAGCATGTATCTTCTACATATATATTGTATGTATTTATATACTATATATATAACTTACACAAATGTGTATATGTACATATGTTGACTCCAAAGAACTCTCAATTGTGTTCTACATAACTATATATACAACTATACTGATTTATTTTTATAAGATATATGCAAAATAGAAAATGTAAAAGGATAAAATAATACTAAGCATTAATAGAAGCTGTACTGTTTTCTTCCTACATTCCAGTGTTTCATTTTGTGCATACTTTGAGACAATTCACCCCATCTGGGGACTCAAAAATACAAAGGAATGACACTCCTTCACTAATGTTTTTTTCCTCCGACTAAGCTTTTAAGTAAACACTGGCCATCCTGACTTCAAGGTCATTTTTCTGACAAATGCCTGGAGTAGAGCTGTGCAGCTGGTTTGTGCAGAGTCACATACTTTCACAGTCAGGTGGTGATGGTGAGGATTTAGGGTTAGTGACATACCTTATGAGAACCGAGTTTGCTAGGACACACATTTGGTTGGAACTCTATTCTTACTCTATAAAGGTGGATCACAATGTGCCGGGAACAACACATGCATGAATGATGAAGGCTGCAGGTGTAACGACAATATGTATCATTACGATATAGTGATATAAAATAGTACTATAATTCTAGTATAAATCTATATAAAGACACATTCTTGTTTCCTGACTAGACATTCTGCCAGTGATAAAATTAAATCTCAGATATTTAGAATCCGCAATGTATGATATCCAACTATTAATATCCTAGCCTTGCATATCATTGTAACAACCTCCAGGATGTGAATGTAGTCTAAGATTTAAATGAGGATACAGTAAGATACTATTACGCAAAATAGCACATAAAAACCTTGCGTAGTCACTATGATGAGTCTTGGAGAATAATCAGTATTTCCTCAGATTTTATTCAATACCAATGGACCGACAGTTATGTTTTTCATGCTTTTGCATTTTTTCGTGGATGTGCCTCCAAATTTTTAATCACAAATACTTCTGAATGATAGATATTCTTACTATGTATATTGGTTAAAATCTTAGAAGGGAGAGAACCAACATTTTTTGAGTCTAAGTACAAACACTTTGCTAAATGTTTTATTTAATTAATTTATTTAAAGATTTTATTTATTTATTTGTCAGAGAAACACAGCGAGAGAAGGAACACAAGCAGGGGGAGTGGGAGAAGCAGCAGCCTTCCCACCCAGCAGGGAGCTCAGCATGGGGCTGATCCCACCTGGGATCACCATCCTAGCCAAAGGCTGATGCTTGACAACTGGGCCACCCAGGCGCCCCCGCTAAAGGTTTTTAAAGCCATCGTAGCTTTTAGTTTTCACAACAATCCTTAAGTGATAATTATTATCTCCATTTTACAGACCAGAAAAATAAGGCTGGGGGCTTCAGGGTCTAGGTCACACAGCCAAGATTTCGACGTACCTCTGTCAGGCTTCAGAGCCAGGCCTCCTCCCCCTACACTGAAAATGGAGTTACAGGGACTGAACCAACCCAGGAATTCCCAGGTGAGATGCTCAGTCTACACGTGAAGGTAATTCCTCCTGACTCTGAAAGATGACTAAAGCAGGAATGACAAGTGGTTAGAGCCGAGGCCCTGAAAGGATCCTACAGAACCACCCTTTGCTTCTGCACCCGAGCACTTTAAGGCTGCTCCTCCTCTGCCCTCCTCTGCCTTACCATGCAGCCCAAACACAAGGCTTAAGAGGGTCAAAGTTGACGACTCTAACAGCCAGATTACTGCAGAAGCATTGCTCAATCCTCCCTCCTGAAAAACCGCCAAAAAAACATAGCACAGGGGCGCCTGGGTGGCTCAGTGGGTTAAAGCCTCTGCCTTGGGCTCAGGTCATGATCCCAGAGTCCTGGGATCGAGCCCCACATCGGGCTCTCTGCTCAGCGGGGAGCCTGCTTCCTCCTCTCTCTCTGACTGCCTCTCCGCCTACTTGTGATCTCTGTCTGTCCAATAAATAAATAAAATCTTAAAGACAAAACAAAACAGCACAACTCCCCAAAATTTAGTTTAAAAAAACCCTAAAAGGCAAATAAACTGAATAAGCTTCCTAAAGAATTCTCCTTGAACTCTCCTTAAAATTCCGCAACGGTCCCAGCTGCGCAGGGTGCAGTACACACCCCACACGACCGTCCTGCCCGTCTCGCCGGCGCACCGCCGGGGCAGTCCGCCGCCACCGCAGACTCCGGGGCGGACGGGCCACCTTCCCGCGGACCCCGACGGCTGAGGGCCTTGACCGCGTGGGCGGGAAGCGCCGCTTCTGGGCCGCACGTCGGTCCCCAGCCTCACAGCACGTCTTCCCCGCATCCGGCGCGGCAGACCCCACGGCGTCCGGCTCAGCCCTGCCGCGGGCCCCGGACCCCGGCCCAGAGCGCGGAGCGGGACCGGAGGGACCTTCCGGGGCCGCTCGCGTCCCACCCACGCGCACGACCGAGCACGACCGAGCGCTCCCGCCCGCGTCCGGGAAGGACCCACGCGCGGCGCCGCCCACATCCCACGAAGCGGTTTGGCCGCGACGAGCCCATACAGGGTCTCCCCCAAGGTCATGCCTACGCGCGGAGACCGCGCGGGACTCGGGCCGGCTGCGTCCCGGGGGCAGGGAGCGCCGGCGCCGCAGCCGTTACACCGGGGCCCGGGCGACGGCGCGACCTTCACCGCAGAGCCGGTGGGCAGTCCCCGGGGCCCCGTCCGGCAGCGGCTGGGGCGAAGGACCAGCCCGAGGCCCCGCGCGGGAGGGCCGTGCGTCGACGAAGGTCGCGGAGCGCGCCCGCTGCGCCCCCGGTCCACGAGCGACGCGGACGCGGGCGGCGCGCACGAGACCGGCCGCCCCAGCCAGGCGGGCCCCCAGAGGGCAGCGGCTGGGCCTCGGCCGGGAGTGGGAGCGGCGCGGCGCGCCTTACCTGCCGGGTGGTTGTACAGCGGCCTCAGTTTCTCCGGCAGCAGCAGCTCCACCTTGTCCAGGGCCCGGTGGTAGGTGGCCCGAAGGCCCCGGGCGCCGGCGGCCGACATCTCTGCGGACCGGCGCGTCGTGGGCGCCCGAGGGGGACAGCGGCCGCGGGCTCCTCCTTGGATGACAGCGAAGGACACGCGTCACTTTGTCCTGCCCCAGCACCTCGCGCCCGCCTCTTGCCCGCGGCGCCGGCGGCCCCTTGAACCGCCGGGTGGCTGGGCCCAGGAAACACGGAGGGGCGAAGGCTCCGCGACTGCCCGCCCCGGGTCCGCCTCCTTCCCTCCCACCGGCCGGAGTGGGGAGGAGTCATGGCAACAGGTGCCCGAAGGACCGCCTCCCCAAGCCGACCTGACTTCCTAGCGGCAGCGCGCCTGCGCAGGCTGAGCGGCCCACGGGGATTGGCCCGCGCCGCGGCGGGGGCGGGGTCCAGCGCGAACGTCTCGTTTCTCCTTCCTGCCCTCGAGGCCATGTTGGAGAAGGGAAAGTGAAGCTGCCCAGGTTTTAATTCCCTTGTTTTGATTAAGATAGCCCGTAGTTAACATGGGCTTTTTGGGCCTTCATGCCCCAACTAAAGATGACGGCGCACAACGCTCTTGCTTCCTCCGGAAAGAGACTCGTGACTGAGAGGCTTCGTGTCTCAGCTTCCTCTCTCTCCGGCCCTCATTCACCCCCAGAGAATCAAGGATTTAGCGACAGTGTCCCGAGCCCACCTTTCTCCGGCGAGGGCAGCCGTGGCAAACGGGGGCCTCAGTCCCGGGGGAGGGGGCGTCCTCTCGCGAGAAAGGATGGGGCGGGCGGGTGCCGAGAACGAGGAGAGGGAGGAGTCGCGGCCGCCTCCGCCTCCTCCTCGCGTTGGAGGGGCGGAGGGAGGGGACTGTGGCTGGTCGCTGGCGTTCGGGCAGTCTGAGGAGGGGAGCATGAAGCGAGCACCGGTCCGGGCACGGCCCGGCTTTGGGGGCCGGGGCGCCGCCACCGTCTGAGCCGCTGCGCCCGCGAGGCCCGGCGCGCGGATGGTGCCGGTGCGGCTCAGCTGCTGAGCCGCGTGTCCCGCCCCTCCCTCCCCTCCCCCACGCGGTGGTCTCCCCTCCGGCCCCGCCCGGCAGAGCCATGTCTCGGGGCGGCTCCTGCCCACACCTGTTGTGGGACGTGAGGAAGCGGTCCCTCGGGCTGGAGGACCCGTCCCGGCTGCGGAGCCGCTACCTCGGTGAGCGGGGGGGCCCCGCGGGCGGAGGCGCTGAGGTCGCCGCCCGGAGTGGGGGAGGGGGCCGCGCCGCGGGGGCTGTTGGCCGTGGGACGGCGCCTCGGCTGGGACGCCCTGCGGTCGCGGGGTGCCGGGTGCGCGTCGGCTGGCGGACCCCGCGCGGGCGTCCTCCCGCGGCCAAGCCCCCCCCCCCCTGCGTGCCGCCGGCCGCCGCCCTTGCCGGGTTTTCCTCGGGGGCCGGCGGGCGGCGGACGCTGCTGGCCGGGAGGTGTTGGGGCGCTGTGGGGCGGGACTCGGGAGAAGACGCCGCTCCTCCCGGAGCGGCTCGGTTCGGAGCCGAAGTTGGCGCCTGTGCTCGCCGCCGCCGTCCGCGCTCAGCTGAAGGACGAAGTTTCTGCCCGCGGGCCCGGGGCGGCGGCGGCCTGCGGGGACCGGGCTGCGGACGGACTGCGCGCCCACGGCCCGGCGGCGTCCGGCCGGAGCCTCGGAGCGAGAGCGGCGCCCCTCGGCCCCGGCCCCCGCCGCGCTCCGCTCGGCTCCGGCCGCGGGGACGGTGTCGGGTTTCGCGCGCCTCCGCCCGCCCTGCGAAGCGCGCCTGGCGTCCGCGGGTTCCCCGAGCAGCTTCTAAAAACAGCCTCCGGGCTCGGGGGCCGGGCGCCGCCCCGTTTGCGTGTCGGCGAGCCCCGGGCTGAGCGGAGCTGCCGAGAGAGTGCGGAGCCTCGGAGCGGCCGCGTTCGGTTCGGGTCGGCTCGGCTCTGCTCTACCGCGCGCTGCGCTCGCTCTTGTTGGAAGGCGGCGCGCGTGAAGCCGGTGCCGGCCCGTCCTGCCCCCTTTCCGGGTTTCGAGGGCTTCGGTTTTGCCTTCGAGTCCGCGAGAGCAGCTCCGGCCCCTCGCAGCGGACGGGCCGGGGGTACGTTGTTGGGAGGCGGAGCGGGCGCTTCTCGGTGTGGTCGGTGACGCGGGCGACGCGGGTCCGTCCCCGCTGCCCGGGCTGGGTGGGACCGGGACGGCCGCCCCGTGCCGCCGCCCGCCCCGGCCGCTTCTCCGCGCGCGTCTTCCGCGCTTCTGCGGGCACACGCGTGCCCACCTGCACGGGTGCCGCCGCGCGCGGACCTGCGTGGACGCGGCCCTGCTGTGACCGTGGCGCTGCCGCTTGTCTGTTGCACGTTCGGTCTCGGAGATCCTCCTGGCAGTAGGGACAGACCGGTCCGGTCCTCCAGACGGCCGCGTCGTGTCCACGCGGGGGACGGGGCTCCGCGGGCGCGGACTCTGCTCTGCAGCCGAAGCTTTGCAGGGACCGTCCTTACCCCACGGTAAGTGCCCGGAGTGGTCCCGAGTTGTTTTAGAGTCAAACCTCGGTGCAGGGCAGTTTTGCACGACCTCGAAAGATGTGCGGTGCGTCCTTTAGCGTTTGCTGAGAAAGAACTTTGTGTTGGCTTGAAAATCCCACTTTAGTGCTGCGCTCCCCGCGCGTGATGTCGGCCGCCCTGCGCCAGTTGGGCGGTATCGGGTTTTGTCCTGCCTCCTGTAGTTCAGCTGTATTTACGACGGTTAAAATACGGAGCTACACGTTTCCTTCTTCCCTTCCTCGCTTCCTCGGTCTGCGCGTGCGGTTTGCGCTGGGAAGCGGGAGGCGGCGAGCGGGTCCGGGTTTCCGGGTCTGCGCCTGCGCACTGAGATACACACCCCGGGCGGCTTTTTATCTTAGATAATGCTTTAAATGTGTTAATAATGTATCCTTCATAATTAGCATGCTCTTGAAACAGCACCCTTTCAAAGTGGTTTTCTAAATATTGGAAAATAGCTTGGGAAGTAATCTCTTGGCCTTAGTAGACCTTCTTTAAACCATTGCTTTCTCTAACTCTTTCACACCAAGAACGCTAATCTTGGTTTAGGGTTCGGGAAATAGTAAATTGCACCTTAGTAGCGCCTGAATTAATGAATTTTTAAAAAAACAATATTTTGAAACACTACTACAAAGCCTTTTAAAAAACCCAAGTTCAGAAGTTTTATTTTGTTTTTTGTTTTTTTTTTTAAGATTTTATTTATTTACTGGACAGACAGAGATCACAAGCAGGCAGAGAGAGAGGAGGAAGCAGGCTCCCCGCGGAGCAGAGAGCCCGATGCGGGGCTCAATCCCAGGACCCTGAGATCATGACCTGAGCTGAAGGCAGAGGCTCAACCCACTGAGCCACCCAGGCGCCACAGCAAGTTTTAGAAAGGAGACTTTTTTATTCTGAGACTTCAAACATTTTCATTGTTTATTGTAGATTATTATTCCAAGTTATTTCCATTATTTGTACATTAAATAATTACTACTAAATAAATAATTCACAGATAGAATTGACGGATTTTTCTTGTAACATTGACATTTCAAATTATTTCACTATAGCATGTGTCTTTCCAATAGTAGTAGTCCAGCTTTGTAGGTGATTTTAAATTTGATTAATTACTGCTTTTCCTCCTATCAAAACTGGAGTTCATAAAACATCTTTTTATATTGTGAGAAAAGATAATTTGTCATGTTATTTTTTAAAAATTTTGAGAGTGAGAGTGAGCATGAACAGGGGTGAAGGGGGGCAGAGGGAGAAGCAGACTCCCCACTGAACAGGGGGCCTGATGTGGGGCTCCATCCCAGGACCCTGGGACCATGACCCGAGCCTAAGGCAGCTGCTTAACCAACTGAGCTGTCATATGTTATTTAGAAGAAAAAGATACCTATGTTACTTACAGCCTCCAGATTATCAGATTTACCTGAACCTACAGACTGTTGTTTGCTTTACCATGGATTCAGAGGCTAGGCCAGCTTTTGTAATCTTTTATGGGCCAGATGTAAATTTCAGTATGGTATTTATCTTAAAGAGTAATTATCGAAGTCCAGAGTCAGAAACACCTGTAGATTTAAATGTTTCAGTTTCTTAAGATATTGTATAGCTCTAGAGTAGTATTTTGGAAATCAGTGATTATTATAGTAACTTACTGGTTACATATTATTTTTACACATACACACACAGCTTTGTAAACGTGAACATTGCTTGTAAAAGATACTGGTTTCTATACATTTCCTCTTTCTGTTCATATTCCTCTCATTTTAAAGACTTGCCCGCAAACTTTTATTGCATTTTAAAGACTTGCCCACAACCAATTTATACTTTCTAACCCTTCTACAGTAAGAGACAGTAACTGAGAAAAGAGTAATGGAAATTTTCTAGGGAGTTGTTTGCCGTAATGTATAGTATCTTTTTTGGCTTTTGTTTTTGTTTTGAAGATTTTATTTATTTATTTGAGAGAGTAAGAGAGAGAGAGAGAGAGAGCGAGCATGAGAAGGGAGAGAGTCGCAGGGAGCCCGATACAGGACCCGATCATGTAACTCGGGGATCATGACCTGAGCAGAAGGCCCCCAGGCACAATGTATAGTATGTTTAATATGTAATGTATAGTACGTTTAGTATGTATAATATGCTTAATATAAAATGCTTAAGTTATGATTAGGCAGTGTCCTGGTCAGCTTGGGCTGCTGTGACAAAATAGCATACACTGGGTAGATTATAAACAGCAGAAATTTATTTCTCACAGTTCTAGAGGCTGGAAGGCTGAGAATAGGGTGCTCACATCAGGATCTTGGTCCCGTGAGGAGGGCCTGCTTGCCTCCAGGCGCTAATTCTCTGTGGTTTCTTTTATAAGAGCACTAATCCTAACCTAATCACCTCTCAAAAATCCCCCCTCCTAATACTAGCACCCTGGGGGTTAGGATTGCAACATGGAATTTTTGAAGGGACACAACCATTCCCACTACAGCCGGCAGCCGGCGATGCCTTTGTACTGGAGTTAGGAAGTCTGTGTCATTTGCCTATCATTTGGAGTTAGTATTTATTGAAATGGATGATACTGCATTTGGGTTTTTTTTTTTTTTTTAATATCGTTATTTATTTTAGAGAGCATGCCGGGGGTGGGTGGGGGGAGAGAAGGAGGTTGAGAGAATCTCAAGCAGATTGCTGAGCGCGGAGCCCAACGCAGGGCTGGTCCCACGACCCTAGGTTCCCCACCTGAGCTGAAATCACGAGTTGGATGCTTAGGCGGCTGAGTCACCCAGATGCCCCACATTTAGATTATCCTTTAGCATATCCTTAATACACGTACTTTACCTCGTTTTTTGTAATGTCTTGCCGAGTTACAGTGTACTATAGGAGAGTCTGTGAATTCTGATTGTGCTTCCTTGTTAGCTACTAGGGAAAAGTTAGTGAAATATTTGTACTTTGTTTCTTTAGTTTTGAATTCTCAATGGAAGTTGAAAGATGTCTGACTTTAGTAGGGAACAATGACTGTCAAGTATGACAAATACATGTTAGAGAATAAGCTGGTAATTCCTGAAAATAAGACCACGACAGGCATATCGATCATACCAACCACAGACAGTGAAATGGCTCTACTATGGATTTCATCCCTCCCTGGTATAGGATGGAAATGTTTAGAAGGGACAGCAGCTGCTGGCAACATAGAATTTATATTATGGGTGTGTTTTAGGTCACTATTTCTAAAATGTTTGACCATGATCCACAGTAAAAATACATTTATGTGGCAACTTATGATACACACATATAACTAAAATGAAAGATTCTCCAGGGGGTGGTTAGCCTTACTATTTTCTGTTCTGTGTCGTGTTAGAAATGGTGCTGTTGACATACCAGATTATTTCATGGATCTTAGACTTGAGCTTTGCAAAACTATTCTAGATGGCTTGTATTTTTAATAATTATAATTGTTATTAACTTCAATAGTTAATAGGGAGGGTGAGTTTACCAAGTACTTGCAGTAGATTAAAAAATTTAAAACACTGCTGATGACTAATAAAGAAAATACAAATAATGAAACTTTGTTTATCCTTGGGAAAAATACCTAGAGTATGACCCCTTTAAATTCTTATTTCTTGGGTAATAGGTGCAATCGAATTGCTGAGTTGTAGAAGTATATTTAACTTTATAAGAAGTTGCTAGACTGCTTTCTCACGTAGTTGTACCGTACTACACTCCCACCACACTTGGCATTCTGAGTCTTCCCAATTTTAGCCTTTCGAGATATGTAGGTATAATAATGACATTATCATTTTAATTTGCATTTGATTTATTCCTAACGATTAATGATGTTGAGTATCTTTTATGGCTTATTTGCCATCTGTATACTTTGGTTAAATAATCAGATTCACCTACTTAGTATTATAAGAATTCTTTATTTATTCTTGATACAAATCCTTAATCAGATACATATTTTGCAAATATTTTTCTCCTACTTTTTCTTAACAGCATCTTTTATAGTTCATGTTTTATGTGTCCTATTTAGGAATCCTTACCTAATCCAAGGTCACAAAGATTTATACTGGGTTTTTTTTTCCCCTAGAAGTTTTCTATTTTTAATTCTTACCTTTAGGTCTATGAATAATTTTGAGTTAGTTTTTATATATGCTGTGAGGTAAGGATCATTTAATTTCTTTGCATATGAATGTGCAGTTGTTCTAGGATCATGTGTGAAAAAACTGCCATTTCCTCTTTGTTAAAAATTTATTGGCCATATATGTAAATTAATGTCTCTGCCATGTTCCATTGATGTGTCTGTCTTTATGCCAGTACTTCATGTCTTTATAGTGAATATTGAAATCAGCTTGAAGTATTTTGAACTTAGTTCTTTTTGTTCAAAATTGTTATGGCTATTCTGGGTTCTTTTCTTTCTTTCTTTTTTTTAATATACTCTACCCCTATCATGGGGCTTGAACCCACTACCCAAAGATAAGGAAAGAGCCAAATGTTCTATCGACTAAGCCAGCCAGGTGCCTCTCATTCCCATATAAATTTTAGAATCAGTTTGTCAATTTCTGCAAAAAAGACTGTTGGGGTTTTGATTGGTATTGTGTTGAATCTATGTTATTTCAGAGAATTGTAGTTTTACAGTATTGACCAACCAATGATGGTCATTTTTTTCTCTCTGTTATTTGGGTATTCCCTCATTTTTCTGAGTAATGTTTTCTATTTCTCAGTGTACGATCTTACACATATTTTGTTATGTTTATCCTTGTAACATAATGTTTTAAATACTATTTTAGATGGTATTGTTTTTTAATTTCAGTATCCAGTTGTTCATTATGGGTATATTAAAATACAGTTGACATTTTTTTATTGGCCTTACATCCTGCAACTTTACTAAAGCTGCTCGTTTCTTCCTTTCTTCTTCTTCTCCTCTACTTCCTCCTCTTCCTCCTCTTCTCCATCTTCTTCCTCATTTTTAAATATCTTTACCGCTAACGTGAGGCTTGACCTCACAACCCTGAGATAAATAGTTGCGTGTTCTACCAACTAAGCCAGCCATGCACCCCAGTCACTTCTTATATTTTTATTTTGCAGATTTAGGGAATTTTTATGTAGATAATGTCACTGCATATTAAAATAGTCTTGCTTCTTCCTTTTTCACCTGTATTCTATTTTTCTTCTTCATTTTCCCCTTTTCTGGATTAATTGCACGGTTCAGGATTGTCCCAGAATCTCGAATGGAAGTACTGACAGTGAGCGTCCTTGCTTCATTCTTCATCTTGTAAAACATTTCAGTTTTTCACTATTAAATATCTTGTTAACCGTGTGTTTTTTGTAGGTACCCTTTAAAGAAATTTCCTTCTTTTCTTGGATTGCTGAGAGTGTTTGTTATGACTAGCCGTTTAATTTTGTCAGGGTTTTTTCCTGCATCTGTTAGGGTGATTATATGATTTCCTTTTCATTGATTCTGTTAATTTGGTGTATTTGCATGTTGAATGATTCTTTAAAATATTGAACCAACATCCAGTTCCTGGGCTAATACTACTTGGTTATGATAAATTATCTTCTTTGTATTACTGGCTTGAGTTTTGGTAGGAACTTTGTGTCTTTGTTCATAAAAGATCTTAGCTTATAGTTTTCTTTCTTTCTTTCTTTTTTAAAGATTTTATTTATTTGACACACAGAGAGAGAGAGTGAGAGAGTGAGAGAGGGAACACAAGCAGGGGGAGTGGGAGAGGGAGAAGGAGGCTTTCTGGGAGCAGGGAGCCTGATGCAGGGCTTGATCCCAGGACCCTGAGATCAGGACCTGAGCCAAAGGCAGATGCTTAATGACTGAGCCACCCAGATGCCCTTTATAGTTTTCTTATAACTTACACGTTTATAATTTTAGCTGATAGTTCTATTTTTGCCTGTTTTTGATACCAGGGTAATGCTGACCTCATAAATGAGTTGGATGTGTTCTTCTTTTCGAGAAAGGTTGTATAGAATTGAAATGACCTTTTCTTTAAACATTTGATATCTTTTGTCATTGAAGACTTAAGAGCTTGGAGCTTCTCTGTCGGAAGGGTTTTGTTTGTTTTTTTGTTTTTTTGCTTTCTAACTTGGTACTTTCTTTAATTTTTTATTTTGAGATAATTGTAGATTCATGATGCAGTTGTAAGAAATTATTTGGAGAAATCCCATATACTCTTCAACCAATGCTGCCAATGGTTATACAACGTACACAAACTGTGTTATAGTATCACAACCAGGAAGTTGACATAGATAAACCCATGAACCTTATTCAGTTAAATATGTACTTATTTGTATGTGTACGCCATGCATTTCAACATTAATTTTCATTTTAATAAAATAGCATGGTACTACCACAATTAGGTAGGGAATAGTTCGTCACAGTGATCCTTCGTGATACTGTTTTAGAGCCACAGCTACATTCTTGTCTTCCTATTGCTAACCTCTGGCAATTACTAATCTTTCCATGTCTATAATTTTGTCATTTCGAGAATGTTACATATAACATGTATGTTAACATTATAAGTAACAGCAGGTAACCTTTTGAGATTGGCTTCTTTCACTCAGCGTATTTCCCCTAGCGATCAGCCGCGCGCTGTTGTGTGTTTTAATAGCTTATTCCTTGTTATTGCTGGTTAATGTTTCATGGTATGGATATATGGTTATTTAACCATTCACCTGTTGACAGGTATTTGGATTGTTTCCATTTTTGACTGTCAAGTGTAAAGCTGTTGTGAACATTCAGTTTTGTATGAACATAAGTTTTCACCTTTTGGGGAGAAATGTCTAAGAATTGCAGTTACTGGGCTGTATGGTAAGCACATTGTTTAATTTTCTAAGAAATGCCTTATTCTTTTACAAGTATGGCCATACCATTTAACATTCCCATCAGCCATGTCTGAGTAACCCAGTTTCTCTGCATCATCTCATGAAGTGTATAGTGGTGATTCATGGTTTTAGTTTACATTTCTCAAATGGCTAATGTTGAGCATCTTTTTATGTACTTATTTCCCATTTTTATATTTTCAGTGAGCTGTCTCTTCATGTTTTTTTGCCCATTTTCTGTTTAGATTATTACCGTTCTTTACTGTTGTTTTGAGCCTTATCCATATAATTCAGGAACGAGTCCTTTGTGAATGTGCAGTTTGCATGCATTTTCTCCCAGTCTGTAGCTTGTTTTCACTGTCCGCAGGGGGTCTTGTGCAGAATAAAGGTGGTTAACTTCAGCGTAGTCCAGTTTACCAGTTTTTCCTTTTATGGATTATGTTTTTGGTATCAGGTCTGAGAACTCTTAACCTATCCCTAGGTCCTAAAGATTGTCTCCTAGGGTTTCTCCCTTTAATGGTATTTCAGTCCGGGGTCCATTTTGTGTTAGTTTTTGTATGATGTGCGGGTTAGCTGGAAGCGCACTTTTGTGTCTGCGGGTGCCACTTGCTCTGGCACCACTTGTTGAAAGGGAAAAGACCACATTTCCTCCATCGAATTGCTTCTGCACCTTCATTAAAAATCAGCTGGGTGTGGGCGCCTGGGTGGCTCAGTGGGTTGAGCCTCTGCCTTGGGCTCCGGTCGTGATCTCAGGGTCTTGGGATTGAGTCCTGCGTCGGGCTCTCTGCTTGATGGGGAGCCTCCTTCCTCCTGTCTCTCTCTGCCTGCCTCTCTGCCTCCTTATGATCTTATGTATCAAATAAATAAATAAAATCTTAAAAATCAGTTGGGTGTTTTTGTGTGGATCTAATTCTGTGTTCTCTATTCCCTTTGTAAATACCACACTCTCTTGCGTATTGTAGCTATATAGTAAGTTTTAACATCAGGTTGAGTGATCATTCCCCCCTTAGTTTGTCTTTTTCAAAATTGTCTTAGCTATTCTGTGTCTTGTGTCTTTCTGTATAAATTGTAAGATAGACTTGTCCATATCCCCAAATTACCTTGCTGAGATTTTGATAAGAATTGCATTGGATTTATAAGTTAGAGAGCTAACATCTTTCATTGTGTTCAGTCTTCTGATCTATAAATATGGTACACTCTATTAGTTTAGGTTGTTGGTATCTTTCATCAGCGTTTTGTAATGATCAGGATATACATCTTCAACATGCTGTATTTATTTCTTTTTACATTTATGTTTAAATGTTTAATTTTCTTTGGAGCAATTACAAATGGTGGGGTTTTTTTTGTTTCTTTTTTTTAAGGCATGGGTGGGGAGGGACAAAGGGAGAGTGAGAGAATCTTAATCAGGCTTCATGTCCAGTGTGGAGCCCAATGTGGGGCTCCGTCTCACAACCCTGAGATCATGACCTGAGTCAAAATCGAGTTGAATGCTTAACCGATTGAGCCACCCAGGCGCCCCACAGATGATTTTGTGTTTTAAGTTCAACTTCCAACATTTGTTTTTAGTATATAAAAATGCAGTTTTGTCTATGTTATGATCTTGTGTCTTGTGACCTTGCTTCACTTAGAGTTGTAGGAGGGTTTTTTTGGGTATATTCTGTAGACCTTCACTTAGAGTTGTAGGAGGGTTTTTTGGGGTATATTCTTGGGGATTTTTACATGGAAAAAAATGTCATCTTCTAATAGGAACTGTTTTATTTCTTCCTCTCCAATCTGTATGTCTTTTCTTTTTTTTTTTTTTTCTTGCATTATCACATTGGCTAAGACTTCCAGTACAGTCATGTCTTGTTTTATTGCACTTTGCAGATACTGCCATTTTTTTACAAATTGAAAGTTTGTGGCAACCCTGTGTCAAACACTGGTTTTCTAATACCATTTGTTCCCTTTGTGTCTCTGTGTCACATCTTGGTAATTCTCACAATATTTCAGACTTTTTCATTTTTAACCCACTGAGCCACCCAGGCGCCCCAGACTTTTTCATTTTTATAATAATTGTTGTGGTGATCTGCAATCAGTAATCTTTGGTGTTAGTATTGTCATTGTTTTGGGGCCCCACAAACTGTGCCCATATAAGACAGTAGACTTAATTGATGAATGTTATGTGTGTTCTGTGTGCTCCACTGACAACCTGTTCCCCATGTTTCCCTCTTTTGGGGTCTCCCTATTCCCAGAGACACAAAAATATTGAAGTCAGGACAATTAGTAACTCTACCATGTTCCTTTCAAGTGAAAGAAAGAGTCGTATATCTCTCACTTTAGATTAAAAGCTAGAAATGATTAAGCTTCAGGCACCTGGGTGGCTCAGTCTTGGGGCGTCCGCTTTCAGCTTGGGTCATGATCCTGGGGTCCTGGGATTGAGTCCCATGTCAGGCTCCCTGCTCGGTGGGAAGCCTGCTTCTCCTTCTCCCACTCCCCCTGCTTGTGTTCCCTCTCTTGCTGTGTCTCTCTCTGTCAAATAAATAAAATCCTTAAAAAAAAGATTAAGCGTAGTGAGGAAGGCATATTGAAAACAGATAGGCTGAAGGGTGGCCTCTTGTACCATGGGTAGCCAAGTTGTGAATGCGAAAGAAGGAGTTCTTGAAGGAAATTAAAAGTGCTACTCCAGTGAACACATAACTGATGGATAAGAAAGTGAAACAGTCTTGTTGCTGTTACGGAGAAAGTTTTGGTAGTCTGGATAGAAATTCAAACTAGCTACAACATTCCCTTGTGCCAAAGCCTAATCCAGAGCAAGGCCCTAACTCTCTTCAACTGTATGAAGTCTAAGGGAGGTGAGAAACCTGGAAAAGAAGTTTGAAGCTGGCAGAGGTTCATTTATGAAGTTGAAGGAAAAACACCGTCTCCGTAATGTACAAGTGCAAGGTGATACAGCAAGTGCTGATGTAGAAATTGCAGCGCGTTCTCAAGAAGTTCTCACAAGTTAATTAATGAAGGTGATTACAGTAAATAACAGATTTTCAGTGCAGGTGAAAGAGCATTCTGTTGAATAGTCTTCCGTAAGAAGATGCCATCCAGCACTTTCATAGTTAAAGAGGAGAAGTCAATACCTGGTGCCTTTAAGGCTCCAAAAGACAGGTGGTGACTTTAAGTTGAAGCCAGTGCTCATTTACCATTTTGAAAATCCTAGGGCCTGGGGTGCCTGGCTGGCTCAGTTGTTTAAGCATCTGCCTTCTGCTCAGGTCATGATCCCAGGGTCCTGGGATCGAGCCCCGCATTGGGCTCCCTGTTCAGCAGGGAGTCTGCTTCTCCCTCTTCCTCTGCCCCCCCCACCTTGCCTCTGCTCTCTCTGTCAAATAAATAATAAAACTTAAAAAAAAAAAAAAGATGGTTAAGAAAAATGAAAATCCTAGGGCCCTAAGAATTATGTTAAATCTACTCTGTCTGTGCTCTAGAAATAGAACGGTAAAGCCTGGATGGCAGCACATCTGTTTACAACGTGGTCGACTGAATGTTTTAAGCCCACTGTTGAGGCCTGTTGCTCAGGCCTGTTCCTTTCAAAATATTTCTGCTCACGACAATGTACCTGGTTATCCAAGATCTCTAGTGGAGATGTACATCAAGATTACTATTGTTGTTGGGCGCCTGGGTGGCTCAGGGGGTTAAGCCTCTGCCTTCAGCTTAGGTCATGGTCTCAGGGTCCTGGGATCGAGTCCCGCATCGGGCTCTCTGCTCAGCGGGGAGCCTGCTTCCCTTCCTCTCTCTCTGCCAGGCTCTCTGCCTGCTTGTGATCTCTGCCTGTCGGATACATAAATAAAATCTTAAAAAAAAAAAAAAAGTTACTGTGTTTTTTCACCTGCTAACACGACATCCATCCTATAGCCCCTAGACCAAGGATTCATTTCAACTTTCCTGTCTTACTATTGAAGAATTAAATTTTGTAAGGCCATAGGTGCCATAGATTGTGATTCCTCTGATGGATCTGGTCAAAGTAAATTGAAAACCTAGAATGGATTTCCTGTTCTAGATGTGATTAAGAACATTTTTGATTGACAGGAAGAGGTCAAAATGTCATTGTTAACAGGAGTTTGGCAGAAACTGATTCTAATCAAGGACTTTGAGTGGTTCGGGACTTCAGTGGAGCAAGTAACTGCAGATGTGGGGGAAGTAGCAAGAGACCCAGCATGAGATTTGGAGCCTGAAGATGGGACTGAGTTGCCACCATCTCAAGATCAAAATTAAACAGGCGAGTTGATTTGTGTGGATGAGCCAAGAAAGTGTTTCTTGAGATGGAATCTGCTGCTGGTGAAGATGCTGTGAGGACTGTTGAAAGGACGACAAAGGATTTAGGGTATTGCATAAGCTTAGTTGATAAAGCAGCAGGAGGGTTTGAAAGGATTGACTACAGTTTTGAAAAATGATTCCTTATGGGTAAAATGCTGTAACAAAATAGTGTCTCTGTCATGCTACAGAGAAATTGTTTGTGAGAGGAAGAGCCAGTTGGTAGGAAACCTTCACTGTTGTCTTATTTTACATTGTTGCCCAGCCACCCCAGTATTCAGCAGCCACCACCCCGGTGAATCAGCAGCCCTCGGCACTGAGGCAGGACCCTCCAGCAGCAAAAAGATTAGGACTCGCTGGAACTATAGATGACGGTTAGCATTTTTTAGTAAAGTATCGTTTAATTAGATCAGGTGTGTACGCTGTATTTTTAAACAGTGTGCTTTGCACGCTCAACAGACTACAGTATGATGTAGACCTAACTTCTATGTGCACTGGGGAACAGAAAAGTTCATTAGACGCACTTTATTGTGATGCGTGCTTTATTGTGGTGTGAAACCAAACCTTCCGTATCTCGGATATATGACTGTGCTATGTTTAATGATAGTGGTGAGATTGGGCGTCCTTGTATTATTCCTGATGTTAACTAGAAAGTTCAGTTTTTCACCATTAAATATATTAGACAATGTAGGTTCTTTTATAGGCACTTTTTATCAGATTGAGAAAGTATCTCTCTATTCCTAGTTTGCTGAGCGTTTATGAATGGGCTCAATCCAAGAGGCAGAATCATTAGAGGATACACATACATACGTACAAAGATAGGTTCCTGATACTTGGTCTTCTATTATCGTGGGAACTCATTAAACTGTCTTTGCAAAGTTATTTTCTAAATGTCTGATGCTGGGGCTTGACATCCTTTGGACAGACAATTGGCAAGGGAAGATGGTTGTAAATTGGGGTGGGAAGGACAAACGAACTCATGAAGGGATAGGATCTGTGTTCTCACTGCCTCCAAACTTATTGATGTTCTACAGGGATGTTCTTTAGGGGAAGCTAGCACCTTCTGTCACGAAGCAAAACACACAATTTCCTCTGTATATTAAGAAGTCAAAGGAGGATTCATGGGAAATTGGGACACTCGTAGGCCTAGTTGTTGCTCATTCCAGGAAGGTGAGCCAGCAGATAAGTAACCACACTTGTATAAGCAGCATGAGCTTTGCTCCAACCTTCTAAAGGTAAAAGTCAGTATGTCTGTGAACTTAGTTCCACCCACCAGTCTTGTGCAGAAATGACTGGTGATGCATCCTAAGAAGAAATATTCAGGGAAGGAATTCTGGGAACATGATTCAGTGTGAGTTGACACATTTCAATGCCACGGCGCTTACTGTTAATTATTTATCAGATGGGAGGAGGTTTCCTGCCTTTCCCTCAAGGATAGGGAATATAAGCTTTTATCCCTTCCTCAGGGCAGTTGCCTTTGCCCAAAATAAGAGTGAGGGTGTCCTTCCTCTCAGAGGTAGTAGGCATTTGCCGCGGCCATTTCTAGCTGGGGTTTCCCCGTGGATTAAGGCTTTTTTTCCCCTGAAAGGTGAGTGGAGTTTCATTCCTGTGTCCTACCAGACAGGGACTCTTTCTTGTCTCCTGCCCTATTTTCAGTGTTGTGAGTTCTTGGTGGAAGCTAATGGAAAAGAACTGGTGGCTAAATGAGGACTCTGCCTGTGTCTAGAATCTCAGAGATTCTCAACCATCTTGCTAGCCCACAATTGGTTAGATGCCGTGGGACCCAAAGAGGAATATCATTTCGAGGAGATAGCAGTCAGCTATGACACTTAATACTATGAGGTCATGAAAAAATGTGTCTTGAAAGGGCCCATTGGTTTACTGGTAGCCTGTGATTTCTAAGAACAAAACCAATGGGGAAGAGGAAGCTGCAGGGGCAGTGCAGGGGAAAGATCTAAGGGTGAGCTAGGGAAGGCAGCGTGTAGAGATGACTGGGAAGTTTGGCATTAAAGATGAAGTAGCTCAAAGGGACAATAGAGTGAAGTAAAGTAAAAATTTTTGTTAAAGTGCTTTTCCATCTCACTTATCACCAGCCTTATTTTTTTCCCTTAATCAATCAGCTGAACTTACCTCAACTCCTAAATGAGGTCATTAAAAAAATTGTTTCCTCTCTTTTTGGGCAGTATTAACTTAGAACAATCCACCTGTACATATGGAGAGAACTAAATGTAAGTGTATAGTGTATCAGGCACGTTTATAAGTTTTGAGTATGCTAATTAATGTACTCCTGACAGTAAGTCTGTTCCCATCAAATGTAAAACTTATACAAATGTAAAGTAAGGCTCTGAGAGGTTAAATTTTGCTCAGCTTATGCATAGTATGTTCCAAGTTAGGCATTTGAACCTGGTCTGCTACTTCTTAGATCAAGCATCTCAGTCTAATAAGGGAGATAGGTATGTGAATCAGTTACACAGCTGTTTCATCAGTTATACAGCTATTACAAATGAGCTGTAGCTCTGTGTTGTCCTTGAAAGATGCTCGCCCTGTATCACCGAGGGAAAACACATTATAGAACAGAGTGAATACTTCACTGACTCAGCAAATGGGTATCAGATGCTCACTTTGTCCTGGCTCTGTTCTAGGCACGTAGAATACTTGGGTGAACAAAAGAGTGTTTCCCTTTTTATTGAGCTTAGAGTCTATTAAGATAGAATAGAAGGTCAAAGCAGTGACCGCGTGGGTTGCAAGAAAGACTTGAGAGTAGGAAACCACAGGTATAACTAGTTCCATCTGTAGCAAGTGTGTAATTGTTGAGAGACAGTGCTCCATGTCTCTCGCATTTATGCACATTTGTGAGCAGAGGCACTGGCCACTTTGCTCTGGACTATCTTCTTATTGATGTATACATAGGGAACAACTTTGGAAGTTATAATATCTCCCTCCGAAGCAGAGGGCAGATTGGTTTATTATCTATTGTAATAAAGATACTGTCACTCTTTGGGACACAGTTCAGGCAGGTTTGCTTGATACTTTATAAAATTTGGGTTCCCTCAGTTCAAAGTTCCCCAGCTGTGATTCAGACCCACTGCATGTGCAGTATTCACCCAAGCTGCACCCCATTGCCCTGTGGGAATTGGGGGACAAGGAACCAATGTGGACCTGAAGCTTCTGCTGCTTCAGTAGAAAAGTCTTGTGTGCCTAACTTAGGAGTCTTGGGTCTTCTGTCGGCATTCGTGAGATGGTGGCCAAGTGCTTAGCTTACCAGTATCTAGACTTAACGGTTCTTAGTAACAGGTATGAGTTTATTTTTATTTTAACTTTAGTTTCCTGACTTGCTAATTTCAGCCATTCTGACTGGTGTGAGGTGGTATCTCATTGTGGTTTTGATTTGTGTTTCCCTGATGCCAGATGATGTGGAGCATTTCTTCATGTGTCTGTTGGCCACCTGAATGTGATCTTTGGAGAAATGTCTGTTCCTGTCTTCTGCCCATTTCTTGATTGGATTGTTTGTGTTCTGGGTGTTGAGTTTTATAAATTCTTTTTAGATTTTGGAAGCTAGCCCTTTATCTGATGTTTGCAAATATCTTCTCCCATTCTTTTGGTTGTCTTTTGGTTTTGTTGACTGTTTCCTTTGCTGAGCAAAAGCTTTTTATCTTGATGAAGTCCCAAGGTTCATTTTTGCCCTTGCTTCCCTTGCCTCTGGAGACATGTCTAGCAAGAAGTGGTTGTGGCTGAGGTCAAAGAAGCTGCTGCCTGTGTTTTCTAGGATTTGGATGGATTCCTGTCTCACATAGAGGTCTTTCATCCATTTTGAGTCTATTTTTGTGTATAGTGTAAGAAAATGGTCCAGTTTTTCATACTTCGGAGAAGTATGGCTGTCCAGGTTTCCCAGCACCGTTTGTTGAAGAGACTGCTTTTTTTCCATTGGACATTCTTTCCTGCTTTGTTGAAGATCATTTGACCGTAGTAAACTTATAGTTCTTTATGGAGATTGTGAGCTCCTATTTTTTGGTAGTGCATTTAATTAATTACTAAAAGGGTAGAGGAGGTTTACAGTAGTTTGTTCTAGAAGCACATTTAATGGGGTGTGTAGACAACAGTTATTTTGATCTCCAAAGTCACATGTAGAAATACCATTCAGAAGCTGTTATGTAACTGTCATGTCTCCGTGCATATTTTTAGGTGCAGGTTTCATGTGTAAGAGTTCCTGCTAGAAGAATTCACTTTGTCTTCTATTCTCATGTCCCACCACCATTTTCTCTATACAGAGATGGCTAGAGCCCTGTTTTCAAACATAGATTTTAAAAATTTGGAAAAAAAAATTTTTGTGCTGCTTCTTTTTTTTTTTAAAAGAACTTTAATGAATTTTAATTAGTGTCATGTTGTTAATTTGAATACTGTTTCTTAACTCTTAATTATAACAGTAGGAATGCCAAGCCTGCTGTTGTTGGCCAAAGGGGGGAAAATGTAATGTTATCTGTTTACTACAGTTAGCATCTTTTTAAAACTGAAAATCAGATTTGAAAAGTTAATTATATAAAGTACAACCAGTTCATGAAAATAGTGAATTTCCTTTTTTTTTTTTTTTTTTAAAGATTTTATTTATTTGAGAGAGAGCCTCCAAGAGAGAGAGCACGAGCAGGGGGAGGGGTAGTCAGAGAGGGAGAAGCTGACTCCCCACCAAAAAGGGAGCCTGATGCCAGACTCAATCCCAGGACCCTAGGATCATGACCTGAGCCAAAGGGAGATGCTTAACTGACTGAGCCACCCAGGCGCCCTGAAAACACTGAATTTTTGTTGGTTGTTTTATTCCAGTATGTTCAGGAACCATAGAGCATTCATCCACACACAAAAAGGGAAAAAATCCTGTAACCCACATGTTCATCCTTTACCTAGCCAGCTTACCAGTTAGAAGCAAGGAGAGAGAAGGAAAACAATTCGGCTTCAAGAAGATTGTGATCTTTACGTGGAGTGGCAAGAAAACATAATAAATAGAGAAATCTGTCCCTTGTGACAGGATACAGAGAGCATAGTCAATTTAATTTTGAGATCTCATCAGCCTGATTACTTAGCTAATTATCGTTCTTTGTCATATATTCAGCTTCTTTTCATTACAGCTTCTGAATAAACATGCAGCTTTTTGGTTCTTCTTTGGTAAAGATGATTCATTTTTAAAAGGGAAACATATTTCTCTTTTTCAAAGGGATTTGTTCTATTTTTGCAGTATTGTTCTGTTACTGATGGACATTTAGGCTGATTTTAATTTTGCTGCCATTTTTCTTCATTATAAGATGAACTTTAAAATACTTCAACATTTCTGAAATTGAGATGTGTTCAAAAAATAGGTGATATCTTATAAAACACTGTTTGCCAACCTGTTTAAGATTTAAAACCCCATCCCCCACCTCCAGTCCTTTCTTAGCTCCTTTCTCTGCTTTATTTTTCCTTACAATACTGTGACCGGGTGACGCGTAGTTTACTGTCTTTCAGAAAGCTCATTAGAGTGCAGGGATCTTACTCTGTTTATTCACCACTGTGCACCTACCTCCTAGAGCACCACCGGGAGTGGAGTGAGTTTTCAGTATATTTGTTGAATGAATGGTTGAATGAAGGGAATATTTGAATGATTACTGTGGTCCAGACACTGTCCTTGAATGTCTTAATCCTTACAAACGAATAACTACACGAGGTAGGTAACAACTACCTAATAAAGAAAATGAGGGCCGAGTAGGTCTTTCTCCCCCAGTATTACTCAGCCTGTAAGTGCAGGAGTAGAAATGAAGAGTTTCCTCATGCTGGATCCTGGGCTCTTCATTTCATTGTCACACTTTCATCAACAAAAATGACTTATGATTCATTTAGTTCTTTCTTTTTAAACAGGAAGAAGAGAATTTATCCAAAGACTGAAACTTGAAGCAACCCTGAATGTGCATGATGGCTGTGTAAGTAATGATTAATTCTCAACTGTGAAAGACTTGAATACCAAGTGCTCCAATATTTGATGACATGCCCCATCCTCCCAGAAGAGATTATGTCTAACTGTAATCAGATATAAATAAAGTTTTACATTAAAACATAAAGAAATAGGGGTGCCTGGGTGGCTCAGTGGGTTAAGCCTCTGCCTTCGGCTCAGGTCATGATCTCACGGTCCTGGGATCGAGCCCCGCATCGGGCTCTCTGTCAGCAGGGAGCCTGCTTCCTCCCCTCTCTCTGCCTGCCTCTCTGCCTGCTTGTGATCTCTCTCTGTCAAATAAATAAATAAAATCTTAAAAACCACAAAACCTAAAGAAGTATATTTTGAATTTAGAAAAATATATGAGTTTTTTTTTTCTTAAAGCAGAGATGAATTTTCTATTATTAAAAGGCTTCCAAGAAAAAAAAAAAGGCTTGCATCTCTTTCAGTCTACTAATACTGCTTTTGTAGAAGTTACTAATGATTCCTCGTGGCTGCTTCTTAGGGAGCTTAGACATTAATTGAACACATTTGTTTTTGGAATGTTTTTTTCTCTTGGTTTCTGTTACTACCACACTCTTGGTTCTCTTTGTATCTCACGGACTTGCTGCGTCTTCTCTTCTCAGCGGACTCCTCCACTTCTTGACCTTTGATGTTGGATGTATCGAGACTTGGTCCTGGCTCCTCCAGCCTGTTTTCACTTCACTTTTCTTTCTTTCTTTTTCTTTCTTTTTTTTTTTTTTTAAAAGATTTTATTTATTTATTTGACAGACAAGCAGGCAGAGAGGCAGGCAGAGAGAGAGAGAGGAGGAAGCAGGCTCCCCGCGGAGCAGAGAGCCCGATGTAGGCCTCCATCCCTGGACCCTGGGATCATGACCTGAGCCGAAGGCAGAGGCTTTAACCCACGGAGCCACCCAAGCGCCCCTTCACTTCACTTTTCTAGGACATGCTCTCCTGTCCCATGGCTGAAAAACACGCCTTCCATCTCCTCATTTCTTCCCAGAACTCCAGGTTCATGTATCCGGCTCTCTACTTCACATTCCCAACTGAATGTCTGATGGCATCCTGAATTCAGCAGGGCCAAAACAGAATCCTTTTCCTTTTAATTTCTGTTAGGAAAATTTCAGACATACTCTTCATATACTTACAGGTGGATTTAGCAGTTACCAAGATTGTAACACACTTTCCACTTCATTTTTCTTTTTATTCCCTTGATGAAGTATTTCAGTGCAAATCCCAGATACTATGTCATATCACTTCTACATGTAGCCTAAAAGCAATGGACGTTTTCTTACGTAACTAAAATGCCATTATGTAATTTAACAAGATTGACAGTATATTTTTGGTATCATCTGATACACAGTCCATAATCAAAATTCCCTCATTGTTTAAAATGTCGTTTTATAGTTGTTTGTTCAAAAGAGGATCCAGGCAAAGTCCATTCCTTGATTGCCATGCCTCTTAAATCACTGTTAAGCTAGGCTTCCTTTTTTTTTCATTCCTGACATTGACTTGTTACAGAATCTCAGTCAGTTTTCCTGTAGACTGTCCTACACTCTAGAGACTGATCTGGTTTCTGTGTTGTCATTTAATTTGTTTTTATTTGCTTTGTATTTCCTCTAAGTGGAAGTTACTGCTAGAGGTTTGATTAGATTAAGATACAACTTTTGGAGTGGGAATATTTATAGGATGATACTATATGCTTCCTATTATGTTGAATAAAGAGGCACACAGTGGGGGCGCCTGGGTAGCTCAGTGGGTTAAAGCCTTTGCCTTTGGCCCAGGTCATGATCTCAGAGTCCTGGGATGGAGCCCCACATTGGGCTCTCTGCTCAGCAGGGAGCCTCCTTCCACCCCCCCCCCCCCCCCCACCCCCACCTACCTGCCTCTCTGTCTACTTATGATCTGTCTGTCAAATAAATAAAATCTTAAAAAAATTTAAAAAAGAGGCACATAATGTTTGTTCTACTTTTAGTAATGGTAAGATTGACCATAAGATTCAGGTGGCTACAATAACCAAAAAGTTGCTGGAGGGGAGGGGGTGTAGGACACAATAGACATTGAGGAGGGTATGTGTTGTGATGAGCACTACCTATTATATAAATAGGACTGATGAATCACAGACCTATACTCCTGAAACAAATAATATATGTTAACTAATTGAATTTAAATTTTAAAAAAGGATTAAGGTGGCTAAAACAAAGACTTGATTTTCTCCCCTAAATCTATAACCTTCTACATTTCAGTAAATAGCACCACCATTCATCCAGTTGAGAAATTTCACGTTACCCTTGATTACTCTTTTTCCCTCGACTTCCACATCTAGTCTATCCATAAATAAATTCTACCTCCAGAATATATCTGAAATCGTTCCATTTCTTTCTCTTTTTATGCTACCACCTAATTTAAGCTATCTTCCCTTGCCTGGACCACTGCAGTATCCTCTTAGTTGGTCTTCTCATTACACTACAAACTCATCCAACACACAGATCCTAGATTATGCACATAAATCAGGTCATACTACTCCTTTTATATTATTTCCTCCTTTTTATATTACATTGTGTTCCTCCTATTTTATATTTCTCCTTTTTCCAACCAGACTTACAGTACAGTTGAAAAAAGCAGAAAGATTGAAAACTGTCTTGATCTCACGCCCTATGTCTGAGTTTGCTGGCCTGTTTGTTGATACCTCCGAGACTCATTAGACAAGTAGGGGCCAGCAGTTATTGAAAATCAGTGTATTCATTTACATTCATGAAGGCATATTACTTCTGTTCTCTGAGAATACCCTGTTTTATACCCTTTTTCATTATAGGAGGTTATCTTAACACTATACTCTCTTTGAACAGTATGCTTCTAAACTGGTATTTTTAAAGATACAAAGATACCGAGATACCAAAACAAAGAAACGCAAAACTCTGAGATGTAAGGCCAAAGAAATCTGTAGTCTAACAAACACTTTAGATGATTTTGATCTAGGTTACCCGTGGGTCATACTTTGGAAAATACTGCTGTAGCTGCCTATTGATAGCACAAGACTAGAAAAGATACTACAAAGAAAGAATTACAGAAAAAAAAGAAATAACTGTGATAAGAGGGTCTTGACCCTTGCTCTGAGGAACCCAACATTTAAGTGAAGAGGGAAAAAGTATCTATAGTCCTGTCCACCAAACTTATCTTTTTCTGTCCACAATTATGGAATTATCATTATGCTGTAAATACAGTTTAGGTATATTTTTTTAATTTTATTAGAATTATGTTTTTATATAGGCTCCATTCCTAGCCTATAATTACCCTAATGTGGGCCTTGAACTCACCACCCTGCAATCAGGACATCAGTTGAAATCATGAGTCAGATGCTTAACCAACTGAACCACCCAGGTGCCACTATATATTTTAAAATGAAAACCATTTTTGGGGGGAATGGGTCAAAATAATATATGCACGTGATTAAAAATAGATCATAGCAAAAAGTAATAAAAGTGTCTCATAGTCTCTATTTTCTTATTCTCCAAAACCAAACCTCTTTTCATCTATTTTTATTTCAGATCTTCTGATTATTTTTCACATCTCTGTATAATATTCTTTTTTGTTTGTTTTAAACATTTTAAAGTTTATGTTAATTCACATATAATGTATTAGTGGTTTCAGAGGTACAGGTCTGTTGTCCATCAGTCTTAAATAAAATCTAGTGCTCATTACATCACATGCCCCTCTGGATGTCTGTCACTCAGCTACCCCATCCCTCAGGCCTCTCCCCTCCAGCGACTTTCAGTTTGTTTCCTGTGCTTGAGAGTCTCTTGTTGTTTGTCTCCCTCTCTGGTTTCATCTTATTTTATTTTTCCCTCCCTTCCCCTATGATACTCTGTTTTGTTTCTTAAATTCCACATATGAGTGAGATCCTAAGATAATTGTCTTTCTTTGATTGACTTATTTCGCTTAGCATAATATCCTGTAGTTGCATTTACATCATTGGAAATGGCAAGATTTCATTTTCTCGTGGCTGTGTGATATTCCGTCGTGCGTGTGTATACACCACATCTTCTTTATTCCTTCATCTCTCAATGGACATCTGTCTCTACTTTGGCTATTGTGGGCATTGCTGCTATAAATGGGGTGTAGGCGCCCCTTCACATCACTGCATTTGTATCTTTTTGGGGGTAAACTACTCAGTAGTGCCATTGTTGGGTCATAGGGTAGCTCTATTTTCAACTTTTTGAGGAACCTCCATACTGGTTTCCAGAACGGCTACATGAGCTTGCATTCCCACTAACAACGTAAGATGGTTTCCCTTTCTCCACATCCTCGCCAGCATCTTTCATTTCTTGACTTGCTAATTTCAGCCATTCTGACTGGTGTGAGGTGGTATCTCATTGTGGTTTTGATTTGTGTTTCCCTGATGCCAGATGATGTGGAGCATTTCTTCATGTGTCTGTTGGCCACCTGAATGTGATCTTTGGAGAAATGTCTGTTCCTGTCTTCTGCCCATTTCTTGATTGGATTGTTTGTGTTCTGGGTGTTGAGTTTTATAAATTCTTTTTAGATTTTGGAAGCTAGCCCTTTATCTGATGTTTGCAAATATCTTCTCCCATTCTTTTGGTTGTCTTTTGGTTTTGTTGACTGTTTCCTTTGCTGAGCAAAAGCTTTTTATCTTGATGAAGTCCCAAGGTTCATTTTTGCCCTTGCTTCCCTTGCCTCTGGAGACATGTCTAGCAAGAAGTGGTTGTGGCTGAGGTCAAAGAAGCTGCTGCCTGTGTTTTCTAGGATTTGGATGGATTCCTGTCTCACATAGAGGTCTTTCATCCATTTTGAGTCTATTTTTGTGTATAGTGTAAGAAAATGGTCCAGTTTTTCATACTTCGGAGAAGTATGGCTGTCCAGGTTTCCCAGCACCGTTTGTTGAAGAGACTGCTTTTTTTCCATTGGACATTCTTTCCTGCTTTGTTGAAATCTGTGTAAAATTCTTTCTGTGGTCTTTTTTGATTTCGCAACTTTGAACATTGTCTATTGAGTTCTTGCTGTGATAGAGGAAGATTTAACCTACTTATACAACTCCTACTTTCTTAAATGTAGGCTTCTCAGAATTTTTATATTACTGTTCTTAGTCTCTGCACTGGTCACTTGAATTTTAAACAATATACAAAATCATCCTTTGTCTGTCTGCCATTTAGAGACAATGCCTTTTGTACCTTCATTCTGTAAGAGAGCATTTAAATCTTTCATCCTCCCCTCCGCCTTTTTTTTTTTTTTTTTTTTAAGATTTTATTTTTAGGGGCGCCTACATGGTTCAGCTGGTGAAGCAACTGCCTTCAGCTCTGATCATGATCCTGGGGTCCCAGGATGGAGTCCCCGATTGGGCTCCCTGCTCAGCGGGGAGTCTGCTTCTCCCTCTGACTTCTCCCCTCTCATGCTCTCCCTCTCTCATTCTCTCTCTCTCAAATAAATAAACAAAATCTTTTTTTTTTTTTAAGGATTTTATTTATTTATTCAACAGAGAGAGAGATCACAAGTAGACAGAGAGGCAGGCAGGGCGGTGGGGAGGAAGCAGGCTCCCCACTGAGCAGAGAGCCTGATGCGGGGCTTGATCCCATGACCCTGAGATCATGATGTGAGCTGAAGGCAGAGGCTTAGCCCACTGAGCCACCCAGGCGCCAGTAAATAAAATCTTTAAAACACACACCCGCACGCGCACACACACACCAAAATGTTTTGAAGATTTTATTTTTTATTTATTTATTTATTTTTTTAAAGATTTTATTTATTTGACAGAGAGATCACAAGCAGGCAGAGAGGCAGGCAGAGAGAGGAGGAAGCAGGCTCCCTGCGGAGCAGGGAGCCCGATGCGGGGCTCGATCCCAGGACCCTGAGATCATGACCTGAGCTGAAGGCAGCGGCTTAACCCACTGAGCCACCCAGGCGCCCCGAAGATTTTATTTTTAACTAATCTCTCCACCCAGTGTGAGGCTGGAGCACACAACCCTGAAATTGCGTGCTCTACTGACTCAGCCAGCCCAGAGCCCCTTTCCCTCTACCTTGTTATCTCTGTTTCACAGCTCCGTCAGCTCGGACACTTTTATATCTTCAGGTCAGTTACATGTACCCTTTATTCTGCCATCCTGGTCATCTTCTGTAATTTGTCTATGTACTGCAAAAGTCAAAATTTTTAGTAAACAGTGCTTATAAGTCTTTCTTAATTTTTAAAGACTTTTAATAACTTTCATAATAAGAGGATGGAAAGAAAATTTATAAAGAAAACTGTGTGATATGTCATCTGTTCATAATACTCAGTGGCTCATAGCCCTCCAGTGGGTTTCCAGCTTACTTGCAGTAAACCCAAAGACCTGATTGTTCCAGCCCTGTGATTTGGCACTTGCCTTCTTCTCCCGTGTCATCCCTTACTGTGTTTGCTGTTACACTTATTTGTTCCAGTCACACTCATTTCTTTGCTGTTCCTTAAATACACCAAGTACAGTTTTGCCTTAGGTATTTTATGCCTTCTACTCAGAACTCTCTTACCCCATGTATTTGTAAAGCTCACCTCCGCATTTCATCTAGCTCTCCATGCTACCTATCAGAGAAGCTTTCCCTGACCACCCTAGTCAGATAGCTCCCCATCCTGATCAGTATCTTTTTTCTTCTGTTTTTTTCCTCCTTCACAGTGCATATCACTATCTGACATCATAGTTATATAAACACATTTATTTATTTGTTCATAGTGTATACACCTGCCCCAGAACAGTGGGCCAAAAAAATACCTTTAGAAATTTATTTACTTTATCTAGTGTCAGGAGAAGTGCCTTGTACATATTTGGCACTTCTGATTGAGGAGGCAGAGTGTGTGTTATGTGTTAGACTTCATGTCTTTCTTTAAAGATCTAAGGTCACATCTTCCTCCTTGCCCAAAGGAGAATTTTCTAGTATTAATTTCAGATGGATTCTCCCATAATGGACAATTGCCTTTATGATATTCTCAAGTTTTTGCAAGCTGTGGATTCTGTGTCTTCTCATTTTTAAATTTACTTTCAGATTTTACTGAGTATATTCTCAAAATATTTTTCTAAGGATGAGTGGAAAGTAAACTTCTTGCAAGCTTAACCATATCTTTTTCTGCCTTCACACTATTTTTAAAACATGTTGTCCTTATTTTTATCTTGCATTTAATTTTAAAAATAGGTAGTACTTTCTCATTGTATAAAAATAAATTATTTTTAAAAGTATATAAAAAGTGGCTTCCACCCTTGTTTCTATCTCTCCCATTCCTTTCTGCTCCCTAATATGTACAACTACTTGTTACAGTTTTTTAGATATCTTTTTGGTTTTTTCCATCTTCCTTGAGATTTATTTACCTATAGCATTGTGTAAGTTTAAGGTATACAGTGTGATGATTTGTACACAGATATGTTGTGAAATGATTGCAGTAGGGTTAGTTAACACATATATTGCCTCATATAGTACTGTTTTGTTGGGGAGGTAGTGGTGAGAACATTTTAGATTTACTCTCTTAGCATCTTTCAAGTATACAACATAGTGTTAAAATGTAACCACCAGCCATGCTGCACATTATAGCCCCAGAATTTATTCATCTCATACATTAGATATATATAGGTACGTAGATCCCCGTTAGATCTTCAGAGCTCACCTTGTAACTGGAAGTTTGTGGTTTTTCAGTAGCAGCTCATCTCCCAGCTGCTGGCAGCCACCAGCCATTCTACTACCTGTTTCTACTCAATGGGTATTTTTAGATTCCACATATAAGGGATATCAGACAGTTTGTCATTCTTGTCTGGCCCTCAGGGTTTATCCATATTGGAGCAAATGACAGGATTTCCTTCTTTTATATGACTAATATTCCATCTCCCTTATAAACCACATTTCCTTTGTCCATTGCTTCATAGAGAAACACTTTGGTTCTTTCCATGTCTTGGGTGTCGTGAAGAGTACTGCAGTGAACGTGGGAGGTACAGGTATTTCAAGATAACCATTTCATTTCTTTCAGTTACACACCCAGAATAGGATTGCTGGATCATATGATAGTTTCATGCTGAAGTTTTTGAAAACCTCTGGACTGTTTTCCACAGTGACTGCACCGGTTTTCAGCCCCACCCGAGTGCACAGATGCTCCCTTTCCCCCACATCCTCCCCAGCACCTGTTCTCTTGTCGTGTCTGTTTTGATGGTACCGTTGTCGTAGGTGTGAAGTGATGTTCCACTATAGTTCTGATCTGCATTTCCCTCTGATGCGTCATGGTGAGCACCTTTCATCTATTTTTTGGCTGTGTATACTTTTGGAAAATGTTGATGTAGGTCTTTTGCCCATTTTTAAATCTGATTATTTGTTGTTTTTGTTGTTGTTGTTAACAGTGTTGTATGAGCTCTTCATATATTTTGTATATTAACCTCTTATCAAATATATGGTTTGCATATATTTTCTTCTATTCTGTAGGTTTCCTCTTCCTCTTACTGGTTTCTGTGCTGTGCCAAAGCTTCCAAATTTGATTTTTCCTTTTGTTGTTTGCATTTTTGGTGTTATATTAAAAAAAAAAAAATCTCTGCTAAGGGGCACCTGGGTGGCTTAGTGGGTTAAAGCCTCTACCTTCGGCTCAGGTCATGATCCCGGGATCCTGGATCGAGCCCCACATCTGGCTCTCTACTCAGCGGGGAGGCTGCTTCCTCCTCTCTCTCTGCCTGTTTGTGATCTTTGTCTGTCAAATAAATTAAAAAACAAAAAACAAAAAAAAACTTAAAAAAAAAAAGGCACTACAAAGACCAAGGTCAAGGAATTTTTCACTCTGTTTCTTCTAGAGTTTTATAGTTTCGGGTCTTATGTTTAAGTACTGTATCCATTTCAAGTTAATTTTGTCTTATTTTGCTTGTGAACATCCAGTTTTCCCAACACATTTATTGAAAAGATTGTGTTTTCCCCATTGAGTATTTTTGGCTCCTTTGTTGTAAATTAATAGACCATATATGTTTGGGTTACTCTTTGGGTTCTGTATTCTGTCCCATTGGTCTGTGTGTCTGTTTTTATGCCAATACTGTACTATTTTGATTACTGTAACTTTGTAATATAGTTTGACTCAGGAGGTATGATGCCTTCAGATCTTTCTTTCTCAACATTTCTTTGACTATTTGGGGTCTTCTGTGGTTCCATATAGACTTTAGGGTTTTGTTTTTTTTTTTTTCTATTTTTGTGAAAAAATAAGGGATTGCCATAAGTCCATAGATGGCTCTGTGTAGTGTGAACATTTAATAATAGTAAGCCTTCCAGTACATGAACTTGGCTTATCTATTTATATGTGTCTTCTTCATTGTCTTTGAGCAATAGTGTGTAGGTCTCAGTGTACAGATCTCTCACCTCTTCAGTTAAATTTGTCCCTAAGTATTTTATTGTTTTAGATGCAATTGTAGCTCAGCATCAGATAGTTTATTGCCAGTATGTAGACATGACATGCAACTGATAACTTGTTTGTTGATTCTGTATCTTGAAACTACTAAATTCATTTATTAGTGCCAACAGTGCTTGGTGGTGTCTTCAGGGTGTTGTATAGGTAAGATCATGTCATCTGCACACAGAGACAGTTTTACTTCGTCATTTCCAGTTTGGATGTCTTTTATCTTTTCTTGCCTAATTGTTCTGGACAGGATCCAATACTATGTTAGTAAGAGTGATGAGAGTTGTTCACCTTTCCTTGTTCCTGGTTTTAGAGGAAAAGCTTTCAGCTGTTCACCATTGAGTATGAGGTCAGCTGTGGGCTTGTCATATACGACCTTTGTTATGATGAGATATGTTTGCAGTTTGTTGAGAATTTTTATCATGAAAGATGTTGAATATCGTTACATGCTTTTTCTGCATACATAGAGATGATTGTGTGATTTTTACCGTTCTTTATATTAATGTGGACTGTCACATTTACTGATTTGTGTATACTGAATCATCCTTGTATCAGGGATACATTCCACTTGATTATGGTGTATAATCCTTTTAGTGTGCTGTTGAATTCGATTTGCTAGTATTTTGTTAAGGATATTTATATCTTTATTCATCAGGGATATTGGCATGTAGTTTTCTTTTCTTGTAATATGTTACCTGGCTCTGGTATCAGGGTAATGCTTGCCTCAGAAAATGAGTTTGGGCATGTACCCTCCTCTTCAGTTTTTTGGAGATTTTGAGAAGGATTGGTGTTTATTCTTCTTCAGATGTTTGGTAAATAGTTAAAGCCCCTGAAGCCGGAAAAAGAAACCTGCCTGCTCTCCATTTGTATAGGAAGAGGAACAGAAAATGAATGTATGAGAGGGTAACTATCAAAATGCCTGAATTCAGCACTAAAAACATCACCCATGAGTTTCCACTGCTATTTGATCTCTGAGAGAGTGTAAAGAGCTGGTGACTCTTAATTTTTTTGGTTGTTTTTCAGTGGGTTTTGATTACGGATTCAGTTTCCAGATACAAACAAAAAAAATTGTTTTTGGCCTGAATAGATTTTTAAATTTTTTTTGTGATTTAGTCTTGGTAGGTTATGTTTCTAGTAGATTGTCTAATTTATTGGTGTATAACTGTTCAGTGTATTCTCTTATACTCTTGCATTTCTGTGGTATCAATGGTAATATCTGCTCTTTCATTTATAATTTTTATTGGGTCTTTTTTTTTCCCTAAAGGTTTGTCAATCTTGTTTATTTTTTCAAAAAACTAGCTTTTAGTTTCATTGATCTTTTCTGTTTTCCTACTCTTTTTCATTTATTTCTGCTCTGATCTTTGTTGTCTCCTTTCTTTTGCTAATTTTGGCCTTAGTTTGTTTCTTTCATTAATGTGTTAAGTTCTTTTGCTTATTTGTGAACTTTCTTTTTTTTAGTGTAGGCATTTCTTGCTGTAAAATTCCTGCTTATAACTGCTTTTGCTGCATCCCATATGTTTTATTTCTATTTTCATTTGTTTCAATTTTTTTTTATTCTTGGACCCACACAGATTGTCCAAGAATATGTTATTTAATTTCTACATGTTGGTGAAATTTCCAGTTTCCCTGCTGTTACTCTCTGGTCTTATAACATTGTAGTCAGAAAGGTACTCAGTATGATTTAATTCTTTTAAAATTTGCTAATACTTGTTTTGTGATCTCTCATGATTTACCCTGGAGAATGTTCAGCGTGCACTTGGGGAATGTCTCTCTGCTCCTGGACAATGGACTGTTCTGTAAATGCTCTAAAGTATGGTTCAGTTCTAATGTTTCCTTACTAATTTCCTGTCTATGTGATTTACCCAGTGTTGGAAATGGGGTATTGAAGTCTGCTGCTGCTGTTTTTGTTGTTTCTCCCCTTAGATCTGATGTAATAATTTTTAAAAAACATTTAGAGATCCCTTCTCTGCCATTTGGCTAAAGATCAAGTGTAAAAAACGTTTAGTCATTTTAGTAGATATCTGGTGATACCATGTGGTGGTTTTAATTCTCTGTCCTGTCTAATTTTGCATGTTCATCTGTATCTCACAAATTTCCCAAACTCACTTGTTAGTTCTCGTATTTATATTTTCTCTAAATTTCTGAAGCTATAGTACAGAATTCTCATCACTTATTTAAAAAAAAAAAAAAAATGTTTTGGCAGAATTCACCTGTAAAGCCACCTGGGCCTGGTTTTCCTTGTGGAAAATCCTAACTGCAATCCCTTAATAAAAATAGACTAAGTATTGAGTAAATTTAGTTTAGCATGTGTGTTTCAGGGACTTTGTCAGTTTTACCTACATTGTTGAATTATTGGCATAAAGTTGCCCGTTACTGTTCAGGTATTGTAGAACATGTAATTAGTGATTAATGTTATCCTTCTCATTCCTCATGTTGGTGGTATATTTCCCCCGCCCCCTTTTTTTTTCTTGATTAGTTAAGCTACATGTTCATTAGTTGTATTTGTCTTGTCAGAGACCAAGTTTCTAGTGTTCTTGTGTGTGTATTTTTTTCTCCTCTTTTTCTGTTTTCTGTTGTTTCATGGTTTCTGATCTGATACTCATTATTTTCAATCTTCTTCTGACTTTGGGTTTCATTTGTTTTTTGATTGGAAACTGAGGTCATTGATATGAGACTTTTATCTTTTCTAATATAGGTATTTTAGTGCTCTAAGTTTCCCTCCAAGTTCAGAGTTAGCTGCAACCCATCAATTGGGTTATGTTGTGCTTTCATTTTCATTCATTTCAAAATACTTCCTAATTTATTGGGTAATTTCTTTTTTTGGATATCTTGTTATTTTGTAGTTTCCAAATCTTTCTGTTAATGATTTTCACTTAATTCCATTTTGGTCAGAGAATATACTCTGTATTTGAAATCTTTTAAAAATATTGAGATTTGTTTTATGGCCCATAAATATTTTCTATATTTGTAGATATTTTTTATGTACTTAAAAATATTTAGGGTTCAGTAGGTTAACCATCCAACTCTTGATTTCGGCTCAGGTCATGATCTTGGGGTTGTAAGATTGAGCTGCATGTCCGGCACAGAATCTGCTTGAGATAATATCTTCTCCCTTTCCCTCTGCCATATCTGCTCTTGTGCATGCATACTTGTGTTCTCTAAAAACATAAAAAGATACAATCTTAAGGAAAAAAAAGACTGTATTCTGTTTTTTAGTTGTTTCAGATGGAATAGTAAATCTGCCTTGACTAAAAGTGGAAGTCTTTTTTTGTTGAGATACAGGTCCTTTATCATAAAATGTACCCATTTTGAGTATGCGGTTCATGAACATGTTTTTTTTTAGTGTATTCATAAAGTTGTACAGTCATCACCATTGTCTAGTTCCAGTATATTTTCACCATCTGAAAAAAAAGTCCATACCAGTTATCATTCACTCCCATTCCCCCTCTACCAAGCTGTTGGCAGTCACTAATCTACCTTCTGTCTCTACAGATACGCCTAGTCTAGACTTTCAAAATACATGGAATCATAGAATATATGGCCTCTCAGACTGGCTTCATTGACTCAGCATAATGTTTTCAAAGTATTTACATGTTGCAGGATGTATCATGATTTCATTTTGTGGCTGAATAATATTTCATTTTATGGGTATTTTGTTATGAGCAAATGCATAGTCATATTTTATTTATCCGTACTTTAGCTGATAAATGTTGGGATTGCTTTCACTTCTAGCTCTTAGGAATAATGTGCAGCTGTGGGTTTTTGTGTACAGGTTTTTGTTTGATACATGTGTTTAGTTCTCTTGGATGTATCTCTTATTGTGAAAATGCTGGGTCATGGGCTAACTTTCATTTTTTGAGGAAGGGACAAACTGTCTAAATAGGGACACAGTTCTGCATTCCTATCAGCACTGTGTTAGCGTTCCGATTTTTTGACACCCTAGCCAACTCTTACTATTTTCTTCTTCTTTTTTTTTATTGTAAACCTAAAGATTGATACCTATGTTTCCTTCTAAGAGTCTTACAGTTTGGGCACTTACGTTTAGATTTTTGATCATTTTCAGTTCATATTTGTATATAGTCTCCCTTTCTTGAGTATATCCAGTTGTCCCAGCATGATTTGTTGAAAAAATACTCTTTCTCCATTGAAAGGTCTTGGACCCCTTGTCAAAAATTACTTGAACATAACTGTTTACTTCTGGACTCTCATTTCCGTTCCATTGATTTATATGTCTATGATCATGGCAGTACCATACAGCCGTGATTACTATAGCTTTGTAGTGAGTTCTTTTTTAAAAAAAAAATTTTTTTTTAAGATGGCCTTGTTGTTTGTGTCTCTGGGTATAAAATGAATTAAAGTAAATTTAAACAATGAAACTTTAACAATTCAGACATTTCATTGTGAGTTTATAGAATACTGTGTTTGCTAAATGACAGTATATATTTTCTACAGATTAACTGGTAAATACTCCTTACGAGAGACATGATTTTATTAGTGATGTAAATTTTGAATCATCAGTTAATTGAAAGATAGCATACTTGTTTATATGTCCAGTTTACTTAAATTTATTTTTTGCTTTCTTTTTAGGTTAATACAATCTGTTGGAATGAGACTGGAGAATATATTTTATCTGGCTCAGATGACACCAAGTTAGTAATTAGTAATCCTTACAGCAGAAAGGTAAAGTGGCTTATAAAGATTTGTAATTTAATGAGAAAAATTAAGAAGCTAGAAATTAAGAAATTGTAAATAATTATGGGATGGACATTTATAATAGAATATCCTTATTTTGCTCAAAGTAGTTATGTAATTTGGAAGTTAAATCATGCTTACCCCTTAATCTTCTTAGGAAAACAGTGGATTTCACCTAGCATTTGACTCTAACAAATTTAAATATGCTTCATTTTATTCATGTAGGTAAAATTGCCAAAAGTATCATTATCTCAGTAAACCAATTCTTAAGGGGAAAAAAGTCAATGTGATTATTTTTTTCTTTCATGCTCACAAAATCTACTCTTCAGCTAAGTGGTTTAAGAAACATTATTTATTCAGTTTGCAAAAACAGTATCTAGGTTCTAGTGAAATGATTCATGATACCCAATACCTTAAGCTGGCATAATCATTTGAGTTTTAGGATTATGTAATTAGAATTATGTTCTGATTTTTATTGGCTCTTCTTCTCTGTATATGGAGACACTATACACCTATTTTTGTATCAGTGAGAACTTGATTGGCAGACCAAACTGTTATTTAATAGTAGCAATCTTAAGAATAAATTATTCACATATTTCTTATTTTTCCACATTTAAACAGTTAAGATTTTTAAATAAATGTTGTAGTCCTTTATCCTGAATGAGATTCATATTGAAGATATCCTTGATTAAAAGACAGGTCATAATTTTATTTCAGAGATAGCGTTACTTAATTGTCCTGACTTAGCCGAGAGAAACTTGATATTTTCAAATCCTACTTGTGTTAGGTCTGCAATTACTAGGTCTTTTAAGGAGCATCTACCTGATTCCAGCCTGGAGCTTAGGGCCTAGATCAGTGGCACATGAAAGCCTTCTGATTCCCCAAGTTTGGAAGTGCTGCAAAAGGCCAAAAAAACTGTCCCCTTGTGTTTTTTTGTTTGTTTGTTTTTTGTTTTTTGTTTTTAAATTCATTTATTTGACAGACAGAGATCACAAGTAGGCAGAGAGGCAGGCAGAGAGAGAGAGGAGGAAGCAGGCTCCTGGCTGAGCAGAGGGCCTGATGTGGGGCTCGATCCCAGGACCCTGGGATCATGACCTGAGCCGAAGGCAGAGGCTCTAACCCACCGAGCCACCTAGGCGCCCCTCCCCTTGGGTTTTTATGGGGGCTTCATTACATAGTCCTGATTGACTAAAAGTCTTTGGTCACTAACTGATTCAGCCTCCAGCCCCTTGCCCCTCCTGTGTTCCAACTCTCCAGTCTCAGGATTGCTTCTTCTAGCAGCCAGTCCCTAGCCTTTGGTGGGGTTCCAAAGTCATCTTCATTAGTAACAAGACACCCGTTTCACCTTGTCTCTGAAGCATTTTCAAAAATTCTTGATGAAGAAGACCATATATATATACATATATGGTCTCTCTATATATATGGTCAGTTATATATATATATGAGAAGATTATATATATGAACACCATATATATATATATATATATATAGTCATAAATATATCTTTGGTCATCCAGATGATGATGATATATTTCTTATAAATCATTATATTGTACTAGGACAACTTTTTCCTTACAGTAGAGGAAATTTCCTGGATGGATGTATATGTGGAATGCTTTTTGACTATCACTATCAGAATTTTAATGCTTACAGTACTCATAGTAGTTGAGTAGACACCAAAGGAATTATCTTTGTGTTTTTGAAAAGATGCAGTGCTTCACGCTTTAAAAAACAAAAAAACAAAAGGCTATAGTAGAAAACACTTACCATAAAATTAACTATCTTAATAATTTTTAGTAATTATGTTCAGTGACATTAAGTATATATACATGTTGACACTATGGCTACATCCAGGTATAGAATTATTTTCATCTTGGAAAACTGAAACTCTGTACCCAATAAACAATAACTCCTTTTTCTTCTCTCCTCCCATCCCTTGGCAACCACCTCTTTTTGCCTCCATGAATTTGACTACTCTAGATACCTCATATAAAGTTTTACATAATATTTGTCTTTTTCTTACTATTTCATTTATCATGATGCCCTTAACATTCAGACATGTTGCAATATATATGATTTTCTTTTTCTTTTTCTTTTTTTTTTTTTAAAGATTTTATTTATTTATTTGACAGAGAGAGATCACAAGTAGGCAGAGAGGCAGGCAGAGAGAGAGAGGGGGAAGCAGGCTCCCTGCTGAGCAGAAAGCCTGACATGTGGCTCGATCCCAGGACCCTGGGATCATGACCTAAGCCGAAAGCAGAGGCTTTAACCCACTGAGCCACCCAGGCGCCCCAGATTTTCTTTTTCTTATGGCCAAACAATATTCTGTTGTGTGTAAATACCACATTTTTTCCCATTCATTTTTCTTTCTTTCTTTTTTTTTTTTTTAAAGATTTTATTTATTTATCTGACAGAAATCACAAGTAGGCAGAGAGGCAGGCAGAGAGAGAGGGGGAAGCAGGCTCCCTGCTGAGCAGAGAGCCGGATTCAGGGCTTGATCCCAGGACCCTGAGATCATGACTTGAGTCAAAGGCAGAGTCTTGACCCACAGAGCCACCCAGGTGCCCCTTGCGTTCATTTTTCAATGGACACTTGAGTTACTACTTCTACCATTTTGATATTGTGAATAATGCTGCTAGGAACGTAGATGTACACATATCTCTCCAAATCCCTGCTTTCAGTTATATTGTGACTATACCCAATGGAATAACTTTTTAAAAATCTTGTTTCATCTTTATTTTTTGGAAAAAGTGGACATTCATTTTGATGCATGGTTCCCAATAGAATGTATATTTGAAAAGTGATTACTCGTTCTCTTTTCCACTTTAAGAAGTGAGTAATTAAATAATACTCCTAAAGAGTTTAAATATAACAAGACTTTATCTTTTTCACATACTGGTTTTATTAGATCCAAATTTGCTATCACATAGGAATGTTTTTAAAAATTTTAAAACACAGATAATTACATAGGAAAAGAAAGTGATCCTGAGTCAAAAAGACCTGTTCTTAAAGTTTGACTTTATTTTTAGGTTCTGTGAATACATGGAAAGATTAATTGAATGCAAATAAAAGTTTTGAAACACTTTTTTTTTTATAGAGTTAAGAGATTTGAGGTGTTCCTTATTAATGGTAACATACCCTAATTTTATATATAGTATGTCTCAAATATAAGAGAGAAGTTTCTTTTTCCAGTAATTATAGTCTAGTTTATTTGGACCAATCCTCCCATTGAAAACTACTAAAATATTCTTGATTAAAGTCTTTAAAAATTGTTGTAAAAGTAACAAGTAACTTGCCTTAATAGTAAGGGATTATCAGTCCAAAATTGAAGGAAAAGGTAAGTCCAGAGAAGTGAGCATTAAAGCCACTTTCTCCCTGAAGTTGTTTGTTAATCCAAGCATGTATAAACTTTAGACTTGATGGCCTTGAAGGTCAAGGTAAGACAGAAACAAAGCTCAGGACCCAAATCAGGTACGGAGTGTATTGATTCCTATAGCAGACTCTCCACAGTATGCTGAGACACTCCTTCCCCCGGCAAAGGACCACCTCCTTAAGGTACAGATGAAACTGAAGGAAGGTAATTACCTTGTAATATCTAATATAAAGGAAGGCCTGAGTGTACCACATGTGCAAGATTTTTTTTGATTCGGCTTCAGCCAGCTACCTTTAAGTTCTCAGAGCATAAGATGTTGTTTTTTTACTCTGTGCTTTTGCTTGCACTGTTTTCTCTTCATGGGATGTTCTCCTGCTTTCGCGAGCACCTCCCACCTACTTGGCAAATTTAAATCCATTCTTCAGTTCTTGGCTTTTAGCTATGGTGGTATACCTTTCTTGTTGCCCTAGGCAAATGTAGGCACTCCTTCCTCTATGTTCTCATTGTACTTCGTAGATAATTAGATTATTATATTATGTTTGTTTGCATGTTGCTCACCATTAGACAGTAATTTCTTTAGGGCAGTGACAGTTTTTTCTTTTTTGTTTCCTCAACACTTGGTAAATCACCTGTCACATAGTAGGTGCCCAAAAAATATTAGTAAAGGAAAGGCAAGGAATTTCTGTATTTAATTCCTTAGGTGGGGGTATGGGTTGGGTTTAGAGAGGAATGATTTTCACCAAAAGATTGAAGAACAAACATTTTCTATCTGGATATTCCTGGACCAAGATTAAGGTTTTCTTTTTAAAATTAAATTAAAATTTTAAATTTATTTTTGTGAGAGGGGGAGAGAGAGAGAGAGAGCATGAGAACATGAGTGGGGTGGGCAGAGGGAGAAGCAACTCCCCACCAAGCAAAGAGCCGTATGTGGGAATCGATCCCAGGACCCCAGGGTCATGATCTGAGCCCAAGGCAGATGCCCAACTGACTGAGCCACCTAGGCGCCCCAAGCTTAAGGTTTTAGAAACATTGTGTGTGACGTATTGAAAGAAGAAAGAGATACCTAGTTGGCCAGTTAGATTAATCTGATGATCAGTAAAGTCATAGATGTTACAACTAGTTCACATTCACATTTATTACTAATTCCAGTTAACAATATGTCAGTTACATCTTCAGTTGAGTTACTCTACCAACTTCTGTCTCCCTAGGCCATTATACTTAGATGTTTTCTGCATAAGTATTTTAAGACATTGATTCAAGGAAGCACAAATAAGAAAATAAATCCAGCTACCAAAAATAACCATTTCCAAGTGCATATCATTTTTAAAAAGATCAACCTTGTCACTATTTACCTCCAGTAGAATATATAGCTGTATTGATTGTATAGATTTAGTATTGACGACTATACACAAATTCCAGCCTTTGTTGGAATTACTGATTGTATGCACCTGAGTACTTGTTCTTCCAACAATTACCTATTAATTAGGAAGCGAGTGGTTCAGAATGTAGTTAACATGGTAGGCAGTGGTCAGATAGTAGGCTTGATAGGCAGTATTAAGGATTTACGTTTTAATGTGACTGAAGTAATCACTGGAGTGTATTAAACATACAGGTGATTTGCATTTTTAAAAGAGAGCTCTGGCTGCTGTTTGGAGGGTAGAGTTTGAGTAAGATTAGAAGTAGGAGATAGGACTCCATTGAGTAATCCCACTGAGAAGAGATGGTGGTTTGGACAAAGATAATGGCATTGAGGTGATGAGAATTAGTTTGGAATGTGTCTTGGACCTGGATTTGCTGATGGATTTTATATATTTTATATAAATATATCTTATATATTTTGCTATTTTATAGTGGATGAGGGAAGGGGGTGTTTTTTTAGTTTTTGACTTGATTAGCCGTGTGGGTGGATACTGCTGCCATTGTGATGAATTTGGAGAACGCTGGAAGGGCAGTAGGTTTGGAAGACAACATCTGAAATCGAGATGTGTCCAAAAGGAAGGAGGTTCAACTGTTTACTCTTTAAATCTTGATTACTTTAATAAAGAAATCCATATCAATTTGTGAATAATATGTGTTATGTCAGTACACGTATTAGTGTATTGAGTGCTTTTGTTTCTGAAGCTATGCGTAAACCAGTTAAATGGAGATAAATCATGAACTGTTAAGAATAATGTCTGCTGAATGTGATTAAAGCAGAGACAAAAGCCTATCGGATGAAGAAACTAATATGTACACCGTACACAGTGCCTGTTATATATTTAGCTACTTGGTAAGCCATGCTAAGATACCTGACAGAGTTAAATAAAGGTCATGAGATCTATCTTGTTTAAAGTCTTTACATTAATTATTCTTAGTTATTTTTTATACTTAGTCTTCCAGATCTTCGTGTCTTACACTTGGAGAGAGGAATTTTTAATTTTTTAAATTTTTAAAATATTTCAGTTTTATTCTCCATTGGTTTTGGTTAATGCAGGTGCAAAAAACACCCCTCCCTTTTTTATTTGACCCTAATTATATGTGCATTATATGTAAGATTTACTGTGGGGTAATTTATGATATTCAGCCAATCGTTATTTTGGCCATAATCCTGTAATCTAGGTCTTAACTAAAACAAGGCGACTTATATATTCAAAGTGGCCAAGTTACGCTATCATTCGTTACGGCAGTCTCTGGCAAGAGTTTGGCAGTTAGGGTTATATAGTAAATACTTAAAGCCAAACCCAAAACAGACTTGAAATATATTTTCCTAACTTTGTTTTAAAATTTTAAAACTTTGGAAAAACTTAAAAAATAATACAGTGAACATCCACAAATAGATTTTTTTTTTAAAGCAATTGAGCACAAGTTGGAGGCATCATGCACTTCATTCATGAATGCCTTGGTGTATATTTACTAAAAACAAGAACATTATTCTATTTTTTTTTTTAAAGATTTAATTTATTTATTTGACAGAGATCACAAGTAGGCAGAGTCAGGCAGAGAGAGAGGAGGAAGCAGGCTCCCCGCTGAGCAGAGAGCCCAACGTAGGGGCTCGATCCCAGGACTCTGGGATCATGACCTGAGCCAAAGGCAGAGACCTAACCCACTGAGCCACCCAGGCGCCCCGCATTATTCTATTTTTAAAAATATGTAATACTGAATACGGAGTTGATCCTCATTACTTGTGGATTTTGTATTTGCAAATTTGTCTACTCATGGAAATTTACATTTAACCCCTAAGTCAGTACCTGCCTTCTTGGTCCTTTCATGGCTGTGCACAGGAGCAGAGTCACTCAGTACACGTCACACTCACATTGTCAGCTGAGATAGACAAGCCGACACTCTGACTTATGCACACTGTATCTCTTTTGTGGTATATTTCATGTCGCATTTTTTTATTTTTGAACTTTCAGTTGATGATTTCACAGTTTAAAACGTCCCCAGGTACCATGCTGAAGTACGATCTCGTGTTCCTAAGCACCAGAAGTCTGGGATGTTTCTTACTAAGAAAAAACGTTAGATAAGCTTCTTTTAGGTATAATGCTGTTGGCCATGAGTTCAGTGTTCATGAATCAACAGTATATATTAAATAAGGTCTTTAAAGAGAAACATATAAAACAGTGCTGTGTATTGACTGAGGAAGGTGTTGTGGTAAGAGGCTGAAGGGAACCTAACCACACATTTCTCTAGGAGCAGTGATTCAATAGTTGTTAATTCAGCATTGGCAGTGACTTATCAGGCAAGACGAGAGTCAACTCTATGCTGTTATAGATAAGATTTTCTATTTGATGACGTACACACATAACACACATACACACGTAGATGGTCTATATGCAGATTTTCTCATTGGTTTATGCTATTCTTTGTCACTGCCATGCCTTTTCGATCCCAGCTCCATCCATCATTTCACATGTTGTCATATTTCCTTAGTCTCTTTAAGATAATTCCTTCAAATTTTTGGTCTTGCGTGATATTAATATGTTACTTGTTTTACTGTTGTATTAATATAGAAGAACAGTTGTTATATCGAATGTTTTCCAATTTGGAATTGATTATTTCTTCATGAGTAGATTAAAATGTAAAACATTTTATTTATTTATTTTTAAAGATTTTATTTATTATTTATTTGACAGACAGAGATCACAAGTAGGCAGAGAGGCAGGCAGAGAGAGAGAGAGAGAAGAGGAAGCAGGCTCCTGCTGAGCAGAGAGCCCGATGCGGGGCTCGATCCCAGGACCCTGGGATCATGACCTGAGCCGAAGGCAGAGGCTTAACCCACTGAGCCACCCAGGCGCCCCAATTTAAAACATTTTAGCTAAGAATTCTCCACAGGTGACATTGTAGTACATGATATTAATTTATCCCCTTACTGATAATGTTAGCTTTGATATCTCCATTGTTTGGTATGTTTACCCTTTGCAATTAATAAGCTGTTCGTGAAGCGGTATGTTGAGCCTGTGGATATCCCCTTTCATAACAGTCTTTCTTATATTGGTTTTGGTGTTGATTCTTGTCTTAACCAGTTGCTAAAATGTAGTTACAAAATAGTGACTTTTTTTTAAAAGATTTTATTTCATTAATATTTGACAGAGAGAGAGAGATCACAAGTAGGCAGAGAGGCAGGCAGAGAGAGAGAGAGGAAGCAGGCTCCCTGCTGAGCAGAGAGCCTGATGCGGGACTCGATCCCAGGACCCTGAGATCATGACCCGAGTCGAAGGCAGAGGTTTAACCCACCCACTGAGCCACCCAGGCGCCCCAAAATAGTGATTTTTAATTGTCATTCCTTCAACATTTATTGACATTATTTTGTAAATAAGGGTATTTCTTTTGTCCCTACAACTTTTTTGAAAAAAATCACTTGGGATTTTAGATTTTTTAAAAAATTTAATATATTATAATCTATTACCTATAATACTTTTTGGTGCTTAAATTACCCCATTTGTTTGTTGGGACATTTAAAGCCAACCTTATGATTTGACATACACTTATTTCTTTGAGCACATTTTTAAAAGTACATCAGATTCCCACCGCATTAAATTTTCATTGGACATACATGTGGGGGATATCTCGTGATTTATTCAATAAATCTCCCATGCTTTGCTGTTATGAATAGCTCATTAAATAACTTTGTGCATTTTCTCTTGTATTGTTGGAAGTGTATCTTAAGGGTAAATTCTTAGAAATAGACTTGTTTGGTCAAAGGGTACACGCACGTGTGGTTTTGTGAAGTATGGCTAAATTCCTCTCTTTTAGTCTTGTACCATCTAGTGCTCCCAGCAGAAATGACGAAGAGCCTGTTTCCTGGTAGGCTTATTCACATAATGTGTTGTCAAACTTGCATTTTTGCCAATGTGAAAAGTGAGAATTAGTTTCTCAGTGTAACTTCAATTTGCATTTCCCTTATGAACAAATTTGGATGTTTTCTCACATTCTTAAAGGCCCTTTGTGTATCTTTTTGTGAACTGTGTATTCAGATCTTTGGCCCACTCAAAAAAAAAAAAAAAACCCAGGTTTTGTTAAATTTCTTTCTCTTCATTTTTAGCACTATTAGGGAGATTTGTCCTTTATTTTCACTATGTGTTGCAAATATTTACATATTTATTTTAAACTTTTTAAAAGTTTTATTTCTATCACGGGAATTCTAGTCTTTATTTTTAAAGATGTTATTTATTTGAGAGAGCGTGAGCAAAGGAGCACAAGCAGGGGGAATGGCAGAGGGAGAGGGAGAAGCAGACTGGGATCGAGCATCCCCCTGGGCGCCTGCTCAGCCGGGAGTCTGCTTCTCCCTCTCCCTCTGGAGCAGCCCTGCTTGTGCTCTCTCACTCGCACTCTCTCTCTGTCTCTTAAATAAATAAATAAAATCTTAATTAAAAAAAAAGTTTAGGATAGTCCTTTTTTTCTCCCCACCCCTGTACTTACTCTCTAATTCTAAAAGTAACTTGTTTGAAGTCGATTACCTGAGAAATACAGGAAAATATTTCTAAAATAATGAAAATCATCTTCTTTGCTCTGTTTCTCTCTCCTCCTATGTATAATAGTCCTTTCTTATATATCCAGATCTTACGAATGAGTCAGAACACCAAATAGATGGAAATATGTATATTTAATTTTCACAACACTGTTCCTATTGATGGTACTTAATGTTCTTCACATCTCAGAGAGAAAAAAAGAAAATATGTGAGATTCTGATTTTTAAAAACTTATATTAGTTTAAGCCCCTGCCTTCAGCTCAGATCATGATCTCAGGGTCCTGGAATCGAGCCCTGAATCGAGCTCCCTGCTCAGCAGGGAGCCTGCTTCCCCCCCCCCCGCCCCCCCCCGTCCCTGCCTGCCTCTCAGTCTACTTGTGATCTCTATCTGTTAAATAAATAAATAAATAAAATCTTGAAAAAAATTATATTAGTTTGGAATCAAATGATAATTTTTTATTGAGATAATAAGAATATTAATGAGAATTTATTCCTAGCTATGACTATATTAAATATGAATGTTTCTTTCTAGGAAATAATAAATTACCAAGAACTTTTTTTCTGTTTTTCTCTGTGTTTTAGGTTTTGACAACAATTCGTTCAGGGCACCGAGCAAATATATTTAGTGCAAAGTTCTTACCATGCACAAATGATAAACAGATTGTGTCCTGCTCTGGGGATGGAGTAATATTTTATACTAATGTTGAGCAAGATGCAGAAACCAACAGACAATGCCAATTTACGTGCCATTATGGAACTACCTATGAGGTACAGTATTACTGTAGTTTTATATATATATATATATACGTATATATGTAAGTGTGTTTTTATGTAAGGACGTATGAGTAGATTTGTGTAACTAACACTCGTGTATGTAGGCAGAGAAATTATTGACAGACTAGATTTCAGTAAAGTACTTGAGAAAGTGTACCTTGATAGGCTTGTGAGTAAAGTTAAATAAAATCTAATAGTAACAGGATTTGTAATTGCAAACAGTTGTCGGCCTTGAAAAATACTTCTGGTGCTGTGCTACAAGCTTATGTACTAGACTTTAACCTCTTAAACACTTTATCACCGTCTTATATGAAGCCATTGATCGTATCCTTATCAAATGTTCCTGTGGCAGAAAGAACGCTACTAGTACACCAGGCCAAAGAATCCGATTCCTAAAGGACATTAATAAGCTCAAGCCCTGAGTTGAATTCACTGAGGTGCAATGAATTTAAGACTCAATCATACTATGTAACTTCGTTCAGAAAAATTGCTTATCCTTCAGAATGCTCTTTCAGAATCTTCTCACGGTATTTCTTTGCATCAAATCATTCTTAACCTGGTATATCTTTGTCCATGGTTTGAATTTCATTTCTCTGGTAACCTCGTGTTTTGGTGTGTAACAGCATATAGCTGCATTTTATTTTCTCATGTTTTCACAGTTTTGGCTTTGAACTAGAGATTTTAGTCAATTTATATTTATTGTGAGTAATAATATATTTGGGTCTATTTGTTTATCTTACTATTTTCTGTTTGTGGTTTTTTTTTTTTTTTAATATCCTGTATATATTTCCCCTTGTCTTTTTGCCTTCCTTTAAAATTGCCTGAGGATTTTGCTTTTTGCCTGTTTTATTTCTGCTACTTGCAGGGAGGATAGACATTTGTGTTTTAGAAGAATAATTAACAAAGCCTAATCAGTAAATACCTTTGCCTTTCAGAATAAAGCACCTTAGGACATTATAATGTCTTCATCCCTTGTCCAATTGTATATGCTTATATTGTTCTGAGTTTATATATTTTCTCTCACAAATGAAATATTATCATTGCCTCAGTTAGTATTTCTTTAGACTTACCTATATTTTTGCCAGTACCTTTGGCTCTTCCACCACAGATTGCCTGTCTAGGGTCATTGTGTACCTAAAGTATGTTCTTTCCGGTTCCTTTAGTGAGAGTTTGGTAATAGAAACAATTTTCATTTCCTATTATCCTTTCCTTTCTTTTAATTTATTTATTTGACAGAGAGAGACACAGCGAGAGAGGGAACAGAAATGGGGAGTGGGAGAAGGAGAAGCAGTCTCCCTGCCGAGCAGGGAGCCCGATGTGGGGCTTGATCCCAGGACCCCGGGATCATGACCTGAGCCGAAGGCAGACGCTTAAGACTGAGCCACCCAGGCGCCCCTCCTATTCTTTTCTTTTCTTCATTGTTTTCTTCCCTCTCATCTCTTTCCAGAAAATGAAGAATTTTAGACCAATTCGTCAAAGGTTGTTTTGCTGGATATTTGCTGGGTATCTAGTTTGACACTTTATTTTGGGTGATGTTCCTGTGTTCTCACTTTATTGTTGAAGTTGAGAACTCGGTCATCAGTCTAACTGTGGTTTCTTTACAGTTAATCTGTCTCTCTTCCTTGGCTGCTTTTAACTGTATTTTTCTTTGCTGTTTTTTTTTCCTTCATTCATATCACCACAGTGTAGTTAGGTTTGAGTTTCCTTTTTATTTGTCATACTTGGAATTTATTGATGTTTTTGGTCTGAGAAATTGGCATCTTGAAAAAATGTGGGAAGTTTGCAGTCATTAGGTCTTTGGTTATTTTCTAGCTTCTCTGTTTTTTTTTTTCTCCTGGAATTCTGATTAGAATTTGACCTTATTCCATCTGTTATTAAACTTTGGTTTTTTAAATTGAAGTACAAAACACATAGGAGAAGTACATAAATCGTAAGCATGTAGCTTAGTACATTATCACAAAGTAAGTCCTTTTGTGTAGCAGCTGTCTAGATCAAGAAGTACAAAAGCATTAAGTATCCCAGAAGCCCCCTCATTCTGACTTCTGATAATTTGTGAAATTCACCCATGCTGGGTACAACTATAATTCGTTCCTTTTCATTGCTGGATAGCATTCCCTTGTGTGAGTGCACCATGGCAGATTGTTCTCTTTTACTGTTGATGAAAATTTTAAATTTGATTTCCCATTTGGAGAACATTCCTTTACATGAGTCTAAGTACCTAAATGCATTCACTTCGTTGGGTACATACTAGAAGTAAACTTTCATGGTCACAGGACACGTACTTGTTTATTTTAGAGAGATGTTACCAAATAATTTTCCAAAATAATTGTAACAGCTTATATTTCTGCCAGTAGTATGTAAGAGTTCCTGTTATCGCTCATCGTTGCCAACGATTGGTACTATTAGTCTCTTAATTTTGGCAACTTACATAGTGTCATCTTACGGTTCCAAATGCCTTTCCCTGTTGATGCTGCTGTTGTGCGTCTCTTCAAAGCAGTGTTTGTTGGTTATTTGGGTTTATTCTTCGGTCAGGTGCCTATTCAGATGTCTTTCCTTAGCTTTCCATTGGTCTTGTCATCTTGTTTCATTTTTGACTTACAGGAATTTCTTAATCTCTTCTGCATATGAACCTATCTTTTCCTACTCTGTGGCTATACTTTCACTTTCCTAATGGTGTCTTTGGGTGAACAAATGTTTTAATATTGTCTAACATATTGGTCTTTTTCTTTATTTTTAGGGCTTTCTGTATCCTGGTCAAAATACTTTTTCCTATCTTGAGATTATGGAGATGCTCTTTTTTCTCTTTTCAAAAGTTTATTGTTTTGTCTTTGCATTTAGATCTTATAATTCACCTGCATTTGATTTTTGTGATAGGATGAAGTTGGAGTAAACTTTTTTTTCTCCATATGGATTTTTGTGATTAAGTCAAAATCCCAAATAGCGTACAGAGGCATCCTCTATAGGGACATTTTAACAGTAATACCCATTTGTCAAAGGTGTTTTTTATTCAATACATACACACTATAGTTGGAACAGAATATTTTTTCAAAGCTGAAACTATGTCCTCTGAACAGTTCTGCTATTCCCTCTTCCCCCCACCCCTTGCAACCTCCATTTTACCATGTTTCTGAGTTTGATTATTTTGGATACCTCATGGAGTATTTGTATTTTTGTGACTGGTTTATTTTAGTTGGCATAATGTCCTCAAGGTTCATCCATGTCAATCTATGACAGGATTTGCTGCTTTTCCAAAGCTTAATACTCTTCCATTGTATGTAGATACGCCGTACAGTCCGTTACTTGTCAGTGGACATTTGGGCTATTTCTACATCTTGGTTATTGTGAGTAATGCTGCAATGAACATGGGGTGCAAATATCTCTTTGGAATCCTGTTTTAAATTTTTTGGGTGTATATACCCAGAAGTGGGTTTGCTGGATCATGTGATCATTCTGTTTTTAATTTTTAAAAAAGATTTATTTGTTTTAGAGGGGGAGAGCATGAGCAGAGGGGGGAGACACAGAGGGGAAGGGATAGAATTTCAACCAGACTTTTCTGTCAAGCTTGGAGCCTGATGCAGGGCTCGATCCCATGACCCTGAGATCACAGCCCAAGCCGCAATCAAGAGTTGGACATTCCACTGACTGAGCCACCCAAGTGCCCCCTATTTTTTATTTTTTGAGGATCCTCCATACTGTTTCCCATAGTGGCTGTTCTGTTTTACATTCCCGACAACAGTGCATTAAGGGTTCCAGTTTTTCCACATTCTTGTCAACACTTGTTATTTTCTTTTTTTTTTTTTTTCCCAAGGGTGACCATTTTAATGAGTGTGAGGAGATCTCATTGTGGTTTTGATTTATATTTCCTTAATGATTAGGGATGTTAAATACCTCTTTTTGTGCTTGTTGATCATTTGTATATCTTCTTTGGAGAAATGTCTGTTGAAGTCCTTTGCCCATTTTTAATTGGATTGCTTTTTTGTTCTTGTTGAATTGAAGGGGTTCTTTATATATCTCGGGTATGAATGCCTTATCGATACAGAGTTTGTGTGTTCTCCATCCCATAGATTTGTAGAAGATAGCTATTGCAAATGAGATTGTTTTCTTAATTTTCTTTTCAGATTGTTCGTTGTTTGTGTATAGAAAAACGTGATTTTTATGTGTTTTTTTTTTAAGATTTTTTATTTATTTATTTGACAGAGAGAGAGAGCACAAGCAGGCAGAGAGGCAGGCAGAGAGAGAGGAGGAAGCAGGCTCCCTGCTGAGCAGAGAGCCCGATGCGGGGCTCGATCCCAGGACCCTGAGATCATGACCTGAGCCGAAGGCAGAGGCTTAACCCCTGAGCCACCCAGGTGCCCCTTCAGCATCGGTTTTGATGATCATATGGTTTTGTTCTTCATTATGACATGTTGTTTTGGGGTTTTTTTGGTATGTTGTTGAGTATTCATCAGAGGCATAGTCTATAGTTTTGTGTTCTTTTAGTATCTTTGGTTTTGGCATCAGGATGAAGTTGTCCTCATAGAATGAATTTGGAAGTGTTCCTGTTTCTTCAGTTTTTTGGAAGGGTTTGGGAAGGTTTGGTGTTAATTTTTTAAATGTAGCTGAAGTTCCCTAGTGAAGCCATCTGGTTCTGGGCTTTTTTTGGTTGGGATGTGTTTGATTACTGATTCAGTCTCCTTATTAGTTATAGGTTTGTTTAGACTGTTTATTTCTGGGAGCCTGGGGGCTCAATTGATTGGTTAAGCATCTGCCTTCAGCTCAGGTCATGATCCAGGGGTACTGGGATCAAGGTCCGTATTAGGCTCCTTGCTCAGTGGGGAGCCTGCGTCTCCTTCTACCTCTGCCTGCTGCTCCCCCTGCTTGTGCTCACTCTCTCTCTGTCAAATAAACAGATAAAATCTTGTAAAAAATTTGTTTTATTTCTTCATGTTTTAGTTTTGGTAGGTTGTATGTTTCTAGAAATGTATCCATTTCTTCTAGATTTTTCCATGTGTTGTATAATTATTCGTACGAGTCTCTCTCTCTCTTTTTTTAAAAGATTATTTATTTATTTATTTATTTATTTGACAGACCAAGATCACAAATAGGCAGAGAGAGAGGGGGAAGCAGGCTCCCTGCTGATCAGAGAGCCCAATGCAGGGCTCGATTCCAGGACCCTGAGATCATGACCTGAGCCAAAGGCAGAGTAACCCACTGAGCCACCCAGGCTCCCCCATACGAGTCTGTTAAGGTGCTTTTTATTTGTGTCATAATTAGTAATATCTCTTCTTATCTCTTTCATTTCTGGCTTTTGTTGAATCTTTTTTTTTTTTTTTCCTTATTAGTCTAGGTAAGAGTTTGACAGTATTGAAGATATTTTTAAAAAACCAACTTAGTTTCATTGATACGTTTTCTGTCTTCCATTTCCTTTATTTCTGCTTTAGTCTGTTATTTCCTTCCTCTTCTAACTTGGGGTTTCTTTTGTTGCTCTTCTGTTCTTTGAAGTATAAAGTTAGATTGTTGATTTGAGATCTTTTTTCTTTTTTTTTTTTAAGATTTTATTCACTTATTTGACACAGAGAGAGAGATCACAAGTAGAGCAGCAGGCAGAGAGAGAGGGGGAAGCAGGCTCCCTGCTGAGCAGAGAGCCCAACGCAGGGCCCGATCCCAGTACTCCGAGAACATGACCAGAGCTGAAGGCAGAGGCTTAACCCACTGAGCCACCCAGATGCCCTGATCTTTTTTTTTTTTTCTAATGTAGGTGTTTACTGCTGTATACTTCCCACTTGGTAGGGTACTGTTTATATTGAAAGCAGTTACTAATAGGGAAGTACTTACTATTGCCATTTTACCTTTTTTTTTTTTTTTTTTTTTTTTTTTTTTTTTCAGTACATCTTATACTGATTTTGGCACTATTGTTTTTATGTTTCATTCTCCATCCCAGCACCCTGGGATCATAACCTGAGCCGAAGGCAGATGCTTAACGAACTGAGCACCTAGGTGCCCCTGTCTTTGACTTTTGACAGGTGGTCTGTAATGTGTCTGAGTGGGGGGGACCTCTTAGGGTTCAGCCTATTTGGAGTCCTTCTGAGCTTTCTGAGTGTGGATTCCGTTTTCTTTGGGAAGATTTAGCATTTTCCGCCATTATTTTTTCAAACAAGCGCTCTGCCCCTTTTTCTCCATCTGAAGCTTCCATATATCTTGCTGTAGGTCCCTTAAGGTCTTCTTCACTTTTCTGCATTCTTCCTCTTTGTTCCTCTGACATGGTAATTCCAAAAGAGTTGTCTTCAAGTTTGCTGATTTTTCTTCCTGCCTGATCAAGCCTGATGTTGATTTCCTCTAGTGAGTTTTTAAAGTAATTATTATATTCTTCAGGCCCCACATTTCCATTTGGTTCTTTTTTCAGGGTTTTTTTGGTCATTGGTGATACTCTCATTTTGTTCATGTGTCGTTTTCCTAGTTTTGTTTAGTTATTTATTTGTGTTCTCTTGAAGTGCATTGAACTTCTTTAGGATAATTAATTTGTAAATTCTTAGGTAATTCATGTATCTTATTAGAGTCCATTTCTGAAGCTATTTTGTTCCTTCGATAGTGCTGTTACACTGTATCTTTGTGTGCCTTGGTATTTTGTTGTTGTGATTTTTGCTTTCATAAAAACAGCCATCTCTCCCGTCTTTATAGACTTGTTTTGTATAAGGGAAGGTCTTCACCAGTCATCCCAGCTAGAGATTCTGGAGATCCCTTAGACTTTTTATGACGATGTATCTTCTCTGGTCTGGTGTATCTAATTTTCCAGTTAGAGTGACCTTGCTCCCTTTTCTGTCAATGATACTGCAGGTTTTTTGGTCTTTCACTGAAGCCACTGAGCTCTCTTTTGTTCTCAAGATATGCCAGTTTTATGAATGCTGAGCCAAGCAAGACAGAAACTAGTCCCCGGCAGCCTTCCTCCACCCGTAAGCTGGACAGACATTCATTCTACTCTTCTTTTTCCTTTCCAATGGAGAAGCTGCAGTTGGGCTTTTTTACCCCAGTATTGAGCTGTGTTGCCTTGGGGGAGGCACTGATATCATTAAAATGAAATAAGTTTTCTTTTTCCATTCAGTATAGCTGTACTTGGCTTTGAACTTGACTGATGTACTGCCTTCTTAACTGGTTTTTTGGCATTTTCATAAATGCTTTTTGACTTCAGTTTATTTATTTATTTTTTTGAGGGAGAGAGTGTGCACGACGAGTAGGGTTTGGGAGGGCGATGGAGGGGCATGGGGAGGAGAGAGAATCCCAAGCAGGCTTCCATGCTTAGCGTGGAACCTGCCTTGGGGCTCCATCTCACAACCTTGGAGTCATGACCTGATCCAAAATCAAGAGTCCAACATTTAACCAGCTGAGCTATGCAGGTGCCCCAAAGCTCTTTGAATTTATATTGTTATTAAAAGTCAGTGTTTTTGTAGGAGAGTGAGTTGAGGCTTTCTGTTCTGCAATCTTGCTCATATCACTCTTTCCATATGGATTTTACCCACCATCTTAAAATACTGGTTTTATTCCCCCATTGCTATTCAGCATGCCATTAACTGTAAATTAAGAGTTCATATATGCATAGATCATTTCTGTACTCTATTTTGCACCATTGGTCTATTGGTATAGACCAAATATTGGTATATTTGTACCTTTTTAAGTACCAAATTGTTTTAATTGCCATAGCTTTGAAATGACTCTTGGTATCTAATAGAGTACATTTTCTTGTTCCTACTACAAGAACATTTTGACTATTCTTGATTTTTTGTGTTTCAATATAACTTTTTAAAGCAGCATATTAGTTTCCAACAAAAAGTTTGCTGAAGGTTGGATTGTGATTATACTGAATTTAAAGATAAATTTAGGGCAAACTAATATCTTAGAATTATTGTATATTCCAATCAATGGGGATGATATATTTTGTAATTATTAAGGTTTTAATTTCTCTCACTAAAGTATTTTATAATTTTTAGTGTGGCATTACTGTACAATTTTCCTTAAAATTTTTAAAGTATTTGATATTTTGGTACTGTTGTAAATGTTATCTTTTTAAGTACTTTAGTTTTTAAATGTTACTGGTATAAAAAATACAATTGAGTTTATAATATTTTAAAACTAGCAGTCTTTTTATTCACTTATTAATGATCGTAATTCAGCTATAGATTCTTTTGGATTTTCTGTCTACACAGTGACATCTTTTTTACATTATGACATTTTTCATTATTTTCAAACCATATACCTTTTGCTTCTTTTTCTTGACTTATTACACTGGTTAGTACCTCAGTTATCTTTAAATGAACTGTTGATAGCATTGATTTAAAGAATATAATTTGGTAAGTTTTGACAGTTTATTGTCCCTTGAAATCATTTGCATAGTCAAGGTAATGGATATATCCATTATATCCAAGAATTTCCTTATTCCCATTTTTATTCCCTCTCTCTTATCCCTACTTACCTCCACATCCTTGGGAATGACTGATCTTTCAACTACTGTGGATTCGTTTATATTTTTTGTAGAATTATATATGAATGAGATTATATAATCAAACCATATGTATTCTTCCTTTGGTCTGATTTTTTTCACTTAGGATAATACTCATGTTTGAGATTCATTCATGTTGTTAAGAGTATCAGTAATAACTTCTTATTTCTGAGTTATATTCCTTTATAAAGATATATCACAGTTTTTTTATATTTCGTTTTTGGATGGGCATTTGGGTTCTAGTTTTGGGCTGTTCAAATAAAGCGGTTTCGTATATTTGTATAAATGTCTTTGTATGGACTTGTACTTTCATTTGTCTTTGGTAATCACCTAGGAATGGAATGACTGAGTTATATTAGAAGTATAAGTTTAACTTTTTAAGAAACTGCCGAACTATTCCAGAGTGGTTGTATCATTTTACATTTCTGTGAGCAGTGCCCGGCTGTTCCAGTTGTTCTGCATCCTTTTAATACTTGCTGTGGTCAGTCTTGTATTTTAGACATCCTAATAGATACAGAGTGGAATTTCTCGTGTTATTAACTTTTATTTCCCAATTATCTAATGATGTTGAGCATACTTTCATGTGCTTATCATCTTTATGTATTTGGTGAATGTCTGTTTATATCTTCTCCCCATTGTTTTAGTGGTATAGTCATTTCTCATTATTGAGTTTTGAGGGATTTTCAAGATATGTTTTGGATTTTTTTTCAGGTATGTGATTTATAATTTTTTCCTCCAGGTCAGCAGTTTTGTCTTCTCATTTTCTTAGCATTGTCCTTCCAAAAGAAGCTCTCAATTTTCAGGAAGCCCATTTTACCAAAGCTCTTTGTTTTTATGGGCCAATTTTATATCTAAAAATCTTTTTTTAACCAAGAGTCACAAAGATTTTTTCCTAGAAGTTTTATATTTATGTTTTACACTTAGATCAATGATCCCTGTTGTTTTTTAGTTTTTAAGAAAGTATGAAATATTGCTTGAGGTTCATTATTTTGCCTGTGGATATCTAGTTTTCTGACACTGTTCTTTCTCCACTGAGTTTTCTCTGCACCATTATCATAAATCATTTGGCCATATTATTTTCATCTATTTTTGATCAGTACCTGTTCTCTTCCAGTGATTTATTATTATTATTTTTAATTTTTTTTTCAGCATAATAGTATTCCTTGTTATTGCACCACACCCAGTGCTCCATGCAATCCGTGCCCTCTCCAATACCCACCACCTGGTTCCCCCAACCTCCCACCCCCCGCTGCTTCAAACCCCTCAGATTGTTTTTCAGAGACCATAGTCTCTCATGGTTCACCTCCCCTTCCAATTTCCCTCAACTCCCTTCTCCTCTCCATCTTCCATGTCCTCCATGCTATTTGTTATGCTCCACAAATAAGTGAAACCATATGATAATTGACTCTCTCTGCTTGACTTATTTCACTCAGCATAATCTCTTCCAGTCCCGTCCATGTTGCTACAAAAGTTGGGTATTCATCCTTTCTGATGGAGGCATAATACTCCATAGTGTATATGGACCACATCTTCCTTATCCATTCGTCCGTTGAAGGGCATCTTGGTCCTTTCCACAGTTTGGCGACCGTGGCCATTGCTGCTATAAACATTGGGGTACAGATGGCCCTTCTTTTCGCTCCATCTGTATCTTTGGGGTAAATACCCAGTAGTGCAATGGCAGGGTCATAGGGAAGCTCTATTTTTAATTTCTTGAGGAATCTCCACACTGTTCTCCAAAGTGGCTGCACCAACTTCCATTCCCCACCAACAGTATAAGAGGGTTCCCCTTTCTCCACATCCCCTCCAACACATGTTGTTTCCTGTCTTGCTAATTTTGGCCATTCTAACTGGTGTAAGGTGGTATCTCAATGTGGTTTTAATTTGAACCTCCCTGATGGCTAGTGATGATGAACATTTTTTACATGTGTCTGATAGCCATTTGTATGTCTTCATTGGAGAAGTGCCTGTTCATATCTTCTGCCCATTTTTTGATATGATTGTCTGTTCTGTGTGTGTTGAGTTTGAGGAGTTCTTTATAGATCCTGGATATCAACCTTTTGTCTGTACTGTCATTTGCAAATATCTTGTCCTCTTTGTTTTGTTGACTGCTTCCTTTGCTGTGCAGAAGCTTTTGATCTTGATGAAGTCCCAAAAGTTTATTTTCGCTTTTGTTTCCTTTGCCTTTGGAGACATATCTTGAAAGAAATTGCTGTGGCCGATGTTGAAGAGGTTACTGCCTATGTTCTCCTCTAGGATTCTGATGGATTCTTGTCTCACGTTGAGGTCTTTTATCCATTTTGAGTTTATCTTTGTGTACGGTGTAAGAGAATGGTCGAGTTTCATTCTTCTACATATAGCTGTCCAGTTTTCCCAGCACCATTTGTTGAAGAGACTGTCTTTTTTCCACTGTATATTTTTTCCTGTTTTGTCGAAGATTATTTGACCATAGAGTTGAGGGTCCATATCTGGGCTCTCTACTCTGTTCCACTGGTCTATGTGTCTGTTTTTATGCCAGTACCATGCTGTCTTGGTGATCACAGCTTTGTAGTAAAGCCTGAAATCAGGTAACGTGATGCCCCCAGTTTTATTTTTGTTTTTCAACATTTCCTTAGCGATTTGGGGTCTCCTCTAGTTCCATACAAATTTCTGGATTATTTGCTCCAGCTCTTTGAAAAATACCGGTGGAATTTTGATCGGAATGGCATTAAAAGTATAGATGGCTCTAGGCAATATAGACATTTTAACAATGTTTATTCTTCCAATCCAAGAGCATGGAATGGTCTTCCATCTTTTTGTGTCTTCTTCAATTTCTTTCATGAGTGTTCTGTAGTTCCTCGAGTACAGATCCTTTACCTCTTTGGTTAGGTTTATTCCCAGGTATCTTACGGTTCATGGTGCTATAGTAAATGGAATCAATTCTCTAATTTCCCTTTCTGTATTTTCATTGTTAGTGTATAAGAAAGCCACTGATTTCTGTACATTGACTTTGTATCCTGCCACATTACTGAATTGCTATATGAGTTCTAGTAGTTTGGGGGGTGGAGTCTTTTGGGTTTTCCATATAAAGAATCACGTCATCTGCGAAGAGACCAAAAAGGAGAATTTCAGACCAATATCACTGATGAATATGGATGCTAAGATTCTCAACAAGATCCTAGCAAACAGGATCCAACAGCATATTAAAAAGATTATCCACCATGACCAGGTGGGATTCATTCCTGGGCTACAAGGATGGTTCAGCATTCGCAAATCAATCAATGTGATAGAACAAATTAATAAGAAAAGAGAGAAGAACCACATGGTCCTCTCAGTTGATGCAGAAAAAGCATTTGACAAAATCCAGCATCCGTTCCTGATTAAAACGCTTCAAAGTATAGGGATAGAGGGAACATTCCTGAACCTCATAAAATCTATCTATGAAAGACCCACAGCAAATATCATACTCAATGGGGAAAAGCTCGCAGCCTTCCCGCTGAGATCAGGAACACGACAAGGATGCCCACTCTCACCACTCTTGTTCAACATAGTATTAGAAGTCCAGTGATTTATTATTAAGCCTCCATCACACTATGTTAATTTCTGTAGTTATAGTAACTCTTAAAGCCAGTAGTATAAGTCCTTTGTTCTTCTTTTGCAACATTACTTAACATTACTTTTGTGTTTCCACATGAATCTGATAATCAAATTGTAATTTGTGCCGAAAATCCTGCTGGAATTTATTTCAAATCTATATATCAATTTAGGGAGAAGTGATGATATTAAATTTCCCAGTCCGTGAACACAGTTTATCTCCTGTTATTTAGGACTTTAATTTTATTCAGTAATGTTTTATAATTTTCATTGTTATGTGTCTTTTATGTCCTTAAGCATTTTATTTTTTCATGTTATTATAAATGTTACTATTTTTAAATTTTCAGTTTCTAATGGTTTTGTTGCTGTAGTGTAGACATACAGTTGATTTTCATATATTGACTTTGTATCCTGCAGCTTTTCTAAATTTACTTATTCTAATACTTATTTTTTTAAAAATTAATTACATAGGATTTTATACTTAGATGATGAAATCGTCTATAAATATGAAAACAATTTTACTTCTTTATTTATTCTTTAATTTTTTAAATAATAGTAATATTTTTCAAAGACATTTGTTTAAATGTTTAATAACATTACCTGTACTTTGATTTTCATCTACAGATTATGACTGTACCCAATGACCCATATACTTTCCTCTCTTGTGGTGAAGATGGAACTGTTCGGTGGTTTGATACACGTATCAAAACTAGCTGCACAAAAGAAGATTGCAAAGATGTAAGAATCAAATTTTTATATAAATGACCAAAAAAATTAAGATAATAATTAAAATTGGACAGTAAGTATCTCTGGGTTGTAAGATTATGGGTGAATTTGATTGTATTAAATTTTGTTGATCTAGTGTAATTACTCCGTGTTTTAGTCTTATATTTGGGAATAATTTTTATTTTGTCTCTTCAGAATGCAATTTGCATTACTCACGTATTGTTTGTTTTTTCAACCACTAATTAAATATATATTTCATATTTTGGCTGTTTTATAAGGTAAATGTACAATATCGTATTAGATGTCCGTATTAGAGTTGCGTAGGAAATTGCAAAGAAAAAAAGAATTTCCCTTAGAGTAATAAACTCCTGAGAATGAATATTGACTGAGTATATTTATTTTGGCTTCACAGAAGCCGATTTTGTTGGAAAACTGATAGAAATCTGAAAAATAAAGAAAACCGTGTTGTTTATCCTTCTCATTATCAAACCGAGTTAGGATTTCTGAGAATGGTTATTTTCTTCTAGTTAAAAGGAAAATGTTTTACATGTTAAAATATTTCAAAGTTTTAAATCTTTAGAGTAGCCTCTCTGCGGCAGTACTGTGTGTAACTGGTGTTGTATAATCTTTTATAGGATATTTTAATTAACTGCCGACGTGCTGCCACATCTGTCGCTATTTGCCCACCGATACCATATTACCTTGCTGTTGGCTGTTCCGATAGCTCAGTACGGATATATGATCGGCGAATGCTGGGCACAAGAGCCACAGGTAAAAAGCAGTATGTCAGAGAAAGTGTAAGATTCTGTCGGCTCAAAGAATAAGTCTTTATGACATATTTGCAATTTTCAGGTTTCATTAGTTTCATAAAATTCAATAAATACTTTAAGCAATATGGATTATTATAAAAAACGACATTTTACTAGAGCGCCTGGGTGGCTCAGCCAATTGAGCATCTGACTCTTTTTTTTTTTTTTAAGACTTTATTTATTTATCAGGACAGAGAGAGAGAGAGACAGTATAGGCAGGGCGAGCAGCAGAGAAAGGGAGAAGCAGACTCCCCGATGACCATGGAGCCTGAAGTGGGACTTGATCCCAGGACCCTGGGATCATGACCTGATCCGAAGGCAGACGCTTAACCAGCAGAGCCACCCAGGTGTCCCAAGCATCTGACTCGATTTCAGCTCAGGTCTTGATCTCAGGGTCATGAGTTCAAGCCCCACACTGGACTCTATACTGGGCATGAAGCATACATGCATACATATATACGTACATAAAAATAGCATTTTATGAAGTTTTTATGACCCTATCCAGGTGATACTTTTGCAGTTTATCACTTTAAAAAATTTTAACAGTTGATGTATTAATTTCCTAGAGCTGTCATAACAAATTACCACACATTTCTGGGGGTTAGATGTCTAAAATCAAGGTGTTAAAGGTTTTCTGTTGACGGCGCTCAGGAAGACTCTTGCGTGCTTCTCTCCTAGCTTGTGGTGGTTGCTGACAACTTTGACTTTTATTTATTTATTATTATTTTTTAAAAGGTTGTTTTTTTTTTTTTTTAAGATTTTATTTATTTGACAGAGAGAGATCACAAGTAGGCAGAGAGGCAGGCAGAGAGAGGGGGGAAGCAGGGTCCCTGCTGAGCAGAGAGCCCGAAGTGGGGCTTGATCCCAGGACCCTGAGATCATGACCTGAGCTGAAGGCAGAGGCTTAACCCACTGAACCACCCAGGCATCCCTAAAAAGATTGATTGATTGATTGATTAGTGAGAGAGAGCACAGAGGGAGAGTGTGAGGGAGACATCAAACTCCCTCCCCACTGATCAGAGAGCCCAACATAAGACTCGATCCCAGGACCTTGAGATCAGGGCCCAAGCCAAAGGCAGACCCCCAACCAACTTGAGCCACCCAGGTACCCCCAATTTTAACTTTTAAATGTTTCCTTTCACTCTCTGCTTCCACATGTACATGCTGTCCTCTCCTGTGTGTATCTGAATCCACATTTTCCTCTTATTAGGACACCCGTCATATTGGATCTAGGGCCCACCCTAATGCAATATGACCTCATGACATCTGCAAAGACCTTATTTCCAAATATTCCAGAATCATTCTGAGTTCTAGATGGACATGAATTTGTGGGGGGACCCTATCAGCCCAGAACACTTGGCTCTCCTCATTTCTCTTTGTTGTAGAGAGGAAAGTTAGAGAAGAACAGTGGGTACGTGGTACGTGTTCACACACAGCATAAGCCCAGTTTAAGCCCTGTTAAGTACTGTTACTGATGCTGCTATAGCCCTGAAGTTGAATCTTTCTTAAACTCCTCATTTGCTTCTCATTCCATTGTGGAATGAAACTGCCTCTGGAATATTCCATTTAAAGCCAGCTTATTAGCATTTTCTCGTAAGGGAAGGCCAGGAATATATACCCACACACCCAGCAAATACACCTACATCTGTATATTTTCACATACTTTATATTGCTAAAAATAAAAGTGGTGTTGGCCAGAAACTAACAGTCTCAATCTCAGTGTCAGTTTATATCCAGTAAAAATGGACACAGAGTACTGAAATGAGAAGACTAGGTTGGGGGCGCCTGGGTGGCTCAGTTGGTCATCGACTCTTGGTTTCAGTTCATGTCATGATCTCAGGGTCGGGAGATTGAGCCCTGAGTTGGGCTCCGTGCTGGGCATGGAGATTCTCTTTCTCCCTCTCCCCTCTACCCTGCCCCCAATCGTGTGCACACTCTCTTAAAAAAAAAAAAAAGATTAAAAAGGATAAGTAGGTAGTTTTTGGGGGGTGGGGTTGGTTTGTTTTTGGAACTGTGGTTGAGAAATCTTACCTTTTTGGATATGCACTTTTAGGGGAAACAGTAGTAATATAAGATGAAATTCTAGGCTAACTTAGTATTTTTCAACAGTGGGACACTATTGACATTTTGGGCAGAACAAGACCTTGTGCAGTAGGTCTCCTTATACAGTTTTGTGGGACTCTTAGAATTTAGCATTCCCAGACCTCCATGGGCACAAAATGCCAGTTGGACCCCTCCCTATCGTATCATATTATATTATATTGATGACTGCCAAAATTAAAGCTGGAATACTGCCCCTACTCTGTCATTTTGTAAGAGGAAAATTTCATGACAATCAAAAATCTTTTAAAAACATAGGGGTGAGGGGTGCCTGGGTGGCTCAGTGGGTTAAGCCTCTGCCTTTGGCTCAGGTCATGGTCTCGGGGTCCTGGGATCGAGCCCTGCATAGGGCTCTCTGCTCAGCAGGGAGCCTGCTGCCCCCACTCCCTGCCTCCATCTGCCTCTCTGCTTACTTGTGATCTCTCTTTCTGTCAAATAAATAAATAAAATCTAAAAAATAAAAATAAAAAAAACATAGGGGTGCCTGGCTGGCTCAGTCGGAAGAGCATGTACCTCTTGATCTCAGGGTCATGAATTTGAGCCCCACATTGACTATAGAGGTTACTAAGGAAAATAAATAATTAATAAAAAGAACTTTTTCTAACCTAAAGCAAAAGATAAATAATTTTAAAGGGAAAATGCACAGTTTTATCTAGTATGCTAGTAATAAATATAAGATCACCTATTTATATTGTAAAAATTATATTCATTGGAGGAAAATTTTTGGAAGGTGATTTAGTGTAACTATAATCACAAATCATTTTAATTGATTAAATAACTTATATTTCAAATAAAACATTTATGTAATCTATAAAACATTTATATAATCTATGTAATTCCAGCCACTCGGGAAATTTTTTTTGAAGCTACATAACCTTCATACTATTTTCTTTATTATTTTGTTATAAAATTAGGCTATTAAGAAAATAGCCTTTCCTAGAAATAGAATATGATAGTTTGGATTTTATATTGCTACATTAAATCACATATCTCATAATTCGGATTAAGAGTTTTTAAAGCGTTTTTCTTAAAAAATGTATACAACTTCCTGTTTTTTTATTTAGGGAATTATGCAGGTCGAGGAACTACTGGTATGGTTGCCCGTTTTATCCCTTCCCATCTTAATAATAAGTCCTGCAGGGTGACATCGCTGTGTTACAGTGAAGATGGCCGAGAGATTCTTGTTAGTTACTCTTCAGATTATATATATCTTTTTGACCCGAAAGATGATACAGCACGAGAACTTAAGACTCCTTCTGCGGAAGAAAGAAGAGAAGAGGTAAGATTGCTCAAAGCCATGTTCTCCATTCCATTCAGAAACATGAATTCAGTGACTGCTGGGACTTGAAGGGCTTCAAAAAATATAATTGATTTTCAAGGTATTTATAGTCTAGGTTTTGTAGAAGGGCACGAGTATACATGAAAGGGGCTAATCATTAAGGATGAAGCTCTAGAAGAGAGTCTTGTGAAATATTTTTAAAGAGGAAATATTTAATAGCAAAATGTGTTTCTAACTTACGGAGGCACAGCGGCAGGCAAGAAAGGTCAGCAGTTCTCGTGCAGAGCGGTCAAAACAATAGAAATCCGGTGCTTAAACTCAAGAGACTAAATGTTTATGTTTATACACCAATAGGCGTTTTGTCTGTTACCATTTGCTATTCAGATGTGGACAGTAATCCCCTTCTCTTCTGATCATGTTTCTTTGTCACAATTAGAACTAGTAACAGACCTCCCTGGTGCATTTTACAAAATACATATAAATAAGTGAGAAAAAGTTAAGTTAAAGTACACACATGCACACATACATATACACACACAATGGTGAGAGGAGGGAATTGTTGTCTATACATGAATAGTAAATGGTAATAGGGAAAATCCTGTTTGTGAGCGTAAACATTTAGTCTTACTGAAGTATATATATTGCATTTTCTAATTATTATATATAGATCTATATACATACTATATATTGAAAACTAGGCAACTCTGAAATAGTGAACCATTGGGGCACCTTGCAGGTTCAGTCAGGGGAGCGTGTGACTCTTGATTTTGAAGTTGTGGGTTCAAGTCCCATACTGGGTATAGAGATTACTTAAAAATAAAATCTTTAAAAGAATAAAATAGCAAACCATCTTCTTATTTATAAAAGGCAAAAACCAGAAATAATATATCCTTGAAGTATGCAGCAATAGAAAAATGTTTGTGTTAACCCATTTAGCTTCTTTCTCCAATATATTTTTCACTTTGGTTTTTGTTTGTTTTTTTTTTAAATGTCCTGTGTTTAATCACTACTGTTTGGCTTGTAAATGTTTTTGAAATTAACTGTTGCTTTACTATTATTAGTGACTTTTTGGTATTGGACCAACTCCTATTAGTGAACTTATTTTAAAGGTAGTAAAGAAGAACAATTTTCTCATTCTTGTGATACGCAAAACTCTATCCAGTTGTTATGATTGCAGATTAGTCTGTAATATTAGGGAAAAATCAGCACATCTTTATAAATATCTTGGGATTTTAAATTTTCCGGTGTATTTAAGTGAATTAGAAAATTGACAAAGAAAATGGGATGCTGGCTAATGAAGGCTATTTTTGAGTTTATTGGTCTTATTGAAAACGAGACTGCTGTTGCATTTTGTTGCTGCTGTGTAATTCCTCTTGAGACCTGTGCTCCAGTGAACTTACAGTCCAGCTTTCTGACTCTTATATAATGAGAGCTGGAAGTGCAGAAACGTTTTAAGTGGGCCAGCCAGCTTTTGTACCATAGAATACTGAGCCAAAATGTGTTTGCATATTCAGAGTGAATGAGGCTGAGTCATGAACACTTGGTTTCCTGGACATGGTTTTCTTGGTATTCTTTGTTAAATCAACTAAATTAAGAAAAATAATTCTGAAAAAGTATTACAATCATAAAAATAAATCATGCTTAGTATAATAAACTAAGCAATTCACAGGTATATATAGAAGAAGAGATTAGTTGTCAGTCTCCTTCTTAAGCTTACCACCTTTTCTTCAGTGTTTTATGCTAAATCCTTGACAGTAGTGTTCAGACACACTCAACTCACCAAATATTTATTGAATATCTACTTGACTAGGTCCTGTAGAAATTTAAGAAACTCAAGGGTGACGTTGACAAAGACATCACCTCTCACTCAGGAATTTACAGTTTAGTGGAAATAAAGATATAAAAACATGAATATGTAAAACTTAATTGAATTATATATAAGAGTTATCTTCCATATAAGTAGAGCAAAGGAAGGAATAATGTATTTTGATTGGAGATGGAAGTAATGATTGAAAAGGATTTTAAAATTTGAATCAAAGTTTCACACAATGATTTTTTTCTTATGTTTTAATGATATTTTTTATTTTCTTAATTCTTAATAAATATTTTTATATTTTCTTAATTCTTTTTTTTAATGGATTTTAAAAATATTAACATATATGTATTATTTGCCCCATGGGTACAGATCTGTGAATCATCAGGCTTACACATTTCAGAGCACTCAGCATAGGACATACCCTCCCCAATATCCATCACTCAACCACCCTAACCCTATCCCCTACCACCAAGCAACCGTCAGTTTGTTTTCTGAGATTAAGAGGCTCTTATGGTTTGTCTCCCTCCTGGTACCATCTTGTTTCATTTTATCCCTCCCTACCCCCTGCAACCCCCCACCCTTCCTCTCAAATTCTTCATATCAGAGAGATCATATGATAATTGTCTATCTCTGATTGACTTATTTTGCTAAGCATAATACCCTCTAGTTCCATCCACATTATTACAAATGGCAAGATTTCGTTTCTTTTGATGGCTGCATAGTATTCCCTTGTATATATACACTACATCTTTACCCATTCGTCTGTTGATGGACATCTAGGCTCTTTCCATAGTTTGGCTATTGTGGACATTGCTGCTGTAAACATTTGGGTTCACGTGCCCCTTCGGGTCACTGTATTTATATCTTTAGGGTAAATACCCAGTAGTGCAATTGCTGGGTTGTAGGGTAGCTCTTTTCAATTTTTTGAGGAACTTCCATGCTGTTTTCCATAGTGGCTGCACCATCTTGCATTCCCACCAACAGTGTGGGAGGGTTCCCCTTTCTCTGCATCCTTACCAAAACCTATCGTTTCCTGACTGGTTAATTTTAGCCATTCTGACTGGTGTGAGGTGGTATCTCATTGTGGTTTTGATTTGCATTTCCCTGATGCCAAGTGGTGATGTTGAGCACTTTTTCATGTGTCTCTTGGCCATTTGGATGTCTTTGGAGAAATGTCTGTTCCTGTCTTCTGCCCATTTCTTGATTGGATTATTTGTTCTTTGGGTATTGAGTTTGATAAGTTCCTTATAGATTTTGGATATTAGCCCTTTATCTGGTAAGTCATTTGCAGATATCTTCTCCCATTCTGTCAGTTGTCTTTTGGTTTTATTGACTGTTTCATTTGCTGCGCAGGAGCTCTTGATCTTGATGATGTCCCAGTAGTTCATTTTTGCCCTTGCTTCCCTTGCCTTTGGTGATATTTCTAGGAAGAAGTTGCTGCGGCCCAGGTCAAAGAGGTTGCTGCCTCTCATCAAGGATTTTGATGGATTCCTGTCTCACATTGAGGTCTTTCATCTATTTTGAGACTATTTTTTTTTTAATTTTATTTATTTATTTATTTGACAGAGAGAGATATCACAAGTAGGCGGAGAGGCAGGCAGAGAGAGAGAGAGGAAGAAGCAGGCTCCCCGCTGAGCAGAGAGCCCGATGTGGGGCTCGATCCCAGGACCCTGGGATCATGACCTGAGCTGAAGGCAGAGGCTTTAACCCACTGAGCCACCCAGGCGCCCCTTGAGACTATTTTTTTGTGTGGTGTAAGGAAATGGTCCAGTTTCATTCTTCTGCGTGTGGCCGTCCAATTTTCCCAACACCATTTGTTGAAGAGACCATCTTTTTCCCATTGGACATTCTTTCCTGCTTTATCAAAAATTAGTTGACCATAAAGTTGAGGGTCCATTTCTGGGCTCTCTATTCTGTTTCACTGATCTACATGTCTGTTTTTGTGCCAGTACCATACTGTCTTGATGATGACAGCCTTGCAGTAGAGCTTGAAGTCTGGAATTGTGATGCCACCAGCTTTGGTTTTATTTTTCAACTCCTCTGGCTATTTGGGGTTTTTTCCTGGTTCCATATAAATTTTAGAATTATTTGTTCCATTTCTTTGAAAAAAAAGTGATGGTGTTTTGATAGAGATTACATTCAATGTGCTTTAGGTAGCGTAGACATTTTCACAATATTTGTTCTTCCAATCCATGAGCATTCAAGGTTTTTCTATTTCTTTGTGTCTTCCTGGATTTCTTTTATGAGTACTTTATAGTTTACTGCGTACAGATTCTTTGCCTCTTTGGTTAGGTTTATTCCTAGGTATCTTATGGTTTTGGGTGGAATTGTAGATGGCATTGACTCCTTAATTTCTCTTTGTTCTGTCTTGCTATTGGTGTATAGAAATGCAACTGAATTCTGTTTGTTGATTTTATATCCTGCCACCTTACTGAATTCCTATATGAGTTCTAGCAGTTTTGGAGTGGTCTTTTGTGTTTTCCACATAAAGTATCATATCATCTGCCAAGAGTGAGAGGTTGACGACTTCTTTGCCGATTCAGATGCCTTTCATTTCTTTTTGTCGTCTGATTGCTGAGGCTAGGACTTCTAGTACTATGTTGAATGGCAGTGGTGATAGTGGACATCCCTGCCGTGTTCCTGACCTTAGAGGGAAAGCTCTCAGTTTTTCCCCATTGAGAATGATATTCGCTATGGGTTTTTCATAGATGGGTTTGATGATATTGAGGTATGTACCCTCCATCCTACACTGTGAAGAGTTTTGATCAAGAAAGGATGCTGTATTTGTCAAATGCTTTTTCAGCATCTATTGAGAGTATCATATGATTCTTGTTCTTTTATTAATGTATTGTATCACATTGATTGATTTGCAGATGTTGAACAACCTTGCAGCCCTGGAATAAATCCCACTTGGTCGTGGTGAATAATCCTTTTAATGTCCTGTTGGATCCTATTGGCTAGTATTTTGGTGAGAATTTTGCATCCACGTTCATCAGGGATATTGTTTCTAATTCTCCTTTTTAATGGGGTCTTTGTCTGGTTTGGGGATCAAGGTAATGACTCATAAAAGGAGTTTGGCAGTTTTCTTCCCATTTCTTTTTTTTGGAACAGTTTCAGGAGAATAGGTATTAATTCTTCTTTATGTTTGGTAGAATTCCCCTGGGAAGCCGTCTGGCCCTGGGCTCTTGTTTGTTGGGAGATTTTTGATGACTGCTTCAGTCTCCTTACTGGTTATGGGTCTGTTCAGGTTTTCTGTTTCTTCCTGGTTCACTTTAGGTAGTTTATATAGTCTCTTAGAATGCATCCCTTTCTTCCAGATTGTCAAATTTGCTGGCCCATATTTGGTCATAATATGTTCTTACAGTTGTTTGTATTTCTTTGGTGTTGGTTGTGATCTCTCCTCTTTCATTCATGGTTTTATTAATTTGGGTCCGTTCTCTTTTCTTTTTGATAAGTGTGGCCAGGGGGTTTATCAATCTTATTAATTCTCTCAAAGAACCAGCTCCTACTTTCCTTGATCCGTTTTACTGTTCTTTTGGTTTCTATTTTCTTTATTTCTGCTCTGATCTTTATTATTTCTCTTCTCCTGTAGGGTTTAGACTTTCTTTGCTGTTCTTTCTCCAGCTCCTTTAGGTGTAGGGTTAGCTTGTATATTTGAGACCTTTCTTGTTTCTTGAGAAAGGGTTGTATTGCTATTTACTTTGCCCTCAGGACTGCCTTTGCTGTCCCAAAGATTTTGAAAAGTTGTGTTTTCATTTTCATTTGTTTCCATGAAATTTTTTTTAGTTCTTCTTTAATTTCTTGGTTGACTCATTCATTCTTTAGGAGGATGCTCTTTAGCCTCAATGTATTTGAGTTCTTTCCAACTTTTCTCTTGTCGTTGAGTTTGAGTTTCAAAGCATCGATGTCGGAAAATATGCAGGGAATGATCCCAGTCTTTTGGTACCAGCTAAGGTCTGATTTTTGACCCAGGATCTGATCTATTCCAGGGGAATGTTCCATGTGCACTAGAGAAGAATGTGTATTCTGTTGCTTTGGATGGAATGTTTTGAATATATCTGTGATGTCCATCTGGTCCAGTGTGTCATTTAAAGCCTTTATTTCCTTGTTGATCTTTTGCTGAGATGATCTGTCCATTTCAGTGAGGGGGTGTGTTAAAGTCCCCTACTATTATTGTATTATTGTTGATGTGTTTCCTTGATTTTGTTATTAGTTGGTTTATATAGTTGGCTGCTCCCATAATAGTGGCATAGATATTTAAAATTGTTAGATCTTTTTGTTGGACAAACCCTTTAAGTATGACACAGTGTCCTTCCTCATCTCTCATTATAGTCTTTGGCTTAAAATCTAATTTATCTGATACAAGGATTGACACCCCAGCTTTCTTTTGATGTCCATTAGCATGATAAATTGTTTTTCACCCCCTCACTTTACATCTGGAGGTGTCTTTGCATCTAAAATGAGTTTCTTGTAGACAGCATATCGATGGGTCTTGTTTTTTTATCCATTCCGGTACCCTGTGTCTTTTGATTGGCGGATTAGTCCATTTACATTCAGGGTAACTATTGAAAGATATGAATTTAGTCCCATTGTATTGCCTGTAAGGTGACTGTTATTGTATAATCTCTCTATTCCTTTCTAGTCTGTTACGTTTAGGCTCTCTGCTTAGAAAAATAGGTATTAATTCAATATTTCCTGCAGAGTTGGTTTGGTGTTTGCAAATTGTTTTAGTTTTTGTTTGCCTATTTCTATTTTCAGTGACAACCTAGCTGGAAATAGTATTCTTGGCTGCATATTTTTCTCACCTAGTGCTCTGAATATATTATGCCATTCCTTTCTGGCCTGACAAGTCTCTGTGGGTAGGTCTGCTGCCAATCTAATATTTCTATCACTGTAAGTTACAGACCTCTTGCCCTGAGCTGCTTTCAGGATTTTCTCTTTGTCACTGAGACTTCTAAGTTTTATTATTAGATGACGGGTTGTGGACCTACTTTTATTGATTTTGAGGGGGATTCTTTGTGCCTCCTGGATTTTGATGCTTGTTCCCTTCACCAAATTAGGGAAATTCTCTGCTATAATTTACAGTGATACACCTTCTGCCCGTCTCTCTTTCTTCTCTTTCTGGGATCCCAATTATTCTAATATTGTTTTGTCTTATGATATCACTTCTCTCTCGCATTCTCCCCTCGTGGTCTAGCAGTTGTTTGCATCTCTTTTGCTCAGCATCTTTATTCTCCATCATTTGGTCTTCTGTATCACTAATTCTTTCTTCTGCCTCATTCATCCTAGCAGTAAGAGCCTCCCTTTTTTATTGTACCTCATTAAGAGCTTTTTTAATTTCAACTTGGTTAGATTTTAGTCCTTTTCATCTCCAGAAAGGGCTTTTATTTCTCCAGAAAGGGATTCTCTAATATCTTCCATGCTTTTTTTTGAGCCCAGCTAGCACCTCGATAATTGTCATTCTGAACTCTAGTTCTGACATATTACTAATGTCTGTATTGATTAGGTCCCTACCTGTCAGTCTGCCTCTTCGTTTTTTGTTTCTTTTTTTTGTGGCGAGTTTTCCACCTTGTCATTTTATCCAGATAAGAATAGGTGAATGAGAGGGGCACCTGGGTGGCTCAGTGGGTTAAGCCTCTGCCTTCAAATCAGGTCATGATCTCAGGTCCTGGGATCAAGCCCCGCATCAGGCTCTCTGGTCAGCAGGGAGCCTATTTCCCCCCTCTCTCTCGACTGGCCTTCTGCCTACTTGTGATCTCTGTCAAATAAATAAAATCTTTAAAAAAAAAAAAAAGGATACATGAATGAGAGAACAAAATACTAAAAGGGTAGGAATGACCCCAGAAAAATATACACGAAGCAAATCAGAAGAGACCCAAAACCGGCCGGGGTGGGGGGAGGGGGAAAAAAGAAAAAATATATATATATGACTGATAAATAGAACAGCGCCACACACTTGATTTTGGATGTATTTTGGTCTGTTAGAATAAACTACCTCCCAAAATTTTAAAGAAAGAAAAACTTATATATATACAAAATAAGGGTAAACATGATAAAGGGATACAATATGACTGTAAAGATGAATATTAAAAAAGATACTAAAAAAGGAATTGATAAGTTGTTTGAAGAAAAAAAAAGGAAAGAATGTGATCAGGCTGGAGATAAGGTATGTTTTGATCATTTAGAAGAAACTGTATCCCAAAATTTTAAAGAAATAAAAGACTAGATGTATACAAAAAATAAGGTAATACAATGAAGGGAGACTTTATGACTATTACAACAAAAATTACATAAGATTTTTAAGAAGAGGTATTGATAAGATAAAATAGTTTAAAACATTAAAATAGGAAAGAGGAATAATTTTACAAGGTAGAATAAGAAAAAAATGAAACTTAAAAAATTTAACTTTGAAAGAATATAGGATCATGGGGAAAAAAGCCATGAATTCCACATGTTGCGTTCCCCTACCTCTGGAGTTCTGCAGTTCTCATTGATTGGTGAACTTGTTTTGGCTGGATGTTCTTGCTGATCTTCTTGTGGAGGGGCCTGTTGCTGTGATTCTCAAATGTTTTTGCTCGTGGCGGAATTGTATTGCCCCTGCCAGGGGCTGGGCTAAGCAATCTGCCTGGGTTCGCGCTCGGAGCTTTTGTTCCCTGAACACTTCCGGTATGGTGGCCACCCAGTCTCTGTCTTGGAGGAGCCAAGGGCTCAGGGCCCGGATCCTCAGTGCTCTCTCAGAGAAAAATCAGTCCGTGCCTCCTATCCCCTTGGTCTCTGGCCATGCTCTGAGTTCCCCCAGCCTGTGACAGAGCATTTCTGTCTCTGGTGCACAGCCGGGTTTGCAGTCTCCAAACCCAGCAGATTCCTGCTGTGTGCTCCTGGGCTGCTCCTTCCAGAGGAGGAAGGAGCTGGTCTCCCCAGGTGTGCCACTTATGGGGTCCCTGCAGAAAGAGCAGTGGTCCGAATGTGCCTCAGATCATGACTTAAGGTCACCCCGAGCTGAAGACCGATGCCTTGGCTCCATCTCTGCAGCCAGTTTCCCTGCTCTGATACCCAGGAGCTCTGCTGCACTCGGACACCCCCTGTCTTTTTGTGACCCTGTGACGTCCTGAGACGACCGTACTCACGTGGGCTCCACCCCCCCGCTTAGCCTCTGGAGCGACGTCCGTCAGTGGAGCGGACTTCTAAAGGTCCCGATTTTGTTCCCAGCTGCTCCACCCTCGCCGGGAGCCAGCCCTTCCCCCTGCGATTTATGTTCCTGTGGCTTCGGATTCTCTTCCCCACATGTCCTGCCTTCTGGAAGGTGGTTGATTTTCTGTTCCTTGAATTTCTGCTCTTCTTCTCTTCTATCTCTTGTTGAGTTTGTATGTGTTCAGAATGGTTTGATAACTGTCTAGCTGATCTCCTGGGTCTTGGTCTCCTACTCCTCCGACATCTTGCCGCAAAACCTATTTTCTTAATTCTTAATCCTGTAATAATTTCTCTTTCGTTTTTTCCTTCTTTAGTATTTTTTTGTACTCAATTTTTAAAATTTCTCATTTCCTTTATTTTGTATTCTTTTTTTCTTTTTGTTGTCTTTGCTGTCTTTTCCTCTAATTAATCTGTTTCACATTTTCTGTACCTGCCCCACTCCAGTCATGGGCTACTTTGTTGGTTGTTTCCTCATTTCCTCCTGGCCCTGTGGTTTGTGCCAAAAATACATATCCCAGATCTGTAGTACTAACTCCCATTCCGACTGTCATTACTACCCTGATCCAAGGCCTCACTACCTGTCCTAATTACTGTGGTCGCTTTTAACCAGCTCCCCTACTTGTCCTTTAGCTATGTAGTGGCCCATTGATCCTTTAAAACCAAGTCCAGTTATGCTACTCTTCCGATCAGCGCTCCCAGGTGGCTCTCCATCTCCTCAAAGCGAAATGAAGGTCCTGTCAGTGGCTTCAAGTGCTTATGTCACATGGTTCGGTGACTTCTGCTGTTCTCTCAGTACTCTACTCGCTGCGGCTGCCTCTGCTGACTTATTCAGGCAGCTGAAGCGTGTGTCTTCCTTATAGCATCTGTGTTTACTGCACTTGAAATGGTCTTCCTGTGTATCTGGATTTCATTTTCTCTTAGCTATTTTTAGATATTTGCCCTCGTCACGTTCTCAGCGAGGCCCTACTTCACCACCATGTTTAAAGTCACAGCCTTTAACTGCCTGGTAATGCCCATCTCCTTTGTCTACTTAAATTTTTCCCCATAACACTTAACACTTTCTTTGTATATTTTACTTTTTTATCATGTATTGTTCACTAGTTAATAAACTGTGACATTGGGGTTTTTGTATGATTTACCCATTGATCTTCTCCCAATACCTGGAGTAGTGCCTGACACATGGAAGGTGCTCAGAAGAGTCTTTCTTGAATGACTGAATTAATGCTTGTAGCATTTTCAGTATTCTTTTTTTTTTTTAAAGATTTTATTTATTTATTTGATGGACAGAGATCACAAGTAGGCAGAGAGGCAGGCAGAGAGAGGAGGAAGCAGGCGCCCTGCTGAGCAGAGAGCCCGACGCGGGGCTCGATCCCAGGACCCTGGGATTGTGACCCGAGCGGAAGGCAGAGGCCTAACCCGCTGAGCCCCCGGGCGCCCCCGTTTGCATTATTCTTGTGCTGGTCATTTTCCCTGTCTCAAAAACTCAAAGTTGTAACTGTTTTTAACTTGAAGATCTCATTCCAGAAATAATTGTTGAGGTCATGACACTAGCTATTTGCTTGTGTAATATACAGTTCCTCTCTGATAACTATGGAGCAGAGCTCTTTTCTATTCTAAATATAGTTTGCATACAGAGTGAGGCCCTCTGGTTCTGGAGATGATTATCTATGTAAGATTTTGGCCAGTTGCCACACGAAGCTTCCTCTAGTCTTCTGATTGCTCCCAGTCACACTTGTGGCTTCCTGTGCACATTTGCTATTCTCTGTTGCTTCTAGCCATACTTACATACTTGGGGAATTTGTGAGGGATTTTTACCCTCTCTCTTCTTTGCTGAGGGTGTAGACTTTTTTTTTTCCCCATCTTTTTTTTTTTTTTTTAAGATTTTATTTATTTATTTATTTGACAGAGATCACAAGCAGGCAGAGAGGCAGGCGAGAGAGAGGAGGAAGCAGGCTCCCCGCTGAGCAGAGAGCCCGATGCGGGGCTCGATCCCAGGACCCTGAGATCATGACCCGAGCCGAAGGCAGCGGCTTAACCCACTGAGCCACCCAGGCGCCCCTTTTTTTTCCCCATCTTGCTGCTTAGTATGGTTTCCAGGAAAAAACAGAAAATTCAGAGCTAAGCTGTCACTAAGTTTCTATCAAAATCTGCTTAATTGTGAGGAAAAAGAAAATCAATGAATGTTATGTTAAAAAATAAAGGGAGTGATCCACAAAATGAGAGAAAGTGTTTTTGCATCATATATTTGATTTACGATTTAGAATCTAGTAACCAAAATATATCAAAACCACAGTGAGGTACCACTTTGCACTTACTAGGTTGGCTAAAATAAAAAAAAAGTAACAGTGTTGATAAGGACATGGAAAAACTGGTGCTTTCACACATTGCTGGTAGGAGTGTAAAATGGTGCAGCTCCTTTGAAAAACAGTTTGGCAATTCCTCAAAAGTTAAGCATAGAGTTATCACAAGATCCAGCAATTCCATTTCTAGATACATACTGAAGAGAACTGGAAGCATATGTCCCCATAAAAACTTGCACATATGTTCATAGCAGCATTATGAACAAGAGCCAAAAAGTGGAAACAACTCAGTACTCATAGCGTGTTGAATGAATAAACAAAAAATGGTATATCAAAATATAGCATATTATTGAGCCATTAAAAGAAACGAAATACTGATACATGCTGCAACATGGATGAACTTTGAAAATATTACAGCATGTGCCAGAAGCCGGATAGAAGGGACCACATACTTAGATGAGATGTCCAGAATAGGCATATCCCTAGAGACAGAAAGTAGATGAGTGGTTGCCAGGAGCCGAGTGGTGGGAGAAGGAGAGCAGCTGCTTTCAGCTGTTGGATTTCTCTTTGGGGTGATGCAGATGTTCTGGAGTTAGAGGCGGTGCAAGTGGTCGCACAGCTTTGTGCATATGCGTCAGTGACTTACATACTTTCGAAGGGTGACTGCTCTGGTGTGTGTGTTATCTCAATAAAAAATGTTAAAAATGTAAAAGTTACAGAGAATAATCAAGAGTGTCAAGTGCCATAGACATCAAACGAAGTAGGCTATGAAGGGTGGTCTTTGAATTGGCGATTGACCGTTGATCGTTGTTTCCCTGATTGGTGAGCTTCGCCGTCCCTCGTTGGTGAGGTTGGCGAGAATGAATGCGCTGGAAGGATGGGAACATGGGGCGACTGAGAGAGCGGAGGGAGGCGGGTAGATAAAGGCAGACTGAATAGCAGACTTCTTTTCACGCAGCTTGACAAGAAAGCTTCAAAAGATGTGGGAAAAGTAGAGCTCGGTAGTAGTATAAAATGGAGATGTTCAGTTTGTTCAAAACGGTACGAAACCGTCAACATGTCTTAGGGAAGAAAAGAGAGGAAACGGACGTAGTTGTGGGAGAGTCATTGTCGAGCAAGGTGCTTGAGTGGTTGAAGGAATGAAATAAAAAGCGCAGTGGAGAGATTAAGCGTAAACAAATAAATGATTCATCTTCTGAGAAAGGTTCGAAGGAATTAGGAAGTTGTAGACTGGCAATATGTTTGTAGAATGCAGCTGAAGAAATTAGTGTCATTTCTACAGGACTGACTTTATTTTCTCTGAACTAAGAGGAAGAGTTGTTAGCCAAGAATGAGGGAAAAATGTAGAGACCCCGAGGTGAGTAGTGAAGGATTGCAGTAGATAGGGGGACCCGGAGAGTAAATAGTTAATAATAATAGAATAGTGACAATTCCTATTGTCATGTGTGTAGGCACTTTACCTAGACTGTGTGTGTCATTGTAATAGAAAACTCAAGCTCCTTTTGGTTAAATAACTTTCCTCTTGTCAATTGTAAAGAGATACGGGTGGGATTAGAAGTCACACATGGCTGATTTCAGACTTCTGTTCAGACTCCTGAGGATGAAGATGTTCAGGTTGGGCCGCACCATCAGTGGATGCCATCGCTGTAAGAGCTGTCTGTCGCGTGTCGACCTGGGGTCTGCTCTGCATACTCAGTAGAGACAGCAAGGACCTAAGGAATCTGTTAGACTTAGAGCCTGCTTTAAGACTTGAGCAAATGCATTTTCTCTTCACCTTTTAGCTACGACAGCCTCCAGTGAAGCGTTTGAGACTTCGTGGGGATTGGTCAGATACTGGACCTCGAGCGAGGCCTGAGAGTGAACGAGAACGAGATGGTACATGTACTTTGCTCAGCCTTTTCTAATACGAAATTTTAAAAAATTAATCTTTCAACAACTTCTTCTTTTTTTCTTTTTGACTATTATAAGTAATGCTAAAACAAACATCCTTGTACGTATATCTTAACATACTTGTGCAAGTGTATCTGAGGATAAATTCCTAAAAGTGGAATGAGTGACTGGGTCACAGGATAGTGCATTTTAATTTTGATAGCTATCAAATTACCCTCCAAAATAAATGCACTATTTTACATTCCTACCGGAAGTATAAGAATGCCCATTGCCATATAAAACATTGGATATCATCAAACTTCTGAAATTTTGCCTATTAGACAAAAAGAAAAATGAAAACTCTTTAATTTCCAACTCAAGAGTTTTATAATAGATAAAAATTTATTTTTCCTTTCATCAGGTGCCTTTGACAAGCATAAGAAATTACTTTGGGAGCTTTAAGATGGTACACTTCTAAAATAGAATTAATCTGTATATATTTTAATAATTGGTCTGTAGCCAAAATCTTACTTTAATGACTTCTGAATTCTTTTAAGATCAAAAGCATATTCTCCAATATATTATACTTGGTATCATCTTCATAAAGAAACATTATATAAAGGCAATAAAGTATAAAATTAAATTTTCACAGAAAATCCAAGAACAGATGATTTGCATTTTAAATTATATGATTGTAGCTTAGAATTGTTAGTTTTGGTGTCATACTTAATTTGGTAATTCCCTTAAGAGAAAGTTCATATATTTGAAGGAGGAAAGGAGTACAGGGAAGAGATAAATACAGTACTTTTGGGTTTATTAATTTCAGAACCCAAATGGTTCTATATAAATGGTTCTATCTATTACTGTGTTCACCACACTGGAATATGCTTCCAGTGTGGTGAAAATAAATGGAGTTTAAGGAAGTGCAAGTGTGAGGGCAAACCTTTCTTTTAATCGGTTCAGTTTACAATTCATGAGCCCTTCCTAGCTGCGTGTTGGTGGAGCTAAAGATATGGGCTGGGGTTGGGGTGGGCGGTGTGGTGTGGTGGTTCCGAGAGTAGACAAAGATGCAGGAGATGTAAAACCCTGTCCTTGAGGAGCTCAGAATTCAGATGGAGCGTCACTTCCACAAACATGTACTGTGAAATGTGACGATAGCGCTAACAGATTTATATACACTCACAGAATTTATTTAGGCAGTTTGATTCTTTTTATAAAAATGTTCTCATTTTAAAGACCTTAAAATCTGGGTTTTTGCATTAGTGAAAGATGCTGATTTCCTACTGAATTCACTGATAAGACCTGTATTGTGCTAGGTGAGCAAAGTCCCAACGTGTCACTGATGCAGAGAATGTCTGACATGCTGTCAAGGTGGTTTGAAGAAGCAAGCGAAGTCGCACAGAGCAACGGAGGACGGGGACGGTCTCGGCCACGAGGTAGTCTTTCCTGCGACGGCTGGAAGCCGGCAAAGACGGTTTCGTTGATGTCGTTCAGTTTGTACGCTTCTATCTGTAGTAGTCGTAGGTTCTTAACTATATTGTGCCAAGCTGTAGAGGACCGAGGGTTTTGGGTATAATGTCCTTCACATACCAGGAGACCTGGCCCTTATTCTTTGCTTTTCTCAAGCAAAGTAAGAAATTCTGATATTTCCTTTCTGTATTGCATTTTTGTATGCATTCTGAGAGTGGAAATACATAAAACTCTGTAGATGAGAAGTTTTATATAATGGAATAGTTTCTTCCTTATCTTACTTAGGCATTGGTTATTCGTTGCTGTTTCTAGTTGTTAGCTGACCTATTTTCATATCTTGGTTCACTACTTTGTAGCTTTGGGGTCTTGGGCATGTTACTTATCTCTGTCAAAAATGAGGAGTGTAAAAGTTAACTCCCTATTGTCTTAAAAACCCAAAATTTTAAAATTAAATAGAATTTTTCCATAAATGATTCTTATTCACTCCTCATTTCAGTTAACTTTATAAAAAATTCCTTGACTGTGGATTTGCCTAAGAGTTATTGAATTTCTGGTTAAATTTAAAACAAGAAACAATTAAGTCATGGTAATTAAAAGAGAAAACTTCATATTCTCTGGTAGTTGCATCTTGTGAGACATGAGTTGGGTTAGTCCGTTCCATCTTTCTTTTAGTAACACCTAGACTTGAGGGGAAATGGCAATTGTTTACGGACTATTCCTAATTATTCCTTTGCAGATAGCACGAAGCCTAGCATAAGGCATAGACACTCAAGCCTTTTTAAATCATGGCTGCATCATGCTAGTTTAGTGGCTAACACATTATTGCTAATGAAGCAGGAATCAGGAACTTAATCCTATTCTGACCCATTTGTAACTTTACTCTTCCCAATAAAATTTTTCTTAAATATTTACCAAAGAAGACATTATGTTGTAGAATGGAAATATATCAATAAAGTTCATTCTCCTGGGCCCCAGGGTGGCTCGGTTGGTTTAGCGTCTGACTCTTGATATCGGCTCAGGTCATGGTGCTCAGGGTCATGAGACTGAGCCCCATGTAGGGCTCTGTGCTTGGCGTGGAGCCTGCTGGAGATTCTTTGTCGGCCCTCCCGCCTCCAGTGTTGTGCACGCTCTCTTCTTTTGGAATAAGTAAATGAACAAATAAAATCCATTCTCCTATTAGCCAGTCATTAAATTAGAAACATCATCTTCAAGTTAAAGGGACTAGATGTTATTTGTAGGTGTTTCACAACCGGTTATTTAGCTTTGTCTAAATAAAGGTACCGTATTGATCTTGAAAGACTGATTATTTTAGCAAAAATGTTCTGTACATAGATTTTATCTCTCTTGATCAGCCTGTTTGGTCAAAGGATCAGACCATGCCTGGGTGCTTTTGATACCCTGGAATTACGTGTTCCTGCGTGTGTACATGCATGTACAGCTGCTCATGAACTTCTTGAATATATCTCATGCAAGTAACTGGCTTTGGAAAGCAGTTAGTATTTGAATTTGCACTAACGTGTGTGTTTTGAAGGTGTAACGAGCCAGTCAGATGTGTCTGCTCTTCCTACGGCCCCGTCAAGCGCTGGTTTGGAAGTGGGGGAAAGTGCGATGGAAGTAGACCCTTCGGCTGGACAGTCTCTTGAGCCTTCCACGTCCCCTGCAGCGTCCGCACAGGCTCACCCGACGCCCTCCTCTACAGAAAGCCCTCCTCCTGCTTCCTCGCTGTCTTCCCCAGACCGTGAGCACAGGCAGCCTGCGGAGGCGTCTGGACGCCATACACATCATCAGTCTGGTGAGGACGCGCTCTTTCCGTGGGCTTCGCCTGATGATTTCTGACAGTGAATACCTCTTTGTGGGCTGGTTTGAAAGATACTAAATCACACGAACTTGTTCTTGCCGGAATAAATCAGAATGACGCGTACTATGCCGTGAACGTGTAACTTAAAGACAAACTTCAGGTGTGCCTAATTGCATGAATTTAACAAATACCAGAATCTTCAGTTTACTTAAGACAAATCTTTAAAAAATATAGGTACCAGCAGATAGTGTTTTGACATAGCCTCATGCATTTGACTTAAAGATTACTTTTATAAGTCATTATAGATGAAGATGTTTTTCTAGACTTACTCGGCTGTATCTCTGTTATCAGTTCCTCTCTTTATAGTTTTTATTATTTTTCTTCACATCATAAAATACGTTAAATACATTCCTTGTGGTACATTTGATAACATGTCTTATCGATAACGTATACAATTTACCAAAAGATTTATTTCTCCTATATTTACATGAAAAATTATTTTAACAAGTCCTTGTCTTCTTGGAACTTGTTATTAGTGAAAAAAAATCAACTCCTAAATTCTGTTAAAATACTATTGTCCTCTCAATATTAAAGCTCCTCATGTTCCAACTCCCCCCTTCCCCAACTATGGAATGTACTAGTATTTGTAACAGTAATTTTCAGCAATATGACTATAATTTACTTGGCATTTTAACTGTGTACATGTAATTATAATAACCACTAAGAGTTTTTTCATACTTTTCTTTGAGTTCTTCTAAAGAGGCATTTTACTTGACATATAATAAAAAATATTAGCAACTAGAGATGCAGCTGGCCTAAGTTAGAACCTATAAAAATTCCTAACAGTGTGACTGCCAAGCTGTCACTTCATTCTTCTCTGAAATCTGATACCAGATCACCAAATACAGGGTGCTGTATATTAGGCATTCTTTCATCGTATATCCCATTTTTGGTAATTCGTTTCAGTTTCTGTGGGAATAGAAGCCAGAGTCAATTATGTAACTATTAAGACTTGTGCACAATTTATCTATAATAGCTAAATCTGAGCTTTTAAAGTCAGGTTTTCCACTGTCTAGTTGACATAGTGTTTCAGGTTATGAGAAAGTAAGATATTTTGGAGTGTTTGGGAAATAATGACAGAATCAGTCAAAAGTTTGCTTGTCAAAGTGGGTAAAATGGGTAAAAAAAAAATTTTTTTTTTTAAAGTAATAGCATTCTTGGAAATATTCTTAAAGATTCTGTTCAGTTATAAGTTATAGGAAAACTTGGCAAGAAGATTCCCAGCTTATATTCACGTTCCACTGAACCCTAACTAGTTCCTGTTGTTTCTAAACATGTTTCTGAGTAAAGTACTTAGTTTGGAGTTTCATTTTAATTTTTTGGTGCATATATTTCACACAATAAATACTGCATTTTAGATTCCTAAATCCCTTTCAGTATTTAATGTAAGTATTAGTAGTCCTTTGAATCATCAAAATGGAGAAAAATGGTGATGATCATGTAATCATTGTGTTGATCATTACTTGGCAACCTTTGCCTGTAATTTTTTTAAAGAAGTAAGGAAACATTTTTAACTGGTCTCTACCAGTTGAAAGAATTTTGGTTGACTGCACTATGGAAAATCAGAATACTCCCATATTAGGAATATAGGGTCAGTATTAAAGAAAATAATTTTTTTTTTAAAGATTTTATTTATCTATTTGACAGACAGAGATCACAAGTAGGCAGAGTCAGGCAGAGAGAGGAGGGAGCAGGCTCCCCGCTGAGCAGAGAGCCCGACGCGGGACTCGATCCCAGGACCCTGAGATCATGACATGAGCCAAAGGCAGAGGCTTTAACCCACTAAGCCACCCAGGCGCCCCGAAGAAAATAATTTGATGTTAGATGTAATATCTAAAGATTATGCCTGGAATTGTTTTGACAACAAGCTTTCATTATCCCAGAGTACAGCATTTTAACAATAAGGACTTAATGAGTTTTTTCTGGTTTTTGTTTTCCCAATCTCTTCTGCACTTCTGGGTTCAGATAGGTTGATGGGTACTAGGAATTATCCATGTGGTAAGGGGGAGTGTCATCTTAGAGCCATGATTTTTACTATAAACATAACTCATTTTACTGTGCTTTTAGTTTGTTGTGTTTTGCATATATTTTGTTTTTTACACTTTGAAGCTTTGTGACAACCCTGCGTCGAGCTAGTCTGTTGGCACTATTTTTCCAACAGTATTTGCTCACTTCACGTCTGTGTCACATTTTGGTAATTCTAACACTATTTCAGGCCTTTTCGTTACTATCATATTTGTTATGGTGATCTGTGATCAGTGATCTTTGATGTTACTATTGTCGTTGATTTGGGGCCCCACAGACACCACCTGCGTAAGACAGTGAAGTTGTTCTGTTCACGTGTGTGTGTTCTGACGCTCTGCTGAACAGCTGTTGCTCTCTCTGTCCCTCTCTGTGGGCATCCCTGTTCCCTGAGATACAGCAATATTGAAGTTAGGCCAGTTAGTAACTCTGAAATGGCCTCCTAGTGTTCACGTGAAAGGAAAAGTCTCACTTCTCTTTAAATAAAAAACTAAAAATGACAGAGCGCGTTAGGAAGGCATGCTGAAAGCCTGGACCAGCAGAAAGCTAGGCCTCTTGTGCCAAACAGCTAGTCAAGTGTGAATGCAAAGGAAAAGTTCTTGCAAGAAATCAAAAGTGCTGCTCTAGTGAACACGTGAATGATAAGTGACATGGAGAGAGTTTTAGTGATCTGAATAGAAGATCAGGCAGCCACAACGTTCCCTTAAGCCAAAGCCTAATCCAGAGCAAGGCCCCGCGCTCTCTTCAACTCTGCGAAGGCTCAGAGAGATTTGGAAGCTTCAGGAGAAAAGTTTGAAGCCAGCATTCCCCATTCTGAAAATCCTAGGTGTCTTAAGATTTATGCTAAATCTACTCTGCCTGGGCTCTAGAAATGGAACCACAAAGCCTGGATGACAACACGTCTGCTTACAACATGGTTCGCTGGATATTAAGTCCTCTGTTAAGACCTACTGCTCAGGAAAAAAGACTCCTTTCAAAATATTCCTGCTCATTCATAGTGTATCTGGTTACCCAAGAGCGTTGATGGAGATGTCCAAGATTAATGTTTTTATGCCTGCTAACATAACATCCATTTTGCAGCCGTCGGGTCAAAGAGTCATTTTGACTTTCAAACCTTCTTATTTTAGATATACCTTTTGTAAGGCCACAGCTGTCATAGATAGTGATTCCTTTGATGGATCTGGGAGAGTGAATTGAAAACCTTCTGGAAAGGATTCCCCATTCTAGATGTCATTAAGAATATTCATGAGTCAGGACACCTGGGTGACTCAGTTGGTTAAGTGTCTGACTCTTGATCTCAGATCAGGTCTTGATCTCAGGGTTGTGAGTGCAAGCCCTACCTTGGGCCCCACACTGGGCATGGAGCTGACTTTAAAAAAAGAATATTCATGATTCATGGGCAGAGGTCAAAATATCAACATGAATAGAACTTTGGAAGAAGTCAGTTCCAACCCACATGGATGACTTTGAGGGATGCAAGACTTCAGCGGAGGAAGTAACGGCGGATGGGATGGACATAGCAGGAGAACCAGCAGGGGAAGTGGAGCCTGAAGATGGGACCATCTCAGGGTCAGACTTGAACAAGATGAGTCGTCTTGTACGGATGAGTCTGCTTCTGGTGAAGATGCTGTAAACAGCGTCGAAATGACAACAGAGGATGTAGGATGTTACATGGTTGATGAAGCAGCGGCAGGGTTTTGAGAGGATAGACTCCAGTTTTGAAAGTTCTGCTATGAATAAAATGGTATAAAATAATGTCACACGCCATGGAGAAATTGTTAGTGAAGGAGTCCGTTGAAGCCACAGCCGTCCCGCCTTTCAGCAGCCAGATCAGTCAGCAGCCAGAAACTTCAAGGCAAGACTCTCCACCAGCAGAAAAGGTTGTGACTCACTGAAAGCCCAATGATGGTTACCTTTATTTTTTTAGCAGCAAAGTATTTTTAAATTAAGGCATGTATGTTAGCATTTTAGATAGCAGACAATTGCACTTAATAGACTACAGAATAGTGTAGGTATAACTTTTATGTGCACAAGGAAACCAAAAAATTCATCTGACTTGCCTTATTGGATATTCGCTTTATTGTGGTGCTGTGGGACCAAACCCGCAGAATCTTGGAGGTGTGCCTCTGTTGCCTTGCACAGAGATAGAATGAAAAAGTATACTTCTTGCCTTGCTGTGGTTCCTCTTTATGTAAATGTTTCCTTTATGTTCCTTGTATTTCCTCTGTCACTTTTGCTGGGGTGAAGGAAAGGGATGACGGGAATGTGAAAACTCGCCTGGCAAAATCGCCTCTGTGAACCAGGTTATTTGCCTTCTCTTAGCCCACAACCGCGTCGTGAAGAAAGTCACAAGCACACAGCTCGCTGGCTGTTCAACGCCGTGTCAGAGCAGTCTTTCAACATTGTTGCCCGACAACTAGACGAAGCGTTCAACACCCTCTTGTCTCTCAGATTCTGTCACTCTCCTTTCCCTCATCCTACCCTCGGCTGATAACCTTCACATACGCAGTTTGTGGGGGGGAAAGCGCTCACTTTCCTGCTTTTGAATCCCCTGACATTCTCGTATCCGTGATAGAAACAGACACATTTGGGGAGAAGTTATGTCTGCTCTTGTCAAAGGCGAGCCATCCCTTTCCAGATTCTCAGCGTTGCTTCTTCTCTGCGTCATTAGCATTGCCTTTTCTACGGTATTGGTCCTTTCCCACCTTAAACATGCTCTGTTATTACCTGTTTTCTTAAAAAAAATTCTTCCCTTGGGATGCTTGGATGGCTCAGTCAGTTGAGTGTTTGCCTACAGCTCAGATCATGATCCCAGGGTCTTGGCATTGAGTCCTGCATCGGGCTCCCTGCTCAGTGGGGAGCCTGCTTCTCCTCCCTCTGCTGCTGCTCCTGCTGTGCTCACCCTCCCCTCTCCCTCCCTCCCTCTCTCCCTCTGACAAATAAATGAAATCTTAAAAAACAAAACAAAACCAAAAACTTCCCTTAAGTACTGTACCCACACTCTCCCCCAGCCTGTGTCTTTGCTCCTTTCATAATCAGTCTTCACAAGAGGTGCTCACATACTGTCTCCATTTTCTTACCACCTTCCATCTGTTTGTCCACCAACTTCTGTTCTGCCTTTCAGCTCCGTTTCCACTGAAGCTTTTGGTCAAAGTCACCAGTGGCTTCTGTTAGTATCTGACTAGATTTTTCCGTCCTTCTGCATTTAGCGTAGTCTGACATTGCTCCCTTGAAACACCTTCCCTTCTTGGCATCTGTGGCACCGCATTTCCTTTTATTCTTATTACCAGCTCTAGCTGGTTTTCAGTAACCGCTGTTGATAGTTCTTGTTCTATTACTTCTGAATGTTTTAGCAGAATTCCTTAGTCTGCCCTCTCTCCTCTGTCCTGTCTCCCTGGGGGGCTGCATCAGTTCCCGTAGCTGTTACTGGCCCCTCTCAGGTGAAGATTTCCAGATGGACGTCAGCAGTCCCCTCTTCCGCTTCGACCTGCAGACTTCTGTGTCCAGCTGCTCGTCTGACTCTTCCTTTCGGTTGCCTTTGGATATCTTGAGCTTAACATGTCCGAACTAAAACTTAATTTAGCCTCAGATCCTTCCCATCTGGTAAATTCTTCCATCTTGGCTGCTTTATATCTTGGCAAATTTAAACCCAGCTGCCGCATTTGCTTAACAGCCTGTGTGTCATTTCTGAGTCCTTGCTTTCCTTCATGTCCGGTGCTCAGTCCGTCGGCAAGTCCTGTTGGTTCTGCGTCGGAAACAAATTCTTCTCCTTCCGGCCCCACCCTCATTTCTTGTCTGCGAATTGACTCCTTGCGTTTCCTCTTCTCGCTCCCTAGTCTTCCATTCTGCATGTCGCAGCCAGGTGAGTAGTTTACGCTGTTAGATCAGATTACGCAACTCTGCTGTTTCAAACCCCTCAAAGACTTCCAATTGCATTTAGGAGCAGAACTGCAAAAAAAATTGAAGTTTTTTACTGTGGATCTCCAAGAACCTATGTGGCCTGGGATTTGCCCACCTCTCTAACCTCACTTCGTAGCACTTTCTTAGTTCCCAGTGAGCGTTAATGCTGTACCTGCAGTAGTTTTCCTTGAATGTGCCAAGTTCTCTTCTGCCTCTTTGTTTCTGATTCTGAGCCTTTGCACGTACTGTTCTCCGTACCTGAGGAGCTCTTCCCCTGGCTTATCGCAGCCGACTCCTTTTTCCTTGTGTCTCAGGTCAGGTGTCCTCACTACCCTAGCCAGACTCCTTTACTACAATATTACTCTCTTTTATTAGCCCTGTTTACTTCCTGAAAAGCACTTATTAAAATGTGTAATTATTTTGGGGTGCCTGGCTAGGTAGTTGGTGGGGCATGCAACTGTTGATCTTGGGGTTGTCAGTTTGAGCCCTGTGTTGGGCATAGAAATTACTACAAAGATAAAAAGGAAGAAAATTTTAATTATTTTGTTCATTTTGCATTGATTTAGGACTTCCTCTTTTTAGAATGGTCTTATTTTAATCTAGATAAAAGAATATGATTAGAGAAGGTGGTTTCTTTGGCTTGAATGCGGTTATCAGCACATACAAAATTCACTTTGGAGTCTCACCTTGAGAAATGAGTCACCTAAGGGATCCATGTGTTTTTAATTAAATAGACCACTCAGACCATGTGAATTTAGTTTCTTTAACATAGTATCTGATATGGCTTATCTGTGAATTCCTGCCTGTTTACAAATAATTGTCCAGATTTACAATTATATAGGTCTATTCAGAATCTTTATAGCTAAATTGAGTTCTGTAGAAAAATTGTTGGGAACTAAGAACTCTGTTGTACAGCATAGCAAAGCAAAACTTTCAAAGCCCAAATATCCAGATTATAGGTTCCTTAAAGGGTGCCAGGGTCTGTTCAGTCTAGGTAGAGGCAATGCATAGATTAGAAACAAGTGGAAATATTGGGTTAATGGTAACTTTGGGGAGACCAAAGAAGAGACCAGAGGAACTTGGAAGTCAGTAAAGGAGTGACAGTTCTAAGAGAAAAATGCATAAGGATCACCTGGGCAAGAAGCAAATTGGGACTGGAGGACATATCCACAGCAGGCAGATAAAGACCACCAATTTAGATACAGAAATAATCCAGTCTCCAGGACATAACACCTGTTTTGGAGAGGGAGGGCATGAGGTTAGAGCCAAGTGGACCTTTGTCAGGTCAACTAGAGTTTCTTGTTCTCTTTCGGTGGGAGTTGACTCCTTAGGGACATTAGCCTGGAGTCTTTGAGAAGTAAACAAGAATCGTGTAGGTTGTTTCAGGAGACGGAAGTACAAATTTCCTTTTAGGAATTCCTGATATTCCTCAACATTGTTGAGGGTTTTTTTATTTGTTTTTAAAATTTAACCCAAAGTATTCATAGATTCTCTTGGTTCGTGTTAATATTAACAAACACTAATCCTCAATGCATTTATTCACATTATAAATTGTACATTTTTTAAAGGATGTAATGTGTGTGTATCTTACCTGCCTGTAATGTTTCTGACTGCTAGCAATACTGTTGTTCAGTCCGATTGTTGAGTTTGCTTATTCTGGTTGGAACTTGCAGTGTTGGCCTTCCTGGTTAGCTGTGTGGTGACTTCTTTCCATAGCCTCATTTTTTGTTCTAACCCAGGGGAGAAAAAGCCACATGCAACCAGCCTTAAAAGTAAACAAACAAATTGTTCTTTAAAAATGCTGGAAGTGCTAAATAAATAGTTCGTGACATTATCGTCATTGAATCTTGGTTTTCCAAGTTAAAGAGCACGCTGCTTACTCTTAGAGCCTGCTACAGCACCTAGTGGTTCTGGGTGGAGAGTCTTCTATTCCCTTAAAGCATTTGGCAACATAAGAGAGAGGGTTTGAAACAGCAATAAAGTCAAGTGATTTTTCTATAATTTTTCTGTTTTCTTAGCAAAACATGACATGTGTAAAATAAACTTTGTGGGTGCATAATAATTATTTATTTTCTATTGCTAGAAGCATTGCTATTATGCATGCTGTCAGGAAATAAGGTGTATGTATATCCCTGAAAAGAAGGCACCGTGCCACGGAGGATTGGGATGTATTTAGTGAGTACTGTTCTGCTTGGCTTTCTAGGAGGAGCTGGCATTGAGAGACTAGGATAGCACTTGAACTGTTTGCTAAATCTTAACTGCCAGTTGACAGACAGAATAAAATTCTTTATAAGTAGAGGTCATGGTAACAAGATGTTACTATCTCTAACGTGATTGATTTGTGAAACAATAAAACAGATTTGCACCTTATGACCTACGTAAACGAGGCTCAACGTTGTTTGACAGTTGGTGTCATTTCCTTCTGGTGTCACCGAGAGACACAAAATTCCTAGTACCTTCACCATCGAATCAGCAACTGTTGAATCTCTGCCTTGCCTTTGGTTAGAATGGATCAAGTTTTTGTTTAAAACCAGTCTCTTGGGACACCTGGGTGGCTCAGTCGTTAAGCGGCTGCCTTCGGCTCAGGTCATGATCCCAGGGTCCTAGGATCGTGTCCCGTATCAGGCTCCCTGCTCTACGGGAAGCCTGTTCTCCCTCTCCCACTCCCCCTGCTTGTGTTCCCTCTCTCACTGTATCACTTTCTGTCCAAAAAAAAAAAAAAAAAAATCTTATAAATAAATAAAACCAATCCCTCCTCTTACCCACTGCAGCTTGTCTCTCGGTCTCCCCAAGGACCTCATTCCTGCATTTGTTCACCTCTTTTCATGCATCATCTTCTCTCCTTCCCTCAATTACACATCGTCCACTAGAGACAAACAGGTAAACCTCCTGTAAGTCTTTACTTCCCCAGCAACGATCATCAGTTTCTCTGTTCCATTAGCAGCCGGTCTTCTGGAGAGAGCATGTATGCTCTGTGGGTCTCCTTTATTACCTTCTCTTTCTCTGGAACTGTTCCAGTCCGGGTTTGGCCCCTGCGGTCTCTGCGGAAACAGCTCCTGCCAAGGTCGTCAGGGACTTTGAAGATGCAGCAGCCGGTGACGAGTTGTCAGTGTCTTGTTCGCCGTATCCGCCGTTCGACGCAGCTGCCCCCCGCCCTTCCTGACCTGCTTCCGTCCCAGCCCACAGGTTGGGCTTGCTCAGTCCTCCAGCCTTCTCCTGGCTTCTCCTCCTCACTGAGATTTCTCTTCCGGATAAACACGAGCACTCCCGAGTCCAGGCTTTAGACGTCTGCGTTTTCGCTTACGCTCTAGGTGGCTCCAGGTAACATCACCAGCGACCCCCAGTCTACACTGTTACGTTCAGTCCCTGTTCAGGGTCTCCGCTGGGATATCTGTTGCTTCTCCTCTTTCCTCTGCTACTGCTTGTTCCCCTCTTTTCCCTGTCACAGTAAGTGACAGCTCTTAGTTTCTTGTTATGTCGCCAAAAACTCTGGGACCATGCTACATCTCCCCTCTCAGCAAACTCTTCTGCCGTCACCTCTGAGGTCTAGCCCACCCCCAGACACGCTTCCTCCTCCGAGCATTTGCACGCATTCTTCTTTCCACCCGCAGCACCCCCTCCAGACACCCGTGTGGTCGACTCCCTCATTCCTTAAGGTCTTTGTCCAAAAATCCCCTGGGAGAGAAGCCTTCTCTACTGACCACACAGAAAACAGTAACCCATCCTCCACTACCTCTGTCCCCTTCCCCTTCCCCTGTTCAGTTTGCTTCACACCAATTGTCCTTGTTTGACACCAACACATAAATGTATATTACGTGTGTGTGTGTGTGTTCACTGCTGTCTTTCTTCCTTTCTGAACGTAATCTCCACATGAGTAGGGACTGGTTTGTTCAATGTTTTATTTCTCCCCAGAGCCAAAAACAGTGCCTCAGAGATAGTAGGTACTCCAGTGTACCTGCAGAATTCTGCGTGACATTCCCACTTTTTATCTATGACCGTTGTGCTAAGAAGATGTTAAGGATTATGTAAATAATTTTAGCTTAAAAAAAGTAAATGACATTTCCAATATAAAGAGAAATATTTTAGCTGAAAAAAATGTGTAATTTTGACTTTTAAAGAATTCTTCATTAATGAATTCCAAGAATTGTTTACAAATACATAACTTTTTCATGATTTTAATTGAATTTTAATTATATGGTTGAAGTTAATAGTTTGTATATAGATTAGATAACTGACATTTTTCAATTTTTCTTGGTATCATTTTGTTACAAAAAGATGAAATTAGTGAAGAAAGGAATATTCATTTTAAAACGTTTCGTTTATGGAAGACTTTATTTTCACTCTATTTAGTTACTTCACTACTCTTAGAGAACTATGTGTGTGTGGTTCGTTATAGTTAATCAAGCATTAGAATATGTCAGTGTGTGTAGTTCATCTCCTAAGTAAAGGTCACTCATTTTTTGTAAGTAATTTGTTTCCTCCATGAGACATGTATTTTGTTGATATTCTTCTCTCTTTAACATATAAGCAGATTCTTCCTATTTTCTATTTCACTGCTGTCTTTTCACCTTTCTTTTCCTGCCTGCGTCAGAATTCTTGCGGGGGCCTGAGGTAGCTCTGCTCCGCAAGCGCCTGCGACAGCTGAGGCTTAGGAGGGCTGAGCAGCAGAGGCAGCAAGAAGTGGCTGCGTGCGCCCAGCGGCCTTCCACTTCCGAGCAGTCCTCTCCCGAGCGCTCTTCACAGGACCCGCAGGCTTCAGGTTTTTAATGTCAAGTGTCCTCAAGCAGCTGGTGGAGTTGGTGTTTTAACACTGCTACTGTGTAATGAGATGCTTCCCTCCTCCCCTTCCGCAAGGGCTGGTGGTGCTGGCAGCTTGTCCCTCCCTCCCTGTCCTGCGTAGGTGTTCACCATCCCACGGCTGGAGGGACAGGTTTTGGTAGCAGTATTTGCCAGAGAGATGAATCTAAAATTATAAGCCATTATTTTACTCGTAATACTTCTGGGAGGGGCTGATGTTTATTATTACTTTTATAGCGAATGAGCTACTTTCGAATAATCTACTGAATTCAGAGCCTGCTTTGATATTTTTATTGGAATTTCTTATATGCTGAATTGATGTCTGTGCTTATGGCCCCTGGTGGTGGTGGTTGTTGTTCTTTTGTTGTTCCTGTGGGAATTAACCAGTATTCCTGGGAATGGAGTGTGATACTAGATTTTAGAATTTAGTGTTGTTTGGCCAAACCAGCATGCTGACTCAATTATCCCCTTCTGTAATTATTTGAAAATCTTCAATATTTGCTTACTTACTCCTTGTATACACAGTCAACTTTCTGATCTGTAGAGCAGCAGAAGTCTCATGTTCCCGTTCCCGTGCTGTAGAGCTCTGATAGACAGGGATGGTCAGCGCCTCTCTCTCTTTGAGCATTTTAATGGCCTAGTTTGTTCATGCCAGCGAGCTCCTGATGCTCAACAAACATTTGTTGACATAATCAATGAAAGACACAGCACAAGATAATTTGTCAATTTAATTCTTTCAAGATGGATGTTAGGTACTACACGTCCTATTGTATAGGTACTACGTCATAAATGCTACAAATCTTTATTTAAGAACTAGAGTGTAGCTGGGTTCTCATACTAATGAGATTATGATAATTTGATGTACTACTTTGTTTCCCCACCCTAAGGAGGGATGAGTTAGGGTATTTACTTAATTACTTTGAGAACTCCGATTTAACTACTTGGAATCTGTTTGTATATTGGTAGAACTGAACAGTCCCCACTTTATAAATATCCGTTCCCCTAAGTGTTGACAACAGAAGCACATTATATAATATCATGGTGAATGAAACAGATTGAAATAATATAGATAGGATGTTTGGAATAAATTCTGGACTTGATTTTTAATTCAGTGTTACATTAATGGAAGGAATATCAGCCCAGGTCTCTGACCATTTTTTTTTCCTATACTTGAAACTAACTGGAGAGTTCGGTTAAATTACAGTCATGACATTTAAGAATAAGACATTTTGCTATGATTTTGTGCTATATACAAAACTGTAGCTTATGTGTTTCAAAGGAAAAAATATGCAACGTAAAAACCAAATAAGTAGGACGTTAAAATGCACCTACATATATACATATTTTTAAAATACTGACGTTAACAGGTAACAAACCACGTGTTAGAGTGAGCTTGAGTGCAAAATATAAAACTGTCTACATTTGTACATTGTAGATATTAGAAAAATATTTTTAAACTCAGCCTTTCATATCTAGCTTACCAATTTGAATTGAACCAGGTTCTTTTTTTATAGCCGAAAGCTTTAGAGTGATTATGTGGTCTCTGTGGAGTGAAATGCTATTTTACCAACTCTGAGTATCCTTCTCATTAAATAGTATCTAATTTGGTAATCAGCCTTTTTGTGGCAATCTTTAAAAAACCAAAGTTCTGTAGACACTTTGCCCCGTTTTGAGGTTGAGAATAGTGTTAACCTTTACTTTGTTTTTAAACAACATCTTGGGGCCCCTGAGCCTGTCTCCATGGCCAGTAGTAGAGATTTCTAGTGTCAGAGTCATTGTGTGTTGTTCCCTTCACCTACAAGGTGAAGTGCTTCCTGTATATCCTATGCTTTTTAACATAGCATTCCTATGAGACCCTAGTACGTCTGATCTGTGACGCGTCCTGGGTTCATTTCATAATGCTACTTTTACTCTGTCCTCAATTGTGACAGGAACACTATTTAGTAATTAAATGAGAAAAAGTTAAATCATACATAGTTTGTTACAAAGAACAACCAATATAATCTATCTAATTTGTCCATTTATGGATATGAGGAAAAATGATTAGGCTTAATGCAAAATTTATCTTTTCAGAACACACAAATTATAAAAACACAGAATAGGAATTAAATTTATGAAATTCAACAGGGAGATAGGTTTATTTGAATAACAAAACATGTTCTTAAACTTAATGAATAAGTACAGTATTGTCTTTGTATTATGGACATTAACTGATCGACCATAGCTAACTTCTAAAAATTTCATTTTTCAAAATTAGAATATATCATGTTAAAATACTTTTACTAAAAAATAAGTAAGTAAATAAAATATTTTTACTTTTTTAAGCTAAAAAACTAAAAATTTTTCCTAGGCTTTTAGAAAATACATCATGACTTGTTTCTAGGCTTTCAGTGATAAATTTTTTTTTTTTTAAATGATGAAGAGATGAATTTGCCTTCATCAGATTACTGCTAACGTACTAGACTGGTTGAGTTCCTGGCCTATTCCTATGACTAGATGAGCTTGGACAGGTCATTTGGCTGCTTTATGTCTCAGTTTCCCAATTATTGTTTTATTTAGATAGTCTGGCCTGCCATGATTTACAGATAGCATAAGGTTGGGGTAGACAATACTGTCTAAAATTTTTATACTCCTAAGTAGAGCAGCACACATAATAATGTACTGTCTTAATTATGGTATCTTTCACTTGCTACCTCAAAATTACCTCGTATCCCAGCCATATACAGTTGACAGCATACGGAGTTTTGAGTGAGCTGTAAAGACATGCCAGAAACAGCCATGGCAGAGGCAGTCGGCGTAGTGCTGATTTTAAACCCAACTCTTTTTTTCCATTTCAGGTCCCCCAGAAGTCCTGGGTTGCTGGCTCCTGCTCAGAGTGACAGCCCCTGTGGAGTCTGCTCTACTGGCCCGACCACCACAGAGCCACACTGGAGCATGGAGCCAGCCTAGAGAGGGTCAGGTAGGAACTGTTTTTTCACTTTATGGCACGGTTTTGCTGATTGGAAAAGAAAGAAGTAATTTTTATACCCCAAAAGGGTATAAAACATTGGTGATTATTTTTGAAAAAGGGCTTTTCAAAACTGAGCCATATTGGAAAAAATCAGCACTTACCCGATCCTACGCAAGCAGGCTCTATACAACACCCAACTCCCCACTGTCCCCTGACGACAGTCCCGCATAGCACGTCTCAAGTGGATGCATTCGATCCTGTTTTTAGTGTTTACAGCATTAGTAGTTGGTAAGTCAGGTGTGATGTTGGTCTAGTTCTTTCGTCCTTCCCGACCTTTAATGAGCGCTTGAAATGTGGGAAGCTTCCTGTCATTACTTCTCATTCAGTATCATGTTTCTGAAGAACAGGCAAATAATAATAACATTAATTGACCCTTTCCTCGGTGCTAAGTAGTTTACATTGGATCATCTCATTAAGTCTTCACCAGAACAGTATGTGGTAGATACTATGATTATCCCCATTTTACAGATGGAGAAACTGAGACATACAGACCTTAAATGGCTTGTCCAGGATTATAGTATAACTGAGTAGAAAAGCCAAAATTGAACCCAGAAGTCTGGCTGACGAGTACTTGTTATTTACCTTTAAGACTATAATTCCTTATTTTGTTTACAATTGAAAAATTGTGATGAGAAAATTCTAAAGAGTTTTTTCAAAACCAAAATATAATTTTTTTTTAAACATTCGGAAATTGACCCTGAGACACCTTGAGCTCAGCACTGAGTTTTTGCCTAAAGTTTATCTCTACCTTAAAAATTATGTTAATAATTTTAAACACTTCCAATAACTAGACCAACCACGTTGCATTTTGCAGTAAGTTATCAGTAGACCATATGGTCTGATTTTTACTTTGTAATGGTGCTTTCTGAAAGATCTTTTACAGGGAATTGGAATAGAGCACGCAGACAGCTGAAGCAGTCAGCGTTGAGCTAATTTTACTGTGTTAATATTCGGAAATGTTTCTATAAGTTAGAACTTACAAGTATTGTATTTATGAATATCTTGTGGTATAAAAACATGTTACTTCAGATGTTTATGTGACAGGAAAATAATCCTTCCGAAAACAGTTGCATTGTACCCAAGATTAAAATAGAATAGAAGCAATGATAGGATTTCTTCTTAAAGATTGGTTTTTCAGGATGGGAGGAACAACAAATGATTCGCCAGATACATAACAGTCGTGAGAGGCTGAAAACCAATAAGGAAACCCTTCTTGTTTAATACTATCTTTCTATTTTAACATAAACTTTGTTAATAGTTTGAATCATTAAAGAGATTGAAAATACATAATTTTGAGGCAGTGACAGCATTCTAAATCCTCCATCAATGCGTTTTTTTAAAGACATATTCTTTTCTAAACTCTAGGAAGTTAGATAGGATGCACTTCATTTTATAAGATTTGTACATTACATAATACTTACTGAAAATTCAGTATTCGTTAAATGAGTCCCTGGTAGGTTGATAGTTTTCTGAGGGCTCTTATAAATGAGAACACAGTGAAATGTATAACAAATACAAAGACACAAAAAGTATTCCTAAGACACTTTCTAGGAGGATTTTCCAATATTTATTTCACTGTGACTCAAGTTTTTGTTATGTTTTTCTTTACTGTAGGGAATATAATTTTGGTTTTCTGTAAAGACCAACTTACCTGTTCTGGAAAAAACAACATGGTAGGAATGTTGTATCTAACTCTAAAATGGATAAACGAGAAGTTTTATAAGGGAAAGTAAAGCCTGGATAGGTTCAGGAACTGATCGATACACTGTCATTCTTCCTTTCTCGTGTGTTGTCCAGGTTTGTTAAACTGAATGTTCTGATGAAGAGATAAGTAAGCGTAAGCTGGAGCTGTTACCCAGATGACGCACACGCTTTATCAGAATCTAGTAATACAGTCTCTGAGCCGACGGGTTGTATCAGAAGGTAGACGATTTAGAGTTGACAGGAGTGACCCCAAGATTCAGACTTCTAAGTGTAGAAATTGAAGCAATCAGGTGAAATGAAATTGCAGAGAATCCAAGATATATTGAAAAACTTCTCTTAGCCATCAGGTTAAGAACACTCTCAATTCAAAATATTTTGTCTACTTTTGGGGAAATAAAGGCATGATGGATAGAAACTTGTGATTATCCAAAAGTGCAGACTTTTTGTCTTACTAATATTTGCTAAGAACTGGAGCACAGGATATCAGAGACGGGAATTATTCTTACATTTAGGAGAGAGCTGTGCTTATTATCTATATATTCCCTTTTCATATCGCCCTGTTGGGACACTGAAACTCGAGCCAGGACTTGGTAGCCACCTCCTTCTGTTCCCTAATGCCTTGCTTAAGTTACTAGGTCCCCAGGATGACCAGGAAGAAAGGTGAAGCTTAGATCTAAAAATGTCACATAGCTAATTATTGTCAGAACCAGGTTTAGAATCAAAACTCACTAACCCCAGACGAGTGCTCTTTCCATTTTACCATGCTGCCTTTCTTTATATCAGTGTTTTCCAAACAATAGAACACATTTATAGGACAAATTCTTACACAGAAACTCAGTGTATCAAAAGGATAAAAAATTAAATGTTCTATTTAAAGCCAGGGTGGAAAGCACAAAGCTCAGACCATTAAACCTACTCCTTTTCTCTTTTTCTTTTCCCACCAGGTACCTAAAGAAACCTAAGCCTTCAACAGAGTATAGTTTTAATATGCATAACATATCTTAGAATTTCAAACATTGTCTATATTTCTGTAATGGCAATTACTTCATTGAATTTTTCTCTTATAAGCCATTTTCTTTGTGTGACATCTTCACTTGGAGCTCCTATTTTCAGCTCAAGGTGCAATGACCAATACCTAGCAAAGCGTAGCAAGCATCTCATTTCATGCTTTGAATGCTCAGTCCAGAATGAAAGCCATCCTTAAGGAGCTGGGAAGGGGTTTGAGAAGGGGAAGGAGTCTTCTGATTAGTGAAGGAGATACTCTAGTTTTATTGTATCTGCCTTGACCTATGCTAAACTTGAATTTGATAAAGGGTATATGCACGGAAGTAGAAGACTATTTTCTTAACTCATTCTCAGCGTTGCTAAATGCTTGTGTGGAATAACCTGTCTGAAGCCCACGGCCGCTGACTCACTGCTTGGGAAATACACCACCGTACTGGCTTCTGTTCCCCACCCTTAGACCTTTGTCTTAAGCTTAGAGTTGATCATGACGTTGCTGTGCAGTTTTCTGCTGCTTGCTTTTAAGTTGAAATCTCATTTTTGTTTCAGATTCTCCTTCTTCTGTGGTTAACAAACAGCTCGGATCCATGTCACTTGACGAGCAACAGGGTGCGTGCAACAGGAGATGCGCTATGCCCATCCAGCCGTAGCTTTATCGCAATGCATAAACCAAGCTCGCTCTCCCTTTTTCATAGCACTTCGTTTTGATTATGGTCTGGGAGTGGGTATTTTGTGGGCTAAATTACCCTAGGTAGTTTTGGGTACAGAGGTCCTCCTTGGCCTCTACAAATTATCTTCTACGTAAACTAAGTTAATTTCTACCTTTGGCCCCTTATGCCAACTTTACTTTTTATAATAATATTGTAATGGATTTAAGCTATATCCATTTTTAAAAATTCTAGGTATCATGAAACTGTGTAGAATTGTGAATATGAGGCTACCATATTACCTAGTGGCTGATTTAGAAAAGGTTATATAATGCAGTAATACTCTCTATTACCAGATCGCTGTCATAATGATACTTGGTTTTATGTCTCACTTATCCCTTGGTCAAACTCCTGATAGCTTTAACTGTAAGGAACACTGCTGTGAACTCAGAGATAAGCTTTGGAGCCATCAATCAGAAGGGAAAATAGCTTCCACTCACACTCGCACTTTTTGTAGTAGGAGAGGAATGAGATCAACCTGAAAGCTGTGAACATAGCCTCATGAGATAGACAGGTTATTTATCAGGCTTTATTACTAGAAGAGCAAATAGAGCACAGAAATGGATTGGTAGAGGAGGACAAACTAAACAAATGGGCTTTTAGAATTAGGGCAACAGCTTTATCATTGCCCCTCAGAATTCCCTGGACGATTCTAAATGTGTTGTGATGCAGTGGGTAGAAAAAGTTGATGTTAAGTTATCAAGAATAATTTAAATAATTTCACTTTTCTCTACTTAAAATGACAAATGATTGCTTAATAGACTTTATAAATATTTTTCAAAAAATTAAAAAAAAAAAAAAAAAACTCAGCCCTAAGGCCATAAGCTTTAGTTGGCTGAAAGTTTACACCTGTAGGATGACTCATTTGCTGATAGTATTTGGGAAATTAAATATTGCTGAAGTAGTGGGAAGTAGATCTGATTTTAGCTGTCTTCTTGGACATATTCAGAAACTAATTTTAAAATAAATTCCTTCTGGTCTTAAATTATTCTCTATAGCCCTGAGATGACAAGTGTTGCTGGAGGTTTTTCTGTTCTTGGGAACGAATGAATGATGAATGAGTTGGTAAATGAATTTGAGAACTAAGAAATTCAGCATGTTTTATCTATATATATTTATTGTAGAGGTATTAACAGTGATGAATAATTCCCTTGAGGTAAAGTACAATTATATCATATTGTAATATATTGTACTATTGTTAAAAACTGCTCTCTAGTTAAATAATTATTTTTGTAAGGATATATGAATGTAGATAGTATATCACTACCAGAGAGTTTGTAGTAGTTTGTAGTTTGTAGTAGAGTTTGTAGTTCATACTCTGTTCATCACATAGAATAATTTCCTTAGATTACATTGAATCTTTTATTCAGTTTAACTTGGTACTTAATTTACTTATGATATGGGATATGGCAGAAAGAGATGACTAAAGGATAACACTCAGATTTTTGGATCAGGGCCTGGGTGAATGATGATGCCACTTAACTAGGGTAGACTTGTTTGGAGGCAGAAATCAAGTAGTTCTCTGTTTTTCTGGCATAAACTATGATATGTCTTTTAGTCATATCAGTAGAAATGTTATATAAAAGGGCAAATCTTGAGCGGGCCTGCCAGAAGCTGCATCATAATCATCAATGAACTGTGTGATAAGTCCTCTGAGTTAGAAATATTTTAAAGAATTAAATCCTGAGGGTTTTTTGTTTTGTTTTGTTTTGTTTTAACATGCGTTTTTGCTTTAACAGGATGACATCTTTTAAATTACTGGGGACTTCTACATCCCAGGCCTATATTACCTAAAAATAACTTTTATAAAAATTAGAGAAACTGCCCACCACTGTCTTTCTCACCTGGACTAAGGGAGCCACCTCTTACGTGGGCTCCTTGTATCCACTGAGGCCATACAGCCTATTCCCCAGCAATAGCCAGAGTGAACTTTTAAAAACATAAATCTAAACCCGTCCTTCATCTACCTAAAGCTTTCTAATTGTATCCCCTTGCCCTTCAAAGCAACCTAAACCCATACCTTGGTTTACAGAGCCCTGCATGACCTCCTGGCCCTTGTCTCCCCGGCCTTATTTCAGGCCACCCTCCCTCACTGACTCAGCTCTTAACAGGTTTGCTTGTAGTGCCTTTGATACTCTGTGCTTCTCTCCCTCTCAGAAGCCGTATATCTGCTATTCCCTCTCCCCGTATATCTGCTCTTCCCTCTCCCCAAATCCTTTTCTCTACAGCAGCTTCTACTCATCAGATCCCAGTTAGAAATCTCTTTCTCAAAAGTAACATGACATTTTAGTTTGAAGTAATTCTCTGCTCTTTTTCTCTTTGTGACCTGCTATTTTCCTTCATTGCATTTGTCAAAATGTGTGATCATATATTTAAGGATTTGTTTGATGCCTATCTTCTCTGAATATTGCTCTCATTCACTATTACACTTAGTGCCTAACTAACACCAGATCTGTTGTTTATTGTTAAAATAATAAATACCTGTTAAATGAGGGAGTAACTGAATTTTTTAAGCAGTAGGATGCCATAAACATTATTTCAGCTTGAGAGAAGCTGACGCGGATTTACGTATTGGAAAGATGATTTTGGCAGGATTATCGACAGTTGGTTGGAGGCGGTAAGACTGAAAACTGCAAGACCATGTAAGGGGCCGTTGGAGCAGTCCGGATGAGCGGTAGTATGGGGTCCAAAATAAGGCAACAGTGGTGGGAAATGAGAAGAGAGGACAGAGTTTTTAAATACTTAAGAGACAGAATTGATGGCACCTTGAGACTGAGTAGTTAAAAATGAACGAGGGTACCATATCCAGGTGTCTTGATGGGTAATAGTGGTGATACCATCAACCAAGATAGGAATTTCAGGAGAAACAGCTGGGTATGGGGGAGGGGAAAGATACATGAGATTTTCTTGATATGTTGAGTTTGGAGTACCTTGAGATATCCAAATGGAGAAATGTTATAGACAGTTGGGGGGATATATGTTTCTGGCCTGAGGTGGAGAAAAACATTAAGAATAATGAATTTAGGACATCTGGGTGGCTCAGTTGGTTAAGTGACTGCCTTTGGCTCAGGTCATGATCCTGGAGTCCCGGAATCGAGTCTCACATCAGGCTCCCTGCTCAGCAGGAAGTTTGCTTCTCCCGCTGACCTCTCTCCTCTCATGCTCTCTCTCTTTCATTGTCTCTCTCTCCCTCTCAAATAAATAAAGTATTAAAAAATAAAAAGAATAATGAGTTTACAGATGGTTGAAACCAGGGGAGCAGAGGAGACTGTCTAGGAAAAGAGGATACAGTGAAAGAGGGGCTTCTGCACTACAGGAGCAAGCAGAGAAACGGATCTAGCTAAGGAGGCAGAAAAGGAACGAGCAGAGACATTGGCAGGGCTGAAAGAATGCCAAGTCAGGGAAGAGAAAAGTTCAAGGAGGAGCTGGTCAGCAGCGGCATGTGAAGCAATGATGTCAGATATGGAAAGGACTGAGAAATGTTTTTGGACTTTGGAAATGTGTGGATTATCCATTGTTGAGGCCTTGCAATTTCATTGGTACGGTGGAGGCAGAAGCCAGAGAGCAGTGGTTAAGAGAAGAGAGGTTTTTGTTTAAGAGGTGGAAATACTGGTATGTAGATATCTTCCAATAAGCTCAATTAAGAAAAAAGTTAGAGGACAGGGTAATGTCTGGGGGTGGGGGGTACAGTTTCAAAACTGAGCTTTTTTTTTTTTTTTTTTTTTTAATTTACGTTCTTTTCTTCATTGATTTGTATACATTATTTTAAAAAGACTTTTTAAATACAGGAAAGACTGAACCTACAGTTTTTGTGCATTGTGTTATTTAATTATTATAACATTCCTCTGAATTAGAGGTTGTATAAGAAGAGTAAGAGACAGAAAGATAACCAGCTGCTTGCCGAGTGAGTGAAGGAGTTGGGATTCACACTCACATCTGTTAGAGCCAGTAATCGCTCTGCTAAGCCATATCCCCAGAAGCAAGGGTGTGCACAAAACTGAGAATGTTTACCAAATAAGAAAGACTCCCCATCGAAGGAGCTAAAGGTATGGGGGATAGTCGTTGTCCTCAGATAATGCTCTTACTTCAAGTTTTGATTTTGTCAAGACTCTTGTTCTCCATTTTATCCTGTAGAATGGGAAAAGTCCATTTATTAAGTTTTCCTTCTGAATATATTTCTAAAGATTGTTTAACCATATTTTAAATTTCTTATCCATATTTTTAAGAAACACTTAGATTTCTTTAACAATTCAGGTTTTTTTTTTTTTTTTTTTACCATTTCGTCAAATTTGACCATTTGACCATGTTCGTCTCACAATCTCCAGTACTTGAGCATGTTGTTCCATTTCCCGTAGTAGTTCATGGGTTTCTTTATTGGGGATAAAAATGTCACTGATCAAAATTTAAAAATTGGGGCACCTGGCTGGCTCAGTCAGTAGAGCACATGACTCTTGATCTCAGGGTTGTAAGTTAGAGTCCCACATTGGGTGTAGAAATTGCTTAAAAATAAAATCTTAAAAAAAAAAAAAAAGAGGTTTTTTTTTTTTTTTTAATTGTAATTGACTTCCTCACTGAAAAATTTGCTTTCTTTCACTGTTTACATACATGTTATTGAATTGGGTTGATTGCAGTGACTGTTTAGTTTGTTTTCCTTTTCTTTTTTTTTATAGATTTTATTTATTTATTTGACAGAGATCACAAGCAGGCAGAGAGTCAGGCAGAGAGAGGGGGAAGCAGGCTTCCCGCTGAGCAGAGAGCCCGAAGCGGGGCTTGATCCCAGGACCCAGGGATCATGATCTGAGCCAAAGGCAGAGGCTTCAACCCACTGAGCCACCCAGGCGCCCCTGTCTTATATTTTTGACAAAAGCAGTACATTTGATAAATAGACGTACATTGAGTCTGACCCTTCAGAGTCATAGTGAAAGCTGCCTGGTTCATTTCTTTTATCAAAATACTTTTTAAAGAAAGAAACTGTCAAGGAAATAAGTGCACATGGTTTTTATTCTGTTGTAAAATACTTTACAATATTCTGCCAACACAGGGCTTTGCGCACGTACATTGTCAGCCTTTCTGTGCTGATTAGAAGCTCCTTGTGAGTGAGCACAACGATCTGTGTCCCGTGTTTTGTTTAGCTTGAACAGTGTTTCAATGAGTGATTCTGGTGTTTCTTTTTATTCAGATCTCTATGTTGTGCCTACTGCATTATAAGAGAAATAATCCTCTTCTGGCATATATTTCTCGTGCCCACTTATATTATGAAAACAAATAGATTTTTTTTTTCTGTTAAAAATAGTTAGGTCAGCAATTTTCCCCTATTAAAACAACAACAAAAAAAACCCCTATGCCCTTAACTTTAAATTTTTGACAGCATATAAGAAAATCGTTTTGCCTGAGTTTTATTTTTTATTTTATTTTTGCCTGAGTTTTAAATTTTGGCCATGACTAAAGCAAGTTGCTCTCTATTCATTACAGGGATAATCACTAAGTGGAAGTTGATAAAGCTGTTACATTTGAAACTTATACCTGCAGGCAGTTGTGTTTCTGTCAGACACTCTATAAATTTGTAGCCTTAGAAATAGAAATGTTACCTCTCCATTGTATATATTGTACAAAACAGGCTTCTTTTGATATTGATACAGTGTTAGAGAATGAAGCTTGTGGATTACCAGGATCCAGTCAATCAGCTCTTAATGACTCCTCTAGGGTCGATCGGAAATGGGACCTTGAACCTGTCAGATACTAAGTATGCATCCCTCTAAGGTCACCAAATTAAAATTTCATTTTAGTAATACCTTGACAGTACTACCTCGAGTAATATTTTAGATCACCATTAAGTGTACTTTGACAATTTTAATTTTTATTAAATAAATATCTAACTATTGAAGCCTGTTCTATTAACGGGAAGTATAAATTCACTATTCCTCACACTGGAATATATCTGTAAATACTGTATCTTAAGTTCTAGAGAAAAAAATAAGTTAGTGAAGTTAGACTTCATTCTTGATTTTTTTTTATATTATTTAGAACTAATTATCACTTCATTGCTTAGAATGGAGCAGCTGGTCCTCCTTTCCCCAGCTACCATGTCTATATTCTTCCCATTAGTGATATATTCAATCTTTTGGAGGTTAAACCCTATTTCATTTCTATTGCTTATATCCACTTGTTCACTCTCATTCTAGCCAAATCAGTATCTGTGTATATATCCAGTTAAATTGTTTTCTAACTCTGAATTGTGTGTGAATCAAATAACTGGCTTTGACTGAGTTTTTGGTGTGTAGCTGGCATTGTGTTAAAAATTTTACATGCATTAGCTCATTTGTTCGAATGTAATGAGTAGTAATATCCTCATTTTACTGATGAAGAAACCAAGGCTCCAAGAAATACGTAAGGATAAGAGAAATAAGTGACGCAGCCGTGTTTGTCTGTCATTAATTCAACTCATAGTAATTCAGCTCACTCTGTTGTTACCTGTGGCGAGTACTGGCTGGGCTCAGCACTAAGGTGCTTGAGTGAGCATAGCTAGTGCTCCCTGTGCTTGGAACATAGCGTTGATTGACACTACCAGTGCTAATAAGAACGGTCAAGTTGATTAACCATAACAATAATAGTGGAGACACTTATGTTGCATATTCTTTGTGCTGAACATTATTTTGAGCAATTTTTATATGTTAATTTACTTAATCCACACCACAACCTTATACAGTAGGTACTGTTACTCTCATTTTCCAGATGAGGAAACTGAGGCAAAGAGAGGTTAAGAAACTTGCCTGCAATCACATACTGTAAGTGTGGTGCATCTGCCATCTGTGATCGTAACTGCTATGCTCTGTTTGCCTCATCTAACAGGAAAGACAGATGGTAGAACAGTAAATGTAAGTGTGATGTGTGTTAGGAAAGAGGAAATAGGAAGGTTTCTTTGGAAACATGTAACTAAGTCTTCATCTCTTCTGGCAGAGGGCCAAGTGAGGCATGCGTGAGGATGAGACATTTGAGCTGAGGTCTGAAAGATGAGCACGATGAGTGAATCAGGAGAAACGGGTGTGAGTCCGGGGAAGCATGCATAGCATGTGGGGAAGCTCCAAGGCAGTCATGGTATTAGCAAGACCGGAAAGACCCCAGTGTGGCTGGAGTGTGCGCTAAGCTTCAGGAGATGGGGGGAGCCCAGACAGAGAAGGGCCTTTGGGACAGCTTAAGAGCAGTAGGAAGCTAAGGAAGTATTTAAAAGAGAGAGTATGGCTGATCTGCTTTGTTCCGAAGAGATGACAGTGAGCCGACTAGAGACCAAGTCACTTAGATAAGTCTCCTGGTAATAAGGATTTTGACCTGATGATGGAAGTTTGGTGAGAGAATGAAGAGATTCAAGAACTAAGATAGAGAATAAATAGGGTTTGGTAATTGTTGGATGAGGCAAGGGATTGAGGCGGCATCCAGAGGATAAACTGCAGTAAGAACTCCATAATTTCTGCATGGGCGCACTTTAGTAACAGCACGCTGGTTGGAGGGAGTGGGGCCGGAGCACGTGTCTTCGTGCATTTGTGGTGGTTCCTGGTGCAGGGAGTTCCTGGTGCAGATTCATAGATGCCATTTCCAGCTGCTGCAGGGATGACTCCCAAGTTTTCACTGAGCACAGTCAAGTGGGCGGATACGTTCTTAAATAGGTAACCCCAGAAAAGGAGCAAAGTATGAGAGGGGATGCATAGAAGGGAGGGTGCAACCCCAGGCTTGGTTCTGAATATGTTGATTTTGATTTATGTATGTGAGACATCCATGTGGAAAAGTCTGTTGGGCCGTTGATTGTATAGATAGGAAGCGTAGAAAAGATGTCGGGGTGCTCTCAAGGTCATGAGTTCAAGCCCTTTGTTGGGCCTGGCGCCTACTTAAAAAGGGGGCGGGAAGAGGAAAGAAATCCTTTAAAATAAAAGAAAGATGTCAGAGCTAGAGAAATAAATTGGAAATTTTCCACACATTAATGGTAGTTGAGGCCATAAAAGTAGATGAAGTTGACAAGGATGAATGTAAAAAGTGAGAGCAGGAAGTACAATATCTAAGACATCCCAAAGAAAATCAGAAAAATTCCCAAACTGAAGATTTTGCTGGAGGAGAGCTGGTGAAGGAGATGAAGGAGCAGCCACAGAGGTCAGAGGTAGAGTAGACCCGTGCAGTGTCATGAGATGAAGAGAAGAGAAAATCAAAGGAGAACTGTGTATGTGAGTGTTGCTGACAAGTCAAATAAAGAGTCCCCAGAAATTCTCCACTAAATTAATGTGGAGGAGATGGATCCACTTAGTGAGAGCGGTTTCACAGGCTGAGAGACAGAGGCCACAGTAGAGATGAAAGTGAAGAAACGGGAGATGAGAAGTAAGAAAAGCATTTCAAAACAATGAGCAGGGAGCACAGTTGCTGGAAGGGAGAGTGGTTAAAGAGAGTGTTCTCCAAAGCCGTCTGCCTCATTCGTTCATTTTCATTTGGAAGCACATTTTAATATATTTATCTGTTTAGTATATGACAGACAGGTTTGGTTTTCTTTAGAAGATTATATACCTGGGGAAACCGTTACGAAGAGAGAGATTCTGGCTAAGAATCTTGGCAGAGCTGATGTGCCACGTGGGGTGGGCATCTTTACCTGTTTTCTTCCTGTTTGTTCTCCCTCAAGACTGAATGGGAGCTAGGAATAGAGACTTTTGTAAAAGCACAGAGAGCAGTCACACTCACCGGTCTGCAGCAGGTGAAAGAGAGCCTCCATGGTGTTCGGTGAAGTGACAGGTGCATTTCAGCCCATAAATTCTAAACGTCACCGGGAATATGAAACCAGGCAGAATCTGAACCTGTATATATCCCCAACCCATGCTCAAGTTCAATTTACCTGTGTTATGTGATGAAAGAAGTTCTTGGATTAAAATTAGTCTAATTGACATAAAGGTTGAGTTTTAATTGCCAGGAAGAAAATTTGAACAGAATATTATTTTGATAAGATTTTATAGGAGGAATTTCCTAAGAAATACCAGTATTAAAGTTGTGCTTTGGTTTTAGCTTTCATAACATAGTTTATAAAGTCAGATTGCTCTAGTAAGAACACTAATTTTTAGAATTAAATGCTGTGTCTTGCAGTCGTGTGTTTGGTAGAGAGTGGTTTTCTGTGAAGAAACTCCTAAAAATAGTTTCTCCACTTTGAATCAGCATCGCCTCCGTATACAAATGATTAGAAGAACTGGGTATTCGGTATTCAGGAGTCTGAGGTGTGCAGAAAAGTTACAGATTCCTGACCTATAAAAATGGAAGGTTTTCATTGTTCTAGAAACTATATTTGAGAAATTTGCCTTTTCTCCTGTGTAATCCAACTAAGTTGGGGAGCAAAATTTGGGAAGATAGAGTTGAACTTTATTTTTGATATCATACATTTTTTCAGAAAAAGTTTCCTTTTAGATTTTTTTTTTTTTTTTAAAGATTTGACAGAGATCACAAGCAGGCAGAGAGGCAGGCGGGGGGAAGGGGAAGCAGGCTCCCTGTTGAGCAGAGAGCCCGATGAAGGGCTCAATCCCAGGACCCTGAGATCATGACCTGAGCCAAAGGCAGAGGCTTAACCCACCGAGCCACCCAGGCGCCCCTAGATTTTTTTTTTTTTTTTTTTGATGGAATGGAAGTGTCAATAAGGTTGTTGCATAATAGAAAGTACTTTCAGTACAGAATACAGTATTTCTGTGTTATCTCCAGTTAACCTAAGCTATTATAGGTGATTAGTGTATGATTATATAGTTATGATAGTGTCCCAGTGGCTGAAAAGTTGTTGGGTGGAGTAATTCTAAATAGATTACTGTGGCATATCCTCATTCATTATCTTCATTTTGAATATTCTTTAAATTTATATATTGGATAGGTCTCCAGAGATATTCCTAGCTAGAAGTCTAAAAAAAAAAATTCACATCAATATTTAGATAATATGCAAACCTAGTTACCAAGATAAAGTGTATTTTGACTACTATTAGCACACTTGATTTTTTTATGTCTTTGAGCATTTTTTTAAGAACCACAAATGATTATAATTTCATAATGTCAATGCACAGATTAAATAGTTTGAATACATAGGCATTACCAAAAACAAAAATGCATTTGTGGTTCATATGTGAAAGGCTTAGAAAGTATCTATTTAAAGTTCAGAGACGTTCCTTTCAGATTATATTCCAGGCCATTTTGAAGTTTCTTTCTGAGTCCGTACGCTAAATGAGAGGGGTCTTATACCGTATCTAGAGAAGATCTTTTAAATTTGGTCTTAATCTTAAAACTTAAGCAGTGTTGAACTGCTAAATTAAAAGTGATCCCCACCCCCCGACACTGCCCTTGTGTTCAGAGCACCACAATTTGATTTTTTTCTCTTACAGTGTTTTTAGAGGATGGAAAGTAGTTCGATCTCTGAGGGCCGGGCAAGAAAATCCGGCGTGGACCCCCAGTACTCTGGGGCCTAAGGGACAGCTGGGGCTACCGGAACGTTTATCAGTTACATTAATGTTGCTGATAGGAATTAGACATCGTTTCTGAGAAACACCACCACCAACAATTGATATTTCTTAACTGAAATATTTAAGCAATCTTATTTCTACTTTGTATTCAAGTTATTTCCAAGACACTGTAGCAAGTAGGAACTTGGGATAGAAGGAACTCTAGATGACTAGAGTAAAAAAATCTAGCTCAGAATCACCAGTTTCATCATCCATAAAATGGACATGGGGATATATGCTACAAAGGTTTAAACAAGGATACTTGTATCTGGGGCGCCTGGGTGGCTCAGTGGGTTAAAGCCTCTGCCTTCGGCTCAGGTCATGATCCCAGGGTCCTGGGATCGAGCCCCGCATCGGGCTCTCTGCTCAGCAGGGAGCCTGCTTCCTCTCTCTCTCTGCCTGCCTCTCTGCCTACTTGTGATCTCTGTCTGTCAAATAAATAAATTTTAAAAAAGGATGCTTGTATCTCCTAGGACATAGTAATGCCTAATACAAATTAGTTATTATTATGTTGGTGCTTTTTTATGTAGAGTCATTTGTTTAGGTGAAGTTCTAACCCCGAAGGGCCTTAAATTAAAACTTGTGCTCTTAAGCAAGAAATATATATTTCTGTGCGTTGTGTAAGTAAGGCTTTGAATAATACAGTTTTTAGGTTGTGTTTGCTGATCCAGCTTCTAACAAATAGAGCAAGTTAAGGAAAATTTAAATGGTTACAACTATTTTTTTCAACTATAGTAAAAATGAAACATTTGATTTTTTAGTTTTTTTTTTTAAGATTTTATTTATTTATTTGATAGATCACAAGTAGGCAGAGAGTCAGGCAGAGAGAGAGGAAGGAAGCAGGCCCCCCACCACCGAGTGGAGAGCCCAACATGGGGCTCGATCTTGGGACCCTAAGATCATGACCTGGGCCCAAGGCAGAGGCTTAACCCAGTGAGCCACCCAGGTGCCCCAGTTTTTTAGTTTTTTAAAGTAGATATTTCTTAGACATTTAGACATTTCTGGCTTGAAATATGTATTTTTATCAGAAAAATGAATTAATTCACTAGTAAGCCAAGAATCTACATTTCTGAGAAAACGCAACATGACAGGATATATATGATCATGAAAAGGAGTATTAAATTAGGAAGAGTAGTCTGGAACAAACCAGGAAGTGAACCCTAAGCCTCGGGTAGATATTCTCGTTAATGCCTCAGTTCTGCATTGTGTGGTGTTTCTGCCAGAGACACTTGTTACGCATGTTCAGTCTTCAAGGAGTGAACTAGGCTTGGGGGTCTGAAGCTTGTGTGGCTCACAGAAGACTACATTCTGTTAGTATAGCAATGGGCCAGTTTTACGTAGGGCTGGTAAGTTCATTAACAGCCTAAATATACAAATTCTGTCAACTATGGTCATTTTATAAATTAAATGAGTACCACTGTGTTTTACATGATTGACAATATGTAGGTTATATTCATGAGAGATTAAATAATAACTTTGTAATAGATACCGTAAGGAAGAAGGTTTTAAGTAACATTGATCATCGCAGGAAGCTTCTTGCTTTCCGGGAGGAGGGTGTCATGTACATTTAAATAAGATATTTTCTACACCATTTTGACCTCCGAACAGCTCTTTGTTTACTATATTCCTATAATTACAGCATTCAAATCTCCGTCTCTTTAATTTTACTCAAAAGAATATTTGATATAGCATTTAAATGGCTTTTTAAAACATCTGCTTCTGTAACTGAAGTGGACGTAGGAAATTCATTCCTATTCTCTCATACCTGCTTTTGTTTTCTATCCCTTCTTTTCTTTAAAAGAAAAATAAATAGCAAAGCACTTTATAAAGTGTTGTGAGTGATAATGAAAGAACCAGCCCCAGCTCTGCCCCTTGGGTTCTTGGATCATTTTCAAGTCTTCCGGCTGTCTGTCGTTATCAGTCTAGGTGCCTGCAGAGGACTGTGATTTGGGCAGCGTGGGACAGAAATATCAGCAACATGATTAAGAATAAGGGAGAACTCTATGTGGACATAGGACCAACGGGAAATTTTTTAAAGATGGTCAAGGGTAGGACAGATGTTTTGAAAGTCCCACTCTTGATAATTTTATGAAAGCTAAATGTCTGTTAATTCAGTTATTTTACCAGAATGCTGCTTTGATAAAATAACCTCATGTAAAACACGGAATGTAATACTGAATCTTTGAAAGTTGTGCGATGGCTTGTTAATTTTTTATATCAATGACATAGTCGTAACAAAGGCCGTGTAAGAACCAGTGTTTTTACCCTTTGTGAGGCCAGCTTTGTAATTCACTGATGCTTTTTTTTGCAAACACCAACTAATATCATAGGAGAGGATTTCATGTGAGTTACAAGTAAAGGCCTGAGGACTGATAGTCCAGAGTTCTGTTATCAGCTTGATTTCTCCTCTCTTAGACAGAATCCCTTTCCCTGTGTGCTACAGCTCTGTATTTGAAGTCTTGTTAGTTGCCCTCTTACGGATAGAAGTTAGAGCCGAGGTTCTGTGAGGTTCTCTTTTATTACGTGCTCCCGTGGCCTCAAGAGGGATGGGAAAGATACAAGTCCTTCATTGCGGTATAAAGTGAACCTCAAAACCAAACACCTAAGTAATTTTGGTTTTACGAAGTTGTTATTGCCTTTGTTGTTATTTTCCAAGGCAGAAGGCTTATTTTTAGTGCTGTTCTATCAGTTCGTGAACTGGTATCAAGGAAACCGTTGTCCCACAGACGAATATTCTTTCTGTAAGCATCGGCAGAAGTGTTACAGGTTTGATTATGTAGCAGTTTGTGTTTTCTATATATGTTAATGCTTCCCCCGAACTATTAATCACGGAAAAAGAGAAAATTGCAAAGCTCTATTTTATTTTGTTTTTGAATATCCATGTACTTTTGCGGGGGGAGGTGGGGATGCGTGGGAAAGGATGGTTTTGGAGTGGTCTGTATCAGTTTCTGTAGAATGTCTTGATTTCTATTTGACCTTTTACAAAGATTTACTATGTGGAGATAGATCAACTGTAGGCTCCCAAAGTGAAACTACCATTTCCATAATTTAGAAAACAAATTCCTTGCAGTCAGGAGAGGAAGAGGAAATATACCAAAACCTACGGTCTTGTAGCAGAGAGAGTTTTATAAATATCAAAAGCACATTGTTTTCTTTTCCTCCCCTCCCAATAGAGTGTGGGCTCTACTCCCTTTCTATCTTATAAATCTGTGAATTAGCAGGAACAGAAAGAATTCGATAGCCTTCAGTTGTCGCAGAATTTTGACTCAGCCACTTTTCAGAGCCCCAGCCTCTTACTCCTGTCAGTTGCCCTGGATGCCCGAGCAGGTGGGGAGCAAGACTGTGAGCAACTGCGAGCTCCGTTAAGTGCGAGTACCGCTTGATAACATGCCTCATAGCCTCCTAATAGTCTTTGATTTCCTGATGACTAGATACGGTTCTCAAATGTGTGTAATTTCCATCTGAATCAAAGGGAATTATGTACACAAAGCTAGAATTTGATGCAATGCCACTTTGAAATAGTGTTTCTACGACACTTGCTTTTGAACTTTAAGTGAGAACCGTAACAGACGTGAGAAAGAATTATGACAAGGACAACCTAATTTAAGTTTTGTGAATTTTAGGAAATGTCATCTTTTTACTGGTTTCAGAGACTTTTTCAAATGTTTTAAACACAATTTTCAGATAACAATAATGAAAAGCTGAGCCCCAAACCAGGGACAGGTGAACCAGTTTTAAGTTTGCACTACAGCACAGAAGGAACAACTACAAGCACAATAAAACTGAACTTTACAGATGAATGGTAAGTTAATATTTTTGTAAAGCTGTTCTTAGCCATTTTGTAGGATTGTACTAGATACTATTTTTAGCACTTCATCTTTGTGTTTTGTTTGCTGTAATGCATTGGTTCTCAAATTTGGTGTGCTTCAGAATGGCTCGAAGAGGTTGTTAAAACGCATATTACTGGGCCCCACTCTTGGTTAATTTGAGGTGGGATCAGAGAATTTGGATTTCTAAAAACTTCCCAGGAGACTCTGATGTTGTTGGTCCTGGAATATTTCTTCTCATAGAAAAATGCAAAAGATTTAAAAAAAAAAAAAAATAGTTAATCACCAATAGACCGTTAGTGCCAAAAAATAAACCTAACATTTTGGAGCTTTTTTTCAGTCTTGGTCCTATGTACAGGTGTGTGTGTGTGTGTGTGTGTGTGTGTACACATGCATATACACATATATGTATGTGTATGTGATTTGGGGTTTTAAAATGTAATTTTAATCATACTGAACATATCCTGTTCTCTCCTGCATTTATTTGGCCTAACTCTGTAATAAATATTTCCACATTTCTACTTAATTTTCATAAATATGAATTTTCTAGCTGTGTGATATATCATCAGTTAGGTTTACCATAGTTTACTTAACCATTTCCCTTTCATCGGGCGGTGGATTTGTTTACCTTTTTTAAAAATGGTGAATATCTTTGTTTACAGGCTTTTTCCTACCTTTAAGATTATTGATTTGAGATGTACTTTTAGAAGTGAATCCGATCTAGGTCAAAGGTTATTGCCGAATTATTTTCAAAGAGCTCTGCTGTTACTACATTTCTCCCAGCAGCACCGAAAAACACATACATGTTATGGTCCCCAAGCCAGCGTTCAATATCAGTATATTCATTTATTTTTTAACTTATGTATTTGATCTTAAGATAATTGTCATTTTTAGTGAATTGATTACTAGTAAGGGTGAACTTTATATTTTGTCTAGGTTCTCTTTAGTGACATTTCTGATTATACTTATGGTTCATTAATCTAGTTAAATTTTATATTTTTAAAAAATCAAGTTATGTGACCTTCTTACATTCTTTCACACTGTCTCATGGCCTTTTGCCTGAGACAGCATCCAAAATTTTGTATTTAAGTTTATTGCTATATTAGTATTTAATATATAGATAATATATTTGTTCTTAATATATAAACAGTTGCATATTAATATAATTATATGATTAATATGTAATAATTAATCATCTTGTAACCAATATATTAATTATGTTGTATAATTAATATATTAATATATTCAGTTGTATATTATTATATATTATATGCTGGTATAATATATTAATAATATGTTGTTATATATTATTTGTTAATATATAATTCTATGTTGATATGTGATGTTATTTATTTCAACGCACTGGTTTCCATTTGTGTTTATATGTGTATTTTACATTAAAATCTTTGATTAAGTAGTATTTTAAAATATTATTGAAATCCTTCTATATTCCTGAGACTATTCTAGATACAGGGAATAGATTAGTGAAAAAAACTGGCAAAAACCCTCTGTCCTATTAGAACTTACACTCTAGGGGAAGACAGACAGTAAACAGTAAGTACGGGGATTGTATAGTATGGTGGGAGGTACTAAGTGCTGTGGAAGGAAATAGAGCAAGTAAGGGGCGATTGGGAGACCTAGGACAAGGACAGGCATCACTGAGAAGATGGCATTTGGACAAAATCTTGAAGGGTATGAAGGAGTGAGCCATGCGTAAATCTGGAGGAAGAACATTACAGGCAGAGAGAAAGCTAGTTCAAAGGCTCTGAAACAGGAACAGACAGAGGACCTTCGAGGGGCTTGAAGAAAACCAATGCAGCCCGAGTGGAGTGAGCAAAGGAGAAAGTAGTGGCAAAGAAGGTCTGCTCGGTGAGTGAGGGCAGGGGCTGTCTGATGCCAGTGTAGAGACCAGGCCATGGTCGGGCGACCAGCGGAAAGACTTTGGCAGTGAGAAAGGTGAGAGGTGGTGAGGGCAGTGGGGGTGGTAAGACGAAATTGGATTCTATATAAATATTTGAAGGCGGAACAGTCAGTAGAATTTCTAACGTCTTTACAAGCCCTAGTGTCGGAACTCAACTTCCTGTAATCGTGCATATCTGTGGCCCTTTTCCTTAATATGCAATTTAAGGTCATCGAAGATTGTTATTCTTTATGTCTTTCCAATTCTCCACTCTTGTTTCTGCATAGAAAAGGCTGATTTTTTATAAAGAGTCACTGGGGTGTTTTTTTGGCAAAGGTCTTTCGTGCCGTGCTTCTTTCGAGTGCTGCTTTTCCGTCTCTGAGAACCGGCAGCGAATGACACTCTCTCACTTATTAGTGTCTTATTTCTTCATCACAGAGTAATGAGCCTCTTTTTCTGATTATGAAAGAAAAAGGGAAAATCCAGTAAAAGGAGAATTCAGGAAGGCCGTCTTTTTCATCTCGCCAGTTTGGGGTCTTGCTTTTATTTGAGTTTCTTTGATGACAGATGACGCAGTAGAGCACACGACGAGCTTAGGTGTTAAACTTGACAAGCCGTTGAACCTCTCTGAATCCCAGCGTTTTCCTCTGAAAACGGACATATTTAAGAGAACCTACTTCAGAGTTTTGGTGGGAAGATTTAATGAGATCACGCAGAAAAAGTACCCAGCGCTTAGCACATTGACGGGCACGTGGGCCCCGGGGGGCAGCTTTACGTTATCATCTTCTGTAAATTGCTTTTCATATCCTTTGCCCATTTTTCTACTGCAGTGTTTTATCTTTTTCTTACTGATTTATAAGAAGTGCTTATTGTAGAATTGAGTGAGGGCGACACCATTTGTCTTTCACTGTAGAATTGAGTGAGGGCGACACCATTTGTCTTTCATTTGTTGCAGATATTTTTTCCCCAGTTTGTTGTTTGTCTTTCCGTTCACTTACGGTAGTTTTGCTTCATGGTTTCAGCCTGTGAGCTCGTGCTTAGAAAAGCCTATCCTTCCCAGGATTGGGGGAAAGCTTCTTCTTTTTTCCTCTTAGATTTCTGTGATTTTATATCAAAAATATGTGTTCAATCCTTCTGCACTTTATTCTGCCATAAAATATGATGTAGAGCTATAGCTTGATTTTTCCACATGACCGTTTCTTTGTCCTAGTAGTGTTTAATGAACAATTTATTCTTTTTTCTGTGATTTAAAATGCCATATTAACATATACTGAGTACATTCACTTGGTTACATTTCTTTTCCACTAATGGCTCCTACTTTCCTACATCAGTACCATGTTTCAATTATCATATCTTTTATACACTGAGCATTTTATTTATGCCTGTATTAGAGCTTTCTCAATGAAAAAAAAAAAAGATTTATATATCACATTGGCTTCTCTTTACCAAAATTGCTATATATTTCTTTATGGTTAAAAAGAAACAACATGATTTGTTGGAAAAAAAAATCAGAATCTAGAGAAAAGTGTAGAAAAACTCAGGTGCAGTAATCGTACTGAGATGACACCTAACACTGGTGTACATCTTTTCTGACATTACTCTCTGCATGGAAGCCCGTGTAGATGTGCACTCTTTTAAAAACATACCCTATTACACATGGATGCCCTTTTAAAAAAATCAAATTGACTTCTGCAGTTAGCCTAAAAGAGTTTTTGTAAAATCTTGACCAAAAGTCCATGATAATTTGTATTGTTTCTTGAGTCACTGCTATATGTCTATAATTAACAGTTTGTAAACACTGTAACTCTTAACCTTTTTTTCTTGTTCTTACTGCTTTTCTATGAATTTAATTTTGACCGTAGTCAGATTGTTGTACATTTCCTTCTGTTTTCTTTCCCATTCAATCCCCACCTTACACATATGCCATGATTTGTCACAGGACATTCTTTGAAAATTATTTAAATCCATCTAGTATTCTCGTCTTGCTAAAATTGCTGGCAGGATTAAGTCATTATCAGGTAAGTTTTAACAGTAAAACATGAAACAGAACAGTGCTCCTCAGTCAGGTGGCATGTTTGAACAACTGCCCAGAAGTGGAAGTGACCCATAGAGGGCAGCTCAAGGACCAAAGAACTGTCCGGGTCTCTTTTCAAGTATTAGTTTAAGAGTAGCCTAGAACAGCAAAGTCTTAAAGGACGTATGGTCGAAGTCTGTAGAAGAGGAGGAATTGGATGTAGCGAACCATCCGTGTTGAGGACGAGAAGGGGATCTATGTAATTAACATTCAATAGAAATGTATAGAAATATATACCTGACGATAGAAGCATCAGAACTGTGAAGAAGTGGTGGTCCTTTTGTATTTTTAAATTTCTTTTTTACGGTTAAAGAGGATTAGAATAACCACCTTGATCTGTGAAGGTGGTGTTTTATGAGTGCTTATTAAAATAATAAATCCTGTATTTTATTTGTGGTATGAATTTTTTTATTGTTTCTCTAGTTGTAAAATATACAGATCATCCTAAAAGTTCATATTTATTAACTTCTTGGTGGAACCACTTGTTTTGTTTTGATGGTAGGAGCAGTACTGCCTCAAGTTCTAGAGGGAATGGGAGCCACTGCAAATCTGAGGGTCAAGAGGGACCCTTGGCCCCAGAGAGCTCTGTGCAGCCACCGGGAGACAGTGACACAAGTAAGATAGTGCCGTGCTTTTGTTACTACGAGCCCCTGGGGCTGGATGTCCACCCACTTTTCTGCTCCTTCGGTGCGGCAATTCTGTTTCTTGTTTTTAATAAGTTCCCTTTGCCTCAGTAGTCCAGACATCACTATTGATGAGCGGTTAGCAAGTGCAAATAGCCAGGGCCTTACACATTTCAGATGGGGAGTCACAGGGAAGCACGGTGTCTCTCCAGGCACCGTGGTCTGAACAGTGGTTATTGCACTGAAAATGTGTGAGATGTAAATATTAGTTTGAGTGATCTTTACTGTTTTTATACTTAGCAGCAAAATCCAAAATATCTGCAGCAGCAAAATCCAAAATATCTGCCTTGATTTTTTTCAAAGACTATGGGTAGCTTGTAAAGGGGGAGAAAAAGGGATAAAATTTGAATGGGTTTTGTATGAGTGAATCCGATTTCATACAGGAAATGCCGTTTGGGGACTTTTTTGGAACACTGTCCTAGAATGTTTTCCATGACCATTGTATGAAATTTAGTGTCTAGTACAGAGCCTGGAACACAAATTTTCAATAAATACTTGGTGAGTGAAGGACTAAATGAATTCTACTTCTTATTAAATGAAGAGATACGTCAATGTAACAGAGTTTACAATAATTAGATATGTGTAAAACAGCTGTCTGGCAAGCAGATATGCAGTTAGGAGCAAAATACACTGGTCCCTAATGGTCTTGGAGTTAAATCACAGAAATAAATATTTTCAGTGGCCAAAATAATTTATAGTAGGGTCAGCTTTACAGTTTGTTTGTGATAGTTGAGATTATACCAAATGCACAGTAAAGAGAGAGAAAAATACTCAGTTTTAGGTTTAGATTTTGTGAAATTTAGCAGAAAGGCACACCAAGTAATGTCAGTGGTGAGGGGTAATCTAAAGCAAAAATTCTACCCGAAGACTTCATGAAGGTCCGCGCGTGGGCTTTGGGAGGCGGGGCAGGATTGCCTTCGGTCCTTGACAGTGTTTGTACACGTGTGTTCTTGCATTTCCTGAGGGGAGGCTGTATCTGAAGGTCAGGAGATTCTGTGACCCAAAAGGGACTAGGAGCTGCTTATACAGAGGAAAGCTAGGGTTTTCAATCGGTGTTTATTTTTATTTTAAAAAAATTGGATTTAATGATAATTTGCTTTGTTTATTTCCCAGAAGTTCTTAAAGAACCATCAGAGGATGTGACAGCATGTCAGGAAGGTACCTCTGCAGAAAGCACAGTTGAGAACCGTGTAGACACAGGTGAGTTGTCTTGTTCTCTTTAGATAATTGCTCCATGTTGGAAAACAAGAAGCTATAATTTATGTCACTCTCTCCCAAGTTAGAGGCCATTTAGAAATGGATGTGTTATGGAATTCTCCTCTTCCTATAGGGAGAGCGTCCAGTTTGATTAAACAGTGTTGCCGACATGACCAGCAGTTTCTGCTTTATTTTCCGACAGCACAGTCAGATACACTCACATCTGAGCCCTTGGATTCCAGCTCAGGAGAAAGAAATTACTTCAATCTTGATAGTTCTTGTGGGGTTCCAGAAGAACCCACTTTGTCTGAACAAGACAAGGAACCAGGAACTTCAGAACAGACTAGCACTGAAGGTGCTACCAGTCGAAACCCCACCAGTCCTGAGCCTCAGTCACAAACAGAAGCCATCGGGCCTTTGGCTCATGAGGAAACATTAGCCAGGGACTCTGCTCTCCAGGACACAGATGACAGTGATGACGACCCAGTCCTGATCCCAGGTGCAAGGTATCGAGCTGGACCTGGTGACAGGTTGGTAAATTTTTAGTTAAAATGAACTATAAAAAATACAATTCACAGGACTTTGTTTGAAGTCAAGTAAAGGAATCTCTCCATTTTTTACAGTCGCTTTTCTAAGGGTGTCTCAGTCGTATCAACTCAGAGTTTTTTAAACTGTAAATGATTGTATGCGTTACATTCTTTGAGCAAACTGCGTTAAGAGGAGAATAAAAAGTCTCATTGCTCTGTATCTCCAACACTGGAAACTTGCTCCTCAATTTACAGATCAAGAGAAAGGAATGTGGAGAACGACCAACAGGTTATGTGTCAAGTCGGGGTTATATTTAGCCCTCAGACTGCCCTGTCGTCAGCCTGGCCTTTATCGGTTTTGTTTTGTTTAATGTTCAGGTTTTTTGATGTTCTGCTTTTCTACTGACCCTGGGTTAAGGTAGTGTGATAATAGTTCTCTTTGAGAACCTTATGTTTTTCTGAGATTTCTACTTAACAACTCAGTTCAGGAAATGAAATATTATACCAAATATATAGAATTGCTCACATGTTCATATACTTTCCTCATTTTTTACTTTGTGTGATCATACGAATATATCTTGTTTTTTAGAAGATAAAATAAAACTTTCAAAGCATATTTTGTTCCATACTTTTCAAAAGCTGTTTCTGCAGATAATGCTATCATACCTCATTATAAGCTCTGCCCTTTTCCAGACAATAAAATTTTATCTTTAAGTTCCTAGCTTACACAGTTGTGAAGAACCATTTCACATATTTCTGTGCTCAATATACTGCCGTTTATAAAATATTCTGACATTTCCGTCAAGTGAAAGATATCATAGATAATACAGCATTGCCATTCTTCAGTAGTAAATTAATGATCAAGAACATTATGACGTGGGTTTGAATCCTGGTTTTACTGCTTAGCTGTAGTTCCTCATTTAAATTATGTAATGTTTTTGTATGGTTCAGGTTCCTTTTCTATAAAATGAAGCTATGACTATCTAGAATTGTTACAAGAATTTTCAAAAATCCATTAATCGTTCAGTCCCAGGACCTGTCCACCTTGAACGCACTAACTAACTAACTGATAGCAGTGTTAAGCACCCAAGATGTCTGTGTGGCTTCTCAGACTTAAAAACCAGTTAGAAGGAGAGTGGCTTTGGGGATAGAGATGGACAGAGGACAGCAAAAATCCCAAACAGTACTGCTTGCAGTTCAGCGAAACTGCCTTTTGTAGCTAGGAAAGGATCACCTCTCTACTGATACTTACTCACGTGTCCTCAGTTGGGAGTCTCCGTTAGTTAGGGTTAGTCAGAATGTTTATTTGGCAATGGCATTGTTTTTAAATGTAGAGGAAGTAATCCCTTCCGATTTTTGTACTTCGAGATTAACCAAGCATCTTCTCTTTACCTGCCACACACTAGTCTTCAGTATTCTTAGTCTCTGTTTTAGACAAGGAAGACTTAGTTTCATTTCTTTCCAGACCCAGAGGGACACCATCACCACTTAATTTGTACAGATAAGGTTAGCAACCACAGCACAATTTGAAAATCAAATTGATGGTTTCTGAAACCCAGGATAGAGAGTCAGCGTTTGTAATTATTTGAAGCTTACACATTTATGTCCTTCTCTTTATATAAGTGAATATATGTCCTTGCTTTTTTCTGTACTTAGGTAGCTTAAAAGTGATGCTAAGGTCATAATTGAAAATAAAACATAAGTATATGCTTTCTAATAAAGTGGACCATATATATCACTTACCAGGTTTGTTTGTTTAAGTAAGACATTATCTATATTTTAATAGATATTAGATACTTGGAAAAAGATCAAAATTATTCAGCATCCTCTATCCAAGCTAATTATTACACTTTTATACCAAGCCTGCTTTATAGCTGAGGAAACAGAGGTGCTGAGCAGAGTTTTTGTATATTCTGAAAGACCTAACAAGGTTTTTTGTTGGTTGGCTGGTTTTTTAAACACAGTAATATAACATCAGTGAGAAGGGAGGATTTGGTGGGGAGAGTGGGTCCTAGAGAACCTAAAACTTCTTGGAGTATATTATCCTTAGTTTGGAGATACTACCAGAAACTAGAATACCTTTCTATTGAGCTTCATCATTTATTTTTCATTTTCATAATACTTAAATGATTTATGTTTTAGGGATTCGCCTAGGGTTTGGATCTACCACAAAGTTGGCACTGATAGCCTCATTGTTCCAAGAGACCCAGGTGCTGAACTAGACCCGCAGAATCTTTTAGAGGCAAGGGACTCAGGGACACTGGCCTAGAGCTGACCCCACTCATGCCATACACGTACTCTCGAGTTCATATTCTCAAGGTTAGATCCGGATCTGAAACCTCGTGTAAGTCTACATTGGTTTCCCTGATTTTTAAAAATTATTATTACATATTCTTTAGTATTCTGTATATTCAGTTCAGGAATATAGCCTTAGTTTGTCCCATATATTATTTTTTTTTAATTCTGTACAACATAGTAGTGAACTTACTGAAGAATAATAGAAGAAGAAGAATAAAATTCTTAACATTTAAGAAACTTAATCACTTGAAGAAGCGAGGACAAATCCATAAGCTATTTATAAGAATGGGGAGAAACAGTTTTAATAAATAAATGAAATGAAATACAGTGTTACAGATATACAAAAATGTACAGACCAAGGTGATGGTAAAGGTTTATAGTGACTTTCACAACCCTGTCAATTTTTCTTTGAAATGTGCATTATTTTCTAACAGTTTTGGTGAAAAATCTTCCTTCTGATTTTTTTCTAAATAATTTGTATTGTTCCTTGTTTCCTTAACACCATATTAATTAAATCTTGAACTACCCAGATAAAGTATATTTTTAACATCTCTGCACCTTTTTAAGGATCCTTCATCCTTGAGAAAATTGCCCATTTCTCTTCTCTATTTGGAGAATGGGTGTGTTGACTTTTATTCTTAAGAGATTAAGTTTTAAGATATTTTGCTTTTTAGAACATGAAAAGAATAATTTACCAGCTTATAAGTAGGTATGGGACATCTGAGAATTTGTTCCTAAAGGGACAAAAGTTTTCAAAGCTTTGTTGTAAAAATCATACCATTTGGTTCTTCGTATCTCAGAACACATTTCATAACTTCAGTGAAGTGCCCAGCTAAGAAGATGCATGTCTTAAAGTTCCTTTGTTGCTGCCACTTGAGAAGCCCAGTTGAGATCAGTTTGGTTGGAGTAAAGAAATGGCCCTAAAATTAAAAATGGTGAAAGTATATACTTAGATCTCTGCTTTAATGTGTATAAAGAATTACGTAGTAGATCTCATAATTTTTTGGTCCCAAATTTAATTTTTGAAATGAAAGCTAAAAAATGTATAACTAAACCATTTTTGACATACATTTAATAAAGATATCGAAAATAGTTCTTTGCAATGCAAAGTAATGATTTCTTTATAAAGATTTGCATTTATAATCTGGTTAGGTAAATATGACTTGGGTTTTGACTTTGGGGCTGAGATCAAGCATGAGAAAGAAATGTCTTAGAAAATAAAGGTCTTAATAACTAACGTAAATGTTTTAAAATGGAATGCTCTTCTCATTAACGATAGCTAGGCTCAGTACAAATTCAGCTGGGACTCTCTAGAGCAGAGGTCAGCCAACTTTTTCCTAAAAAGCCAGAGAGTAGAAATTTTAGCTTTGCTGGCCAAGGTACCTATGTAACTGTTTAAAGTGCAAATGTAACTATTTACAAATGTGGAAATTATTCTTTGCCTACCGGCTGTTACAAAACCAGGCAACTGGCCAGATTTATCCCAAGGGCCATAGTTTGCTGATTCCTATTCTATAGCAAATCAATCTTGAAAGAAGCACAACTGTAGTCTGTGGTAAAACGCGCCTACTGGTAGATACCGAGAGTTTAAAACGATGAAGTCCTTCTCTAAATCACCACATACTTGATCCCCTTTAACTTTGTCTAGGGCAAGAGCATAGAACATTAAATGGAAACTAAATTGAAGAAAGAAAGACTTAATCAAACACATACTTTCCAATCATGGTATTAAACAACAAATAAAAGTAGTGTGTGTATCCTTTGGTGATTTTATACTGGATTTGGAAATATAAACGTGTGCCCTTGGCACGAAAGGAACATGGTCAGGTTTTCGGTTGATACGGTCTTCAGGTGAACTGTTTGCACAGTGCCAAATCGGTCTTAGAGTTCATGGTATGATGGATGGCTTGGCTGGTCTCTCTTTCTTTTGCCAAACCCAAGAGGGTTTTTGCTCTGTGAGAAGCATCTAAGTGAGCCTCCTGAAGTTCTCACCTAGTCTTGAAAGTTTTTAGTTATGGACTCAGCCAAGATGCTCTAAAGATTTTTTCCATAAATCTTAAAGGTATTACCGGTTAGCCACTTTTTTACAAAGTATTTTTTACACGCGTAGAAATGTGGTTCCACTTACCTACTCTGGACTCTGGAACACAGCCTTGATTTGTAAAGTCAGAATTCTTCCTGTGTTCTAAATTTGCCACCATCTCCTTAGTCATCCTACAATCACTCCCAGTATTTCTAATGATTCCAGTGTATTCTTCACTGAAGAAAATTGCAGAGAGAAAAAAAGTAACGGTGGAGAAAGAACTGAACTCCTAGAGAGGCAAAGGCGCTGTTGCTCGTGGCTCGCCTGCTCTGTGGTCTGTGGTTAGGACGGGTGAGTCCGCTCAGGGCTTAATCACTTTCCCGAGAGAGAGCAGCACAGCCCTGGGGAGCACGTGCAGGTGCTGGCGGGTGGCGGGAGTCAGTGCAGTTCCCCGCGCGGTAACTGCTTCGTTTCTCATCTGTTTAAGGATAAAAGGTGTTAAGTGCAACGTCTTCCTTCTAGTCTATCTTCAGTGTGTGTTTCTGTTTCTTTAATTTCCTCAGACACATTTAGGTGAATGACACAGTCTCACATTAGACCTTAAATCACAAAGGGAAACAGAAGTTTTCTTAGATTTCGCTGATTAATGATGAAAGTGGCGACCTTAATGCTTTCGGTGTTTGGTTCTTTGAAGTCTTTGTGAGTGACTTTAGTTATTGTGTTCCCTTCACTAGATTTAATATCAGAGGAACAACAATAGGTGATAGAATAATGAGGTAATTCAGTGTGTTCCTTCATTATTTTATTTTTTCTTTATGATGAATTTGCCAGGTCCTCTTTTTCCACAGCTAACCACCTTTCCTGTTAACAGTTAATACGTCTTATGCTTACTGAGCTCCAAGTGCTAAGCATTGCAAAGCAGGTTGCTTTTCACAAACTGTATTTAGCTGCATGCCCTGCATGGGAGTAGAATGAAAAGAAAGTTCCTGTGTGCGGATGTGATGGATGTTCCCTTCCGGTGTGTCAGATGATAAAGTAACTATAACCTGAAGTGATGTACTTTAAATTACTGGTTACTCCATTTTGAATATCTTGTTGAAGAATATAACTTACTTTTTTAAAGACTTGACTGGGCTACCAATTAGCAATAGCAACATTTTGTTATTATTCAAGTATAGTCCTTTTCTTTGAGATCAAGAAGTAAAAATGGACTTGAGTCTAATTCTGTGCATAAAATTCTGATTTTTTAAAGAAAGTTGTTTTCTTATAAATGGTTTAATTTAATGTCACACATCAAGATGATCTGTAACTCTCAGACGTTTTTGTAATTTGAAGACGAACAGTGGGGTACGTTTTTAAAATACAACTTTAAAGTGAACTTCAGTCCCATTAGTCATACCCCAGACCTGTTTTAATTAATTTGTACCACTCTAGCTATATATAATGGGGGGTTGGGGTTTGGTTTAGTTTTAGGTAGGCTCCCTGCCCAGTGTGGAGCCCAGTGCAGGCTTCAGTCTCAGGATCATGAGATCAAAACCTGAGTGGAGAGTAGGAGGTGGACACTTAACCAACTCCGCTACCCAGGTGCCCCTGTAATGGTATTTTATAAAAGAATTTACCATATTGAAAACAAGAGGCAAAATAATTCATATTTTATATTTTTAGTGCTGTTTAATTTCTTCTTATATCTTAGCCTGGTCCTCTAACTACTAAACGTGCCAATTTATTTTTTAAAAATAATTTCCTAATATGAGCTTGGAATTATCTTAAATTCTGCTGACCATTTAGAAACAGAATATTTAGGGGCGCCTGGGTGGCTCAGTGGGTTAAGCCGCTGCCTTCGGCTCAGGTCATGATCCCAGGTCCTGGGTTCAAGCCCCACATCCGGCTCTCTGCTCAGCAGGGAGCCTGCTTCCTCCTCTCTCTCTGCCTGCCTCTCTGCCTGCTTGTGATTTCTCTCTGTCAAATAAATAAATAAAATCTTAAAAAAAAAAAAAAAGAAACAGAATATTTAGAATATGCAGTATTAAAAATAAAATACAAAGACTCAGGGAAGAGGAAGGGATCAAAATGCAAAGTCAGTAATCTAGGTTTTTATTTTCTTAGGTCAGTTATATGCTAGATTCCTTCTAGGTTTTTTTTCTATTAAATGCTGTTTGCCAAATAGCTGATACCTTGAGATATTTTTGGGTTTTTTTTTTTTTGACATTTCTGGATGAATCAGTTTCGTTTTTATTATTTTATCCATTCAGTAAACCTATACGAACCAAACACTGGTAGAAGCTGGAGATACAAGGATAATGACAAAACAGCCTCCATTAGCTCTTGGTTCAGTGGGATTCATAGACACATCTAAGTAATTTTAATATAGTAATTGCAGCAGTAGTTTTCCACAGGCACTGGTGTCATTAAGGACTCTTAATCTAAGGAGGGAGAGAATTCTATTTTTTTAATTCTTGGTTTATGACACTATCATTGTTGATTCATGTTTGGTTCCTTTTTTTTTCATTTATCTTTATTCATTTATTTCTTCATTCATTATTATAATAAGTAAATATCCATAAACTCACCACCTAACCCCAAACTGAAAGACTGCCAGTAACTCAGATCTCTCCATTCTGTCCCCTCACCCACCTTACCAGGGCCAACCACTCTTCTGAACGTTCTGTGTATTGTGCCGTGCTGTAAACAAAAAATTATCACAAATATAAATGCCAAAGTAATACATCATTTAATTTGTTTGCCCACTTTCAGACTTGAAAAAAAAGGATATTGTCCGAATGTGGTATTAGGACTTGCTGTTTCTTTCTCAGTCAACGTTAGTTAAGATTCATCCATGTTGATACGTCGCTGATGCTCAGTTTTTTGCGCTCTAACAATCTACTACGTAACTATTCCATCATGCATACCTTTTCCTGTTAATGGGCATTTAAGTTTTCAGTTTCTGCTTTTATCAACAGTGCTGGTTTGAACATTCTGAAATATGTCTCCTTGGGCTTTCCTGGAGTACATACCTGAGAATGGAGTGTTGAATTTTATAAGATAACCTCAAATTGTTTTCCAAAGTGGGAGTGTAAATTAATTTGTACAGTCACTAAGTAATCACATTGATCCACAACTTGGTTTTGTCCCTTTTTTTGATTTTGCTAATTGGTTTGGTGTACAGTGGCATCTCGTGGTTTTGATTTTTCATTTCTGTACTTACAAAATGAGATTATGCATCTCTCATTTGTTTTTTGGCCATAACTGGTTTTCTACTGGGTTGTTTTAATTGAATTGTTTTTCTCTTCCATGTTAATTTTTTTTTTTTAAGGAATTCTTAATGTATTTTTTATACTAATTTGTGTCATTTATAAGTGCAAATATTTTTTCTGGTTTGTGATTTATTTTTTTAAGCTGTCTTTTGAGGATTCTTAATTTTAATGTAGTTGAATTTTATCATTCTTTAATGCATATCGCTTCCTTTTATTTAAGAAATCCTTACTTCTGGAATTCCAGAAATGGAAAATGTTCTTTTGAAGTCGTCTTTTGATTAAGATATTAATCCATCTGGAATTGATTTTTTATTCATGATGTATATGTTTGCTGTGTAGATAGCCTTGTTTTCTCTGTTCATTTATTAAATGTTGAATTTCCCCAGAGAGCAGCTGTGCTACCCATCACATTACAGAGTTCCATATAAACACAGGTCTGTTTCTAGGCTTTCTGTTCCATTCCGCTGGACAACTGTTTGCCTCTCCATCAGTACCATACTCTTATAATTACTCTAGCTTTATAATCTTAATATTTTCTAAATCTCTTCAGGTCTCTTCTCTTTATTTTTCTTTAGAAGGGACTTGCTATTCTTTGTCCTTTGGTCTGTTTTGTGATCAACATTTTAAGTTCCATATACAAGTCATCAGAGTATGATTATAGTTGTAATAAACCTATAAAAAATTTGAAGAATTGATTATCCTCACAATATTAAATTACCTGTACATTTATTCAGCTCTCTTAAAAAATGTCTTTTATTAACATGTTATAATCTCCTACAAACAGGAATATCTTTATTTATAGACCCTTGCATCTTCACAGCTGTTGTAAATGCATGTTGTTTTTAAACTTAGCTGTCTTAATAGTTTGTTGCTGGTGTTTGGAAGTTCATTTGGCTTGTATCATGATCTTATATCCATCCAATAATTTTTCTGTTACATCTATTAATTGCCATGTAAATTCCTTTTTTTTAAATAGACAGTCATATCATTGCAGATAGGAGTGTTCTTTCCTCCTTTCCACTCTTACTGCTTACTGTGTATTGGTTAATGAGTCACATTTACTTAATAGTAAAAGTCACACCCTCTGATTTTGAAAAGAATGTCTATATGAGTTTATTTAGGTTTGTGTTTTAGGGTTTTTGTAGATACCTCCTGTCAGAGTTAGGGGATTCCCTGCTGCCCTACTTTACTAATGGTTTTATCATGAATGAATATTGATTGAATTGGGTACATCTTCTTCATCTATTGAGTTCTCATATATTTTTTCTCCATTAACCTGCTAATACAGTAGATAACACTCGGAAATGTCCTAATATTAAACAGTCTTTTGGGACGTCTGGGTGGCTCCATCAGTTATGCGTCCATCTTTGCCTCAGGTCATGATCCCAGGATCCTGGGATCAAGTTCCGCAACAGGCTCCTGGCTCAGCCTGATATCTCAATTAATAAAATCTTTTAAAAAAAAAAACATTCAAAAAACAGCCTTTCAGGTGCGTCTTATGATCCAGAATGTTGTCTGTTTTGGTGAATGTTCGGCTTGAGAATGTGTGTCCCGCTGCTGGTTGAAGTGAGCAGGCCACGTCCGTCGCACCCAGTTGGTCACTGGCGGCGTTGCTGAGTTTGGCTGTGTCCTCACTGTTCACCTCCTGGATCTGCCCCTTTCTGAGACGAGGGTGTGGAAGTCTCCAGCTAGAACAGTGCGTTCGTCTGTTGCTCCTTGCTTCTCTCTCAGTCGCTGCCCCATGTGTTTTGACCCTCTCTGGATAGGCACATAAGCTTTAACAGTTGTTCGGGGGAAATTGACTCCTTTGACATTATGTCATGCTCTTCTTTATCTTTGATAACTTTGCTTACTTTGAAGTCTGCTGTGTTAGAAAGAAACATAGCTATTCTTTGTTTCTTTTGTTTAGTGTTAGCATGGTATGCTTTTCTCCGTACATTCACTTTTACTCTGTATGGGTCTTTACTTTTAAGTGGATTTCTTATAGACAGCCGATAGTTGGGTCGTATTTTTTGACCCACCATGATAATCTGTCTTCTAATTGGTGTATTTAGAGCACTGACATGCAAAACATTATTGATAGAATTGGATTAAAGTCCATCATATTCTTTACTGTTCTTTGTTCTTTGTCCCTTTTCTTTTTTTTTAATTTTATTTATTTGACAGACAGAGATCACAAGTAGGCAGAGAGAGAGGGGAAGCAGGCTCCCTGCTGAGCAGAGAGCCTGATGTGGGGCTCAATCCCAGGACCCTGGGATCACGACCTGAGCTGATGACAGAAGCTTTAACCCACTGAGCCACCCAGGCACCCCTCTTTGTCCCTATTTTTGTCTTTTCCTTTTTTTTCTGCCTTTTGTGGTTTGAATTCAGCATTTTATATGATTCCGTGTTTTTCTCCTTTCTTAGCACATCAGCTGTACTTCTTTTTAAACCTTTTTTAGTGGTTGCCCTATAGCTTACAATGTACTTTTATAACTAATCCAGTCCACTCTAAAATAATACTGTGCCACTTCCCAGGTAGTGTGATACCATGATAACAAAACCCTAATTCCTTCTTCCTGTCCCTTGTATCATTGCTGCCATTCATTTCACTTTAACATAAGCATGCATATGCATATGTACACGTAAAATACATGCATAAACATACATGATGATGAAGTACATTATTGCTGTTACTATTTTGAACAACTGTTACCTATAGTTTTATGTATATAGATAGTAGATAAACTAAGATTAAGGAAAATGGAAGTTTTTCTTTATCTTCACTTATTCCTTTGATGTTCTTCCTTTGTTTATATAGATCCATGTATCTGATTCATAATTTTTTTCTTCTCTATTAAGAACTTCTTTTAACATAGAACTTCAAGGCAGTTCTATCAGCAACAAATTCCTTTGCTCTTTGTTTGAGAAAGTTTTATTTCTCATTCACTGAAGAGGATAATTGTGCAGGGTACAGAATTCTATGTTGGTGATTTTTTTTTTCTTTCAGTGTTTTAAGTATTTCACTGCATTCTCTTCTTGCTTCATAGTTTCTGAGGAGAAGTTGGATGTGATTCTTATCTTTGTACCTCTCTAGGTAAGATGTTTGTTTTCCTCTGGCTTCTTTCAGGATTTTTTTAATCCCTGATTTTCTGTATTTTTAAAATGATATGCCTAGGTTGTAGGATTTTTGTATTGATTTGGTTTGGGTTGGGTTTTTTTTGGTATTTATCCTGCTTGGTGTCCTCTAGGCTTCCTGGATCTATGATTTGGTGTCTGACATTAATTTGGGAAAATTCTTAGTCATTATTATTTCAAATTTTTCTTTTCTTTTTTTCTTTGCTTTCCTTTCCTTTTCCTTCCATCCCCACCCTCCCCCTTCCCTTTCCTTTTCTCACCTTCTGGGATTTCCATTGTGCTTATGTTACATTGATTGTAATTATCCCACAGTCCTTGAATATTCTCTTTTGGGCGGCTCTTTTCCAGTCTTTGTTTTCTTTGCTTTTTGGTTTTCAGGGATTCTATTAATGCATCTTCTAGGTCGAGGATTTTTTCAGCCATGTCCAGTCTGTTTATAAGCCTGTCAAAGGCATTCTTCATTTCTGTTACAGGGTTGGGGTTTTTTTTTTTTGTTTTGGGCCTGTGTGTGTGTGTGTGTGTTTTGTTTGTTTATCTCAGGCAATTCTTTTTGCTTCTTTCTGACGATTTCCAGCGCTCTGCTTACATTGCCCATCTGTCCTCACATGTTGTATACTTTATCTGTTAGCACCCTTAATTAATCATAGTTACATTAATTATAGTTGTTTTAAATTCCTGGTCTGTTAATTCCAAATTGCTCTGTCTCTTCAAACTGTGTTTTTTTTCTCTTTTGGCGTGCTTAGTAGTTTCTTTTTCTACTAGCTATATATGATGTATCGTGTGAAAGGAACTGCTCTAAACACACTGGTGGTGGGGGGGTCAGGCATAGGGGAGGGGAAGCATCCACCGTCTTCAGATTAGGTCTCAGTCTTGGAGTGAGCCTACATCTCTGGCCTTTAGAAGTGTTCTGCAGGTTTTTTGTTTGTTTTCTTTCCCTTTAGGTGGGATAGGATGGCCAGAGTGGGCTGTGGTTGGCTGTTTCCCTCCCCTAGGTTAGTTAGGCTTTGATTATTTATTACAGTAGTAACCGCAGTAGGGGTTATTAACCCCAGCAGTTTAGGCTCTAGTTTACTAGTTTCCCCTAAGAGCAGACCTTACTAAGAAGAAGATATGCTCTGGCATTTTTCAAAATGGTTCCTTTTCTCCTCTCTGTGCTGGAAACTCAAGGGGATTTTTCTCCAATATTCTGTGTGGCAGTCTGGTGTGGCTCCTGGAAGTAAATCTGAAAGCACTGTGGGAAGGACTCCTGTGACTGGAGTCCTCTGGAGTTTTTAATTCTTTTTTTTTTTTTTTTTTTTTTAAAGATTTTATTTATTTATTTGACAGAGAGAGATCACAAGTAGATGGAGAGGCAGGCAGAGAGAGAGAGAGGGAAGCAGGCTCCCTGCTGAGCAGAGAGCCCGATGCGGGACTCGATCCCAGGACCCCGAGATCATGACCTGAGCCGAAGGCAGCGGCTTAACCCACTGAGCCACCCAGGCGCCCTGGAGTTTTTAATTCTTAAAGCTGTCTACACCACGTCCCCACAGTTCCTCAGATCACAGTCCAGGTGTTCTTACCCCAGGTCTCTGTCCTGCTCAGCTGTGACTCTGTCTGCCTGTTCATCTCTCCACTCTTTTTTTTTTTTAAGATTTTATTTATTTATTTGACAGAGAAGAGAGATCACAAGTAGGCGGAGGCAGACAGAGAGAGAGGGGGAAGCAGGCTCCCTGCTGAGCAGAGAGCCCGATGCGGGGCTCGATCCCAGCACCCTGGGATCAAGACCCGAGCCGAAGGCAGAGGCTTAACCCGCTGGGCCACCCAGGCGCCCCCATCTCTCCACTCTTGAGGAACCAGTTTGCCCCGTCTTCCCCGCTCTTATGGATCCCGGAACAGGTGCTGGTGTTTCAGTCTGTTCAGCTTTTTACTTGTCAGCCTGGAGTGAGGACTTCCAGTCTCCTTACATGTAGAACTGGACTAAACAATCTTTGTATCGTGGGATAAACCGAACCTGATCATGATGTATTATCTTTCTGATATATTGTTGGATTTGATTTATTTGGTATTTTGTGAAGGATTTTTGTATCTATATTTGGAATGAATTTTCTTATATTTTCATGATCCTATTTTTGCTAAAAAGTTACACTAGTATTAGAGAATAAGTAGAAAAAAAATCTCCTATTTCCAGAGTTTGTATAAGATTGAAATGATCTTGTCCTTAAAAGTTCAGTATATCTTACCTGTTATCTGGACCTCGTGTTTTCTTTTGGAGATGGTTTTTAAGTACTGTTGTACTTCTTTAATAGCTGTAGGACTGTTTGCCCTCTTTCTTCTTTAGTCCGTGTTAGCAAGTTTTTGAAAAATGTGTCCATTCATCTAAGTTTGCAAATTTATTATACTATCTTTATTATCTATTTAATTTCTACTGTCTTGAGTTATTACCACCTTCTTTTTCTTTTTCTTTTTCTTTTCTTTTTCTTTTTTTTTTAGATTTTATTCATTTATTTGACAGAGAGAGATACAGTGAGAGAGGGAACACAAGCAAGGGGAGTGGGAGAGGGAGAAGCAGACTTCCCACTGAGCAGGGAACCTCAGTGGGGCTCGACCCCAGGACCGTGGGATCATGACCTGAGCAGAAGGCAGACACTTAACAACTGAGTCACCCAGGCACCCCTATAACCACCTTCTTATTCCTAACATTATTTGAACTCCCTTAATTTTTTCTTCATCATGGCAGAGTTCTGTATTGTTACTCTTTTTGTTTTTTTATTTCTGCTTTCTCTCTCTTTATTATTTCCTTTCTTCTGTTTTCTTTGAAATTGTTGTGTGGTTTATTATTTTTTCCTAACTTCTTAAAATGTGTACATTTAGCTTTTTTTTCAGTAACATCAAACTTGTGGTTAAAGAATATGGTTGGTGTTAGATGCATTCTTTGAAATTCATAGAAACTGACTTTGTGGACATGTACATGTCAAATTTGTAAATATTTCATGGGCCCTTGAAAAGAATATTACTCTGATTTTTAATGTGGAGTTTTATTTATATATGGCCAATAGATCAAGACTATTGTGTTGTTAAAATTATTTATAATTTGGGTGTTTGTGTGTTTGTATGTCAGTTTGACATATAAAATAGGGAGAAAGGCGTGTGGGAATCTGTACTACAATGGTGGATTGGTCTAACTCTCCTTGCAGTTAGGTCATTTTCTTTTTAAACAGAGTTTGAGGCTATTTTTTATTGAATGCGTGTATGTCACATTGTTATATCTTCCTAGTAAATTGAACGTACTGCGTACATAGTAGTCCTCTCTGTTCTTAATGCCGCTTTATCGTAGTCTGTTTCACCGGACATTAATATAACCGGCCACCTTTCATTGGGTTAGCATTTGTAAAATATCTTTCTGTGTGAAACTTTTCCTTGTCCTCATGCTTTCACTGTGTCATAGACAATCTCTTTTTTCTCAACTGGTACGTCTAGTCTATTTAAATTTACTATCATTAGGACTATATTTAAATTTGTTTCCAACTTACTCTAATAATTCTCTTTTACCACTTTTTGTTTGGTTTTGTTTTTTACTCTCGTTTTTTTTTTAGGATTGATTTAAGTTTTTTTTATCTTTGTTTTCTAGTGCTTTTCTCTTTTTTTTTTTTTTCCTCCATTGGGTTGGAATTTATACTCCTTATTACTATGATTTTATTGTTTACTTTTGAAATTTTATACATATTTAACTATAGTCTTTTATGACTTTTAAATTGGGAGCCAAACTAGCAAAACTATCATAAAAGTATGAATAATATTCTCCAAAACAACTTTGCTAGTGGAAGGCTTTTAATAAATATTTGCTGATTGGCATTCTTCATATGTATATATCATTTTAATTTTCATTTTCAATGACCTGTATTTTTTTCAGTTTTTCCTATGAAATATCCTTTAAGAAAGTTGTTTCAATATATCCATTTTAGCTTATACTGTTAACTGAGTTGCACATCACCTGATTGTATATGTAGGTATAATATATACTGTTATTTTTATTTTCTAATTTCAAATTTGTGCACTTGAAGCTTTTCTCTTAGATAATTTTCCTACAGTGGGATAGTGGTAGGTACCCTAATCTTGAATCAGAACTCTATAATACAAATCACATAACTTGAGAGCTAGATTTTATTTATTTATTTATTTATTTATTTATTTATTTTCCTCCAAATTTGTATTTATTTATTTTTTTTCCCAAATTTGTATTTAAATTTTAGTTAGTTATATAGTGTAATATTGGTTTCAGGAATAGAATTCAGTGATCCATCGCTTACAGAGAATACCCAGTGCTCATCATGACAAGTGCCCGCAATGGCCACCACTCATTTAGCCCATCCCCCCCTCCTTGATCAACCCTGTTTGTTCTCTAGCATTTAGAGTCTCTTATGGTTTGTTTCCCCTCTCTCTTTCCCCTTCCCATTATGTTCATCTGCTTTTTTCTTAAATTCCATGTGAGTGAAATCCTATAACATTTGTCTTTCTCTGACTTTCAGTTAGTACAATACACTCCAGCTCTGTCCACGTCATTGCAAATAGCAGGATTTCATTCTTTTTGATAGCTGAGTGGTCGATCTAGATTTTACAATTGAATGGTTAAGCCAAACAAGCGTGAAGCAGTAAATTAGACCATATTCTATGGCTAACTTTTAAACGAGATTAACATTTTTGACCTGGTGCTGTGCTCACCAGTTCTTAATGATTTATCACCACATTAAGTATTCAACTTTAATTCTGTCCACATATCTTGTTTTAAATAACTTGAGCTTCTATCTAAATTCTTAATTTGTCATATAATTTCTTTCCCCATTTATATCTCCTGAGGCCTTTGGTTTGTCAGCAAGGTCATTTCTATTCCCTCTACTGATACTCTGCTTTCTTAACCAGAGTTTTTTTCTTTATTGTTTTTTTTGCTAATCACATCTTTGTATCTAATTGAGAGTGTCTTCTCTTCTACTTCACAACAAAGATCCAACTATGTTTCTTTTGAGAGCATTTAAACTTTAAAAAAAATTTTTTATTTTTTTAAGATTTTATTCATCTGGGGCGCCGGGGTGGCTCAGTGGGTTAAGCCTCTGCCTTCAGCTCCGGTCATGATCTCAGGGTCCTGCGATCAGGCCCCACATCGGGCTGTCTGATCAGCAGGGAGCCTGCTTCCCCTTGTCTCTCGGCATGCCTCTCTGCCTACTTGTGATTTATTTATCTAAAAAATAAATAAAATCTTTTAAAAAAAAAGATTTTATTCATCTATTTGTCAGAGAGAGAGAGAGAGAGCACAAGCAGGGGGAGGGAGAGGCAGGCTCCCTGCCGAGCAAGGAGCCCAACACGGGACTCGATCCCAGGACTCTGAGATCATGACTGGAGCCGAAAGCGGACACTCAAGTGACTGAGCCCCCAGGTGTCCCAAGAGCATATCCCCTTCTCATTATCACCTCCTAATGGGAAACTTGGAGTAAACTAAACGTGTCACCTTTTTGCATGGCAGTTTCTAACTAATTTAAAAATTCGTGTATATTTTGGATATACAAAGCATAGGAGAAAGTTTTTAAAACACTTTTAAGTAAACCTGTATAACTCATAGTAGTATACCATTTTATGAAAAAGAAGATGCCTTTTCATTATAAAAGTAGGAGTACAACATCGTTATATAATTGTTTAAAAAAGTATTACCGATGATTGGTGTCTGGTTTTCTAGATCCTTTCTATGTATCTATAGAATTTTTCCTCTAAAACTTTTAACCTACATTGCAGATTTGGCAGTATAATGCCAACATTTTTCATGTAGTTGATAATGGATCCTCCTTATCTTTTTAAAATTTTTTTAAAGATTTTATTTATTTGACAGAGAGGGATCACAAGTAAGTAAGCAGAGCGGCAGGTGGGGGATGGGGGGGAAGCAGGCTCCCCGCTGAGCAGAGAACCCGACACGGGGCTCGATCCCAGGACCCTGAGGTCATGACCTGAGCCGAAAGCAGAGGCTTAACCCACTGAGCCCCCCCAGGCACCCTTTATTTTATTTTTTAAAAGATTTTATTTTTAAGTTATCTCTACTTCCAGGGTAGGGCTCGAACTCACAAGCCCGAGATGAAGAGTCTCGTGCTAGAGAGCAGGTGCCCTTCCTTATCTTTTTTAAAGGTGGTATAAGTATTCCAATGTATGGATGTAGCATAATTTATTTAATTAGTCTGTCATTTCCATGTGAACAATCAGATTATTTCCAGTCTTTCTGAAAGCAAACAGCAGAAGGTTCACTACATTGAAGATTTATATTATACACATGTATGTATAACCTAAAAATAAATAAATATGTAATATTTGTCTTGTTTAAGTTTTGTGTAGTGTACATTTTTTACAAGTAAAATTGCTGTACCAACACAAAGCAAATAATTTTTTTTTTTTTTTTAATTTTGGGGGCACCTGGGTTCTTCAGTCAGGTGTCTGACTCTTGGTTTTGGCTCAGGTCATGATTTCTGGGTCATGGGAGTGAGCCCCATGTCGGGCTTCCTGTTGAGTACAGAGTCTGCTTGAGATGCTCTCCCTCTCCCACTGCCCCTCCTCCCCCCTCTTTCTGTCTCTCCCAAATAAATAAATAAAATCTTATAAAATATATATATTTTTAAACGTAATCTGTACACCCATCGTGGGGCCTGAACTCACAGCCCCCAAGATCAAGAGTTACATGTTCTACTGACTAGCCAGGCAGGTGCCCCAGCATATACATATTTTAATAGATATTGTTTAATTTCTGATAAACTTGAACTCAGTATTGAGTTCAATACTGATACTAGTAGTGGGAATGTAAATTGGTGTAACCACTTTAGGAAATTGTTTGAAAGTATCTACCAAAGCTGAACATATGCACTTGCTGTGGTCCTGCTGTTTTCCTCCTAGGTACAGACCCAGCAGAAACCTGACATGTGCTTGCCAAGGACATGGACAGATGTTGATAGTAGTCGCCACCTAGTAGTCAGAAGCCGGGAGCAACCCCTTGTGCACTCACAGTGGGATGGGCACATGCGTTGTAATGTACGTGTGCACTGTGGTCTCTCAGCCAGTGGGATGAAGAAGACAGCACAGAGGAGTCTTAGGGTGTTGAGTTAAAGGAGCGAGACACAAAAATACACGTCCTCCGGTTCCGTGTGATCAGTGTTCACAGACTCGCAAAAGTAACTGGTCCCGTTAGAAGCCAGAGTAATGGTTTCCCTTAAGGAAGAGCAGTGATGGGAATGCAGTGCTAGGAGAATCCTGGAGGTTATGCCCCATTTGTCAGCACTGGTGGTGGTTCGTGGGCTTGTTCTGTTTGTGAAAATTCCTTGTGCCACACACGTGAGATGTTACGCCTTCCTGCATATGCAGTCTGCGTCAGTGGAAAGTTTCCAGTAAAGGAGTTTACTTTTTTATACATAGAATCACTTTCAAACCCCTTCCAGTAGTGTCTGTTTTCCTATAGTCTTGCCACTCTAATAGACATTAACCTCTCTCTAATCTGGTCGGCACATAAAGAGGTCAGTTTGTTGTTTTATTTTTATCTTATTAGTGAGGCTTAGCATCCTTTTGTATATTTACTGACTGTTCATTTCTTCTGTAGTGGCCCTGCTTTTGTCCTTTACCTATTTTTCTTTTATAGTGTTCATTTTACTTACTGATCTGTAGACTTTTTTGGTCTATTCTATGTCAAAATATAATGTTTTAAGTAATAAATTCAGACTAACAAACTCATTAAGTATATCATGTGTTAGGAAAAGTTTCTTCTGATAATTAAATCAGTCTTAAAAGGGCCCATTCTTCTCTCCAGCTCTGTAACCAACTCAGGTCTTAGGAGAGTAAAATCAGCCTCATTAGCTCCAAATCTGTACTCTTATATGGGGTCTGTATAGACTCTGTTTGAAAGTCCCTGTTTGATTGTACATACAGTAATGCTCTCTTTCTTTACTAGTCTGTTCTTTGCTGGGAACATCTTTACAAAATCTCAAAACAAGTCTACCCTCTGCTATTACATGTTACCCTTTATTTCTTTTCTCTTTATGCCCCTGCATTTCCTCATATGGAGAAGAGAAATGATATTGAATAGGATTTGTTTGTAGTAAACTTGCATATTGATTTTGTCTCTCTTATGTTTTATAAAATAGCCCTTTAAAAACCAGTGTGCCGCATGCTGTTTCCTTCACTTTCTCAACCAGTACCAAATTTCTAAATGAGCTCTTCACTAAAATACTTTGTTTTAGTAACTCAACTAGTCTGATGGAGTCTCACTGTTGTGTCTGCTTTTTTATGCTTTGGTTGGGGATGCCGTCTTGAGATTAACGTTTAGTTTAAATATTTTTTAGACTTTACTGTATTTTAATGTTCCTCATTTTGATTCCATAGTGGCCTGTGAATGTTTTGAAATTTATTTTTGTTTTTTTCTTTTAATATGTAATTCGTAGACGCTCTGCTGTTGCCCGCATCCAGGAGTTCTTCAGGCGGAGGAAAGAAAGGAAAGAAATGGAAGAATTGGATACTTTGAACATTAGGAGGCCACTAGTAAAGATGGTTTATAAAGGCCATCGCAACTCCAGGACAATGGTACCAAATGCTCATGGCACTCTTTGGAGAAATTGCAGATTGATAATATGAATATTTTCCATAATGATAGTCTTCATGTATTGCCGCTGGGGTCCGGTGCAGCATTATTGTGCCTTCACGGTTACCTTGTTATCCAGACGTGGTTGTTTTAGTGCTGGTAATAGATTGCCAGAGACCATTATTGTTCACAAGAAAATTCTGCCCTACTAAGGAAATGCTGTAGAAGTTTAAAATTTTTAGTTGGTCCAAATAACAATTGCTCCTTCTTCTCTCTCACGCGTGCTGTATCTGTATATGTATATAGACATATATACGGCTCATTTTAGCACTCTTTGTTGATTTGAAGAGAAAGATTTAGATATATGAATCCAGCTCATTGCAAAATGTAGTCTGATTACTTTATAACAACTCTTCTTAAGATTGACAAGTGAAGATTTGTTTTAGTCACTTTGTCTCTCTAGACAGTGTGTCCTCATCTATGATATAAGAACAGACCAGATGATCTCTAAGATCTTTTCAAGTTTTACCGTCCACAAGTCATACACCCAGTGTGATTTTAATTCTGCACTAAGAGGATCTTGTAAGATGATTAGCATGTTGTAACTCGAACTCCGAACTATTCATATTTAGAAGGTGTTGTTTTCATATATTCGTTGAGTAGTCCAGAAGTATCTAAAGAATCAGTTTTAATCTGTTCTCTCCAGAGTTAAGGGTAAACGTTCAGTAGAGCTTGCAGTTTTCGGTCTCGGGATCCTGAGTCCAAGCACAGGGTGGGTGTGGAGCTTACTTTAAAAGAATTTACTTTGGGACAGGGAACTGCTTAGCTTTTTCTATAGATACCGTTGGTGGTAACAGTTTAATCATTCTAAACACAATGCTCAGTAGAAGGAATCAATGTATATTTCTTATATTTTGCTGGTTAAAATTCTGTATGAAAATATTAGGGGTAGGAATAAAAAAGAAAAATAAATATAACAGTAACTCTAAGTAACAACAAAACTGTCTCCCCTCTTTGGTTTGGCAAAAATAACAAAGTAGCAGCTGCTGATGAAATGGTTGAAAAATGTCCTGAACTACAGAGACTCTGTGTGGCTCATTGATACACATCCACTGAAGATGTCATCCTAACCATTCCAGTGTGTCCTAGTCCTTTGTCTCATTGCTTCGTAAAAGTAAATATGCTTACATCCGTCCTTGTCAGTTGTGAGAGGATAGCTAATAAAAAGATTTTTGGTACTTTTTGTTCTTCCGGCATAAAGCGAAATACAAAAGGGAACCATTCCTTTTTTTCTGTGATTTGTTTTTATTATCTTACAAAGCTAGAGTGGAACCATTTTTGGAAAGTTCAACAACATGTAGACATAGAAGTTCCTATTATAGTTTCCCAAACCCAGAAATCCCATGCATTTTGCAGCTACTAATACAGCACCAACTGTTGCCAAGTACTGTTCAAGGCCCTAAAAATACAACCGTGAATAGAACATAATCTCTGTTTTCATGGGGCACCTTTCATTACTTACTGTTGGATCATGCTTGCTGATAATCTCCATCATTTAAAAATAATAGAAGACAAAGAGTCTCTTCTATTTTTTATTTTCTAAGTCAATATTTTCAATTGCAAAATAGAATCTTTGTTTTAGTAACTTTGATTTGAATTTTCTTATAATTTTCTTTTTTAAACCCTTAGATAAAAGAAGCCAATTTCTGGGGTGCTAATTTTGTAATGAGTGGTTCTGACTGTGGCCATATCTTCATCTGGGATCGTCATACCGCTGAGCACTTAATGCTTCTGGAAGCTGATAATCACGTGGTCAACTGCCTGCAGCCGCATCCGTTTGACCCAAGTAAGACGGCCTTTGACAGAAGTCAGCACACCAGCTCCAGTTTTGTTCTGGCTGTCAGTATAAGAATAATGCCGGCGGCTCCAGAAGGCAGTCAGGAGAGCCCGTTATGACTCTCCTTGGGTTTAAAACAAAAACACTTATAACCTCCTTTTGGCACAAAGTATGGGGAAGTAGATTAAAGACTTTATTCTTTAATATTTCTTCTGAGTTTTACAAGTTGCAAGAGGTTCGGCTGACCACACTTGGCTCTACTCCGCCTGCGTCTCCGAGCCTCTTTAGTCTTCACGTGCCCGAGTTAATCTGACAGAACAAAGGAGCTTGGCTTATTCTTGCAATTTCACCGGACACTGCCCATGTTCCTCCTACAAGAGCAGTGGATAAGAAAGAAATTGGACTGACTGCAAGTTGGTCTTAACATCATGCTCTAGGGTAACTTTTAGGAAATCTTCTAAATAGTACTCTCAGTTGACCATTAAATGCGTCAGTACAGTATCCATGCCGGCTCAGTTCTGCTGCACATGTGTGTCCACACACACACTCACACACACCCCTAACATACGTGCATAATGTGTGACCTATGTATGCGTGTCTTAACCTCGTGTTTTTATGCCTTATATTAATATGAAACATTTTATTTCTAGTTCTAGCCTCATCTGGCATAGATTATGACATAAAGATCTGGTCACCACTAGAAGAGTCAAGGATTTTTAACCGAAAACTTGCTGATGAAGTAAGACTTTTATTTATAATTATTATAACGCATATATCACTTTGTTCCTGAAATGCTTTCTTAAGAAGACTTGAAGCACCTCATTATTTTCTTTTACTTTTTTTTTTTTTAAAGACTTTATTTATTTACCTGACAGAGATAGAGACAGCAAGAGCAGGAACACAAGCAGGGGGAGTGGAGGAGGGAGAAGCAGCCTCCCTTCCTCCCCGACCCGGGCAGGGAGCCTGATGTAGGGCTGGAAATCAGGACCCTGAGATCATGACCTTTTGCCAAAGGCAGACACTTAATGACTGATCCACCTCCACCCAGGCAGCCCAAAGCAGCTCATTGTTAATCGGTAACATAAGTTTATTCAGTTAAGGAGGTCAAATTTTAAGAAAAAGAAAAACTAAGATTAAAACATGACTGTAATACTAGAGAGCTAAACATCAGAATATTATTTTGCTTGTTATAATATTGACTCTTGGTAATACCAGGTTATTACAGTTTAAGGGAAACAAATTGACTGGTTTTGTGCTTATTGCGATGAAGAGTCATTTACAAACCTTGGGGCGCCCGGGGGGCTCAGTGCGCGAAGCCGCTGCCTTCGGCTCGGGTCACGGTCTCAGGGTCCTGGGATCGAGCCCCGCGTCGGGCTCTCTGCTCATCGGGAAGCCTGCTTCCTCCTCTCTCTCTGCCTGCCTCTCTGCCTGCTTGTGATCTCCGTCTGTCAAATAAATAAAATCTTTAAAAAAAAAAACCTGTGCAGGGCGCCTGGGTGGTTCCATCGTTAAGCGTCTGCCTTCAGCTCAGGTCATGATCCCAGGGTCCTGGGATCTGGCTCCCTGCTCAGCGGGGAGTCTGCTTCTCCCTCTCAGCGGGGAGTCTGCTTCTCCCTCTCAGCGGGGAGTCTGCTTCTCCCTCTCCCTCTGCCTGTGCTCTTCTTGCGAGCTTCAAAAATAAATAAATAAAATCTTAAAAAAAAAACCTTCTGTCCTTTTAAGAAAATGAGTTTTACCATGGCTGTCCTCCATAATCACAGCCGAATAAGTGTCAGAACAAATGATTGCAGAATCTTCCTTCACTGCCGGATTTCAAGATTTCTTGGGCTCCTGGTTAAACCAACAGTTTTCAAACTGGGCTCTGTGAAGCTCTAGGTTTTTTGTGGGCTTGCGAGAGGGGAAGGTAGATAATGCAAAAGCTGAATTCTGGGGTTTTCCTCCCCAACTTTAGCCAGGCTTTGTACTGGTGGGTTTTCCTGTAGGATTTCTTACGAACGTAACGATTCGTGGCATTAGGCAGCTGCTTACTGGCGGCCGAGCTTCTGTTCGTAGGTGAGTGTAGCTCACGTTGATGCTGCACCCTTTTAAAAACATGAAATAAGGGTCCGTTGCTAAAAAATGTTATTAGTAAGTTAGAAAACCAGTAGTCTAGACCAAGGTTGACAGTCACAATTCCCGCATCTGCTTTCTAATAGACGTTTATCAACTTCGCATATGTCAGACATAGTGCCGAATTGTAAAAAATAAACCTTCCCTCAGAGCATATAGACTGGAGGGAAAGACAGACAATGAACAGTCAGCCAGAACGTAGAGGGGCATGCAGAGTGTTCTGGAAGCCCTTGCAAAGAAGCAGTGTGCTCGTAGATGGGGCAGATGGATGGGGGAGTTTCCAGAGGAAGTACGAATTGGACTGAGTTCACAAGGCAGAGTGCTAAGGAGCCCTTGAGATGAAGGGTTGGCACTTTCCAGGGTGTCCTAAGGTAAGTGAACCGCTAGAGAGTGGATAAGAAAGCAGCTCCTTGGGGCGAGACTGTAAAGGGCCCTGGGGGTGCCCTGCGGGACTGAAAACATGTATGAAATCACTGGGGAGCCATTGTCCAGATTAGCCCCTTCATCTTCCTCTCCTCCTTTCCTCCCTTTCTTCCTTTTTTCCTTTGCCATGAACTTTGCCCTTTCCCCTTTGCCCAGATCCCTCGGTGTTTATGGACACTCACTTAGTCCCGTCTTGGTACATAAGACACAAGTCATTGGTAACTCTTACCCGAAAGTTTGTTTTTCAAAATTACTTTGCGTCAGTCAAGGTGATGTTTTCTTGAGAAACCTGAGTGGCCCCGGGGAAATCATTTAACACGGCTGTGTCACTAAGTGCGCCAGCTCTGCCACAGGGAAGAAGAATGAGCAGACATAGGTAGCTGCTCTGGGAAACAAATCACAGGTAAAAAATAAATTGAATTCTTAAATGTTTTAAGTAGCCTCAGCGTTTGGCCTTCGTCCTTCTGCCAGTTGAAGGCGTCGTGTTGTGCGAGGCCGCTCCCTCAGGTGCTCGGTGAAGTGGCTCCGTGGCGGTGAGCGGCCTTGGGCTGGAGATAGCCAGCGCGCCCAGAACGAGGCGACTCCGCAGACCTGCTGAGCGCCCGCCGCTCTCCCGGGCCGCAGGAAGCAGTGCGGCTACGTCGCGGTCTTGATGCACTTGTCCTGCTTGCCTCCTAGGTTATAACTCGAAACGAACTCATGCTGGAGGAGACCAGAAACACCATCACGGTGCCGGCCTCGTTCATGTTGAGGATGTTGGCCTCGCTGAATCATATCCGAGCCGGTGAGAACCGTCACGGCGTCGTGAACACCATGGTCGCCTCCTGTTACCAGTTTGGGTCTGCTTGACAGTGACTCGTACAATTTCTTCTAACCGCAAAATGGAGGCGGCATAACTTCTGAGCTAGGAGTTCGGTGAACTCTTGATCTTGGTGCAGTAACTTAGTTCCTCACGAACCAAATGTATTGAAAAGTGTCATAATGAAACTTGAAAACTTTCATCCGCTGTCCCTTCTCTTCTCAGCATGGAGCATCCTACCTTAACCCTAAAGAGGAAGTACCCTGTACAGTGGATGTGGTGAGAAGTAACCCTAGCTCAGGCCAAAATGAATGTAACCGCTTCTGCCAGGGTTGAAACACAGAACCTCCGTAAGGTTTTTAAATATTTTTTTTTTGTTTTCAAGGATACACTGTGAGGAGCAGTGCTAAAGAAACACAAAATGTGTGTATTGTCACTGACATTCGAGAAGGAAGTGCATAATCTGTTTATAATCATAGAAAAGATCAGTATCCGTTATAAACAAGATACATCTATCAAACAAAAGAGTATTTTTCTTTACTGATTTCATAAATTAAGTTTCTAATACCTATAATGTATCAGGCACTATACTAGTCATTTCACAAATTTTTCCTAATTAGCTCCAAACCTTTACAACGTTGGTTATTTGTAATAACTTGCCCCAGGTCACACAACTGGTGAATGGCGAAGCCTGACTGTGAAACTGGCTTCCAAGCCCTTTCTTCCCTTTGACCTCGGGAAGGTCACTTGCGGGAACACATTCAGGTCATGAGTGTGACGTGCAGGCCTCTGGGTGATCTGAGCTCACACTGCTTCTCAGGCTCTCGCCCAGCGTGCTCTCCATCCGCTCTGGCCCTCTTTGATTTGGGGACACAGCAAAGTCTTCTCTCCCTCAGGATCTTCATCGTCCTCCCCCCCCCAACCCCCCGACCCTCACTTTTTGTCGGGGCTACGTCTGCCTATTCCTCCGGCCTTCGTAAGCCGGGAACCGGTTACACCACTTCCTCAGAGAGAGGGAGGAGGGCAGACACAGTATGCCCAGCGGAGGAAAGGGTAGGCAGCATTTTTCAAAGTCCTGGAGGAGAGAGTAGTGGAGCACATCTGAGGAAGTAAAAGAAGCCCGTATGAGGTGGGAAGAAAGTATGCAAACTGTTAATATTAACGACTGCCTGGAGAGAGTGGGAATTTTGAATGGGCTGTGAACAGGAAAGGGCAGTAGCCCGACAAAATAGACAAAAATCTTCGCAGTAACTTGTGGGTTCCTGTATTAGTAAACTAATCACTGTGACACTTAACATCCTTTCAGATTCAGATTTGAGGCAGCTTTGTCTAGAACAAGACAAACATTTGCCGATTAGGACTCCTAAAACTCGTGTGTTCTTGTAAAGAGCTTATCTGGCAAATGGCTCTTCCGGGGTTTTTCTCTAGGAAACCACTGCTCTCTCGTTGGTGCGGTCCGTCTCACGCAGCGGCTGATGCGCCGTGGTTTGGCAGCTAACAGGACCCCCCTCCTCCCTTGGTTTTAACACTGGTTAAGTTTTCTAGCAGGAAGATTCCCTTTCTTCCATTTCATTTTGCTGTCGGTCAGAAAGATAATTTCTAATTGGTTTAGTAAACTTAATTCACTCTCTTGCTTCTCTACGTAAAAGACTGGAGAGAAAAAGTGCACGGAGTTGCTTTTGTCGTTAAGATGTGCAGTTACTTGGTGAGCCGGTTGTCCAGCCCTGTCCTCTCCTTCCCTCCTGGTCTCCAGGATCCCAAGTTCGATCGTGTGTGCACATTTGAGGTCAGTCAGGAGGGGACTGTGATGGCGCAGGCACAGGCCAGCCGCGGTCCGGTCCAGCTCCTCCTCACCCCCAGGGAGCAGCGCCTTCCCAGTGGAGCTGTGATTCTCCACGAAGGCAGCGCGTTGGACCCTGGCTTCCTTCTTAAGCTGCAGATACTTGGGTCCTACCCCCTGAAGATTTTCTCTCACTTTATTGAAATAGGGCTTGAGCTTTTGCGTTTTCCAAAATGCGGGGAGAAGACTGGAGTCTAAATGTGCCGTCTGTGTCCATGAGATCGGGTTCCCCGATGTGGGACGAAGCAGATCGGGGGGCGGACACCGGTGGGCCAGTGGCTCCGGCTGTGAAACCACCCACCTGAGGCAGAACAAAGAGCTAGAAATTCATCGACTCCACTGCCCAGGAGCAGGCACGAAGGGCAGAGGACAGGCGGTCTGCCCCAAGCCCAAGGGTGGGGGCCGTTTCTAAAGAGGGAAGGTGAGGGGCCTGGCTGCAGAGGACGTTCTCCCGTGTTTGGCACCTGCGCCTGGTTGTAAGTAGCCGCTGGTTCGCTAGGGCCTGGAGCTCCTCCGAGCTGGGTCTCTGCATGGAGAGGCAGCTCTTGTTTTCCGTCTTCATGGAGGAGAGGGGAGTTGCTCAGAGCGCCTGGGTCTGTAACTGCCAACCAGTAGCTGTTAGCATCGAGCTGCTTTGCAGTTTTCCTGCCTCGGAGGTGTAGCATTTCCTGAACAAAAGATTTCGTTTAATTTATTCTCAGAAGCTGGGTTTCCCCTCTGAGAGCGAGGAGTCTGCAGCAGCTGGTTGAGATGGGTTTGAGAAAGGAACAGGTATCCCGCCTTCTTCTGCCTTCTGGAAGCCACTGTCAGTCACTCACTGACTGGTATTAGACCCTCTTGGTCCTCACTGGTCTCCTTACGGCGTGCTCTGGACTCTGCAGAATCCCAGGCCTACCCTGAACTCCCGATTCGAAGGCTGGGACGGTTCTTGTTAACCCTCCATTTCCCCATCTTCATTCACAGCGTGACAGGAGGAGTTTGGGGGGGAGCCCCACACACTCCTTGCAGGGGGACAGGGATATTTTGTGGAATTAGCCCATCATCTGCGGGACTCCCGTTCGTGGGGATCTGGTCGGAGCTGGTAGCAGCTTCGTGTTGTGTTCTCTCGTGCAAGTTTATCACACGAGAAGGAATGTCGTCGCTTTTACGCTGACATTCCTTGGGTTAGCAGTCCCTCCACTGCACGCAGAGTCTGGTGACCTGTGAGGGTCTGTCCAAATCTTGGTTTTGTTCACTTACTTTGCAAATGTATAGGTAATAATGAAAATAGCTAAAATTGGTATAACTCCGGTTGTAAATCATAGACACGTGCATTATCTCCTTAGTTTGGCTTTGAAATGGGGTCAGCACAGGGGTCTAGTCCAGTCGAGTTGGGGCTTCTGTGGTGGCCATAGTTCTGCACTGCTGCCTCCTCTGTATGCGCCGGTGTAACACAGCTTGTTAGTAAAACTCACATTCACGTATTCCGAGAGCTGTCACTGCACCTCCTGTCCTAGGCTCTGAGATACAAGATAGAAAGAAAAAACTCGTACCCTCCCAGGAGCTCAGAAAGACCTTGAAGTCTGGTGTGTACAAAGACACGCAAACACACCAGGTCTACGGTTAGGGTGAGCACCGCACGGTAGACACGGCGAGCCTGGTGCGCAGAGGAAGGACTTGATCGTTCCGCAGGCTGGGCGTCTGCGAAGTCTCGGGAACATTTCCCAAGGGGGTAAAAGCTGTATTTTGATGAGTGAGCCGGAGCTCGGGGCGGGTGTCCCAGAGAGGAATGGCAAGTGCACCTGCCGAAAGCTGGAGAGAGCGAGCTGTGTTCACTCACCGTCTGTGATTCTGTTGTGACTTGCGTAGTTAATCCGGATAAGCTCCTTGAAGCCAGAGACCACGTGTCCGTTTTGGCCACCGTTGTGTCCTTAGCACAACACCTGGAACATAGCAGATACTTAATTTAAAAAATCTTTCTATAGGGGCACCTGGGTGGCTCAGTGGGTTAAAGCCTCTGCCTTCAGCTCAGGTCATGATCCCGGTATCCTGGGATCAAGCCCTGCATCGGGCTCTCTGCTCCGCAGGGAGCCTGCTTCCCCCCGCCCCCACCTGCCTCTCTGCCTGCTTGTGATCTCTCTCTGTCAAATAAATAAATCTATAAAAAAAAAAAAAAAAATCTTTCTATAAACAGAAGTACACAGATCCGCGAGAATGGTCCCCGGGCTCCCCCACATCCTCCCCTCAGTCGGTCTGGTGGCGTGATACACCTCCTGAGGCTCCTGGACTCCCAAGGAACATGGTTTGAAAACCACTGCTAAGAGCCCATGATAGGTCTAGATCCCTAGGGCTTTTCTTTTTAATTGTTAGATATTTAGAATGACATGTATATCAGAGTTGCAGCGCTGTCTCCCTTACTCTATTTTAACTTGCTTTTAGCGGTGAAAAATAACTCACCCACACACAGAAGTGGAGTGATTCTTACATGGTGATGTGTTGGACTGTATGCATTTTAATGAGTTTTAAATAAAAGGTATTGAAAGTTATTTTAGTTACAATACTGAAAACATTTCTTTTTGTGCATTTCATATGTTTTCCAGACCGATTGGAGGGCGATAGATCAGAAGGCTCTGGTCAGGAGAATGAAAATGAGGATGAAGAATAACCAGCTCTTACTGGCAAGCACTTAGATGTTCTGAAATTTGTATAAGACATTTATTATATTTTTTTCTTTACAGAGCTTTAGTGCAATTTTAAGGTTATGGTGTTTGGGAGTTTTTCCCTTTTTCGGGATAACCTAACATTGGTTTGGAATGATTGTGTGCATGAATTTGGGAGAGTGTGGAAAACAAAACTAGCAAAATGTTTTAAAAACTTTTTGCCGTGTGTGAGGAGTGCTAGAAAATGCAAAGTGCAATATTTTCCCTAACCTTCAGATATGAGAGCTTGGATCAATGTGGAAGAGTAATTTTCATTATAGTGAAAATGTTGGTCAAATAAATTTCTACACTTGCCATTTGCATGTTTGTTGCTTTCTAATTAAAGAAGTTGGTTGTTTTAAGATATCCTGAATTTGACGTTTTATTTCATGCCTTACTACCCTCACCCACATTTTCCAGTCTTCTCGGTAACATAAGACTCTTTATTCTCGATTTGCTAATCTTTCCTGTTTTGGCTTCCGTGAGATAGAATCACATAGAGGAGCTTTTTTTCGTTTCTCCTTCCAGAGCACATTATCTTCACTTCCACCCCCGTCAGTCCCCATTAGTAGAGCCTCTCTCCCCAAAAACAGGATTCGGCTTCCAGCAGCAAGCACAGAGCATCAGGGCCGGCTCCCGAGACGCTCCGGCGCACGCTCGCGTGGAAAGCTCTGGCTTCTGCTCTTCCTTTAACTTCTAGATTTCAGCTGAAAGCTGTTGACCGTCCTGTCTTAACCATCCCGGGTCTTCTTGACTCGAGTGTTCAACTCCGCCAGACTTAGGCTGCCTCCACCCGGGTCTGAAACGCACCTGCAGACTCAGCCCTGCCGACTCAGCCCTGACTCAGCCCTGCCGTAGTCCTCCCTCCCCTCCCCCAGGCTGCCCGGTGTTCTCCAGCTGGGCGTGGATGGGACTCCAGTGGCTGGCTCAGTCAGTACAGCATGCGACTCTTAATCTTGGGGTTGTGAGTTTGAGCCCCATGTTGCATGTAGAGATTACTTGAAAAATCTTTTAAAAGGGCGGGGGGGCGCCTGGGTGGCTCAGTGGGTGAAGCCTCTGCCTTCAGCTCAGGTCATGATCTCAGGGTCCTGGGATGGAGCCCCGCATCGGGCTCTCTGCTCAGCAGGAAGCCTGCTTCTCCCTCTCCCCCCTGCTTATGCTCTCGCGCTCTCTCTCTCAAATAAATCTTTAAAAAATAAATAATTAAAAATAAGCGTGTTCTGTATTTCTGGGAACAGCCCTCCCTGAATCTAGCTGTCTCGGAGGGGTTCGTGAACAGCACGAGGATGGGTGTGCGGGGGGGGAGTGGTACGGGCATCACCCCTCCCGCTTCTACAGCCCTCAGCTCCTGCCTGCTCTGTGGCCTGCTCCCTCGAGGGAGGCCCCACTCCAGGACATGGAGGCGCACGGTGGGCCAAGGGGGACACAGAGTCCACAGTCCAAGTACAGATCCACAACTTCCACAGCTATACATGCACCAAAACAGATATTTAATCAGATAAACAAAGCTATTCTAAATATGCTTCTACTCGTCTATAAATACTGTGACTTATAATACTAAATATTTTTTTATCTTTTAAAAAAAACTATCCAAAAACTTCAAGTGAAATATATTTCAGGATTAGCTTGCTTTTGTTTTGCTTTGAGGGTTTTTAACAACTTCTGTATCCAGAGGCCCAGTATCAGAACACGGCCCAGAACCCCGTCTCCTAGCGCACCCACACCCGAGCGACGGGCCTGCTTCCCTGCTCCCCGAGCGCCGTGCCTGCCCAGGCTCCCAGGGATCCTCGTGGGGCTGTGTTTTCATCTGGGAGGGGCTGAGCTGTCGGTGCCTTAGGATATTCCAAAATGGTGGTTGGAAAAGAAAACCAGAAATGGCTTCTAATTCCCAAGCTGTTAATATTCAGGAAAATTATGAGGGAAATGAACACAGACCGCTCTTTGTATTACGTTCTAAAAATAACTGAGCAAAACTGCCTTCTTGGTAATCCTACCCAGATTCAAGTTTGTGCTTTGGAACCTTCCAAACAAATCCAGTCGCTGGCCTCGGGTTGCAGTTTTTAGGTCTGGCCAGCCGATATCAGGCTCCCAAGCTCTCGGGCCTGCTGCCCTGTCTCCCACCTGCTAAGCCCAGCTGGCGTTCCAGTGACGATGACTCAAATGTCCCTCCTCCTCCCCGCCTCCTCCTCTCCTCTGCACAGTCTCATGGCCAAGAGCTGGCACTTGACCCAGACTCTGGCTTAATGCACTTTGGGAGGTCAGACAGGCCCTAGGCTTTCCTAGGCCTCCCTGGATTCTGTGTGTCCCTGCTCCCTAACCCGGAAGGGTGGTCAGACTCTGTCCCCTCCTGTAGTCACGTATGACCGCCATTTCCCTTTGCTTCGGGGTGAACTGGGATGTCCCTTCCGTCTCTCGTGGGATTCACCTGGGGTTCTGCATACACTGTGGGTCCCAGCATGGACTCCCCTCCCCTGTGTGGCCTCGTGCCACGGGGGCTTGGAAGATCACGGACTCCGAGAGCCCGAGACCCACGGCCAAGCGGGCTGTGAGGGAGGTCAAGGCCGAGCTCGTGCCCGGGTTTGGGACCAGGCAGGCCCTCGGGTGCGGGCACGAAACGACCACACGGCGGCCCCCAGCGCCTCCCACCCCGGCGCCAGTTCTCCGGACGTTCGCTTCCCGGCCCGCCGCGCCCCTGCACCCGGACGCGCGGCCCCCGCCCCGCCGAGTCGTAGCCACGGGCCCCGCCCCGGCCCGTGCACGGAGGCTCCGGGCGGACCCTCCGCACCCGCGGCCCCTGCAGGGACGCGTCTCCAACCACGCGCCTCCCAGGGCCTCCCGCGGGGTGGGGGCGCGCCCGGAAGCCCTGACCCGCGCTGGTCCGCGCGCCCCCCGCACAGCCGCCCGGAGCGGGGCTGGGGAAGGCGGCGCCCCTCGACCCCCCGGCCCCGGCCCCGCGCCCGGCCGGCCCCGGCCCCACGGCTGCCGCCCTGGCCGGGGCCCCCAACGCCCCAGCGCCGCCACCCTGGCCGGGGAGGGGCGAGGCGCGCGCGCCCCCGGAGCCCCCGCACCGGGCATCCGGGACACAGCACAGGGACCCCGTCCAGTGGCAACTTCCAGGAGAGGGACAGTGACGGGCACCAGCGCTCGACGAGGTCCGCCCAAACCGAGACCCGCAGCGCCGAGGCCCTCGGCGACCGCGCGGGCCCGTGTCCCCAGGAAGGCCGCAGGCCGCCGCGGCGCAGCGCGGAAAGCCGCCGGGCCGGGCTCAGGGGCGCCGGCGGCAGGTGTCCCCGAAGAAGCCTGGGGCACGTGAGAAAGGGTGTGGGTCCTCCGCGCTCCCGCTCGCCCCGGCCGGTCAAGGCAGGAGGGTTTCCGAACGGCGCAACGCGGGGAGCCCCGGGTCCCTCTGCCCGCCTGGACACCTGCCTCCGTCCGGGACGCGCGCAGCGCCGCGGGCCGGGCCTCCCCGGGGGCCACAGGCCGGGGCTGCAGAGCGGCTGCCCGCGCCCCCGGGGCGTCTGCACGGGCCGGGGGCGCGCGGTCCCGCCGCTCGTCGGGAAGCCGGGGACGGCCGGGAACCCCTCTGTGCAGCCTGGGGTTCCCAGACGGCTCGGATGAAACCCTGGTGGGTCCCAGCTGGCGTGGGATCTGCCCGCCAGTGGGGACTTGGGGTCTCCAGCCTCTTTCCCTGGAGCCCAGACTGTGCGGTCCAGAGGCGCCCCCTGCACCCCGGGGGCCAGGCCGACGTGCTGCCCTCGAGGCCGGCGCGCAAGCCCCGGCCGCCCCAGCCCAGAGAGCGAGGCCATGTCGCGGGTCCGGCTGCGCACGAACGTGTCCCTTTACTGGCAAGTGCAGGGGAAATGCACAGCGCGCAGAAAACGCGACGACCTCAGATTCGGGACCCCCACCCCGGCGGGAACAGAGTTTGACCTGCACGTATGGGCAGAGCCCACAGGGCAACCCGCCTCTGCTCCCCCGAGAAGCCACCGCCCCCCACCCCCAACCTAGACCAGCACCCGGCACCGCCCGGAGCCCTGCTGACGGGCCTGGTCCCCAGGAAGGCTGCAAGCCCCACGCCCAGGGAGGGCCTTCAGCCAACAGCTGGCCGCCGGCTCTGGCAAAAGAACGCGGCACCCGGGAGCCATGGACGCCCCAGGAGCACGGTGCGGGGGAACGAGCTTTGGGGAGGAGCCGCCTCTGGGACCCGCCACTGCTGACGGCCTCGGCTCGGTCACCGGCAGGAGGCCGGACATGGGGAGCCCCTGGCCGTGCTCCCCGCTGCACAGCTGCAGTCCCTCCTCAGAGGGGGCCGGGCAAGCTGTCACCGCACAGCTCACACCCCTGCAACTTCTGCATCCGGGCTGGGGGCTGGGGTCGGCCTCCAGGGAGGCCCCTGCTCTGCTTGGGTCGCAGGGCGCCGGTCAGACAGCATCAGCGCTGCGCCCGCGGTGGTCAAAGGGTCCCCCCCGCCCCCCAGATTCAGAGAACAGCAAAGATCACAGTGGGGTGCAATCCCCGACACCCTCAATCCAACCTCCAGCCCCTCACCCCGCTCTCTGCGTGGCTCTGAGAGGGGACACGCAGTCCGGAAGGGCCCAAGCGGCGAGCCTCTCTCCCACCCCTTCCTGCCCCAGGCTGCTCCGGGACTGGGGCCCCAGCCGGCGCTGAGGACCCGGGTGCTCTGAGCGGGAGCTCAGATCGCATGCACAACCCAGCAGATGAGGTTTCCCTGCGTGGAGGGGCTTCCTCCCGGGAGGACAGCAGCTCTGGCTCCCGCACCACAGCCTCCAGCCGCCTGGGGAAGATCGGGGTGTCCAAACCAAATGGACTGTTTTTTTATTCTGGAAATGAAACATCTCACCCCTTCCTCGTCTCTTACAGTGGTTGCTCCCTTCTTTTGAACAGCAAAGCATCAGTCAACAGGGAAGCGGGCAGGACGGCCCCCACCCCTCCAACAGCAGCCCCACGGCCGGAGCTGCCCCCCTAACGGCAGCGGATGGCTCCCACTGACCGCAAGGTCCCCACCAGGACAGAGGCGTGCGGAGCCCACGTGAGGGTCTCTGCTCTAGGTTCTGTGGGGAGCGGTCGGCGGAGCCTGCATCGGCCGTGCGGAGGCCCAGGGGACCATCCTGCTTTGTTGGGGACACCTGCTGTCCTCCACAGCACACCGCAATGGGCTGCCCTCCCGAGACCTCGGGGACAGTGCCCCACGTGACTCCCGGGTCCCAGAGAGGCGGTAATCCACGTGGTGGTTTCCTTCCAAGCCAGGGTCCCTGGTCCCCCTTCTACACGCCCCCAAAAGTCATGGCCACACCTCCGCTGCTGACCTCTGTGCCTCCGAGGCCTCTGGTCCCATCACCACGACCCACCCGGAGCCGGCATGCGGCCTCACGAGACCCTGTACTTAGTGTTTTCCTGGTGGCGGCCCCCAGATGTGCTTCCCCAGGCGCCCCCCTGCAGGACCGTCCACCCTGAGGCCCTCATGTCCGTCCTGCGGCTCAGACGTTCCCTTCCTCGATGCTCTGCAGCTGTAGCCGCTGACTCGCAGGCGTCCTGCTGCCCCGGCGGCCCCCGAAGCCAGCCCCGGGGACGGTCCGGGCCATGGCCAGGACCCCTGGCAACGCCTCCTCCCCGAACAGCTTGACTTTGGCTTCAGCCTCTATGACTTTGGCCAAGCTGGCCGCATAACCGTCCAGGGACTGGTGCAGCTCGGCTCCCACGCGAAGAACGGGGCTCCTGGCAGCGTCTGAGGGAGAAGCAGAGAGGAGGTTACCGAGGGCCGCGACCACTGGCTGCGGGAAACGGGCTCACGGACGCTTCACTGCCGGGGCAGGCGATGACGCAAACCGAGGGCGTGGGTTTTGCGGCCAGTTCCCGAGGCTCAAAACCTTGGCGTCCCATTTCCTCCCTGGGGAGGCGTGGAGCTTCCCCGACCTGCCTCCTCGGGGCAGAGGGAGGTCTCGGCACCCCTCTTCCCAGGGTCCCGTAACTGTGACCATGAAGCGAAGCTGCCTGGCCCACAGGGGCCTGACCAATACTTCCCAGTAATGACAGTCACAATTCCACACCTTCGCCAGGATTCCCTGGTATCAGCGCCCCAGAACCATGTAACGTCCACGTCGCCTCTCTCCCGGCCGCACGGGCTCACCGGCCAGACCCTCCGGGCTGGAAGTGACATCAAGGTCCGCAGGCCCCACCCAGGATTAGGACCCCAACAACCCACACCGACAGAGAGAGAGAATCTTCACCCTCAACCTCACACCCACTGCCTTATTACTGCCCTGGCCGCCCATCTCTCCCCTGGCATTTGGCAGGGGGAACAGTTCACCTCCTACCCCTCACACCTCCTGGAGCGGGGACGATGGCCGCCCCCCGTGAGGCACACTCTCCCCGTCGTCCGTTTCCGGCAATCCCCGGCCAGCCTTGGGCGCTGCTCCACACGCACGATGAAGGAAGAAGGGAAGGACGCGTGGCCTCCCCCTGCCCCCAGCACCCGCGCCCCGCTCTGGCTGCAGACGGGCTGCCCTCACAACTGTCATCCCCACTGAGCCAGCCCGATGCGGCCAGACTGGTGCGCCGGCCGGACCAGGGAGGCTTCACTCATTTTCCGTTTCCAGGGGTGACGCGTGACAAAGCCCACGGCTGCAGGCCAGACTCTGTCCTCGCGTCTACTTTGTCTCTCCGACCTCGGTGACTGTCCCTCAACTCGGCTGGAGTCGGGAGGAGAGGGGGACCCACAGCCAGCCTAGAGCTCGGACAGGGCCCTGCTTCCCTGTCCCGGTGGGCATTGCCACGTCCCTGACTCCGTCCCTGACTCCGCCCCTTCCGCCCCCGTGGTGCTGGCGGCTGTGCTCACGGGCCGGGATTCAGAGCAGAGAGAACCCTCCGTCTGTGGACACTCTGCGTGGCCCCCTGTCCCTCTACTGATCAGCGTGTCCGGATGGGAAAGCAGACCCCGCGTGCCAGAGGCGACAAGGTGCTGAGGCTGGAATCAGGACAGGTGGGTGACAAGCGTGGGCGCTGTAGCGGAGCTCATTCCTCTCCTGGAACTCACGTGCCCTCATCAACCCCAGGGGCAGCACATGGTCACGGCGGCACCCTAGCTGAGGTAGGAACACTGGAGGGGGCACTGCTTCCACTTCCCACGAGAGGCAGCAGAGGCTCAGGGCGGGCAAGTTCGGCTGCCTGCCCGCGCCTCACCCAGACACGAGAGAAACTGTGGAAGGCTCAGAAGCTATTACCCAATCCGGCAGCTTCCGAGGGAGATGGGAATCAGGATGGGGGTGGGGGTGTCCACCTGGAGGTCAACAGCAACCGCCCCCAGGCCCGGATGCCGCCCACTCCGACAGCGGGGGCCCTAAGGCCGAGGGAGCCAGGCAGGGTCGGCAGTCGGCAGGGCGGCGGGCAGGGCGGTGAGGCCTGGGAGGCTGGGGACGGGAGCACGGCTGAGCCGAGGAGCTTGCCCGGATCCTCACCCCTGCCCAGGCGGTCCTGAAGCAGCCGCCGCAGACCAACCTTTAACTTGTTCCACTTCGTCCTCAAAGGTCACGGAGCTCCTTCTCTTGGGGGGGCAGGTGCAGTGGGAGGGAGGGCTGTCCTCGGGCGTGCCGTCCTCCAGCAGCATCACGTCTGTGCCTAGAACCAAGGCTGGGCTGTGCACACAGGACTGGAGAAGCAGGGTCCTCCCCCCACCCTCCCTGCCCCCCTGCACCCTCTCTCCGCAGGTTCAGTCCTGCCAACAGCTGCGTCTCCCGCCTGCAGTGTCTGCCCAAGAAACATGGGGGCCGCACCTCATTTCGGGAGCCGCGTCAGACACGAGGAGCACGGCGTGCTACCCAAAGAGACAGGTGACATACGACAGGTGACTCAAGGCATTGAGCCAGGCCTGGGACTCCGGGGAGGGGGGGCGGGGCCCTATGACACGGAGCTTTGTGTCTGGATTTCCATCATTGTTAAAAATACGTTGTGCTAAATAAACGTTTAAAACTTGAAAATGTAGAGTTCTTTGGAGATCAAAAAAGAACTGAAAAATAAACCCCTCAAAAAAGTGGGGAAACAAAGGCAGAGAGGCAGGGGGTCCTACAGAGAGAGCTGGCAGAGCAGGGGTATGGGGGTCCGGCCTGAGAGGGGACCCTGGCGCGACACTGGGGCGAATGTTGGGACCAGCCTTGTGCTATCCCGCCCTCCAGCCTGCAGCCCTTCACGGCCCCGTGCTCCGGAACGAGGAAGACGGGGCGGCCCGGGCTCCTCCTGCTGCGTCGGGCCGGCCTCAGCTCGGGGTCAGCCCGCCAGGTCACGCTCCACAGGGCCCTGGGATCTGCGGCAGGCGACCGAATCCCTCGGTGCCTCCAGGCCCCCTCACGGAGCTGGTGAGGACGAGGGGACGCGTGTGGCACAGCGTTAGGTGCCCAGTGGGTGCTCAGTCACTGCCGGTCGTACCTAACGAGGTGCAGCTGGCGAAGGGTCAGGCTCACGCTCCCGCACGCCGGCTCCGGGTGACCCACGGGCCGTACTCCTTCTCCAGGAGGTGAGGCCTACCCCTTCCTCCTCCTCCACGGTGTCCCACTCAGAGAAGCTGTGCAAGTCTCCTCCCCAAATACTCCGCAAAGGGCCGCCGCTTCCACCGCTCCCCCCACCCCAGTTATGGTCTTTCCTTCAGGGCAGAAGCACGCGGGACGGCGGACCGTCCTCCCCAGTCCACAGAAAGCTCCAGAAGGGCAGCTCGCCGCTCCACCTCTAGAAGCTGGCGCAGGGCCTGGCCAGACGCACATTTACTGCGCGAATAAACATCCATCCGCGGCTCACGGGCCCCCGTGGGCTGCGGGCAACGGGAAGGAGCCTGGGGAGGGACCCAGAGACCTTCCTTTCCTTCAGCTCCTGCGAGGGACTCAGAACCAGCGGGGCCGCGTGGCCAGTGGCTGACCCATGGGCTGGCGGGCGACAGACGACGGGCGATAGACGTTTGCAGGGAACGTTCTGCCTCCGGAGAACACCGTCCACGACAGGCGGGTCTCCGTCTCGGCCCTCAGCCTGCCCCAGAGTTCCGTGGCACAGGCCGCGGGAGGGAGAAGCAGGTCAGGGCCGGGATGAGATTTCTGGAGCTCCCGGCGGCGGCGGACATGGCACCAACTGCCGGAGCTGTCAGCCCAGCTCACGGGCCCCGGGGTGGAGAGCGGAGGCCTCTGCCGCGAGGGGCGCCAGCACCCGGCGAGGATGGTGACATCACAGGCGGCATCGGGACAGAGGCACTCCGGCTGCAGGATCCCCTGGGGGCCGGGTGACAAGGCCCTGTGACAGACGGAGGACCTTCCCACCTCACAAGCGGGGATGCTCCGGGGCTTAGAAAGAGAGGGAGCCTCTTGCCCAAGAGAGCCCAGCTCAGAAAAGGCCCTTTGGACACGGACCGCCAGCAGCAGGACACACACCGGTCCGGCCAGCCGTCTGACACGGACGGGGACAGCTCCCGGTCCCCCGCACGGTAACCCTGTACACGTTCCCCTCCCTGGGGCCTGTCAACAGCCCTGTGTGGGGGAGAACGGATCTCAAGTCCCCGTGTTATATGGGGAAACCAAGGCACGGAACCCTGGCAGCCGGGAGGCCTACCTGAGTCCTGGGAGCAGCTGAAGCCGGTGTCCCCCGTGCTGCTGCTGTTCCCGAGGGGCTGTCCGCCCACCATGAGCGCTGTGAGGTGGGGGGACAGGCCCAGGTCTGAAAGGGAAAGTCGGCACCGTCAGCACAGACCAGGCCCTGCTGAGGCATCCACGGACCCTCCATCTTCGGTTGTCCCCACCAGCCTCGCCGCTGCCTCCCCCGTCCTCTCTGTCCCTTGCAAACCGGGCTCTCCACCCACCGCGGGATCGGAAGCCCCCAGCTGCCCTTTTCCCACGTTCCTGCCCCCGGGGGGGGTCTGCACTGTGACAGGATTCCCTGGGCCCCCCAAAGAGGAAACTCTCACAACAACACATGCCCACAAGACAGGGAGAGGGAAAACAGGGGGCAAATGGGCTTGGGAGGTGACCTCCCAGTTAAACGGGATGTGGGCGCACCGTGACCTCCTGAGACCCCGCCTGCATACGGGAAAGACACTTTGAAGAGGTGTAAACCGCCAAGTGGCAGAGAATGCCCGTAAGCCAGAAGGTGGGGACGGGGTCCCGACCCAGGGAGCGGGGCCGGCGGCTGGGGAGGCCAGGGCGGAGGCCGGTCTCACCCAGGGCTCCCCAGAGCTCAGGAGCTGGAGGCCCAGCGGCGTTTGCAGCAGGTGGGGCTGGACAGAAAGTCTCTACGGGCGGCGGCGGCCCCCGCACCGCTCTCCCCAGCCCCGGCTCAGGTGTTCGGCCCCCCTTGCTGGCAGGAGGGGCAACCCGGAGGCCCGGCCTTAGAGACCCCGCCACGGCCGAGGCGACCCCGGACAAACCACAGGCGCAGCGACAAGCCACACAGTTAACGTGGGCCGTGCCCCGCCCCTCGGCCTCCTGAGCGCACGCGGGCCTCGCTGCCAGCACGGAGCGTGGCCGCTCACCGGACACCCCGGGACAGGGCCGGCTTGAACGAGATGAAGGAACACGGAAGAAACAAAGAGACTGCGTCTCAGAACAAACAACGGACAGAGCTTAAGAAGTAAAAAAAAATCTCTCCACGAGTCCCTGGAAAAAGTTGCGAGAATAATGACGGCATGAGCACGAGAGCCAGGGGCCCTGGAGGCCACGGCAGTCACGAGGAGCTCAGCTCGCAGCGAGGACACCTGCGCACGCGACGGCACGCCCGTCGGCTCAGCAGGAAGGCCCGGGCCGAAGGGCCCCGTTCTCTCCACTCGCACCGCGGCGCTTCGGAGAGCAGGAGGGGATGCCAGCGGGCTTTCTTCCTGCCCCAGAGCCGAGGGCCTGTCGAGGAGGGCGGGCTTCTCTCCGAGTCACCCCTCCGTGAACTTGGGGAGTCGGAGCGTGTTGGCGGGGAGGCCCGGGCCCAGAGAAGACCCCACACGCGCTCGGTCCTATCCCGGGCTTTGGCTTCAGCATGGGACCGCGTGTCAGGGAGCCTGGCCTGGGGAGGAGTCCGTGGGGGGCCAGGCGCCGGCGACAGGGATGGCCCAGGCCATGGTGGTTCGGGACACGTCTCTGAGGCTGGGTGAGAGCCAGCACGCGGCCTGGTCTCCAGCAGCCGGACGAGTGTCCGAGCCAGACCGCTGTGGCTGGGCGGGAAGGTCTGGAAACGGCTGTCAGGAGGCCCTGCCCCGGCCTGTGTTTATCCAGCATTTACCCTCGACAGCGGGCACTGTTACCCTGGGGTTTCTCGCACGGAACAATACCACATCTGCTGGGTTGGGCCCAATCCAAGCCCTGTTACGAAATTAAAAGGAAAAAAAAAAAAAAAAAAGGCACCAAGTTGACAGGCCCCGGGGAGCTGGTCAAGCCTGGGGTGAATCGGAGTCACTAGTCCCTTTAGGAGGCTGGAAGCACCGCCGTGCGCTCTGGGCTGAATCGGGCACATGGAAGTCGCCGGAAGGCCTCCAGGCGGCACCCGGAAGGACGGTGCAAAAGTGAAGGCCCCGGGGTGGCCTTGGTCCCTCCGGCCCAGACCGCCCCACGGGGCCTGCGGCAGGACCCGGCTCCTGAGTGTGTCCGCGGCTCCTCCCAGAGGGCGGCTGGGACGGCTCTCACCCGGTTCCCGGAGCTCCGAGCACCAGGTGGCGTTCGTAGCGGCTGCCTTCGCACAGCGCCCAGGCCACCCTCCCAGCCTGGGGTGGGCGTGGGCTCCCTGCCCTGCCTGCTGAGGAGGTCTGTGGTAGCCCGTGGGAGAGTTGCTGGAAGGACAGTTTGGCTTTTCCCTGGAAGGGCCCTGACAGCCCGCAGACGCCGGTCAGCCGGGGCCTCGCAGGACCCCCTGTGAGCGCTCAGCTCCCCTTCCTGCACTAGAAGCCCGTGCCAACGCCGGGGCTGGCCCACCCTCCACGAGGTGGCACAGCCTGACAAGGTCAGGTGGCCCGGAGATCCGCACTGCTCGGGGAGCCCCTCGGGAGTCTGTCAGTGAGCCCTCCCAGGCAGGAGGTCTTCTGGTGGCTCGGACAGGAGGCATGAGGGAAAACCCAACCCCTTCCTTGCTCCTCTTCTGCCTGGGGCTAACACGGCGAGAAAACCCAGGCTCACTGATTCTGGTGGGTGCGGCTCCCGGGCCCGGGAAGGCCCACTGAGCACCGGTCTCTGCACTTTTCTACCCAAAAGCATCTGGCAAAACTGTTTTCCCTCTGCGGGGAACGACCAGGAGCTGCTTTGGGACTCAGCAACCAAACCCCAGCGGGTGTTTCCCGCCCCTTCTCCCAGCCCCACGACCTCGGGCGGCACCGTCACAGGTTGCATGGAAAACCTCAGCCAAAACCAGAGGTCTGTCCTTGTGCTAGGTACCCCCGCCCCAGTCTCTGTCCCCGTTCTTTTTCTTGCCCCACCCCTAGCTTCCACGGACTATAAAGCAGGTCGTTTTTTGCCCGGAAGACAAGTGATTCCACAAAAGGTGGGTAAGGCAATCAGAGAAACGAAACCAGACCCTGCATGCGGTCCTGGCTCACGAGACGTACTTGGAAACACGGACTGGCCAGGGGCAGAGGACGGCATCTCAGTGGTTAAAATCCTAGGGTACGGAGAGAATCTTCTCTGATCAAAAAAAGTCCCTCTCTTGGGGACGCCTGGGTGGCTCAGTCGGTTAAGCGTCTGCCTTCGGCTCAGGTCAGAATCCAGGGCCCTGGGGTCGAGCCTCGTGTCGGGCTCCCTGCTCGGCGGGAAGCCTGCTTCTCCCTCTCCCACTCCCCCTGCTGTGTTCCCTCTCTCGCTGTGTCTCTCTGTGTCAAATACATAAATAAGACCTTAAGAAATAAACACGGTGGAAACGTCTCTTTAGGGGGAAAAAAGATCCCTCTCTTGATCTCAGGGTTGTGAATCAAGCCCCATGCTGGACACGGAGCCTACTTTAAGAAAAAAACAAAGAACAGATAGTCCCCGACTTCCTTCCTCTCTCCTGAAGTGACACTCCACCAGCCCATGAGTAAACGGGCGATGCTGGTCTGTCACTGCCTCACGGACAAGCTGTCCCTACCGCATCTCCACCGAGCAGTCAGTCCCGACCGCATCTCCACCGAGCAGTCAGGGTGGTTATGAGCTGTTTCTTTCCACCGTCCTGAGCGGGAAGACGGGAAGACGGGAAGACGGGGGACTTCCCCACACTGGGATCTGAACTAGCTGGTCCCAGCCGCCCTACGTGCCTTCAAGTCTCTCTCCCAGCAGCGCCTGCAGGTGATAATCTCCCTCAAACACGACCCAAAAACACGGAGGGCTAAGAACACAGTACTGACTGCTGGAGGCAAAAAAATGCTAAAATCCAGGGTGAAGGCTGAGGGAGAGAGAGGGTCCTCGCACAGCCTCACCGTGTCTGAATTACAAAGGAAACAACAGTGACTTTACAGGGGGACCCACCAGATACCCCTGTATGGGCTGAGTGTGTCTCCCTAGAATTCATGGGCCCTAACGCCCGGCGGGACGGCCTCTGGAAGGTAACAAGGAGTCGATGAGGCCGTGAGGGTCAGACCACGCAGCTTGCTCTGTCCTGTCTCCTCACCTCCCCCCGCGAGCCGCAGCAGGAGGACAGCTCAGCAGAGCACAGCCAGCGGCACCCTGGCCTGACCGAGAGCCCTCCGTGCCCGTGCTGGGAGCCCCTGTCTGGTGGCCTGCAACGGCACCCTGAGCCTAGACAGGAAGCATCGAGGCATCACGGACTAGTAATAAGACATATGTGCCCCTGACGTGACTGTTGGGTCCGCGGCTCCGGGAATGCAGGAGAAACAATAGAAATGACCACCAGGCCGCCATCTTCCAGGCCCCCGGCCTTTCCTAACCCCTGATGCTCCCGCCATAAGGATGTATGCCCAGGTCACGTCTCCACAAGCAACCTGATACCTATCCAAGAAACCGGAACATCAGGACTCCCCAACCCTCCAATCCCGAATACCCTACCTAACACGGCTGTGAGCCTATGCCCGGCCTTAACCCAGATAAAAGACCCACTCGGCCCCTCCCGGCGCGACTTCCCCAACTCCTCTCCGGGGTCACGGAACCTCGCCCGAGGGCGCCTTTCATGAATCTTGCCTTGTGCCTACCTCACCTGGTGTCATTTATCTCGTCTGTAAAACCTAACGGTGACCACGACCGGAGCACGGCACCCAGCAGCTCTCCCGCCCCGAGCACACGACCTCATTCCGACCCTGAGAACGCACCGGCGAAAGGACACGCAGGCCCGTCCACGAAATCCCCGACCGGGACCCCCCCCAACCCGAGCGTCACGGAAGCTGAGGGAAGCACGAAGACCCCTCAAGACCTGAACAAGACAAAGGGAGCCGGGACAGGAGTGGGAACGGGATCCCGGCACCGACGAGGGACAGGCACAGGACGGCGGGTGGAACCCGAGCCGACTGTCTAGTTAACGCGTTGCACCAAGACGAGTGTCTCAGTTTCGGCAACTGCCGTGGCTCGGCCAGACGTGAACGCCAGGAAAGGCAGGGTGGGTGCGACGCTCCGTGCCCACTTCCAGGCGCTTCTCCAAGTCTAAAATTATTCCAAAATAAAAAACGGTTAAAAAAAATCGATCTCTCTAGAGTCATTGCTCTGGGTCTCACCACAGGCCGAAGGCCCGTCTCCAGAAACTTGCTCCCACGTCAGTCACCAGAGGGAGGCGCCGCTTCACACGCGGGGGACGGTGACATTTCAGCTGGGGGCAGGGGCCCCCGGTTCGGGAATTGCCAGCGACACTAAGGAACGGCCTGGGAGGGGTGCGCTCGGGCTGGGCAGCCGAGGCCGGGGGGAGCACCTGCGAGCGGGAAGAGCTTTACAGAACCCCGGGAACACGGGAGGGAAGCACGGGCCAGGAGAAAGGCGGCCAGCGAGCCGGGGCCGGGCTGACAGAAAACACACTTCTGAACCCTGGTGTCCCCTGCCTTGAGCTGCAGAGCTTGTGGAAGGGAGCGGAAGGGACCCGGGAAAGACACGGGACGCTCCACAACATTCCTTCCCCGAAGGACACCTGGCCTTGGAGGCCCCGACCTCACCCACAGGCTACGCTGGCCCGAGGGGGGCCTCCCCGTCCCGGCACGTTCCCGCGTCACCTGTGATCCTGTTGGAGATGCTGAAGAGCCGGGACGTCCTCTGTCGCTGAACGAACGGCTCCCGGTAGTACCGATCCCCAAAGCACATGCCCAGCAACTCCTTGCGGACCGTCTTGTTCCAGAGCCCGTAGATCAGGGGGTGGCAGATGGCGCTGGTGAAGGACAGCCACGTGGCCCAGGTCTCCAGGGCCGGGGAGACGGAGTTCTTCCCCCAGAGGGCCTCGGAGGTGATGACAAGCATGTAGGGGCCCCAGGTGATGGAGAAGGCCCCGAGGACCACCAGGATGGTGAGGAGGGCTTTGCACTGGTTGGCCGAGTAGACCACACCCTGCAAGGCGGTCCTCCTACTGCCGGACGAAGAGGTGGAGGTGCTGGAGTTCTTCCTCCCGTCCCTCTGGGTGTCCTCCCCTGCCAGGACCACCGTGCCACAGTGCACCTTGCGCGCCTTGACCCTGGCCACCCGGAAGATGAAGCCGTAGCACACCAGCATGACCAGAAAGGGGAACAGGGCGCACCAGATCTGCCAGAAGGCCGTGTAGCCAGGCTCCCGGTGCCACGCGGCCACACACATCCACTTGAACTCGTCGAACTCCACGGACGACCAGCCAAACAGAGGTGGCAGGCAGCCGACGAGGGAGTGAAGCCAGATGTAGACCAGAGCCATCACAGCCCGGTTCCCCGTGATCTTCATGGGGTATGCCATGGGGTACAGGACAGCGTAGTAGCTAGAGAGAGGATGGAGGGAGATGAGAGAGAGGAGTCAGAAGGGGAAATATCCCAGAATGGGCCCCCAGTGCTCTCCAATGTGGGGAGCTTGGATGAATTTCTCCACTCGACCCAGCCGCGGGTGAATGCTCCTGAAACGGCTCCTTCCCCCATCTTGTCCCTAACATGTCATCGACGGGACCAGGTTACACAGCTTTGTGCGAACCTTCTTCCTTCAAGAGCTGGATGCCAGGACGAACCCAGAGCTCAGGTAGTCCTGTTCCCAGGTCACCGCACCAGAGCCCAGTCAGAGCAAGAGCTGTGGGAGTTCTGCAGGATCCAGCTGCATCACCATGTTGCTGGCACGAATCCCCTTAGATCGGTTTTCAGAGGGTCATTAAGAACCAGGATAGTGTGGGCGCCTGGGTAGCTCAAGTCATTTAAGTGGCTGTCTTCAGATCAGGTCATGATCCCAGGGTCCTGGGATCGAGCCCCGCATCAGGCTCCCGGCTCAGCAGAGAGTCTGCTTCCCTCTCTCTCTCTGCCTGCCGCTCCCCCTGCTTGTGCTCTCTCTCTCTCCCTCTCTGACAAATAAACGAGTAAAATCTTAAAAAAATAAAACCAATAATATCAAAGGACTATGGAGTTCATTCGTCTGATGACCACTCGCCGAAGGCTGGCTGTGCTGAGCACTGTGACGTGCGCCGAAAGGCAGTGAGGAGAGGCGGAGGGAGACACACAGCAAGAACAACAGGAGAATCTGGGATGCGAAGAGCCACACACCAGCCTCACAACAGCTGCTTACAGCAGTGAGCGTCGTCGCTATCCTCGCCGTACAGATGAGGACACTACAGCAGAGAAAGAACCCGTAGCCTGCTCAAGACAAGGGGCAGAAACAAGTCCCATGGCACAGGCCAGCAGGAGGCCACCTGGCAGGGCTGGCTGCTGATCCCTCAGCCCTGTGTGGAGGGGGTAGGCTGGGCAGGGCACCTGTTTCAGGGGTCAGAGCCAGCTCCTGCTGGAGATGGTCCCCAGATCCAGGTCTTCAAAGATCAGAGGCCCTGGCCAGGAGGAAGTGAGGAGGAGGGCAGCTAGGGGGTGGGGGGGAGCATGGAGAGGTGAGCCAGTGTGTGCCCCATGGGGAAGCTGCCCGAGCACAATCAGAGGCAGAGCAGAGGCAGAGCTGGAGGTCAGGGGCCGGAGGCCAGGGCATGCGAAACCTTGCAGGCCTGAGCCTTGAACTGGAAAGGGTGAGAGGATGGAGACCATGGGGTTGGAAGTAAGCTAGTCCCCTTCCCACCCAGACATTTTATCCAAAGGAAATGCTGTTTAATGAATAACAGGGTTTCCCCACGAGGGCAGCATGTGCAAAAGAAGGGGTGTCCATGCATACACCGCCCGGTACAGGCAGGATGTGAGAAACGCCTGTGGTCATGAGAGTCACACGTCTCCCGTGAGGCCTTCTCCCCACAGGCACCATCCTGAGTCACCCCTAGGCACCGGCAGCTCAGGGACAGGGCCACGGCCTGAACTGCTCCCCGCCATGCCTCTCCCGGGGGGCCGCCCCCCCCCCCCCACTGCACCCTTGCGAACCACCGTCCCCACCCGAGGAGAGCCTGGGACAGTGGACGTCAGGCGCATGCTCCGGCTGAGATGGGGTGTGGGCAGACCGTGTTCCTGACTGTGGGTCTGAGGCGGATCCCCCGGGGCCGGCATGGATCACAGCTCCACGGCACACGGCCTGGGCTGAAGCCGTCACAAGCTCATCCCTGGGTTTGCATCCTGCAACATCCATGCGGCTCAGGGAAGGAGGGTGCCTTCGGAGCTGGAACGCCTGGGTGCGGACGGTGACTGCCTGTCTGTTCGTGGCTCTGCCGTCTACGAGCTGTGTGACCTCGGGGGCTGATTCAGGCTCTCAAGGCTTCCGTTCTCAAACACGGGAACCGCAGGAGCCCTGCCACAGGTCTGCTCCGAGGACTCAACGGGCTGGACGGAGGGAAAGGCCCAGTGTGCCTGCTCCTCACACGGCAGAGGGGACAGCGCCTGGCCTCCCCCGTCCACCGACCTTTCCCCCTTCCTTCCTGAAAATGAGAGCCCAGATGTGTGTGCTGCTCCCAAATGCCATGACCGAAAGGGGACACTGGTCCCTCCTGAGTCCCGGGAGATGAACTGGGCCATTCTGGGGGGTCTCCTACCTCGTGCCGGGTGACGGCCGAGACCCTGCCCTGTGCGGCACCATCCCAGTGCACGACGTGGGAGTGCGTACGCTCAGGCAGGGTGGAGGGGCACGTGGGAGGCTTCCTTCACTTAAAAAAAAAAAAAAAAACAAGGCAGGGGCGCCTGGGTGGCTCAGTGGGTTAAAGCCTCTGCCTTCGGCTCAGGTCATGATCTCAGGGTCCTGGGATCAAGTTCCGCATCGGGCTCTCTGCTCGGCTGGGAGCCTGCTTCCTCCTCTCCCTCTGCCTGCCTCTCTGCCTACTTGTGATCTCTCTCTGTCAAATAAATAATATCTTTTAAAAAAAAAAGGGGCGCCTGGGTGGCTCAGTGGGTTAAGCCGCTGCCTTCGGCTCAGGTCATGATCCCAGGTCCTGGGTTCGAGCCCCACATCGGGCTTTCTGCTCAGCAGGGAGCCTCCTTCCTCCTCTCTCTCTGCCTGCCTCTCTGCCTACTTGTGATTTCTCTCTGTCAAATAAATAAATAAAATCTTTAAAAAAAAAAATAAAATAAAAATAAAAAAATTAAAAAAAAAAAAACAAGGCAGAGATTTTGACTTTCTTTCTTGTGAGCTTTACTTATTGAGAGAGAGGAAGAGGGCGCGTAAGCAGGGCGAGGGGCAGAGGAGGGAAACCTGCGGAGAGCAGGACCTGATTCTGGGCGGAGGGTTCCCACGACCTATGAGATCACGACCTGAGCTGAAACCAAGAGTTGGATGCTACGTGCCGAGCCAGCCAGGCGCCCCAGATCTCTATTTTTCTCTGCCTCTTTAAGACTGTGCGGGCCCTCTGACCTCAAGACCCCATGGCACGAGCCTGTCTGGGTGTGGAACTCAGGCCTGGGGAACGTTAACTGCGCGGCCCCTCTGACCGACTCCGGCCTGGCGGTGGTAAAAATGATGACAATTAATAAGTCGTTCTCCGTAACAGAGCCTTGTGGCTATTCTGAACACGGCTCATTACTGTTGCCTTACGGCCGGACTTCTCATGCTACCCACGGTTCTGGGTCCACCACGGACGACGGTTCTGGCCACGAGCAGTTCCAGTGGGACGTGACCGTAAGAGTACGGCCCCAGCTGGGCCCTGCATCCCCTCGGGGTGCTGGGGTCGGGGGCCTGTCTCCCAGAGTCAGAGGGGCCCCTCACGGAGCAGAGTGCCTCCATTTATTTCCAGACCCTCCAAGCCCCACCCTGGTTTTAGGGGCTGTTTTCGGTTTTTGTAAAATGCACAGCTCTGTGAAGATGCAGAACATTCGCTCCACATCTGCCCACCAAAGAAAGAAAAAAAGGGTTAGGATTTCATAGATTTGAAACTACGTTTCTTTCCACTTGGCCTCATTTAGGCCTAGTTGCAGGCTGAAGGAGAGCACAGAAAAGCGACCGCCCACTCCCCCGCAGGCCATCAGAGGACGAAGCGGAGGGCTTCCGTGGTCTTCCGGGCACTTAACCGGCTGCCGGAGCTCAGTCTTCTCTCCAGCGACTCATCTTTACGCAGGAGCCCAAGCACGAGCCCTGGTCCCACCAGAGGCCCCCGCCATGTGGCGTGTAACTGAGCTGCCGTCACGCAGCGCTGCTGGACGCCTGGTGGTGCCCAGGACGGCCCGCAGCGAGGGGGACCCGGCCGGAGACGGCAGCACCGCCAGGCTGGAAACCTGGAGCCCATGAACCGCCCACCGGACCTGCCGGGGCGCTCGCGTCGTGGTCTGTGGGGCTGAGTAGGAGCCCGGCCTTCCCCTCCTCGCCCCGGACGAGCTACCTACCAGCAGCGTGGGCTTGGACGGGTTCACAGAGCCCCACTTGGCCCATCTGCAGGATGGGGGTCGGTCAAGCTGCTGCTCACCGGCTGGGATGAGAGTTCATTAAAAGCACAGTGTGGCGCCTGGCAGGGGACTGGCCAGCAGCCCCTCTGGTTGGGGTCACGACCAGCACCTGGGATCTCGCCTCTTCCGCTTTCTCAGAAACGCGCCCATCGCCTCCTTCTCGCCCCGTTCTCTCTGCTCCTCCTCTGTCCGGTTTCACTGCTTTTTCTTCCTCTCTCTCCCACCACTCCCTCCCAGCCCCTCCCCGTCTCTCCCCTCCTCCCGTCTCTCTCTCTCTCTCACACATACACACACACAGTTGCATCTTCAGGTTTCCAACAGACCAGGGCAAATATGTGACCTCCAAAATCACCAAGACTGAGTAAAATTAATTTACTGAAACTAAGCAGGCAGGAGTGCTGTACGTCATTTAAACGGACAGGATCAAAGTACCTGGTCCAGTCAATCTGCATCTTGGAACCACGTGAATGACCAATAACAAGAAAACCAAGCGTGTGTGCCTGGAAGTCACCTGAAGACCCCAAGCTTCACGCCGTCCCCACACTGTCGTCACAGGGGTCCGCCGGCTCCACCTCGGCTTGCAGGGCAGTGACCGGAGACCTACCTGTCACCACGGGGAGGCTGCAGTCCCTTCTCCACTAGGGCTGGGTCACCAGGGGGCACCGGCGCCAGGCTGCGGGGCCTGGGGTGCAGGGATCGGTGCTCCAGGGGGACAAGTGCGCTGCCGTGTGTCGCGGGTGTCAGCCCGTCTCCAGCCATGGCCCTGGTCTCCAGCAGCGACAGACCCACACGCCTCCCCCGCTCCCCAATCATGCCTGGCCCCCTGTCCCTTCTCCCTGCTCCACCACCTGGCGGTCCCTCCGGCACAGTGATGTCCCGCCTACTCCACGGTCCGCATATGATCTCAACCTACGTCCCTGCCCCTGCATGGGCTCCCTGGCGTGTCTGTTCCTCTCGCCCGGTCGTGTCTCCCCAGCAGCCGCCGCTGGGCCAGGCCTGCATCCCTGAAAAACTGTCACAGAACAAGTGGAGTCCGTGCCTTCACGGGCGGGTCCTTCCCACGGCTTACGCGCCTCTGGTCCTACTCGGTGTTCCAACTGATGAGCCCAAGTGTCCCCTTCCCCGGGGGCTTGCCCCCCCTGCTCCCCAAAGTGGGACGGCAGCTGGGCCCGTGGCCGTAGCGTTTCGTGTTCACCACCACACCCGCCCGCCACCCCCACCCCGTAAACTCCTGGTGGACAAGGTCTGCCACCTGCCAGCCTGAGGACTCCGCCCAGAGCCTTCCCCGGACCGGCTGGCCGGCACCCCAGTGGGAGAGAAGCGGCTGGATGGGGTCAGCTCTCTCTGCGATGGTGCACTCTGACAGCGGGACGGGACGCCCTGCTGAGCTCACCGGGAACCTGATGTTCAAGTCAGCAGACGACCTTCCCATGTAGCATGATCTCCCAAGCATCCATATAGAGAGGACTCCCTAAGAGGCACTTAAAAACGCATCCCCCCGCTCTGCTCCAGCCATGGGCCCTCACTCTGTGCCCCACAGGACCCGGGGCCCAGGAAGGGACACTCAAAGGGACTCGATCTTTAAAAAACAGAGAAATCAGAGCAGGGAGATCCCACACCTCCCCACAGCCAACAAGGTGCAGTTGTTGTCTTTAATGCGACGTGACCAGCCTCGATGGGCAGCTGACAGCGGCGACTGCAGTAAAGCTCTGTTCGAGCTTCTAAAAACCTGCCTTTGACACACGAAGAATCTTAAAAGTGTGTTTACTCCAACCGAAGCCACCGCCCCCACATGCTCCTCCAAACTGCCATGGAGCAGAAAGCCAGGAAGGGACGGTAGAAATAAATCTCGCACGCCCAGCGGACGGACTGCCATGCCTCCATCAAAACCGTGTTCTCAAAGGGCCTGTGGCGTTTGCAGGTGGGAGGCAGAGCTCATCATCGCTTCTTAACTAGAAAAGCAGAAACCACACGAGCCGAGAAGCCCATTTAAAGAAACAGGCTGGGGGTGCCTGGGGGCTCAGGGGTGAAGCCTCTGCCTTCGGCTCGGGTCATGATCTCAGGGTCCTGGGATCGAGCTCTGCATCGGGCTCTCTGCTTGCTCAGCGGGGCGCCTGCTTCCCCTTCTCTGCCTGCCCCTCTGCCTGCTTGGGATCTCTCTCTGTCAAATAAATAAAATCTTAAAAAAAAAAAAAAGGAAGAAAGAAAGAAACAAGTTGTCCGCGACCAAAACTGACTAGAGGCAAATACACTGAAACCGAAAGATCGCTTCTGAGGGCTGGGGCTACAGATATTTATTCTAGTCTTTACATTTTCTGTGTCATTTTCATCGGGAAAAAAAAAAGGTAATTAGGCCAACTGATGAGTTCTGGCCACTCAGTCCCTTCAGCCTGCATTCCACAACCACAGAGCGGCAGCGTCTGGCCTTGGGCCTGCTGGAGGCCTGGGCTCTGGGCGCCGTCCAGCTACCCCTCACCAGCTGACGACGGATGGTCCTGGGGGAGCCCAGGGCCGTGTCACCTCGTGACGAGAACTCCGACTCCGTGTTTTCCCTGCCTCCGGCTGGCCTCCTCCCCCATGCGCAGGTCAGCCTGCACCTCCCTCAGAATCAAACACCTGCGAGTGAGGAATGCAGTGACCATCTGCAAAATCCTCACCAGCACGAGGAGCGCGGGGTCCCCCCGACCTGCCGGACAGCAGGCTGCCCCCCTGGGAAAGCCTGACACGTCACCTTTCCCAACTTCTTTTTCTCATCTATAAAGCATGCATCAGAGGTTTCAAGAACTTTTTGTTTTAAGCATTGGAGTCTCTTGTAAAAAAAAAAAAAAAAAAAAAAACCTAAATGCAATGAAATCAGAGGTGGCCAGAGTGAAGGAAGGGTTGGAGGAGGAGGCAGAGCCCTCCTTGCTCGTCCTCCCCAGCAGAAGCCCCAGACGTCCTCCCAAGGAGCTGAGACGGAGCGGAAGGCACAGGACCAGACGACCTCCCGGGGTCCCCCCACCCCCACTGCCTGCCACACAATCCCTCCTTAATCCTTCAGTTCCCTGAGGCCAGCTTACCGGTCCACGGCGATGACCCCAAGCGTGAGCATGCTGGCCGAGCTGATGAGCAGGTACAGAAGGGCTGAGAAGTTGCACCAGACCACACCGAAGACCCATTCCCTCCGGACGGAGCTGGTGGCCACAAAGGGCAGCACCAGCACGGACAGCAGGAAGTTGGACAGGGTCAGGCTGAAGACGAACTTGTTGCTGAGGGTGAGCAGGTAGGACTTCTTGTACAAGGTGACCACGACGAGCAGGTTGCCCAGGCAGACGAAAACGGTGATGATGATGATGGTGACAAAGTCGGCGATGGCGCCGCCCCCGGCGCCACCATCCTCGTGCGTGCGGTTACTCAGCTCCTTCCTGTGGCCGAGGGAGGAGTTGAGGCTCATGGTCAGGCACCTCGGCGTGCGGCGGGCAGAGCATGCCGGGCGGCTGGAGAAAGAGAGAAGACGGGCGCACGGGGAGAGACGCGTCAGACCCCATCGAGCGCACGAGCCGCACGAGCCGCCCGAGCCCCAGTTCTCCCGCCACCGACCCTCCTCCCGTCTTCCCCGCCCCAGCGCCACCACAGCGGCCTGTTCCCTACGGCCAACCTCCTGTGTCGCTCCCTGCGTCTCCTGGAACGATGGGCTCCTCCACTCTAACCCAACCTGCTCCTGTGCCCCGAGGCCAGAGGTTCGAAACCTTTGATGTGCTGAGGGATGCCGGGGAGTGGGGGGGCGATTCTCGGCCCCGCCCCCCGAGATGCTGGTCCCAGACTCACAGCCCCAGCCGAGCAGCCTGCGTTTTGAACAAACAGGGGGCAGGTGGGCTGTGGTGCTTTGGGGCCCCTGCAATTCAGGGGTTCCCCGAACCAGCAGCGGTAGCAGCACCTGGAGCCACAGAGACGGCCAAGTTCAAGCAGACCCCTGAGTGCAGGACCGGAACCTGCACTGACCCCACACCCGCTGGTCGTGCGCCCGGGAAGGTCGGACAGTGTGCTTGTCGTAGGGGCTCTCGGAGGTGGCCGAGCGGGGCTCCGGCAAGCACCTTCTGTACTGAGGCCTCATCCCTGTCCCGGTGAGCCGCGGGGAAGGCCGGCAGGGATCTAAGCAGGTACGTGCAGGCCGCTCTCCGTGACGTGCAGTCCTGCTTTTGGGTCGCTGGCTCCGGATCTGGGCTAAGCTTGAAGGTTGAGATCTTAGCACTCGTCCTACAGGACATTTCTCCAAACATTTCGTCTACATTCATCAGCCAAAAACCCCACAGACACGTCCTCCGCCTGCTCTTGCTCCCGACAAACAGGAGACTCCAGAGAGCAGGAGCGCTTTCCTGCCACGGGCCGGCTGTCAGGAAGCCTGGTGCCTGAAGGGCCACACACAGCAGAGCCTCCCCCGCCCCCCGCCCTTGATGGGACACCACTGTCCCAACGCCTTTGGCCCCAGGGAGCTGGTGGCTGAGAGGCCCCCGTCCCCTTCCAGCAGTCCCGAGGGCAGGTCAGAAGGCTTCCCTTCCGAGGGAGCCGGCCGAGGGAGCCGGCTGGGCCGGAGGTGTGAGCAGCATTGAACAGTCCTCCCCTCGAGCCTTTAAATGCCTCACAGGTGACTTGCCTTCCCTTCTCCAGATGTAAGCTCCACCTGGAGGATGCCACCTCCAGACCCTTCACTAATTCAGACACCCCTGTTTGGACCTGTTCGCAGACAATGATGACCCTCTTGCTTTGTGGTCCCCAGAACTGAATGTGCCATTCTGGTTGTGAGCCGCTGGGTGTCGAGCACAGGGGGCAATTTTCCCCATCACCAGGACAATCTCCTGCTACAATCCACTCTCAGAACGCGTTTCCTTTCAGCAACGGCATCATCCTGCTGGGCTTCTCTGACTGTGCTCAACTAAAACCCAAAACTTACACACATGTGAGTTCCTGTGAAGCCAGGTGACCCCAGTCTAGAACTTAAGGCATTAATGTTTTTAAGCCTAAATGCAACACGTTAGTTCTACTAAATTTTATTTTGTGCACTTTGGCCCATATTTCCAGGCTGCTGAAATATTCTGTTTTTATTTAGTTACGCAGTATGTTATGTACCCCCGCCCTGTGCAATGAACATTCTTTATAGGTTTGGCTTCTATATCTGAGTGTGTAAGGTTATTTCCGGGTTTTGTCCCTTTTCTGTGAGCGCTGAATTTTGAATTTTGTTAACTCTTATAAGTAAACTATTGGGATGCCCGGGTGGCTCAGTCGGTTAAGCGTCTGCCTTCAGCTCAGGTCGTGATCTCAGGTCCTGGGATCAAGCGCCGCGTCGGGCTCCCTGCTCAGTGGGGAGTGTGCTTCTCCTCCTCCCTGCACCTGCTCTCTCTCTCTCTCTCTTTCTCTCAAGTAAATAAATAAAATCCTTAAAAAAAAAAAAAAACTCTTAGGGGTGCCTGGGTGGGTCACTGGGTTAAGCCTCTGCCTCAGCTTAGGTCATGATCTCAGGGTCCTGGGATCAAGCCCTGCATCAGGCTCTCTCTCTCTCTCTGCCTGCCTCTCTGCCTATTTGTGATCTCTCTGTGTCAAATAAATAAATAGAATCTTTAAAAAATAATAAATAAATAAAATACAGTATTTTGACTGTAAATCGTTAATGATATATATTCTATGGACCAGAGAACTACTCAGTTTACTTAGTAGGCTTGACGCTGTCAGTGGTGCTGTAATTTTACAACTACTTAGAACATAGAGTAAGTGAGTCTACGTGTTTACGGAGAAAGGGGGCACGGATTACAGAACAGGGAAAGGAGACGAAGGGCCCCACGGTGTTAAGTGGGCTACTGGAGGCGTCAGTATGAACTCCCCGTTCAATCAGACAGAAACAGGTCCAAGGAAATCCCCCAGAATGCAGTCAGAAAGATTAAGAAAGTAAAACTAACAGAATAAGAGGCAAATGAGAGAATGAGTAGGAAGTGCTTTATTATTCAAGCAAAGCAGAGTAGTATTTCTCACTAATTAAGGGAGTCCTGTCTGCCGAGATGGTGGACTCAGCCGACGTGAACATCTCCGCCACTCCAAATTCTTTGAAATACGGGGTTAAATATGACCCAAGGTTTTTGTTGTTTTTTTTTTAATTGTTTTTTATTATCCTATAATGTATCATTAGCCCCATGGGTACAGGTCTGTGAATCGCCAGGTTTACACACTTCACAGCACCCACCATAGCACAGACCCTCCCCAACGTCCATAATCCAGCCACCCTCTCCCCAACACCCCCCGCCCTGCAACCCTGTTTGTTTTGTGAGATTAAAGTCTCTTATGGGGGCGCCTGGGTGGCTCAGTGGGTTAAGCCTCTGCCTTCGGCTCAGGTCATGACCTCAGGGTCCTGGGATCGAGTCCTGCATCGGGCTCCCTGCTCACCGGGGAGCCTGCTTCCTCCTCTCTCTCTGCCTGCCTCTCTGTCTACTTGTGATCTCTGCCTGTCAAATAAATAATAAATAGTCTTAAAAAAAAAAGTCTCGTATGGTTTGTCTCCCTCCCAATCCATCTTGTTTCATTTATTCCTTTCCTCCCTCCCCAAACCCCAACATGACCCAAGGTTCTAAAAAGGATAACAAAGAAAAAGAAAAGCCAAGAAAGAGAAATCTATAGGTACCAGAAACAGAGAGAAAATTCAAAGCCAGAGTTACAATCCCACACTTGTGGCCAGAAGAACATGAGACCTAGTTTGCTAGGGCCGAGGCCTTTTATATGGGAAGGTGACTTTGAGCTCCACGGGCAGAGAACCGGAACAGAAATTCTGCATAAACAGTGGTTTCTAGAAGGGCTGTCCCCTCCATGAAAAAGGGATTAGAAAAGCTCCTCCCATGGACAAAGGGAAGCAGCAAAAACACAGCCATCGACCTGAGGTTCTGGGTGGAGAACGAAACGCTTCCTTCCATGAGAAATCAAACACCGAGTCCCGTGCCACGCTAATGCGGGCACCAAACCCATGCACTGTGAAAGGGGCAGAGACCAAACTGATGATGTGGAAGCGAGCGCACGGCATTCATGTGGAGGCAGAGTCAACAAAACAAGAAGCAGAACTGACATTCCAAGGACTTACACTAATAGGAAAAAATGAATGAGACATAAATGCTATTAAAAGCTTTAAAAAGAAAAGGAAGAAGAAAGAAAGAAAAAAGAACCATAACAAAAGAGCAGACATCGTGAAAAAATGGTAAGCAATTGCAAAAACGAGCAAATAGAAATTCTAGAAATTAAAATTTTAGTTGTCAAAATTAAAAACTCAGTGGTTATGCTGAGCAGCAGATTTAGCTAAAGAGAAAGATGGTGAACTGGAAGATAGCTCTGAGGAAATTACTCAAAATGCAGTTAAAAAGATTAAGAAACTGAAAATACAAAGAGCCAAGTTTCAGGAAGGATGGGATAAGAAGAGCCAACATAGGTCCGACGGGAGGGCAGCAAGGGATTAGACAACGTGGGTAGCAGACACTGCGAGGCACCTACCCAACCACCACTCTCGTTTTTCTCCTATGGGCAGGCCTCTGACTTAGTGTTGGTGGTAACTCCTCCCAGGGACCCAGAGATGGCAGATCCCATCCCCAGTTCTGAGAGCTGGATGCCGGGTGGTCTAAAGTAACCCCGTGTTCCCTTTTCTTCCAACCCTGGCAAAAGAGGAGGAGAAGTCGGGGGGTGGTGGGGGAGGGACGGGGATATCTGGGGAAGGCTGCTCTGATCTCACAAAGATGCAAGGAAGGAAAATCTTTTCCGGAAGTTCCTAAGGGCAAAGAAAGCACGGAGCTGTAGCAGCCGTCTTGGGATCCCTGGAGACGCTGAGCCGGCGTGGTCAGCACGGCAACCAACGGTCAATCCTTGGGCCGCTGAATCAACAAACCTTCAAGTCACTTCATCCTGGCTTCTGCTTATGGGAAATACCTTTCTTAAAATGATTTTTATTTGTATTTATTTATTTATTTATTTTTATTTGACAGAGAGAGAGAGAGATCACAAGCAGGCAGAGAGAGGGAGAAGCCGGCTCCCTGCTGAGCAGAGAGCCCAATGCGGGGCTCAATCCCAGGACCCTGAGACCATGCCCTGAGCCGAAGGCAGAGGCTTAACCCACTGCGCCACCCAGGCACCCCTTAAAATGACTTTCAGATCTATTGTCAGTTAAGTTTCTATTACTTGAGTCAAAAGCATCCAACCTGCATTAGGTCGCACTACGCTGTCCGCACCGAGGTGGACACAGTTCTTAAACAGGGGCTGAACATTCTCTAGAGTTAAAGAAACACACGAGTCCTCAGAATGAAAGGGCATATGGAGTTCTAAGAGTAAATCCAAAAAAGTCTGGGATGCGTGGTTGGCTTAGCTGGTTCAGCGTCTGCCTTCAGCTCAGGTCATGATCCCAGGGTCTTGGGATCGAATCCTGCATTGGGCTCCCTGCTCGGTGCGGAGTCAGCTTCTCTCTCCTCTCTGCTTGTGCTCTCTCATTCTCTCTCTCAAATAAATAAATAATCTTAAAAATATTTAAAAACAAAACAAACAACAAACAAAAGACAGAAAGAAATTAAGAAAGCACTACTAGTGCGTGTTACCGTCCAGCAGCCCCACAGCTGGCTCGGGAGCTGGGGCACGGAGAACCCAGGGCTGCCGGATGAGCCCGAGGTCCTCTGGTCCAACCTTTCCCAGGAGGCAAGGGGCTGTGGGGGCCAAACGGCCACCCACCAGGGAAATCCAAAATCCTGGGCTCCGCCAGGAGGCCTACAGTAGGCGGTACAAGCCCCAGCCAATCTCCCGGGGTGAGCCCTTGAAGAACAAGAGGGAGGGCTTGGCACGGCCCTGCCAGCGGAGGCGTCCTGGCAGGCAGCCGGATTCCGCAGGGCCTGACAAGCCGGGGCCCGCTGCAACAGCGGCAAATCCGCGGGTGACTCACACACTACCTGCGGGCCAGATCTGCCGCCAGACACAAATGGGGTTCAGAACTCCCACACTCACTGTGTCCTGCCTCGGGCTGCAACTCTGACACAACACAAGTGTCTCCTGGCTAAGGGGGGTTTTAAACATTTTTATTCATTTATGTGCTTGAGAGAGAGAGTGTGAGCAGGGGAACGGCGGGCAGAGGAAGAGGGAGAAAAAGAATCTCCAGCAGACTCCTTGCTGAGTGTGGAGCCCGCTGCGGGGCTCGATCTCACGACCCTGAGATCATGCCCCGAGCAGAAAACGAGAGTCGGACGTTAACTGACTGAGCCACCCAGGCGCCCCGGGACTGAAGTTTTAATAAACGTCTCAGAAGTTATTCCTGACAGGTCACCGAACGCTCCCTCCTCCTCCCGGCCCGGCTCCGCGAAGCAGGGACGTACCTCTCTCGCTGCCGCCTTGCCCTCCGGCCGTTCCCAGAGACGGTGAACAGCCTGCCCGGTTAGACTGCAGGCCGCGGCTCCAAGTCATCCAGGGTCAAACCGTGACACTCAACTACGTGATCAGTATCGTTGTGGGTTAAAAAACAAGGCAACATTATGGAATATTGAGACACGTATCTACTGTGTTTTATGGTAATTTCCGAGAAGTAATTCTAGAAGTACCTTGACCTGCAAAAACAGAATTACTGCAAAGTAAGGATAGATTACCTCTCGTTTAATTGTGCAGACTTGGATATTATTCTATTCTATTCTATTCTATTCTATTTCTTCTTCTTTTTTTTTAATCTATTTATTTGTCAGAGAGAGAGGAAGCACAGGCAGGGGGAGCGGCAGGCAGAGGGGGAAGCAGACTCCCACTGAGCAAGGATTCCGACACGGAACTCGATCCCAGGACCCTGAGATCATGACCTGAGCTGAAGGCAGACGCCCCACGACTGAGCTGCCCAGGCGCCCCCCCTCGTATCTCTACCTAGAACTCTGACTGTCATCAAGGGCAGCGTAGCCACTGCGGGTCTGCGGCCGCCAGACACGGGCCAGGGGGCGAGCAGGTGTCCTTGGCACTCACTCCGGGAGGGCGCTCACAGGCGAAGCTGCGGGAGCCACGGCGAGAGAGGGAGGGCCGAGGGGCTGAGAGGGCCGCGAACCCCCACAGACACTGGTGAGAATCTTCGACCGACCCACCTGCCCTCCCGGGTCCCGGAGCCGCCGCACCTCCTCGTCACGGAGGCGAAGCAGCTGGCTTCTGCCCCTCGCAGCTCCGAGAGCCCCAGCTTGTACTCAGACACACCATGGACTGCCCACGAAATGCCAAGACCCCACTGTTTTGGACGTTAGCACCGGGGACCGGGACGCCGCAGGCCTGGCCTTCCCCGGCCTTCCGGAAACCACACGCCCTCCTGCTGCGCTCACGGTGCCCGCGTGGGGATGTCTGGGACCAGGAGATCCGTGTCCCGGTCCACAAGCCCCTACGAAGCCAAGAAGGCCCCCGACCCCCCCATGGCCCACAGAAGTGAGGCCACCAAAGGGCCCCCGAGAGCCCGCGGACAGCAGGCCCAGCTCGGTGGGCGCCAGAGGCCGTGCGGGTGGAGGTGGCGGTTCTCCTGGAGGCTCTAACGCGGGGCCGCGGGATGTGACAGGACACGCCCATCCTCTCCTGAAGTTTTCTCAGAAAACCAGTTTCTGGGACAGGAGAGTCTCCTCCGACGTCCTCAAACCTCCCGGCAAGGGAGCGGCTCATTGCGTCCTCCGCCCGTCTTCCCGAGGAGCCCAAGCGGCCCGGAGGCTGGGCCCCGGCCCCGCTGCCCGTGGGTTTCACGCCCATCGGACGCTGGGTGGGCGCGGAAGACGCACCAAGACGCAGCCCTGCAGGCCCAGACGTGGTTCTGAACTTCCCACGAGCCAGGCGAGGGTTCTGACCCTTCTCACAGGGGCTCGTCACCGCAGCGCCTGCAGACGTCACACCCGTCAGTCGCCGCTGGGAGGCAGGGGTGGAGCTGGGGAGAAGGTTCTGGTAACTACCTTGCTTTGCACTAAGGTCCCCGAGATCGATGGTCAGCCCCCCCACCGCGACAGACCAGATGAGAGCCGGGGAGCGATCACGAGATCCCCGGGTGCCTCCCCGTATACCTGCCGTCCTTCCGGGCACTCACGTGACCGTTGTCCCAAAGGCAGCAGGTGCAGCAGGCTGGCCTCTGCCAGCCCAGAGCCCTTTTGTTCTTGTCCCCTCGGGGCCACCACAAACCTAGGAATGTCCTCGCTCCAAGCCTCTCACTGCACAGGCAGAGCAGGTCTGAGCTCTGGTCTGCTTGGGGAAAGGTGCCGAGGAAGGAAAAAACACAGCGGTCAGAACCACAAATGGCCCTAAGCCCCTGACTGAGTTCCTGATGTGCAAGTGGGAGAGACCTGGCCTTGGTCCCCTCTGCACAGACGTTATCCACTTGCGTACCTCACTGCCCTTCACAGCATCCTTCAGCAGCAACTAGAAGGCTGGAGGCTCTCCACAGACTGGGACCACGCCCACAAGGGTCAACACTGAGTCTGCCTCACGTCGTCCCAAACCAAGCGCCCGCACCTCAGCATGGAGACTTCCCGAGGCTTGGCCCTTGACCCATCCCCTTCTCTCTACACCCCTGAGACTCTCATCCATTTCCAGAGGGTTACTTAATTATTTTTAACTAATAATAAACAGTATTTGCAAAACACCGTGAACATACAACACGTCCCGACAAGCATCATCTCATTAGATCATCTGGGTAACTTCTGAGGCAGGATTTGGTCAAAATTATGCTTCTCCCCATTTCAGAAAGGCAGCCTAACCTATGGTTAAGAGCATGAAATCTACAACCAGAGAGTCTGGGTTCAAGTCCCGGCTCCACTACTCACTGGCTCTGTGACCTTGATGTGTCCCCTAAACTCTCTGGGCATGAGCTTCCCCTTCTGTAAAATGGGGACAATACTCGTGCTCAGGCACCCGTCTCCTAGGGTGGGTGGGAGATGTCAAGAGGTTAATATTTGTACAGGGCTTAGAATAGTGTTTGGAACCATGTAAGTGTTTGTTAAATAAGTAAAGCGGGGAAACTGAGGCTCAGAAAGGTTAAGTGCCTGGTCTGGGAAAACTAGGTCCGATGGTCACAAGGCCACCATCTGTCTTCAGCCTATCCGTTCACCACAGAAGACTCAGCACGGTGTGGCCTCACCTCCAATTCCGACTTCTCGCCCACCAACCCCTTCACGGGCCTCTGGCCCAGCCAGCCGTGCCGCGTGCTTCTCTGTCCGGCTTCCTTTTGCTTCGATCCCTCCGCCACTCGGGACACCCGCCCTGTGTGTGCGGCAGCGGCGTAAAGCCATACGGAGCCTGAAACGTGCTGTGGGCCGACCAGCCTGATGACTTCACGGGAAGAGGGAAACAAGGAAACAGACAAGTGGGGGATGGGGAGACCGAAGCCTGAAGAACGAGCGGAACAGACCGAGTCAGCACATGGGACCGGCCAGGCCTTCTAGGACCCGACGCCAAGGCACAGGCAAAAGCAGAAAAAAACAGACAAACTGGACTCCATGAAGACTTAAAAATCTGTACATCCAAAGGTACCATCTGCAGAATAAAAAGAAAACCCACAGCATGGGAGGGAACGTGTGCAAACCATGTATCTGACTAGAGATCCCTGTTTAGAAAACATTCAGAACCCCTAAAATTCAAGAACAACCTAAAACAAAACAGAACAGAACAAAAAACCCTGTGCCCAAAAAAGAGATGTAAGCAGCCAGCAGGTACACGAAAAGACACTCCACATCACTGAGCATTAGGAGCAGCGGATGAAACTACGAGGAGACACCGTCGGACCCTCGTTAGAACGGCTGCCATCAGGGACAGAAAACCACCGGTGCCGGAGAGGATGTGCAGAGATTGGAGCCTTTCCGCTCCGGCGCCCGGCATGCACTGCTAAGGCGTTTCTCAGAAAATCAAATACTGAGTTACCATGCGGCCCAGCCGTCCCCCTTGTACTCATGAACCCGACATCACAAAAGCAAGATCTCGAGGAGAGACGTGAGTGCCGTTTCTAGCGCCATTATTCACGCCCGCAAACGTGCAGAAGCAATCCAAGCGTCCACCGAGCGATGAGCGGGTACGCAAGGTGTGGCATGTCCCTCGGCCGTCACAAGGAGGCTGTGACGTCTGTCACAAGGAGGCCCCGACACGGGGGAACCTGGAGGACACTGCGCTTCGTGGCACTGGCGGGCACGGAATGACAGATGCTGGATGACTCCCTAACAGGAGGTGCTCAGAGCCACCGGGACACTCGAGGCAGAGGCGGGAGCTGCCAGGAAGGGGGGCAGGGGGGCTGGTTAACGGCTCAGTTTGCCAGGAGGAGGAGAGTTCGGCGATGGATGGCGGGAGTGGTTCCACAACCCAGATTCCACAACAACAAGGGCAGTTCCACGTTAAATACAATAGAGGAAAAAGCTGAAAAACATATTTATTCAGGGTTCCTTCCCTTTAACACCTCTGCCCACAGGGTCTGGAGAGTCAGCAAGGGAAGGCAGCGGCTGGATCCCCCCAGGGCCGGGGAAGAGTGCCTCTGGCACCAGGAGTGAGCCCGCACCCCAACACCGGCAGGGAGGGCTGAGTCTGACCGGGATGATCCCTCCCTCCCCCGCTCGTCCAGCACGGACCCCCAGGCTGAGCCTACCCAGTGACACAAAACTCAGCCTCTTTGCTGCAGGTCCTGTCGTGCTGGGGATGCGAAGGACACTCTGTCCTAAGCCGGGCTGCACTCGGACCCAGGGACCGCCAGATGAGTTTCAAAGGGCCCTTGGCCTCCCTCCCAGGCCATCAGCAACACCACCCCCTGGCGTGTCCCGGGCGACGCGGAGGGGGCGACCAGCCATCTCAGCCTCTCGGAAAGTTCACAAACCACCAGCCGCTCTCACCATGAAAACAGCTCGGCAGGGTAGAGTCCTAAGTCCAGGGGGAAAAGCCCTTCGGGAAAGGCAGGGAACGCAGCGTGGTCTGACCACTGCTGCCTGGGGAAGGGGCAGCATCCTGAAGGTCGAGCCAGACCGAACGACGGAGACCACTCTTCCAGCCGCACGTGAGGCGGCAACCTCTCCTTTGCCAGGCCCCTGGACACCCCAGCCAGGGCCACGGGACTCCCGTGGGCAGAAGACCACGCCAGCTTTTCCGGGGCAGGTGCGGATCCTGCCTGGAACCAGGATCCCAGCCGTTCCCAAAGGCAAGGCTGGGTCAGACCGGGTCAGAAGAGCCCTGGGCTGTTCCAAATTCCTGCTGCTGCTGGGTCCCCTGTTCAGGCAGAGAGAGCCAATGCCGCCCCCCAGAGCTCCCAACTTAGACATCCAAGTGGCCACTCGGCATCTCCATCTGGTGTCACAAGCATGGCAAGCCAAGAATGTCCCCAACCAGACTTCACTCTCTCAGGCCCGCCCCTCCCAGGGTCTGCTCCATCTCACGTTACGGTTGCCCCAACCTCCCAGTGGCTCGGACCATAAACTCGGGAGTCACTCCCGACCTCTCTCTCTCCCACAGTTGCTATCTCATTCATCAGCAAGTCTGTGGGCTCTAATTTTGACAGGTTTCTGGAATTCAGCATCTTTAACTATCTCTGCTACCATCACTCTGGTCCAGGCTATGCTGTATCTTCTCTAAATTATTAAAATATCCTCCTTACTAGCCTACTCGCATCTGCCACTGGCCCCCTTCTCAACACAGCAACCAGAATGAGCCAGTTCAAACAGAGCTCAGAACAAACAAGTCACCGCTTTGTGTATAACCCCAAAAAGGAGTCCCATATCACTCAGAATAAGCCCTGCAGTTTCCCCCATGATCCGGCTCTCCGTTACTGCCCCAACCTCGTAACAAAAATTGCTTTCTACACCCACTCCAGCCGCACCGACTTTCTCACTATTTTGCAGACGCATCAATCATGCATCCACCTCAGGGCCTTTGCATGCGCTGTTTCCTGTGCCTGGAACGCCTTGACCCCAGGTATCTTTGGAGGCTGCTCTTCCACTTCCTTTAGATTTTAACTTAAACCGCATTTTTGGCAAGGTCTTCCCAGCCCACGCTACCTTTCAGACCCCTTTCCAACACTTCGTGGCTGTGATCCCTTCCTTACTTTTTCTTAGTGTGGATGCACATACTTACTCATCTCGTTAATGTTTTTCTCTCCTGCAAGATGGTACGCCTCGTGAGTGCAAGGAATTCTGTTCTGCAAATTCCTTCACCAGCACCTAGAACAGTGACTGACAAAGAAGAGGTACCCAATATGTGTGATAGATAATCGATTGTATGAATGGACCCGGGGCTCCGGGTACCCTGGCACACTGGATTGACCCTGGAGTCCTGGCACACTGGGTAGCTCTCGCTCTGCAGACAAAGCAGACGCTATTCGCCACCCAGTCATCATCCCCTCTCCCCTCTCAACACAATTCTCACAGCACTTGGGCACTAGATACGCCAAAAACAGATGTGCTGCACAGAGCTTGGGCGGCCGTCAGACCCAGCCCCAGTCCACGGGAGTCCACACGTGGCAAAGGCTCTCCATTTCCTGATAAAAGGGGACAGACTCAGCTATAGCTTCTGCCCTTTCTCCTCTCCCCGCTCTCCTGGCTGGAACTCAGGAGAGTTCGAGAGGCAGCCACCTTTCGACCAGGTAGCCGGAAGTCCCACGCAGGAAGATTAAGGCCCACACCACATGTCGGACTGCAAAGCCGCCGTGCTCAGCCACGCTAGTCAACCCCTTCTTGGAGAAGTCCTTGTCGGACGGTTTCCCTTCCGTGCCACGTAGAGCAACGCCACCTTGATACGCCTGGTCAAGGTGGGAAGAGACACAGCGGAAGCTGAACCGTGCCGTGCTGTCATCCCACTGCTGGTGAGAGTGGGCGCTGGGGGGTCTTCATTCGCCCTCCTCCTCCTCTCCCATCTACCCAGTCCCCGGGCCACGGTCGCACAGTGAGCCGAACTCGCCCACCCATCCCCAGGATAACCACAGAATCGAAGACTCCAACTGTTACAAAGAGAGGCCTGCAGTAACGCCTTCTTTTCCAAAAACGCAGGAAAACCTGAGCTAACCCTTGGAAATGCCTCATTCTGCAGAGTTGAGTTTTATGACTTGGTAGGGTTTTCCCACCTTAGTATATCAGAACTCTTTATTTTAAACTCTTAACCAAGATTATGAAAATCTATCATACATTTCTCTATATTTTAAAACAAACTATACAAAACATAATGGTTTTCACGTTGACTCAAGGTCATTAAGTACCAAGATAAACGGAATTCTGACTTGGGAAAGGCCTTCGGGATGAATTCCAGGGCCCCAGCTTTCTCCTGAAGGCACAGGTTAGAGGACGGCGGTCACGCTGTCGCCCACGCGGACATCCACCGCAGGCCGCAGACGTGGATGCCCTCCGGCCGGATGAGGGGACGGCGTGTCCTCTCACACAGAATGTGCCTTTACGTCCTTCTTACACTTTCTCTGCCCTCCTCCTAACTTTCGGCCTCCGAAGTAGGCCTATCTCGAGTTCTCCTCACGTAGCTTGTTGAAGGCCTGCCTGGTAGTGAAGGCCGCATGTCGGGCGGAGATCTCCAAGTCCTACAAAGGACATCTCCCCCCGCGCCCTAGGGGACAGTTGCTTTTCTAACCTCTCAACCCTCTGCCATGTTAGTGACATAGAAGCTGTGGCACATTCCGGAAAAACGGGAACCCTGCAACAGCTCTGAGCTCAGCATCTAATTTTGATATTTTTTAGGTAGTAAGAGGGAAACTGCTGAATCTAAGGGCAAAATCATTGCGCCCCACTGGGTTTTCTGCCACAGAAGGAAGCCAGATTCGGAAGCGCAGATGAACGTGTACGGAAGGTCTGGGGTGACAGTTTCCCAAAGGGCCAGTTCAAACATGAGTTCCTGGGAGAGGCTACAAGGACATCTGCGGACAGCATCTGCGAGGCCGAGTGACAGGGCAGAGTGGTACCAGTCCTTGGCCATCCTGACCCCCTCTTATCTCTGTCTCCTCTCCGAACTGCCCTGTCACACACCCTCCGAGCCTCCCGTTCCCAGCTGCGGGCGGCCGCTCACTGCCAACCAAAGAACCTGTGGCTTGTGCACCCGGGAACTAGGGTTCTTCCAGTGTCTCTAGACGCTGTTGTGCTCAGTAAAATTAAAATTCGTTTTTCACATGGTTATTGATTCAAAGCAACTTTTTGCAATGAAGCATTTTCTCCAGCTGAAGTTCTATTAAAAGGCGAGGCAGATCCAAGAAGCCTGGGGAAAGCCCGGAAATCACTACCAAAGCCATTCCGGGCCCCTGACCTCCTTGTTGCCACTTACGTGAATGACAACAAACTCAAGGTCCACCTTAACAACAAAATTCTGAAGAAAACTTTCTGGAAATTCCGCCCACACAGTGCCCCTTACTAGCTCTGACTATCTACAGTTTTCCCTTTACGTTTTATTCCGTCGGATATGCATGTCCTAGCGCAAGGTTTTACTTTAGGTGAGGACACTTACGCCTCCAGAAAACTTCTGGATTCTTCCTCAGTTTCCCCTTTGAATTCCCAACAGCACTTTGCACGTGGGAGAAAACATTTCACAGCCCCCGACCCTCTAATATCGACGTCAGTCTGATACTCAATATAAAAAACAGTTTCTGGACTCTGGACCAAACCTAGGTTTGAGTTTCATATAAGCTTTCATTCATTTCATTCATTCATTCATATAAGAGTTTCATTCATCAGCCCTCTGAGCTCCTAACCCTCTGAGCTTCAAACGCTCCACGAAGAAAGGGAGTGAAATTAACCCCTCTTTATGTGATTGTCGAGAAGAATATATGACCTTGCCAGAGCAGCTGGGCGATAAGAAGAAATAAAAGGCAGCCAAACTGCAAAGGAAAAAGCAAGACTGGGGCGCCTGGGGGGCTCAGTCAGCTGAGCGTCTGCCTTCAGCTCAGGTCATGATCCCATGGTCCTTGGATCGAGCCCCGCATCAGGCTCCTTGTTAGTGGAGAGCCTGCTTCCTCCTCTGCTCCATCCTCCTGCTCATGCTCAAGCTCTCCCTCTCCCTCTCGGTCAAGTTAAAAAAAAATAAATCTTTAAAAAAAGAACTAATGAATGAAATCAGTAAAGTCCCAGGATACAAAATCAACATACAGAAACCAGCTGCATTTCTATACGCTCATACTGAGCTGTCAAAAAGGGAGATCAAGGGGTGCCTGGGTGGCTCAATCGGTTAGGTGTCCAACTCTTGATTTCGGCTCCGGTCATGGTCTCAGGGTCGTGATCGAGCCCCACACTGGGCTCCACACTGGGTCTGTGGCCTGCTTGGGATTCTCTCTCTCCCTCTTCCTCTGTCCCTCCTCCCCAACCCAACTGCACACTTTCTTTAAGAAAAAGAGAGAGAGTAAGAAAATAATCCCATTTATAATTGCATCAAAAATAAAAAGATACCTAGGAATAAACTTAACCAAGGAGGTAAAAGACCTCTGAAAACTGTAAAACACTGATGAAAGAAACACCCTCAGATGACACTAATAAATGTACGGTGTACCATGCTCATGGACTAGGAGAATTAATATTGTTAAAATGTCCATAAAACCCAAAGCGATCTACAGACTCAATGCCATCCCCATCAAAATACTACCAAAATCTTTTTTTCATTTTTCTCAGAAGTAGAGCAAAGAATCCTAAAATTGGTATGGGACCACAAAAGGCCCCAAATAGCCAAAGAAGTCTTGAGAAACAAGAAAGCTGAACACATCACCCTCCCCGATTTCAAACTGTACCACAAAGTACAATAATCCAAACAGTATGGCGGTGGTATGAAAACAGACCACACAGATCAGTGGAACAGAATAGAGAGCCTAGGGGCGCCTGGACGCTTCAGTCGGTTAAGTGTCCAACTCTTGGCTTCAGCTCAGGTCATGACCTCAGTGTCGTGCGATGGGGCCCCAAGTCGGGCTCCAGGCTCAGCGTGGAGCCTGCTTAAGATTCTCTCCCTCCCTCTCCCTCGGTCCTCCCCCAACTCTTGCTCCCTTAAAAAAAAAAGAACAGAGAGCCCAGAAATACACCCTCACGTAAACGGTCAATTAAGCCACACGGAGGAAAGAAGGCACAGCAGAGAAAAGGCAGAGTCTTCAATAAACGGTGCCGGACGGCCGGACGGCAACCAGCGGAAGAATAAGCCAGACCACTTTCTGACACGACGCACCAACATTACCTCGAAATGGAAGAAGGATGAAAGTGTGAAAACTGAAACCATAAAACTCCTGGAAGAAAACACAGGTGCCCAGCTCTTCCACACTGGTCGAAGCAGCGCTGTTTAAGCCAGATGCATCGAGAATAACAAAGGTTCAGCACCTGCGAAAACATCAAAAAAGCTTCTGCACAGCAAGGGAGACCGTCAGCAAAACACAAAGGCAACCCACTGGCTGAGAAAAGGTATTTGAGAGTCATTAAGGGCTTAATATCCAAAATATATGAACACAACTTCATATAAAAAAAACAACCTGATTAAAGAATGGGCAAAGGACTTGAAAAGACATTTTTCTGAGAGTGACACAGTTGGCCAACGGGCACATGAGAATGTGCTTGTCATCACTTAGCCTCAAAGAAATGCGACTCCAAACCGCGGTGAGGAAGCACCTCCACCTGTCCACCGGCGAGTATCAAAAAAACGACGGGGCGCCCGGGTGGCTGGGTAGGTTAAGCGTCTGCCTTCGGCTCAGGTCACAGTGTCGGGTCCTGCGTGGCCCGGCGATCCCTCTCCGGGGTCTGCAGGTGAAGACGACGGAAACACCAGCTCAAAGAGAAACCCGCACCCCTACGCTCGCTGCGGCGTTACTCACGATGGACAACGTGGAAACAAGCCGAGGGTCCATCCTCGGACGCGTGGAAAGGCCGTGGCGTGTGTGCACCATGGGGTAGTCTCGGCCACGTGGGACCACAAAACCACGCCACCTGAGAGGACGCGGACGGCCCCAGCGGGCATCGTGCTGCGCACATCGGTCAGAGAAAGACGACCCCGAATCCCACTCCCACACAGAATCCGAAAAACTAAACAGACTGACAGATGCAGGAAAGGACACTGGCCGGGCGGGTGGCGGCGGGGGGACCGGTGAGGGGTGGACAGGCACAGACCTGCGGTTACAAAGTAAGGCACAGGGACGGGACGGGACGGGACGGGGCGCGCGGCGCAGGGAGCCGGTCGGTGAGGCTGTGCGGGCCCTGAGTGCGGGCGGACCGGGCCAGCGTCGGGCGGGTCCCCTCACGACAGGAAGCGAGGAACGCACAAGGAACGCGTGAAAGCAGGGAGTCGCGTGGTTTGCAGAGGATGAACTCAAAAGATGTTTAAGCTACTGAAGACATGAAACGAAAACTCCACCTTGGTTTCCCCTTCAAACTGTAGTGAAAGTCAGAGATTTCATTCGCTGAGTTCAGCGGATGGCACAGAAGAGAGAGGCTGGGACGGCAGACGGACGTGTCTGGACTCCGTGAGGGGCCCAGGGCTCCACTGCTCAGTCACCCCGGAAAAGGGCTCCGGCCCAGAAGTGAGCCGCTTCCATGCCCAGCGAGGGGGCGCCCCTCGCGGTCGGGCGGGGCGGGTGGCAGGCACCCAGGTGACCCGCTCCAGGCCAGGAGGCTGCTGATGTTTCTGCCATCACCCCTGCCCTGGGGGGCCACGCTCATCTGTTTCACGGGAAACAGTATCAGGACGGCTGGCGAAGGTCGGCAAATGTCCATGCAGAAGACTCTAGATCACAATCGAACACACTCACGACCCCAATATTCTACATCAGTGGTTCTCAGAGGAGCTTCTGCTCCCATGCCCACTCCTGCCCACCCCCGTCCCCACCAGGAGGATTCTCTGGAAATGCCCGCGACATTTTTGGTTGTCACATCTCAGAGGACAGGACTGGCACGTAAGGCCAAGGACACTACTGAACACCCACGACGCATAGGGCAGCCCCGCACCAGTTGTCCGGCCCCGCATGTCAGTACCACAGAGGCCGAGAAATCCGGTTCCATGGGAACGCTGTGGTTCGTTTTGTCTTTACTGCATGTACTTACCCAATGGACCGAAGGGAAGTGAAACGATTCCCTCCGTAAAACACACACGCTCCAAGAAAACAGGAGAGACAGAGACTACGCCGGGAGTAGGACGAAGATTACTTCTATCACGAGATAAACAATGCTACTACGTTCATTGGTTTCTACCCCAAATTATTTGTTTTTTTTATCCTCCTGGAGACCATTGAATGCATTAAACTCATACTGCTAAAATTGAGAATATTATCTTTCCATGTTTTAAAGTAATATCACTTCTGAATCCTTTTTTTCCCTGATGACTGTATCTGAGACAGATGCCATCCCAGAAAGCCCCACGACCGAAGGGGGTCCCCTCCCCTCCCACACTTGCCATACCACCACTGGTTCCTGGATACTCCAAGCTTCCCCCTTCCCACCCCTCACTTGGCTACCCCTAAAAAGATTTCCTGAATACCTACTCTGTGCCAAGCCACTGGGACCCCGCACTGAATGAGGTACCAAAATCTGTCCTCCCTGCAGCGCAGTCGTGGGAGAGGGGATGAGCACAGTGAAGAAGCAGACACCAAATATACAAAACAAATGCGGAGAGTGGCAGATGCCACGAAGAGAGATACAGCACGGTGAAAGGAGGAGGAAGGGGCGGGTGGTGGGAGTGGGTAGGCAGGTCTCCCGCAGGTGACATCTGATCAGAGCAGAAAAAGATGCAAAGGAATTTCAGACCACAGGAAGAGCCTGTGCAAAGGCCCTGTGGCAGAATGGTGAGTACACTAGGGAAACATGAAGAAAGGAGAACAGCAGACCACCTAGAGTCTGAGGCAGATGACACAACAGAGGCCACCAGGATTATGTTGAGGACCATGGATAAGAGCTCATGTCTGACAGAGGTCCCTGGAGCTGACAGTGTGGCTGACAGGTTTTCAAAAGGGTCACTCTGCTGCTGGGTCACGAATGGACGGAGTGGGAGTGCAGACGCAGAAACACCAGGTAGCAGGTGGCTGCTGTAGCCCAGTGACAGGTGAAGGCTTGGACCAGGATTGTGGTAAGGAGGTGGTGTGAAGTGATCAGATTCATTAATCTCCGACACTGCAGGGCACTTGAGGCCACAGGAGCCACTCAGCCTAGCCATGTTATCTCACACACGGTGAAACCAAAGCCCAGAGAGCTGAGCGAGCTACTCAGCCACGCACGTAATTACTGGTAGAGCCCAAACGTCCTGACTGCCCTCGGAAGGTGAGCCTCTAGAAGGCAGTCCAGGTCAAGTGCGAGACCAAGGCGAGGACGGCCTCCTCACGGAATCCAGCACACCTTTCCTTGAGCTCCCGCGGCACCTGACGCCTGGACCGAGTTCACGTTCTTCTGAGACCCCGTCTCCCCTCGGCTCCCATCTGCTGCTCTCCCTCTGTCACTCCTTGCTCTCCTGCTGTCAGTGCTGCTGCTTCCCAAGGGACCCCTGCCACGCAACTTCTTCCTCTCCCATCTACAGAGGGAACTAAAGGTGTCCCTCTACATCCCTTTGCTCTGGCAGCCGTCCCCAAGTTTCCTCTGGAGTCACCCTTTTCAGACCTGGAGTCCATGCGCCTTCATGGATAGGACACAGGATTCACACCTCGCCGCCCAGCCCATTCCAACTCCCTCTGACCCACTCAGTTTATGAGAAGTGAGGGCCTGTTGCAGGGTTAGCTGGGGGCAGAGACCGCTGCCCTCCCCCCTAGATTTGAACCTGCAGCCCCTGCCCTAGCCAGCTGGAGGGGAGAGCCTGAGACAAGAGCAGGTAAGAAAACGAGTCCTGACAAAATTGCTTGAACCTGGGCCCCATGCCCGAAGCCAGACCCACTCCTGAGCTTCCTAGGGATGTGAGCCGGCCACTTTCCTTTCTGCTTCAGCCAAAGGGAACCAGATTTTCTACCCCTTGTAAAAGGGAGTCCCACCTGATACCTCACATCTGTCTCTGTGTGCTCTGTCCGTACCCACCTGCACAGCGATGACTCCCAACTCTCCCCCGGGATCCCGGACAAGCCCTCGGAGCTCCAGAGTCGCACCCGCCCACCCAGGAGATATTCCCGCCCATCTGTCACACCCAGCCCCTCAGCCGGACGCGCACAGAGCACCGGTCACCGGCGACTCTCCTACCGTCTCAATACGCTGGTCTTCATGGCTCTCGCCACCCTCGAAAAACATCACCACCCGCCCTAATCCCTCCAGACAGAAACCCGGGACACCAGACAGCACTCCTGCCAGGTAATCCTGATGGGGCTAAGGCCCCCGACTGCCTTCTTCTGAGTGTGTGACCTTGGGAGATGAATGAACATATCTGAGCCTTGGGTTGTCACGTGGACTTGCCTGTTTCAAGGAGAGGCTGTAGGTAGAAAGCAGTCACTGTTGGTTCCGTTCCTTATCACAGACACCTAGTGCATCCGTAAACACTTCACGGTCACCGGCCACTGCCATGACCCCAGCTGGGAGCCTCCCTGTCTTTCTCTCGATGACTACTCTTATCTTCTCACCTTTGGTCTCCCCCGAGCCCTCACCAGAGCCACTGGACTAATGGACTCCTAACCAGCCTGGTCACACTCTGCCAGGTCCAGCCACCTGCACCGTGTGCTCACTTATAACCCCCTCCAAGGGGGCTCTCCGGACACTGAGGGCTGTGCTCCAGCTCCACAACCTGGAACAGCAATGTGTCCACCAAGAATGTCGATTCTTGGGGCGCCTGGGTGGCTCAGTGGGTTAAAGCCTCTGCCTTCGGCTCAGGTCATGATCTCAGGGTCCTGGGATCGAGCCCCACATCGGGCTCTCTGCTCAGTGGGGAGCCTGCTTCCCTTCCTCTCTGTCTGCCTCTCTGCCTACTTGTGATCTCTCTCTGTCAAATAAATAAATAAAATCTTAAAAAAAAAAAAGAAAGAAAGAAATCCCTCTAAAAATGAAAGAAAATAGAGATCCCACATTGGCTAATGAGGCTCACGGACGAATTCAAACCCTGACTTCCCCATTGTCCGAGAGGAAGGAACCTGAAAGACGGCAGAAGGAAAGAAACAGTCATGTAAAAAATTTTTTTAAGATTTTATTTATTTATCTGACAGAGAGAGAGAGAGATCACAAGTAGGCAGAGAGGCAGGCGGAGGGAGAGGAGGAAGCAGGCTCCCCGCTGAGCAGAGAGCCCGATGCGGGGCTCGATCCCAGGACCCTGAGATCATGACCTGAGCCGAAGGCAGATCCTTAACCCCCTGAGCCACCCAGGCGCCCCAATAATGTAAAATATCTTTAAGTGAAAAAAAAAAGCAAAGAAAGAATGGAGAGGAAAGAGAAAATGTAAGAAATATAAGTTAATCCTGAGACAGGAGAAGGCTTCCTAAGCAGGACAGAACTCGAGGCCCACAGAAAAGTGACACAGATTCAGCCTCGTAAAAAGTCATCACTTCTGCACATCACAGTGAGCAAAGCTGGGGAAGAAAACATAAAAAGGCAAGATACTTGCTTTATTAACAAGAAAAGAATTAAAGTCCAGAATTTAGAAAGAGCACCAAGAATTGATGAAACCACAATTTGACAGAAAAGGATTTCACGGGGCAATTTGAAAGAGTGTAAATTAATTAAACTTTTTTTTTTTTAAGCACTAACTTGGGAGAACCTAAAATGCACAGAACTCTGATAGGGAATGGTATCTAAGATGTATGTTAATTTTTAAAAACTCCATAAGCAGAACAGGGTGGCAGAATGGTATGCCACCATATTTAGAGAGAAAAAAACGGAAAACACATTCACCTACAGATGCACAGGCTATTTCTAGATGGATACACAAAAAGTGGAAAAATTAGTTGCATCTAAAAAGGGAAATGGAGGGCTGAGGTAGGAGGGAGGTGTTGACTCTCAGAGCCTGTGAATGTTGTGCTTCATATACACTAGCTAACCCCAAACATGACCTATCCCCAAGCAAGTAAACAAGTAAGTCAATGAATTCAATCTTCTTCTGCACAATCTCCAGATCCCACTAAACAAAGGGAATTATGCTTAAATAAACATTTAAGATGACATACCCTTTGGCTCACCAGCTTGACTGCTAGGAGCACGTTTTATGCAGAAATGCCCCCACGTGCACAGAGACGTGTTTGACTACAGCGCCTGTAAACGGGATTGTTCAAATGAATCACGGGGAATCTCCACCGTGAAATACTATGTAGCCATTAAAAAGAATGAAGCATATCTAAGTTCTTTTCTTCTTTTAAGGATTTCACTTATTTATTTGAGAGAGAAAAAGAAAGGGAGCAAGGGGGGACGACGGGCAGAGGGAGGAGAGACGCTGACTTCCTGCTGAGCAGGGAGCCCGACAAGGGGCTGGATCCCAGGACCCTGAGACTGTGACCTGAGTCAAAATGCCACCCAGGTGCCTCTCCGTATTTGTTGGTTTGTTTGTTTGTTTTTAAGTAATCTCTAACCCTAATATGGGGCTTGAACTCATGATCCCAAAATCAAGAGTCACACGCTCCACCAACTGAGCCAGTCAGGCGCCCCTATGTTTTTGACATTGGAAGACATCCAAGTCCCATTGGGTTTTTTTGTTTTCTTTGTTGTTGTTTTTAAATTTATTTACTTGAGAGAGCGAAAACAGTGGGCGAGGGAGAAGCAGTCTCCCTACTGAGCAGGGAGCCCAATGCGGGACTCGGTCCCGGGACCCTGGGATCATGACCTGAGCCGAGGGCGGACACTCAACTAACTGAGCCAGACAGGCACCCCCCAAGTCCCATTGTTAAGTTAAAAAAGTAAGTCACAGAGCACACAGTAACATATGATCCCCACTTATGTATTTTTAAAAGCATTTTCAGTATAGTAAGGCTGGTCCTAAAGCTGGCAATGCAGTTCATATTTTCACCACATTGTGCAATATCATACCAATAACCCACATATTCCGCATTCACCTGTACGTCCAGACTTGGCTGGCCTATACTCAGGCACTGCAGAAGGCCTAGAAGATATTACACGCACAGTGGTTCCCTCTCAGGTGAGGAGAGGGAAGGAAAAAGTGGAGGGAATTTTATTTTCCCTTATCTTTCTCTATTTAAAAAAAAAAAAAAACTTAAAAAAATTCTCTATTAAAAAAAACTTTTATAATAATTCGTGTTTTTTTAAAAAGTTACTACCTTCTAGGCATCCTTCCCATTATTCATCCAAGGTCACATTTTGTGAGTGGAGGGGGCGGGTGCAGGCCACCTGACCTCAGACGGTGCTCCTGACCCAGCGCTCCCTCACCTGCTCCTGGAATAAAAACCAAACCCAGACCCCAGTCTGCTGTGTCCCGTCTCACCCCAGCTCACACAGAAAACGCCCCCCTGTAGGCTCCCCGCCTTCCTGAACAGATCTGCCCTGAAGGCCTGAGGGCCTGTAACTGGCCAAGGGAGCGCGTACCACCGAGTGTGAACCACCGGGCTGCAGGCCTTCTCCGTGTGGAAGGCTAGAGTCAGACGCCATGCGCTGGCGGAATGAAGGCCTGAGTGTAAAGTCAGCTCTTCCTCCCAGCTCCAGGCAGCACCCACAGCAACCTTGTTGATGCTTTTTGTTCTCAAAGAAAAACAGCTAGAAGACGCCACTCCCCCCTCCAGTCATGCTTTAGTGCATCTCAGGAGGACAAGTGCTTCCAAGGTCTAGCCCAGAGGCAGCAAGCTGGCAGTCTGCGGGCAACAACGGGCCTACGCGCATAATTGGGCTGCTCTGCACATTCTGAAAATTGTTCTGAATTAGTTGCCAATTTTAAAAACATGGGACTTTTTTCCCCATAAAAGGTATAGCCTTCCCCCAAAATTCACGCCAAGCAACAGGGTGCTGGAGCTCCGTGGCACCTACACGAGTCTCCTTACAGGGAAGCATGCTCTCAGCACTCCCCACCTCTGCAAACGCCCCTCCCCCCACACCAGCCCTCCTCCTGTGGGAAGGCTTCCTGACTGTCCCAGGCAGCAGCACAGCTTCCCCCACAGGACCGCACCTCCTTTGCTGGTCATGCAGGTCAGTTCCAGCTCAGCCCATGCCGCCTTCCACAGAACCCAAAGAGCTCAGCCCTCTGAGCGCACCGTCCTCCTCCGTCTGACACTCCCAGCATGCAGGGCTGCAACGCAAAGAGATGGTAGATGGTGTGAGCTCCTGAGGTCTTGGACTTAGTGTCTAAAATGCCAATCAGGCCTCTTTTTGACGGGTCCCTAATCTTCCTGTCACGGAGGTAGAGCTTTGGGGCAGGGAGAAGCCCTGAGTTTGAGGACCCGTGTGTGTGAAAAGCATTGCCAAGTGTAGAGGCCTGAGTTCAATCCTGGCTCCTGGGCCCAGCCCTTACCTCTCCTGAGTCTGTTTCCGCACCTCTGAAACAGGCTAACTGCCCTTCACAGGCGAAGTGAAAGAAATTTCTGAAAGTGTGTATGAAAAGTGCTTATGAACATCCTACGGGTACAAAACAAGACAGGTGTGGACTGGAACAAGAAAAGAGGGATGCTGTGGAAGAAGTGACAGAAAGAGGCGACACAAATCCCAGTTAAAGAAAGCGGGATGAAGAGCCCCTGTCTGTGTGATCTGAGGTCCCCCCCTTTCTGCTTGGAGGGCCTGGGAAATGCGACGCCTCACCGGTCCCCAGGTTGCAGTACGCTGAGTCTGGGTCGGAAGGAAGAGCCACTTACTTCCCTGCCAGGAGCTCTCCCCAGCTCATTTCCAGGGCCGGGTCCCAGGGACAGAGGAGGCTGGCCCAGCTGGGGAGGAGGCCCGGTGACGTCCGTCCTCCCCAGCCTCCAGCTCGCTCAGGTGGCCTTGCCCAGTTGCCATTATCCACCCTGGACACATCAAGGCACGAAGGTCCTTCCCCTCCGAAGCCGCACCACCCCCTACTCCACAGTGAGGACGACCCAGCGACCTGCTCTCGCAAGAAGCGCTTTGCAGCCGCGGCGGGAAGGGACCGGAGCGGACCGACAGCCGCGGACACGCGCCAAAGCGATGCCAAAGCGCGGCTGCGGGAAAGCAGAGCCCTCGGGGGCGCCCCAGAGCGTCCCGGTTCCCCAACAGGCAGTGTCTGCTCACAGGCCTTCGTCAAAACGTGCGCGGGCTTAGGTCTGGCCCGGAGGCTGGACGAGGCCCCCAGAGCTCAGCGCACCTCCTCCCGCAGATGGGAGCGGCGAGGCGCCCGCCCCGCGCGCAGCGTCGGCCCCGCGACTTCAGGGCGCGCCTCTCGCCCAGGCTGGGGGGTGGGGACAGGGCGCGGGGCCCGGCGGGGACGACGAGGCTCGCCCGGTCCGCACGGATTCCAGCCGGGGGGCGAGGCCGCCTCGCGCCCCCCCCCCGTCCGCCCCGAGCGCAGCGTGAGCCCCGCCCTGAGGAAGCGGGACGCCCCGCACCGGGCCCCCCGCACGCACCGAGGTGCTCCCCGCCCGGGGGTCTGAGAAGGGGCCGCGGGCGGCGCTGGACACTCCGGCCGGGGGCACGGGGGCCTGTCGGAAGCCGCGGCCGCGGGGCGGGACGCGCCCCCAAGATGCTCCCACAAAGAGCTCCGGCTCCCCCGCGGCGGGCGGAGCGGGGCGTGGGGGGCGCCGAGACCCTCCCGCGCGCCCGCTCCGCCCGGAACTCAGCCCCCTCCGGCCCGGCCCGCCCGCCGCACCCCGCCGCCCCCGCCCCGCTCACCGCGCCGCCGCCACTCAGGGCCCGCCCGGCCGCCTCCCGCCTCGGCCGCCGCCGCCGCCGCCCCCCCGCCGCGCCCGCCGACCGCGGGTTTCGGGTTTCAGGCCGCCCCGCGCCGCCCCTCCCGCCGCCTGCACGCGGACCCCGGCGGGCGCAGGCCGAGGAACTTCGCGGCGCTCCCGCCCCTGCTCGGCCGCGCCGCCCCTCCCCGCTCCTCCCCTCCCCGCTCCTCCCCTCCCCGCTCCCCGGAGCCCCCCGCGTCCCTCCCCAGCCCCGCGCCCCCGGCCCCGCCGGCCGCTCTTTGTCTCGCCCTCCCCGCCTCCCCCCGCCCCCCGCTCGCCGCCTCCTCTGGCCTAATCGACCCCGTCGCTGCGGGCTGGGCCGTCCCCCTCCTCTCCGCCGCGCGCCCACGTCGGGCTCCCCCGGCTCCCCCGGCCGCGCCTTTATTCATCCCCGCGACGTCGAGGACCCTCTGCCGCCGCCGCGCCCGGTCCTGCGCCCCGGAAACCGCGCGGGGAGCGGCCGCGAGCCCCGAACCCACGGCCCCCGGGAGCGGGAGCGCAGACGCGGTGCTCGGAACCCGGGGCCCGGAGCCGCGACCCCCGCGCAGACCCGCTCGGCCCGTCCGCGGGACCGGGGGCTCCGTCCCCGCTCCCCTCCCGCGGCTCCCCTCCCCCCCCCCCCCGGCTCCCCTTCCCCCGCCTCCCCTTCCCCCGCCTCCCCTCCCCCCCCCCCCGGCTTCCCTTCCCCCGCCCCAGCTCCTCTCCCCTCCCCCGGCTCCCCCCCCCCGCTCCCCTCCCCCCTCCCCACGCCCCGCGCCGGCTGCGCCGCGGCCCCAGCGCCGGGAGGGAAAGTCCCGGCAAACTGCGAGCTGCGGGCGGAGAGCGGGGCCTCGGAACCGGCGGGTCGGGACGCACAAACCCAGCTCCCCGGACTCCCGCGAACGCCTCCGCGATCCGTCTGCGTGGACGAGTGTCCGGACTCGCTCTTCCCCCGGCTCCGGCCGGGCGCCCCGGGAGCGGCCCCGCCTGTCGCCCGGCCTGGAAGCACCGGTTAGAGCCGCGATTGACGACCCAGCGCCCGGCGGGTCTCCGGGGACAGACGGGATGATGGGGAAAAGCTAATGGGGCCTTAATATTCCTGTGGGACGGACGCTCTGTTGGGTCTAGACAGGAAGCTGGAGCTGCTCCGAGGCTAGGCCCCTGGAAAGCCAGAAGCTGAAGGAGTTCACAGCACTTTGTTCTCGGGATTATTTTAGCCTTTTATTCTGAAATCCTGGGTTTTGTGTTTTGTTTTGTTTTGATTTGTTTTGTTTTGATTCGCATTGACTCTGGCACTGGCTAATCTTTATGACCCTGGGGGAGTTACTCAGCGTTTCTGAATCTCAGCTCATTCCTGTATAAAATACACGTACTCAGACCTGCCTGTTGGTTTAAAAAGATGAAGTGAGATAATGTGAGTAAATCACCGCTAGAGCCTGAGAGCGGGGCGCAAAGTCCTCAGGAAAGGTCTAAGACACGCCATAGACCGTCCTGGAGAGAACAAGAAAAGCGATTACGGATCTTTCTCCTCCCTGTCCACGAGGACGCAGAGACGCCCTTCCCGTACCTGCTCCATTTCATCCTGACCTCTCCAACTGGAACCCTTTTTCTCCTCCTGCTGCTCATTATCAAATATATTATTTATCACAAAGGGGTTTCTTCCCATCGCTCATAAGCTCAGAACTTACTGTGCATTCAAAAATAGAAACTGCTCCCAACAAATGCATCTTTTCAGTTGCTCTCTTAACATTTTTTTCCCCTTCTGGTGCTAATATTGAGCTGTGAGCAGTAGTCACTCGGATGCAGAGAAAAGAAAGAAAAATTATTATCAGTTATTTCACTATCACTCTAGAGGGGACAGTTGTGTGAAAAACATGGCATGCATTTTGTGTGAGAATTTTTTTCACGAAAAGAAGAGACATACATAGTAACTCTCCTTTTCCAAGTGCCTTTCATCAGTCATTCCCTTCTGGGGTCCCCAAAAGACTTCTGAACTAAGATAATGAGAGGCTTTGTCCTAGGGAATCCAAAATGCTGGTTGAAGAATCTGCATATGGTAAGACGACTTTAAAATAAAGCATCTTGGGGCGCCTGGTTGGCTCAGTGGGTTAAGCCACTGCCTTCAGCTCAGGTCATGATCTCAGGGTCTTGGGATTGAGCCTGCTTCCCCCTCTCTCTCTTCCTGCCTCTCTGCTTGCTTGTGATCTCTGTCTGTCAAATAAATAAATAAAATCTTTAAAAAAATAAAATAAAATAAAAAAGCATCTTTCCAGTCCAATCGTCCACATAAAACAAGGCAAAGCAAAATGGTGAGGCATGCTGTCCATTCGGCATAAAATTCCGTTCCCACAATCATCAATCACATCTCAACTCCGGTGTGCCCTCCTCAGAGAAGTCTCCCCTGACCAGCCTACAAGAGGGTCTCTAGTCTCTGCTCTCTCTCAGAGCTCCCTATCCTTTTTCTGCATAAAATTTATCTCAGTGGATAATATATCTAATTCTTTTCTATTTATTTGCTTACAGTATCCCACCATTGGTAGATGCAAACTCCTTGGGAGCAGGGACCCTATCTGTGTTACTTACCACTATGGAACCAGGCCCAACTTGTTAAGTAAATGAAATGGAAAAATAAAAATAGATAAAGTATGTCTTCAGGGGCATCTGGTTATCAAACTTTAGGATCTGTAAGAATCCTTTGGAGATTTCTTAGATGCAAAACCAAAAGCAAGAGTGATTAAAGAGAGATTTGATGTGGGGCACCTGGGTGGCTCAGTTGTTAAGGTTAAGTGTCATCTCCCTTGGGCTCAGGTCATGATCCCAGGATCCTGAGATCAAGCCCCACAATGGGCTCCCCGCTAGGTGGGAAGCCTGCTTCTCCCTCTCCCACTCCCCCTGCTTGTGTTCCCTCTCTCGCTGTGTCTCTCTCTGTCAACTAAATAAATAAAATATTTTAAAAAGAGAGAGAGAGATGTTTGATGTGTTGGATTTCATCAGAATTAAAATTTAAGTGACTCCCAGGGCACCATCAAGAAAAGGAAAGACAATTCACAGAATAGGATAAAATATTTGCAAATCATATATCTGATAAAGAAGTTGTATCCAGAATCTGCAAAGAACTCCTACATCTCAATAATAAAAAGAAAAAAATCCACTTTAAAAAGGATAAAGAACCCAAACACATTTCTCCAAAGAAGGTATAGAAATAGCCAACAAGCACATGCTGGACATCATTAGTCATTAGGGAAACGCACATCAAAACAGAAATGGGGGCGCCTGGGTGGCTCAGTTGGTTTAGAGTCTGTCTTTAGCTTGGGTCATGATCCCAGGGTTCTGGGATCAAGCCCCACATTGGGCTCAGTACTCAGTGGGGAGCATGCTTCTCCCACTCCCTCTGCCTGCTGCTCACCCTGCTTGTGTTCTCTCTCTCTCTCTGTCGAATGAATAAATAAAAAAAATTTTTAAAAAAAGGAAAAAAAAAAAACACCAGAAATGAGATTCCACTTCACACTCACTAAAAATGGCTAAAATGAAAAAGGTGATAACCGGTATTATGGAAGATCCGGAGGTGTTAGAACCCTGTACACTGCTCGCCAGAATGTAAAATGAGGCAGCCATTTTAGAAAACACTCTGTTAGTTCACAAAATGTTAGCCAGAAAGTTTCCATGTGACCCAGCAATTCCACTTGTAGGTATTAAAGCAAGAGACATAAAAATCTACATCCACACAGAAATCTATACAAAAACACTCGTGGCAACATTACTTATGGTAGCTGAAAAGCAGAAACAGCCCAATTGCCCATTGGTTGACGGCTGGATAAAAAACTGTGGTCTAGCCGTACGGGGGACTAGTATTCACCCATGAAAAGGAATGAGGGAATGACACACACTACAACATGGGTGAACCTTGAAAACGTGAGACTAAGTGAAAGAAACCAGACAGAAAAGGTGGCCTATTGCAGAGTCCGTTTCACCGGGACAGAAAAGTTAATGATCACCTAGGGCTGGGGGTGGGGGGGATGGGATGAGAGGTGACTGCTAACAGACAGAGTTCCTTTTAGAGATGGTGAAAATGTTATAAAATTAGATTATGGTGATGACTGTACAAGGCTGTGAATATTCTAAAAACCAGTGACTTGTACATTTCAAATGGATGAAATTTATGGTATGTAAATTATGTCTCCGTAAAGCTCTTTTAAAATAAAAAGAATCCCTTATGGGGTTTGTTAAAATGCGGTTTCAGGGCACCTGGGTGGCTCAGTGGGTTAAGCCACTGCCTTTGGCTCAGGTCATGATCCCAGGGTCCTGGGATCAAGTCCTGCATCGGGCTCTCTGCTCAGCAGGGAGACTGCTTCCCTCTGTCTGTCTCTCTCCCTGCCTCTCTGTCTACTTGTGATCTCTGTCAAATAAATAAATAAAATCTTAAAAATAAAATAAAATAAAATAAAATGCCATTTCAGGCTCAGCTCCTGGAGAGACTGCCCTGGCGGGAGCTGGGGAGAGCTGCTGTGTGCTGCTCCACACCCATGCCCTCTCCTGCGGGCGTGGGCCCTCCAACTTCCTTTGGGAAACCATTGCTTCCCCCGGGAGCCAGTCATGAGGTTTGCATGTGATGACCTCTTCCCCAGCTCCAGGGGTGGTCTCTGATTGTCAGCATTTCCTACCTTTTCCAGTCAGACGCTGGGTTCGGGGAAGGAGATTGGCCATAGGCCTCTTGGGTCAGGATGAAGCCTCAAGGACGTTTTGCTGAGAAGGCTAGGTGTGTGGAACCAACACTTAAGGAACAGAGAGAGTGAGAAATATTAGAATTTAAGTCTCAGCTCAATCATTTGATCCTTGGAGAAGCCTTCCCTGAAGCTGATGTACCCTGGACTGATCAGTTATAGAAGGCAGTAAATGTTATTTTATTAAACCACTATGGGTTTAATTCTGTTATTTGGAACAGAAGCCATCTAACTCAGTGGTTCTCAAGAGGACACGGTGGAAATCTCTGGGGGTACTTTGGGATTGTCACAATGATGAGAGGGCACTCCAGACATTTAGTGGATAGGGCCAAGAATACCAGATGTCTTAAAGTGCATGACAAGGAGAACAGTTCCCTTCACATGTGACTTTTGAGAGACCCACAAGAAAGCTTTGTTATTTTCCGAGTCTAGCATCTAACTACTTACATCTAAGCACAAAGGGTTGGTTTAGTTTTGTTTGCATAGTTTTGTATATACCAATGCATCCAGAAATGCCATTCCTGTGTAAATTGAAGAGTGTGTTTTGATTTGTTCAAACTTCACCAAGATTTGTTCATCAGTTTGAAAAATCATGTCCCTGTCAACAATGTTACTCATCGTATCGCATTTACCAACTCAAGTTCAGTGACCTCGTCTGCATTTATATATGCCACATTCAGTGATCCTATCTGTAACTTCACGTGTCTGACCACTTCCCAGTGTCATCTAGAAGGGTTAACATATTGAAATGAGCATCATGTTTTTATTCATTCATTCATCCATTCAACAGTTTTCCGAGTACTGTGTGCTAGCTCCTAGCCCGAAAATTACAACCGTAAATGGGAAAGACATAAATCCCTGCCATCACGGAGCTTATATTTGGGTGAGGGAGGTACAATAAAAAAAGCAAACTACATTCTATTTTAGACAGTGATAAAGTGCTTAAAAAAAAAAAAAAAAAGGAATAAAGCCAGGAAGGAGGAATGATGTTCAGGAACAGGGATGGGGCTTGAAATGTTGATTAGGATAGTCAGGGAAAAGTTGAGAAAATGCTTCAAGTTACAGAGTCAGCCTGGTAGGCATCTGAAGAAGAGCATTTCAGGCACAAAGAAAAGACAGTGCAAAGGCCCCGAGGAGGAAACATATCTAGGCTGTTTAAGAGAGTGAGGAGACCAGTGTGGCTTGAGAAGCGTGCTTAAGAGGTAGAGAAATAGGATACAAGTTCAGAGAGGAAACAGGAGACCTGATTCTGCAGGATCTTACAAACCCTTTGGCTTTTCTGTGGATGTGATGAAAGTTGTGGATAGAAGAGTGAAAAAATCACTTCCCATTATTATTAATATTAAGAGTTTCAAAATTCTGTATGTAGGTAGATTGTGTTATTATGAATTACATTTCAGAATACTAAAAGGTTGTTACAAAATATCTCTTGTTTCAAAAGGGCGCATTAGACTTGAGAATCACCTCTCGGCCAAGTATGTAAGGTCCGGGTAGATTCCAGAAGTCCTCATCCTGCCGAGCACGCCCCCGTGGCGGACCCTGATCTACAAGCTGTGAGCCATGATGTGGAGACAAGCCTCCGCGCCCTCCCCTTGGTTCTTCCTTCTTTTGTGATATCACACGTGTAAACAGTTTTCCGTTCCACCTTCGTCCTGTGCCTGTTTCCAAAAACCGTTGGAGTTCTTACGGAAGACACGGACACAATACGGCTGATAAAATGGCCCCAGCACACCAAGGACCACATGTGAAGAAGAGGGAGCGATGCCCTCACAAGCGGGGTTCACAGGGAGGGTGGTTCTGGGTGATGTCTGCCTGTGGTGAAGCTGTCCGTGAGTCCGGAAGCCGTCTCACGTCCTTGCACTCTCTGCCTCATATTTCATGGTGAGGAAACAGGGCGTGTGTGTGTGTGTGTGCATGTGTGTCTACACGGGATAGCAAAAGAGAAGGAAGAAGAGTCCAAAATTATAGGAGATAGAGGTATCTGAAAATTTCCATGGAAAACTTTTTGCTTTCAGGATGGTGGATTATGTGGGTCAAGTGCTGGTTAGATCAGGCGACTTTCTCAAAGACGGGCTCTATGGAGCAAATAGACATTCGGACTGACACGCGCATCCCGGCTCCTGCAATTTGCCATTTCACGTGCATCATTTCCCTGGGTCTTCAGGATGACCGGTTGCCAGTTGACTGACGTCTCCGTTTCATTACGTCAAGACGAAGAACTTCGGTTCTTTCTTTCTCTCACCCCTACCGACACATCTCAGGTAACTTCTCTGTCTCTCAACATCCACGTCTGTAAACTGGGGATCAGGAACTGCACTAGACCCTTGAGGGATTAAATGACACAGCGAGAGGAAATGTTACACATTGTAGGTGTCCAAAAATGCGAAGGTGTGGATACACGCGTGCGCACAGACTGTTACGGACCGACTGTTTGCGTCGCCCCACATTCCTGTGTTGAAGCCCAGCCCCTCTAGAGGGGTGTTTGGAGGGAGGGCCTGTGGGAGGTGCTCGGGGGGGTGAGCTCCCTTTAAGAAAAGATACAACGAGCTCACCTCTCTCCGTTTGAACTCCACCCTGTGAAGATACAGAAAAGCCAGCCATCTGCAAACCAGAGAGCAGATCCTCACCAGACGTGGGACCTCCTGGCACCTGATCTTGGACTTCCCGGCCTCCAGAGCTGGGAGAATAAATATGTGTTGTTTAAGCCCGTCTACGGTATATATAACCGTCCGAACCAGTTAAGACACACTCACCTGGGCGCCTGGCTGGCTTTCTCGGCAGAGTGGCTGCCTTTGGGTCAGGTCATGATCTCCGGGTCTGAGGATGGTGCCCCGCATCGGGCTCCTTGCTCAGAGGGGACCCTGCTTCTCCCTTTGCCCCTCCTCCCACTTGTGCATGCACACTCTCTCTCAAATAAACAAATAAAATCTTTAAAAAAAAAAAGACACACTCTTCTACATGTACACACACACACATGGAATGGAGATTGTAACCGTACCTAGGAGAATCAAATGAGTTAGCAATCATAAACCAACTAGAATGGGGCCTGGCATGCAGTAAGGTCTTACGTAAGTGTTCAATAAAAATGAAAATGTAGAGAGTCAGGGCAAATGGAAGCTACTGAATCAGTGAAAGTTAGAAATATTTGGCAAGAAATAGATTTGAATATTTCCAAGTATTGTACAGAAACTGAAAGTAGGCTATCAAAAGGTACTCAGAATGCTCCTAGCAGAGGCTGCTTTTGGCAGCTGCTCAACGGGAAGGACATGAACTGTTTTCCACCACTCACCTCTGCAAAATAGCCAGGCTTCGGCTGGACCTGCTTCTGCAATGTCCATCTCTGGGTGCGGTAAGACAGGAGAAGCAGGACTGGAGTCACCCAAAGAGTGCTGCCCCTCCAATCCCAAATGAACTTAGTAAATGGTAAAGAATGGCCTCTGGTGTGTGTGTGTGTGTATATATATAAATTCATTAACATAGAATGTATCGTTAGTTTCCGAGGTAGAGGTCAGTGACTCATCAGTCTTATATAACACCCAGTGCTCATCACATCATGTGCCCTCCTTAGTGTCCATCACCCAGTTACACCGTCCCTCCAGCCCTTCCCCTCCATCAACCCTCAGTTTGTTTCCTATGATCAAGAGTGTCTTATTGTTTGTCTCCCTCCCTGATTTCGTCTTGTATTATTTTTTCTTCTCTTCCCCGATGACCCTCTGTTCTGTTTCTTAAATTCCAAATTATCGGTGAGATTATATGATAATTGTCTTTCTCTGATTGACTTATCTTGCTCAGCATAGTACCCTCTAGTGCCATCCACATCATTGCAAACACCAAGATTTCAGAAAATAGAGAGTTTTAAAATAAATGGGCCTTCTCTAGTATTACCTTTATTAAGGGATAATATAAAAGTATCGATTTTGTTAAACTGCTTTTTCTTTAGTAATATTTTCAAATAACTTGTTTTGCAATTTTTTTCTTTATAGATAAGGTAAACCAGGCAATCTCTTTCCCAAATATCTTTTTTTTATTTTTTTTAATTTTATTTTTTTAAAAGATTGTATTTATTTATTTGACACACAGAGATTACAAGTAGGCAGAGAGGCAGGCAGAGAGAGAGGAGGAAGCAGGCTCCCTGCGGAGCAGATAGCCCAATGCAGGACTCGATCCCAGGACCCTGGGATCATGACCTGAGCCAAAGGCAGAGGCTTTAACCCACTGAGCCACTCAGGCGCCCCCCCCCCCCAAATATCTTAAATCTCAAATTTTAAAATGATGAATTGAATGTAAATAAAATAAATTTTTTAAAAAATTGATAGAGTTTCCCTAGCATAAAATTCTAGGTTTTGGCAATCTCCACAAACCAATGACTTATTCATAAAAAACATCTCAGCTATCAATGTAGCAGAACACGTGGAACAAAGAAAGCATGAATAGATATATCTGTGCTTCTATGGAAAGTTGTCCATGATACAGTAAACAAAAACGTTTCAGAAAATGTATAAGAATTATGATCCCATCTCTATAAACATATATGTGTCCGCGTGCATGTCTCCATGTGCATTAAAATAAATCCGAATAGCAGACACCAAATCAGAAACAGTGGTTACAGTCAGACGTGGGTTAGTGGAAATAGATACTTTTACTTTTTACTTTATACACTTTCTGTATTGAATTCTTTACAATAAGTATGTATTATTATATTAATTTTAAAAACATAGTTTTAAAATAAAAATGTACTTAAGCACCTGATAAACATATTCAAATATACACATCGATATTTGTGTTTTCATCCAGAGCAAATACATACTGAGCACGTACTATGTGCTCCTGGGATACATCAGTGAGCAAAGTGGACGAAGACCCTGCCCCCAAGAGCTTATATTCTAAGCAAAATTAGAGCGGGACAAGGAGAATCTGGAGAACAGAGGGTAGTTTTTAATATTAAATAGGGTGGTCAGGGTAGAGCTTATTGATAATCTGATACGTGAGCAAAGCCTTGAAGGAGGTGAATAAATTAGTCATTAGCGTGTGTGAGAAAGGCATTTGGGACGGTCAGAATCTAACGTAGGAGTGCACCTTGCGTCTACACGGCAGAGCAAGTAGGCGGGGGCAGCTAGAGCAGAGTGAACAAGCCGGCAAGTAGTAGGAGATGGGCCAGGCAGGTAAGAGAGAAGAGAGAAGAGGGGATTTGTGTAGATCTCACAGACCCTGGGGAGGACTTTAGCGTCTACTAGGAGTAGAATGGAAGGAGCTAAGGAGGCTGGTGTCTTGGACCAGGTGCTATCAGGACGTAAGAAAGGGTTGGATCCGGGCTATATTTTCTAAGCAGATGTAATAAGATTTCCGTATATGTTGGATGTGGGGTACATGGAAAAAAAGAAGTGTCAGGGTTGACTCCAGGGCCATTGTCTGAGCCGCTGACGGCTAGAGCTGCTGTCAGCGGAGAGGCAGAGCCTGGAGATGCCGGTTACGCGACGGGCGTCGGAAATTCAGTCTGGACACATCAGAGATGTCTATGAGTTATCCAAGTGAGGACGTGAAGTGAACAGCCGGAAAGACGTGTGAGTCCTAGACAGAAGTTTGGGAGTCTTCAGCACACAGTTTCCAGAGCTACAAGATTGAGTGTCATCATAAGATGCCCCAAACTGGGTTGCTTAAATCAAACAAACAAAAAGTTATCATTGACTCACAGTTTTGGAGGGTTGGAATAAAAGAGATTATAATAATTTTCACCACTATTATGGCTGTCCCGGAAAGTAGCGTATACCAAACAGTAAAGTCTGCGCCCAGCAGGTGACATGAGACTTTGCCTGTGGGATAAATTCCAGTGGGTCAGAGGTCAAAATGCTAAAAGTGAAACTCAAATAAATTCTAGAAGAAAACTAGGATTCCTTCCTTTATAACCAGGAAGCAGGAAAAACTTTCTTAATTATGATCCCCATAGCTGAAGTAAAAGTAACAGGAAAAATAAATTTGACTGCACAATTAAAAAAAATAATTTCATGAAAAAAGCAACACAACAAAGTCAAAGGAAAAATGGGAAACAGAAAAGCGATATGTGACATGTGTCACAAAGAAGGATGTGACAAATAGGATGCTGAATCAGAATTCACTCCCAAATGGCTCAGCTGAAGAGATTTTGCTGAAGGGCGTCCACACAGAGCCACGACGAGGGACGTAAGCGCCCAGGGTCAGGCATCAGGATGTCTTCAGCTCCGCTAGAAGAGAGACTAGGGGAAGAAATGATGTTATCAGAGCCCGCCGGGAGCTGAAATTGGAGCAGGAAGGGTTTGGGAGAGGTTTATCCAGGGAGGGGTAGTCACTGCTGAAGCAGGAAGGGAGAGGGGGACACAGCTCTCCCCAGCCTCTGTTCCGCCAGAGGCTCTCGCTGTCCAGACTCCACCAGAAGCTCACAGCAGAGTCAGGGTGACAGAACATGCAAGGGTCAGCCTTCCAGGCACAAAGCAGGACAGTGAGATGGTGGAAAGGTGGAAACCGGTAGTCTTCAGCTCAGGCTAGAAGCTCTAATTTGCAAAAAGCTGTTAACGATTTGGAAGCAAGGGTGCCTGGGTGGCTCAGTCAGTTGAGTGCCCCACTCTCTCAATTTCGTCTCGGTCGTGATGTCAGGGTTGTGAGATGGAACCCCGCGTTGGGCTCCCTGCTGGGCATGGAGTCTGCTAGGGATTCTCTGTCCCCCTCTCTCTACCCCTCTCTGGCTCTCTTTCTTAAAAAAAAAAAAAAAAAATAGAACCAAAATACCAAACACTTAAATAAAAAATGAATGTTGAATACAGTTCACAAAAAAAGAAGTGTAAAATGCCTATCAATATATGAAAAAATTGGGGCGCCTGTGTGGCTCAGGGGGTTAAAGCCTCTGCCTTCGGCTCAGGTCACGATCTCAGGGTCCTGGGATCAAGCCCCACATCGGGCTCTCTGCTCAGCAGGGAGCCTGCTTCCCCCTCTCTCTCTGCCTGCCTCTCTGCCTGCTTGTGATCTCTCTTTCTCTCTCTGTCAAATAAATAAATAGAATGTTTTAAAAAATATATGAAATATATATATGAAAAAATACTGTTTCACTCTTAATACGTGAAATGTGAATTCAAACATGACAAGACCAACTGCGGAGCTGTTGCTGCGGAGCAACGGGTTCTCCTGCACTGCTGCTGGGAGCGAAAACCGGTGCGGCCGCTCTGCAGAACTATGAACCAGTATCTCCTAACCCTAACCATGCACACATATTATGACTCACAATTCCACTTCTAGCAGAAATGTGTGCATATGTTCACAAGAGGCGCATGTACTAACGTTCGCCCCGCACTACCTGTAACAGCCCCAGACTGGAAACGATCTACGTGCCCTCAATAACACAAGGTATCAGTAAATCGTAACACACTTCACAACGAAATAGCATGTGCACAGTGATGAGAATGCATGACCTACAATCGCACGGGACGAGAAAGCACAGGTTAATCTCACAAGCACAGTGAGAAGGATCTGTCCGGTGACTCCATTTAGAGAAGGTACAAAAGAATCTAATCCCTGCTGCTGGGGGTCATGTTGGTGGGTGCAGCGAGGTAGGTAGTGACTGGAGGGATGCGGAGGTGGGGGCGATGCTGGTGACTTCCTGTTTTCTGATCTGGGTGTCGGTTGTACAAATATGTTCCCTGTGGAAATTCAGCGAGCTGCGTATTTGTGGGCTATGTGCTTCCCATACGTATATTCTACTCCAATAAATAGTTTTTAGAAATGACACTCATGGGGCGTCTGGGTGGCTCAGTGGGTTAAAACCTCTGCCTTCGGCTCAGGTCATGGTCCCAGGGTCCTGGGATCGAGCCCCTCATTGGGCTCTCTGCTCAAGTGGGAACCTACCTCCCTCTCTCTCTCTGCCTGCCTCTCTGCCTGCTTGTGATCTCTGTCAAATAAATAAAATCTTTAAAAAAAAAAAAGAAAGAAAGAAAGAAATGACACTCACATACTATATTTCACCAATCAGACTGACAGAAAATCCAAAAGTTTGACACCATGCATGGGGGAAGGCTGTAGGAGACGCTCCCACACATTGCTGGAGAGGGCAGGGAAGCTGTGCGCTCATTCCCCTTACACCTTGCCCTACACATCCCTTCCATCGGTCTGTTCCCGAGTTTTATCCTTTGTAATCAACTGGTAATAGTAAGAATATGCTTTCCTGAGTTCTTTGAGTCATTATAGCAAATCAGTGAACTGAGGGAGGCATCCCGGAAGCCCCTGAACTGGTGGTCACCTGACAGAACTGTGAGTAGACGGGCATCCCCTTTGTGACGTGTCTCTGATGTGGGGGTGGGCTTATGGGACTGAACACTTAACATGTGGGATCCGAGCTGAATCCAGAAGTTAGTGTCAGACTTGGATTGACTTGTCAGACACCCAGTTGGTGTTGGAGAATCAGATCATTGTTGCCATTGGAAAAGATACCATGCATTTGGTGTTGGGGGGGGAAGACCCCCCAATTACATCCATGTGTACCCTTTGATCTGTGAGTAATACTTCCAAGCATCTATCCCAAATAAAAAAATGTTGCCTTTAAAAGGCAGAATTATTTATAATTACAGAAGATTGAAAATACTAAAATCTCTGTTAATAAGGTATGTTCAGTAATAGCACAGTCACATTGGACAGCAGTAGCGGCAGATAATGACCACACTCGTCATGAGGGGCGTGCAGAAATGTATAGAACTGACCAACCACTATGTTGTAAAACTGAAATTAATATAACATTGTATGTCAGCTATATGTTAATTTTTAAAAAGTTTTTAAAAGTGTCCAAAAGCTAATAAAAGATGATTTCCAATAAGACAGAGGGAGAAACAGGGGAGAAAACAGAGAAGGAAGCAAGCTTTCTGGAAAAGTCCTTATTGCATGATTTTGACTTCAAAACCAAGTATATGCTTTATAAAACTGAAGAGAATTAACTCAAAAGAAAAATATCAACCCATAAAAACTGAAGAAAAACAAATATCAACTATCAATATAAGTGGGGTTGGCAGTGTGGGGTCTGGGTGACTCATTCAGTTAAGCGACCGACACACGACTGCTGGGAAGATGGTGGAATAGGAGGACCCTGGGTTCACCGCTTGCCACGTGGCCATCTAGAGAACACCCACATCGGCATAAATAACCCAAAAAGTGACCCGCAGACCGGCAGGACAGGCTCTCCACAGCCCGATGTAGACAAGAGGCCACCATCAAGTGGACCCGCCCCTTCCGATCGCTCTTGGCAGGGTCCCATTAAAGCAGTGCCACAAACCTGGCAGTGTGCCAGCAGGACAGTCAAGGGCCAGCATCACTCCAAAGTGAGTCCTGCTCCAGAGAGAGAAAGATAACCACACACCAGTCTGACTGGGACCCCAGCAGTGGGCTGAGGGCAGGCAGCTGGCCTGACTACAGGTCCAGCCCACCAACAAAAGCTTCTCAGGGGACAGCACAGGGAAAGTGCCCTGCAGTTTGGTGCTATCTCATCTCTGGCAAACAGCTGGTCTTAGTCAACTCAAGCCCGATGTTGCCCCAGATTGGCTCACTAACACCACAGGCACCAGACTCAGCCCACAACAGGCAGAGAACCATCGCTGGCTGGACTGAAGGCAAACACAGCTCCACCACAATGGAAGGACACCCTGTAGCAACACACATAGGAGATAGCACTGAAGCATCATTCTCTGGTCAAAAGCAGACATTGTACTGTGGGGCACGACAGGATCTCTTCTTCAAAAAGCCACTGCTTTCAAGTGTGGGAAACATAGCTGACATTTCTTTTTTTTTTTTTTTTTAAGATTTTATTTATTTGACAGAGAGAGAGATCACAAGTAGACAGAGAGGCAGGCACAGAGAGAGAGGAGGAAGCAGGCTCCCCACTGAGCAGAGAACCCGATGTGGGGCTCGATCCCAGGACCCTGAGATCATGACCTGAGCCGAAGGCAGAGGCTTTAACCCACTGAGCCACCCAGGCGCCCCCATAGCTGACATTTCTAGCAAATAGAAACAGACACAGAGTAGACAGGATGAGGAGACAGAGGAATATGTCCCAAATGAAAGAGTGGAACGAAATCATAGCAAGAGATTTAAGCCAAGTAAAGATAAGTAATATGTCTGATAACAATTTTTTTTTAAAGATTTTATTTATTTATTTGACAGACAGAGATCACAAGTAGGCAGAGAGGCAGGCAGAGAGAGAGGAGGAAGCAGGCGCCCTGCTGAGCAGAGAGCCCAATGCGGGGCTTGATCCCAGAACCCTGAGATCATGACCCAAGCCGAAGGCAGAGGCTTAACCCACTGAGCCACCCAGGTGCCCCACAAATGTTTTGATAGCAAATTTAAAGTAATGCTCATAAAGATATTCACTAGAATTGAGAAAGGAGTGCAGAACCTCCATGAGACCTCCACTAAGAGTTAGGAAACGTAAGAGAGAACCATGTAGAGATACTGAACTCACTAAATAAAAATAAAAATAGACCACTTGGAATAAATAGCAAACAAGAGGAAGTAGAAGAATGAATCAGCAACCTGGAGGACAGAATAATGGAAAGTAATCAAGCAGATGAAAGGGTAAAAAATACACAAAATGAGAATAGACCCAGGGAACTCAGACATGCGGTCAGGCCTAAGAGTCACATGATAGGGATCCCAGAAGAAGAGAAAGAAAAAGGAATAGAAGATTTATAGAAGATTTATTTGAAGGAATCATAGCTGAAAACTTCCTGAATCTGGGGAAAGAAAGAGAAATCCAGATCCAGGAGGCACAGAGAGCTCCCAATAAAACCAACCCAAAGAGCTCTGCACCAAGACACAAAGTAAATAAGATGGCCAAAAGTAGTGATTTTTATTTTATTTTATTTATTTTTTTAAAAGATTTTATTTATTTATTTGACAGAGATCACAAGTAGTCAGAGAGGCAGGCAGAGAGAGAGGGGGAAGCAGGCTCCCTGCTGAGCAGAGATCCCGATGTGGGGCTCAATCCCAGGACCCTGGGATCATGACCTGAGCCAAAGGCAGAGGCTTTAACCCACTGAACCACCCAGGCACCCTGATAGAGAGAATTTTAAAAGCAGCAAGAGAAAGGAAAGCAGTTACATACAAAAGAAACCCCATAAGGCTATCAGTGGGTTTTTCAGCAGAAACTTTGCAGGCCAAAAGAGAGAAGCAAGATATATTCAAACTGCTAAAAAGAAAAAAATTTACAGCCAAGAATACTCTATCCGTTTAAGGCTTTCATCAGAATAGAAGGAGAGAGAGAGTTTCGCAGAAAAACAAAAGTTAAAGGAATTCATGATCAGGAGGAAAAACAGCCATGTCCCCATCACACATGAAATAATCAGCCTGCGAGTCCCAAATTCGCCCCTGCCCGAGTCACCATGCACCACCTGCCACCTGCTCAATGCCAAGTCAACACACCTTCACCTCAGATTGCCAAGGACTCAAACTGACACTCTTCCCCTCAAATGCCAGCTCCTGTGCACAAGTTTGTGCACAAAAGGGGGGATAGTTATAACAGCAGAATGACACAACCCAAACAGTGACACTAATTCTGTGGAATATACAATGGATAAAAGGAGTGTGCTAGGTTGAGAACATCTCCAAGAAGCCAACATCAAAGAATAAAACACACAGCATGATTCTGTTTACTAAAAGAAACAAATGCAGGAAAAATAAACAGGATGAAATCAGAGTGGGAGACAAACCACAAGAGACTCTTAATCATAGGAAACCAACTAGGGGTTGCTGGAGGGGAGAATGGTGGGGGAATGGGATAACTGGGTGATGGACACTAAGGAGGGCATGTGATGGAATGAGCACTGGGTATTATATAAGACTGATGAGTCACTGAACTCTACCTCTGAAATTAATAATACACTATATGTTAGTTAACTGAAATTAAATTTTTTAAAAAAGAACCCCCTCTCCCCACAAAAAGAGCAACTGACTCTCAATTTCTGCTCAGTTCAGGATCTCAGGGTCATGAGACTGAGCTCTGCATTGGGCTCTGGGCTCAGCACGGAGTCTGCCTGGGATTCTCTCTTCCCCTCTCCCTTCACCTCTGCCCCTCTCCCCAGCCCAGAAGCACGTGCAACCTCTCTCTTATATAATACATACTATTACATATTATGTATATATATAAAATATACAATAAAATGTATTTTATTAAAACATAAATAAATAAAATATTTTAAAAAATAAAACGTAAGTGGGGTTGGCAGTGTAAGAACGTCATTCATTTTTAATGCTGCATAACAGGCTACCACGAATTCAGCAATTCAAAACAACACCCACTTATTATCTCACAGTTTAGGGAGAAGTCCAGGCTCGGAAGGCCGAAGTCAAGGTGTTGGCCAGGGTAGGCCCTCACCTGCGAGCCCTGGGGGAGAATCTGCTTCCAGGCAGGTACAGCCACTGGCAGAACTCAGGCCCCTCTGTCTGTGGGACTCAGGGACCCACTTTCTCACTGGCTGGCATCTGGGGGTCAGTCTCAGCTCCTAGCGACCCCTGCAACCTCCGCTGTCGGCCTTTAACACCTCAGAGTCAGTGCAGTGTGTCAAGTCCTCTCACAGGCTCAGTCCCCCCAGCTTCCCTTTAGTCCCTTTCAGCCAGTCGGAGCCCTTTGCTCTGCAGCGCTGCTGTGACTTGGTCAGGCCCACTCAGCTAGCAGCCCTGTTCGACAGTCAGCCGTGTCCTGTAGCCTGGTCACAGGAGCGACGTCCCATCATACTCCCGGGTTCGGGGATTAGGACCAGACATCTTTGTGAAGCCTGCTTCGAATTCTGTCACAACATAGTGAAAAAATCCCAGGTGAGTTTGAAATATAGTGTGTGTTTTTTTAAAGATTTTATTTATTTATTTGACAGACAGAGATCACAAGTAGACAGAGAGGCAGGCACAGAGAGAGGGAGAAGCAGACTCCCCGCTGAGCAGAGAGCCCGATGCAGGGCTCGATCCCAGGACCCTGAGATCACGACCTGAGCTGAAGGCAGAGGCTTCACCCACTGAGCCACCCAGGTGCCCCTGAAATACAGTGTTTTAACTGTAGTTCTCCAGTGGGATATGTTCTAAAGAGAAAAAGAACCTGGGAAAATCTTCATCTCATCCAGTCACTTCATGTTCTCTATTGTTTGAAACAATTACAGATACTATGTAGGAAAAAGCAAATAAAATAATTAAATAAATAATTGTGTTTAGTTGTGGGAATTGAGATTTTTCATGATGAAAAAGGAGATCAAGTATATTGAGGAGGGTAAGCAAAATCCTTGCAAAAAGTAATTTGCACTGGAAACGTTAGTAGGATTGCATGATTTTTTTCCTCTTACAAAGTCTGTGTTTTCCTAACTCTAGTGACTCTAAAAGCCAAAGAGGGGTGCGTGGATGGCTCAGTTGTTCTAGGTGTCGCCTTTGGTTCAAGTCATGATCCCAGAGTCCTGGGATCGAGCCCCGCATCGGGCTCCCTGCTCTGCGGGAAGCCTGTTTCTCCCTCTCCCACTCCCCCTGCTTGTGTTCCCTCTCTTGCTGTCTCTCTCCGTCAAATAAATTTTAGAAAATCTTAAAAAATAAAAAATTTTAAAAAAGCCAGAGAAAACGACAACCCAGAAACAATGAGCCCCTTAGCAACCAGATATGGGCTCAAACTACCATTTCTCTTCTTGCAGAAATGGTTTCTTACTGTGCTAGACTTGAAACCGTATAAAATGGGTCTAGAACATCTTCTTGTATCAGCAAAGAAGAGAGATTTCAAAGATGAATGAAGTCATTTCAAAAAGGCACAAGAGCCAAAGGAAAGGGACAATTTGAGCAACAAAAAGGACAACTGCTGTGAGCGGGAACAAAGCCAATAAACAAAAACCTTTGCTTTTATAGTTAAATTCAGTGGCCACCGCTGGTGACTGCTAAGCAACCAACTAATTTCTCTGAAAAATTAATAAATAAAAGGAAGGAATCAAACATTTGTTCCATCTTTTCTATAAGAATTGCATGTCAGTGTAACCTAAAAGTAAGTGAAAAAAAAATGTTCTTTTAGAAAAATTCCAGCAAGCGAATGCAGAAGAAGGAACAGAATTTTAAAATCACCACTTTGCAACCGTTGATGAAAGCATGGTTGTGGGCGACAATCATCAAAGGTGCTAAAATCATTAAGCGAATGGTCGCTGCACCAATCTTTTAATATCACATAAAATGGGATGCATACAGAGCCATTTAGGAAGTATTTTTGCATAAGTCTTATGAGGCGGGTAGATGCTAAGCAGGAAAAACAGGAAAATTGCTGCTAAGTCCAAGCAGTAATTACTGACTGAGCTGACTACCCGCTGAGATGAAGACCCAGTGGAACAAGAGACAAAGCCAGGAACGCTCCTAACACGAACCTTCCTACCTTGTGATTACACCGCGAGCGAGCGAACGGTCTTTTCACTGTTTATTGTCAGTTTGCTGTCGGGCCGATTTCAGGGGGCCTCTTAGTGACGGGCCTGCGCCCGCGATGAAATGCAACCCAGAGTACGGGGAAGGGAGGTACCCTGTCAGATTGAAACGCGAGTCCTTGGAAACCAGGACACTGCAAGCTATAGAAAATCAGTACTTTTCAAAGAAATTCTGAACCAGCCAAGAAGGCAAAGACAGATATTTTCTTCTATACACTTTAATTTGTTCGGCTTTACGAGCAAGACCTTTCGTGTTGCAAACATTTTAAATGCATACCTTTCTGTCCTTATTCCCACGGTTACTTTCTGTGTCTCTGTCTCCCTCTGAAGGAGGGCTTGCGGTGTAAGAGGCAGTCCACAGTTTGGGACTCCAGAGAGCTGGGTTCCGATCCTGACTCCGCCCCAGCCTTGCTGACAGTCCTGAGGCCACGGTGGGATGGTGAGGAACAGTCAGAACAGACACTAGCAAGAGGAGAGGTTGGCGGTAAGACTCCCAAAGCTGACAGCCACTGAGACCTCCGGGTGGACTGCAGAAACGCCCACAGTCTGCGTAGGAGGACCAGGAGCTCCTTCCTCCCAGCCGGTGGAGGGGAAGTCAGAGATCAGGATGGTTGGAGGAAAAGCCTGGAGAGGCGGGGGCTGGGAGAATCCTCCCAGGGTCAGGCCATGAGAAATGATTAAGAACTACAGGATGAAAGGCAGTAGGGTTCCTTCCTGCTAACTCTCATATCCTGGCCAGCTTGATTTTCGGTTGCTTTGTGTCCCCTCAGAAGGGGAAGAAAAGGAACCGAGGCGAGAGCCAGGTAGCTGCATCCATCAAGAGAGCAAAGAGCAGGTTTTGGTCATCTTAAACTCTAAACTGTTTGCTGTCTGGAGCAGCTTTTAAAAATTTCTTTTACTTTCCCTTGGTTCATTTGGGGATATTTTTTGGAAAATACCCGTGAGACCTTTTTCTATTAAGAAAGTTGGAAAAAGACATTTTCTCTCCCGCAGGCCAGGGGAGCAGAGGGCCCCTAGTGGCCCACGTCGGAGCTGCAGCAGCCCCCGCAGACCTGGTGTGGAGGAGAGGTTGGGGGGTGGCAGTTAGGGACGGAGCCTGGGAGGAAGGGAAGGAGGAAAGAATAGAAAAGAGAAGAAGAGAAAAGAGTGAAGAAATGCCAGTACAGGATTATAAAACATATGGTATATTCAATAGTTACTTTTAGCAAATACTTATAATAATTTTATTAATACAGTCTCATAATTTGTTTCTGTACAGAAAAATTAACACATTAAAATATTTTTGATATAAAGGTTAGAATCCTTATAGAAAAATAATATTGCTGAGAGAATTGTTCAGGTACTGTCGGGAGGATGGTCCTATGCTACCCATAAGCTACAGACTTGATTGAATGTAAAACGTTCCATCACAAATGGCAGTGTTCTACTGTGTAACTGGGCTAACAACAAAAATGTAGTAAAAGAGAAATCTTACCAGTGGGGTGGACAGATAATGAGACATAAATTTAAGGTTGAATTGTTAATATATTTTTTTTCAGTCCTCTGTCAGGGTGTCTTTGTCACTTATAATTTTATCTGGTGATAATATTAGTTTTAATCGAAGGCCCTTTGTAAAAGGGAGTCCCCTCAGAAGGCTTTCCAGATCGCCACCCCTCATTCCTCCCTCATACTAAATTCTGCAGAGGCAAACGCGAGACTCCTAAATTTTAGTACCTAGTAAGATGACATGGAGAGCTTTGAAAAAAATTCAGATTCCCGAGGCCCTTCCAATGCCTACTAAACTCCCAACATTTCAGGGGGTGATCTCAGCCTAACGTTTGGAACTATGGCCCTACACTCTTCCACACGGCTTGTGAAGGGGATATTTGCAAGCCACTGAAAATCAATCTGGCAATTATTAAATTACCTATTAAATTCAAATAAATATATGCCATTTGACCCAGAAATCCTACTCCTGGGGACCCATCCCATAGAGATAAAAGCACCAGTACAGAAGAATGTATGTATGCAAGAAAGTATATTGCAACATTATCTTTTGTGGCAAAAAATGTATGAGCAAAGTAAACACCCACTCATGGAGGAAAGTTTGCATAAACTAGAGTAGCCGTACTATGGGTTATATTATTAACTAGTAAAGAGCTAAAGTGACATCAACTGATCTGGAGGGATTTTCACTATCGTTAACAAACACAGCAATAAGTGAGTATATGGGCATAGATGTGCATGAAGCCGTAATTGTCAGAAGTATGCAAAATAGACAATGACCAGTTTCTCCATACCACTAGGGAGAAATGTACGGGAAAGGCCAACTAGTGTGCAATTGTTCGTTTTGGGAGGAAGGGATGCGCGCAGGGAGAGGGTAAGAGGGTGTAACAGAAAAAAATAATAAGATCATAGAAATATAGAGCTCATAGGGACACAGGGGGCTCAGTCGTTAAACGTGTGCATTCAGCTCAGGTCGTGATCCCAGGGCCCTGGCATTGAGCCCTGCATCGGGCTCCCTGCTCTGCGGGAAGCCTGCTTCTCCCTCTCCCACTCCCCCTGTTTGTGTTCCCCCTCTGGCTGTGTCTCTCTCTGCCAAATAAATAAAATATTTTTTTAAAAAAGAAGATTACAGAAATATATGTATGTGTATGTGTAAGAAATGAAAATATATAATTTACATATGCTATATCAAATATATAAAACATATTAAAACAATAAAACTGTAGTGGTAGAGTGGCAGTTGAGAATGTATACTGTAAAATTTTGTGTTATTACAGTAAATCCATAAAAATTAAGTATGCAAATCCAAAATTCTAGAAGGTGACAAAAACAAATGAAAACGGATGTGAGTTTTTATGAGACCAAGGGTAAGTTTCTTCTTAAATTTGTTACTTAATACAGAATATGTAATTATGTAGGTTTTGGGGGTTTTGTTTTGAGAGAAAGAAAAAAGAAACTCCTGCTCCGACAGGAGAGGGAAGGGTTGCTGCCCTTACACGGTGCAGAGAAGAGACCTTAGCCTTTGCAGTCAGACATGCTTGACCTTGACTTTCCATCTTTCACTCAGGAGTCTTGAGATCTTAAGTAAGACACTTGACTTCTCTCAGCTCTGGTTTCGTTAACTATAAAGTGGGGATCATAACTATGCCTACCTCAAGGGTAAAAAGGCTTCATATAGTCCCTGCCACAGAGAAAACTTAAAAAAAAAAAAACCTTTGTGGTAGATTAATTTATTGCGATATTAATTGGAATTTTGTTCTTCTTTTTACTGCTGTGGAATTTCCAAGAGAAAAAGCTATCTGTGCTGTGCTCTCCGCATTTCGCTCCTGGTTCCAAAAGGGCTTCTTCTTCAAGGCAGATTTGCGCGGTTTGGTGGGACGGGACATGGGGAGGGGAGGGGTGGTGGGGGACAGCCAAAAACGGAGACACTGAGACTTCTCCAAAGTGAGAAAGATAAGGAGAATCAGGGGACCACGAGTGGCGGACACCTCCCTCCCACCCCACCCCGCATACATCCCGAAGCCTGTGAGAGGGCGGGAAGAAGAGCTCTGTTAAGATATAAATTTATAATTAAATAGGACATGCAAATCACTAGCACTAAATCACTAGTGCACTTGTTTAAATTAGTTTATGAGAGAACTTTGTTCGTTACCTAATAAGTACTGAGATAATGGGACATAGAGAAAATGAGTTTTAACTGACAAAGGAAGGAAACAAAGAAGCAAGGTTTGCGAATTGGAGCCCGGGACAGCAGACTTCTGTAAGGTTGCACAGCAACCAGATCTGCATCAGGAAGACAGGGAGTGCGGGAAGGGACTCAGGGCTCACAGGGGCTGATATTAACAGAAGAAGAAAGGAGGACGGAGGTTATGATGAAACCAGGGACAAAGCTTGCTTAATACATTCCTGAAAATCCACATGAGCTTTCTTGACCAATTTATTCAACAAATACCCGTCAAAGATTGAGGAAATGCCAGACACTGTGCTAGGAATTGGGGAATATCAACCCATAGCCTCTCACACACAGGTTCTTTTTTTTTTTTTTTTTAACATATAATGTATTATTTGCCACAGGGGTACAGGTCTGTGAATCATCAGTCTTACACAATTCACAGCACTCACCATGGCACATACCCTCCCCAGTGTCCATCACCCAGCTGCCTTCTTCATATCCCCCTCCCGCAGCAACCCTCAGTTTGTTTCCTGAGATTAAGTCTCTTTGGTTTGTCTCTCTTCTGATCCCACCTTGTTTCACTTTTTCCTTCCTTACCCCCCATGATCCCCTGCTGTGGGATCAAATTCCTCTCAAATTCCTCATATCAGGGAGATCATATGATAATTGTTTTTCTCTGATTGACTTATTTCACTCAGCGTAATCCCCTCTAGTTCCATCCACATCATTGCAAATGGCAAGATTTCATTTCTTTTGATGGCTGCATAGTATTCCATTGTGTATATATACCACATCTTCTTTATCCATTCGTCTGTTGATGGACATCTAGGTTCTTTCCATAGTTTGGCTATTGTGGACACTGCTGCTATAAACATTCAGGTGCACGTGCCCCTTCGGATCACTACGTTTGTATCTTTAGGGTAAATACGCAGTAGTGCGATTGCTGGGTCATAGGGTAGTTCTATTTTCAACGTTTTGAGGAACCTCCATGCTGTTTTCCAGAGTGGTTGCACCAGCTTGCATTCCCACCAACAATGTAGGAGGGTTCCCCTTTCTCTGCAACCTCACCAGCATCTGTCATTTCCTGACTGGTTAATTTTCGCCGTTCTGACTGGTCACACACAGGTTCTTGATGTGTGTTACCTGGACCAGCAACATCTGTATCACCGTGGAATTTACTAGAAATGCCAATTATCAGAGCTCCCAGGACAGAGTGATTCACACGCTCTGGGGACGGGGTCCGGCAGTCTGTCGTAATAAACCCTCTGAGTAATTCTTGCACATCAGCATCTGAAAATCACTGGCTTCTAGTATATTGAGAGAAACACGCAGACAGTTACTATACGACGGGAGAACTTTGATGATGCTGGAGAGAAGGTGACCTGATGATGATGTAGCACTGAAGAGGCATTTCATACGGACAGGGATGTGAGGAGAGAACGGCGAGGAAGATTTTCTCAAAGACAGAACACTGGGGCCTGCTTCTGAAGGAATATACAAGTGAGCCCGTTGGAGCGGGATGAGGGACATTGTCAGCCGAGGAGGCGTTCGTGCAAAGGCCCAGAGGTGGGAAAGAGAGAGAAGGAGAATGAGAGAGAGAGACAGAAGGGGAGGGGAAGGGAGAGATGGAGGTGCCATTCATCGATACCCATGAAAAGCCAATTCTTACCCACAGTTTTGAACTGTTCGCAGACTGCTCCTTTCAAACTCCTGAGCTGAAATCGGTCTTCTGTGAGGACGCTGCTTCCCTCACAGCCCGTGTGAGCTGGCAGCTCCTTCTTTTTGACCCCACGTACCTCCAAGATGGCGGGGGGCTTCCGTCTCCTCACCCCACTCTGATGCTTCAGGAACACTGTTTTCCCAACTCTACCTAAAACCCCCACCCTCGGACGCCAAATCACCCCGCTCCACCCCTCTCTCGCCGCCCTTCTCTCTGCCCCCTCAGGCCTGTCTGACAGATCTGGGAACTGGCCTTCTGTTGCCTCTCTCCACTGCCCCTGCTGCGGCCCGGGGGACTGCAGTGCTCAGCAGGTGGACCTCCCTCCCTCCGCAGGGGCAGCAGGACACCCCAGACACTCTTGTAGTTATTGGCAGCCTCAGCCCCTTGGATGAGTTAGGAGACCTACTCGTGGCTTGGCGGGACAAGCGTCGCGCTCTGTGGCGGTAGCACCAGGCGTCTCACGAACGCTTCCGGACGCATCTGAGATCCCGACGTGTTCGAATGTGAAGGAAGAGTCTGTGCTAACTTTTATTCACGTTAAGAATGAAATGAACTCATTTCGAAAACCCCTTGTCACCACGTCCGGCACAGACACGTCAGCACTATTCGTGCCAGCAGCCCCCACCCTCTAGGGGACGCTCTGGGGACGGGTGCCCAAGTGCCCACGCGCTCCTGCCGCAGGCGCCCCCTCCTGCCGGGAGCACAGCACGGGGTCTGGCCGTGGGAAGGGCCACCCACTGAATCCCGCAGCGTCTGCCGTCTCTGGTGAGCGCTCTGGCTCCTCCGCGGCCCCTGGGGTTGCCACGCCTGCAGACCTGGAGTTAACAGCGGAGCCGCCTCTCCGAGCAGGTCCCACGCACCGACCCCGCGCTGGGAGCTCTGGGAGCAGCGGGAGGAATGTCATTTCTGTGAAGCATTTTCCACGTCCCACCTCTACCAGCACATGCCGCCTGCGGGTTTTGAAGTAATTTAAGCTTACACCTTCGCAAAGAAAGTGTGTTTGTCCATTCCGGTGCCCTGCGTGGAACTTGCCTCAGTGTCCTTTATCCTTGTTTTGGCCCCAAAATAAACAGGGAAAAGAACGAAAAAATATTCTGGCCCTGAACAAACAGTAGAGCATGGATTCCTGTAATTGTTCCATTTTTGTTGTTTTTATTCCGTGCTTCCCGGGAAGCTGTCCTAAAATCCGCGGTTCGCTGGCCCGTCTCTGCCTCCGGAAACCAGCGGCCGGCGGCGCCCGAGCAAGCCTGTGCCTCCGCGGGGCGCGAGAGCTTAGCCTTCCGGGAGCTGAATGGAAGCCGCACGTGCAGAGATCTGCGTGACTCGACTCGACTCGGTAAAACGCTTTTGAGAGTGTGATATGTCTTATCGAGGAATTATCCAGCAATTTCTCTCAGCATCTTTTAAGATAACATTTGAATCAAGGTCTTTTGTGTGTTTACGTTTTCCCTAGTCCCCAGAATGAACGCTCGTTTCCTCCAAAGCCACACCAGTCCTCTGCGAAATGGACCAGTTACTCCAACAGTTAACACGAGTGATTGTCACAAAGATATAGCACCACTGATTCCCTTCACAAACGAGGGAGTACCTACTTAGAGATGAGTCTGCGTGGGCTCTCGCAGCTGGTGATGACCCAGGACGCTCGGGTTCAGCTTGGGAGGAACCCCTCCCTCTACCGAGGGATTTATACGCGTTTACATACGCGTGCTGGCTTCTGCTTCCTGGCACCCAGCACTTCTCCGGACAGGGGAAGAGTCATATAAGCCCTCCCTGTGGGTTCAGAGAAATGCCTCAGAAGCCTAAGCAGGAGTGTTAATCTCATAGACTGGATTTCTCCTAAGCCCAACGGGTGCATACTGGGTCATCACGAGCTATGAAAGACCCTGCAGACTCGTCTGTAAGGAGGCACTCCCCTGCTCCGAGAATTTGGTGAGCCTACGTGGTGTCAGTCGTGACTTTGGAAAGAACCTCCTGCTCACCTTTAACCCTTCCTTTTGTGGGTCCTCAAACCTCGCCAGGCTGTTGCTTAGACATCTGTTTTGGTCACGGAAAACTGTAAAGAAGGCAGCAGTTAAATTCTGTAACTTTTCTTTCAGATTCTTTTTCTTTAGCCCATTCTGCTAATATTTTCTGTCCCCACTGGGACATGGCCAAACCAATAGTACCCCACACTTACAAAGCCTTCCATTCCTCCCCTCCCCAGCCCAAAGCCCACTGTTACAGACTTTGGGGGCCAGGCCTATGGCATATTATCTATCTCTGAGAACCATCGTCTCCAAAGTCGAGGGCTTGTACCAACACAGCCCCACTTATCACGCTGGCTGGGCTATGCTGGACACCTGATTCCAGCTGAGTCCGTCAGATTCTCTCTTCTGGAAATGTAAAACGTGAACCCCAGAGACAGCTATCAAGATGTCTACAGGGAAGTTCTGGGGACCACATACAAAGAGAAGCAGAGTGAGAGGGTCTGCAAAGAGAGGAGAAGGAAGCGGACATGTAGACAGGAGAGCAAAGGGAAAGAGAGAGACTAGGAGCCATGGAGAGAGATTGAGTGGGGCCGTGAGAAGCCCAGGCTTTCCAACTCCTCATTCCTCTCTTCCCAAGGCCTGGTTGTTCACAGCTGTGGCACATTCCGTGAGGTGACCCCGGATTCGTAAACACATAGAATAGAGTACTTTCCTGAAGTTAGTTCGAAGAGCGTTTCTATTACTTTCAACCAAGAGTAACTGACTAAGATGCTCCCTCAGGGAATGAGTTTTTGTGCTTAGTGTTCTTTTCATCGATAAGGTATCGAGGCCTCCTGCGGCATTTAAGGACACACTTCCAGGCCCTAAGCTAACCCCCGTGAGCTGTTCTCTCTGCTGCTGCCAGAGCACCACCTGCCATCTCTCACACGTCCCTGGTTTCTCTCCACCTTCCTTCCTTTCTTTCTTTCTTTCTTTCTTTCTTTCTTTCTTTCGTTTTTAATTTAAAGATTTTTATTTACTTATTTGACACAGAGAGAGACAGCGAGAGAGGGAGCACAAGCAGGGGGAGTGGGAGAGGGAGAAGCAGGCTTCCCAGGGAGAGCGGGGAGCCCGATGCGGGGCTCGATCCCAGGACCCCGGGATCATGACCTGAGGTGAAGGCAGACACTTAACGACTGAGCCCCCAGGCTCCCCTTCTCTCCATCTTTCATAAGGGCTTTTCTTCTCCTTGCCTACTTCAGGAAGGAACAAAGCATCCCAGCGGCCACCTCCTCTGTTTTGACATAAGCACAATTCCTTTGGAGGGTTTTTGAAAAAAATTCAGCTTCGACAGCTAGTAAAAAGAGGAGCCAGAAAACGATTTTTTTTTTTTTTTTAAAGCACAGGAGGAAAATAACATACGAAGTGAGATGGTGGTCAGAATGGAAGTGTTCTAAGACCCTTACGGTGTTTGAGAGGAGGGTAGTAATAGAAATGAGTAGTGTTTGTTAAGCATGCGTGTTGAAAATGTCAGGGAAACCATTAAACAGGAGCAGAATATAGAACTTAAATCCCTTGGCTTAGCTCACTGTAAGCAAGAAAACTAGCAAGTTTCTATGGTTGCCTATTATTAAGTATTTTTGGCCTGTCATCGCTACTGAGCTCAAAGAGCACAAAACGAGTCACAGGTGTGGCCCTGCAGGCGGCTGACTTTCAACAGAGGGTTAATCTACAAGCTCGCAGGCCTCTTCTGGAACTTTAGAGCATTTAGGCCAAGACTGAGGCATTGACAGTTGAGGCAATGAGATTTGGGAAAGCTTAGGTGGTCTGATCCTGTAATCTCCAGCCCCCTTCCTCTCTCTAAGATGGTCCTGATTTGCCTCAAGGCTCCAGGATGACCTCCAGGATGACTGAGGCAGACCCCTTGAGAGAGGGTGCCAGTTCTCCCCGTGCTCAACACCTACCACTTCTCATTGCTTCTAGATCCTTAATTACATTCACTGTCAGTGTATTCAGAGGACAAGAGGCAAAAATCAAATCCAGAACTTGAAAACAGGAAACAAATTGCAGTATTTTGCTAATTTATATTGGCAAAATTCCAGAAAGCAAGTAGGAATTTTTTAAAGACTTCATTTGAGAGAAAGAGAGCATGAGCAGGGGTGGGGGGGAGGAAGGGTAGAGGAAGAAGCAGCAGCAGACTCCCTGCTGGGTGCATGGGGCTCAATCCCAGGACCTGGGGATCATGACTTGAGCCAAAGGCAGACAGATAGTTAACCGACTGAGCCACCCAGGCGCCCCAAGTGTGGGAATTTCAATTTCCACACTGAGGATGCTGGTCCAGCAAGAGAGGAGTGTAATTTTATAGAGAGGTGAATGTGTTGATATTTGGACTCGATGTTCTGGTGTGAACAGCTGGGACTTGTTTGTTCAGTAGCCTCCCTGAAACCTGATCTCAGCCATGACCCTGGATGCCAGAAGTAGAGATAGAGATTTTCTTTGGCTTAATGTAGAAGTAATGCAAAGACATAGGGAAATAAGAATGTTGGGATGAATTTCTCCATGTAACCTGCTCATCCACCTCCCATTTATGTCCCCTGAGAGGACTGGAGCGCCTGTCCTTTACCAAGAAATACACTGATGGCAGGTGCACTACCATCCTGGAAACGTGCTTCATTGGCTGACTTCTGCAGTGCAGGGATGGAGATGGGAGACGTTCCATTAGCATAGACTCTGTGATTTCCATGGGATGTAGGGATGTCCAAGATGCAAAAGGCAAGTAGGAGTGCTTAATAGAGCAGAGGCAGCATGAGTACGATAACTTCAGCAGGCAGCAAGGATGGAGTGAGCGTTAGAATGGGCCCACAGAGGCCTCGGGTAGGGGTAATGGATGCTGAGTCCTTAGGCTGGAAATAGATAAACAATACATTAAGGTTCTACTTGATCTATGCTACCAACACAACTGAGTATAACAACACAACAAAAATGAAAACACAACTTGGATTGTATCACCATGAAAGCCACAGCACCTCCCTAATTCCCAGATCTGAGTCAGTGCAGAGACCCTGAACCCCTTGAATGAGGGGAAAGCTGGGAAGTCTTGCGGATGGGCAATTTGGCCAAATCCTTTGCAGTTTTTTGTTTTATTTTGTTTTTGTTTTGTTTTAAGTAGGCTCCACGCCCAATGTAGAGTCCATTGCAGGGCTTGAATTCATGACCCAAGATTAAGACCTGAGCTGACATGGAGAGTTGGACACTTAACCAACTAAGCCACCCAGACTCTCCTCATTGCTGTTTTAAGATCAGTCTTTCTGTATGCTATTCTGCAGTGCAGAAAGGACTCTCAGAAGAAATAGTTAAACCAAATTACAACTGATGCAGTATACAGATTTGAACAGTATTTTCTTTAACGGCCACGATCACTCTTTCAGAAATCACCCCACGTTGCATAGACTCTAGCACTCAGTGCCTAGCATGGTACAGAATTTCACATGTGGGGGAGCAGAGGGAGTCAGACTTTGTTGCCAGAGGCTCTTCCTCAGAAAATTCTTCTTCCCTCTTTCTGTATGACCATGTCTTTTCTCTCGGTGGTCCCCGTCTTTCAACCGGTCAGTTGACAGGTGCCCTGATTATGGTGTTGTGATCTCTAGGCCACAGATGGGATGTTTCTCCCCTCACATTCAATAAGTCACCTAGTCATCTGCCGTATCTGCCCTTTTTGTAAAGGCCTGGTTGGTCAGAGGGAGCCATTTTGTTTTAGTAAACTTAGATTGACCCTATGCAGTGAACTTAGATTGACCCCGCCCCTTCCAGAGGAACTTACTTGCAAAGCCTAGATACAAGGGCGGGTCAGGTCAGGTGAAGACATCCAATCAGAGGGGCGCACATATATTTACTGAGGTGAGTTTAAATCCCATTGGCTACCTGTGGGGGGGGGGCGGGGTTCAACCACCCCTATAAAGGTTAGTTTGCAAGGCTGAAGCTGAGGAGAGCCATTGGAGAAGAAGTAGGAGAGCCGTTGGAGGAGAGCCGTCAGAGCTCTTGTCAGAGCTGTGACAGCCACCAGCAGCCCTGCTGCCCCGAGCCGCGGCCTCGCCGAGGAGCCTTGTGGGAGCAGCTTCATTCCGGGAGCGGCTTCCTCGACGTGAGGCCTCCTCAGTGAGCGGCCTAGTCAGGAGCAGCCTTGCCCGGGGAGCAGCCTCGCAGGAGCAGCCCCTGTCTGGGGAGCAGCCTCGTCCAGAGCGGCCATGTTGGGAGCGGTCTTGCCGGGGTTGTCATCGTCATCTCCTTTTCGTAAGAGACAGCCCTGACCGGTCAGTTTGATTCTTGATGCTTGGCGCGAAATAAAGCTTTGCTTGACCTTCGCTTTGTATCAGTCTCGCTCCTTTGATCGTGGACCCTAACACTCTTCTCTTGCTGCTCTACTACTGCCTTCAAGTAAGCCGACGGTCTACAGTCATTTGATCACCTGCCATTAATATATGTTAAAAAATCAAGTATGCATCCCAATATTTGCAAATAAAATGCCTATGAATATGTGATATACTATGTACGTTAAGAAACATGCACAAAGGGGCACCTGGGTGGCTCAGTGGGTTACAGCCTCTGCCTTCAGCTCGGGTCATGATCCCAGGGTCCTGGGATCGAGCCCCACATCGGGCTCTCTGCTCAGCAGGGACCCTGCTTCCCCCTCTCTCTGCCTGCCTCTCTGCCTACTTGTGATCTCTGTCTGTCAAATAAATAAATAAAATCTTTAAAAAAAATGCACAAAAATAGAACTAAAAAAGATGGAAAACATAGAAATAGAATTAATATTTTCTTCCATCCCTCCAGTGTGTTTGGCAGTGTGATGATACAGATGTGTGTCTCACTTTGAAGACACAAGTTTAGGCCGTCATGCTGTCTCACTGAGGCAGTGGCCTCTAATCCCTCATTGGAAGAAGTCCCAAGTTCTTTAGCATGGCATCATCAAGTTCCTTCTCGATTTGCCCCACACCTACATTTCTGGACTCATCTCCTAGACCCTCCCGGTAATGGGCTCTTCTGATCACTCCGTCTATACCGGTCTGCTCTCTATTCCCAGACACACATTCACTCATACACACATGTAACCCTTTCCACCTAAGTTGCTTAATGTTCTGCACAGAATTTATCCCTGTCTGAAATCATAAATTTTGTTTTTTACCTGTCTTTGTTATAGTGTGAGCTCTGAGCTGAGAGGGATCTTATCTTGCCTGTTTTATTCCCTGCTATGCCCTTATACCTAAGGCAGATTCTGGAACCACAGTTCGTGCCCCCTAAAACCTGTGTAATGAGCAAATGAGCAAATGAGCAAATTTCTATAATAACCAGTTGGTTGTTCTCAGAATTGAATCTTTTTAATTTAAAAAAATTATTTATTAGAGAGAGGGGGGGGTGCATGCACAAGCAGGGGGAGTGGCAGGCAGAGGGAGAAGCAGGCTCCCCACTGAGCAGGGAGCCTGATGTGGGACTTGATCCCAGGACCCTGGGATCATGACCTGAGCTGAGGGCAGAAGCTTAACGGACTGAGCCACCCAGGTGCCCCTCAGAACTGAATCCTGACAGACTTGTACAGTAGACTGTCTGATTGGGTGCCTCAAATATTCTTCATCCAATCTGTTGAAAAATCAAGTCCGAGATACTACTCCTTTCCAAGAACCAATTTTATAAAGCCGATCGTTGTTGCATGATAGTACCTGAATGGGCACAGACAATACCGAGTTAATGCCTAAATATCTCTGTCTGATGTGTGAGTGCTTTAAATTGTCCCTTTAAAGATTTGTTTCTCTGTACCCTCAAAGAATTTTAGGTTTGGTTTTGTTTTTAAAGATTTTATTTATTTATTTGACAGAGAAGAGAGATCACAAGTAGGCAGAGAGGCAGGCAGAGAGAGAGGGGGAAGCAGGGTCCCCGCTGAGCAGAGAGCCCGATGTGGGGCTCGATCCCAGGACCCTGAGATCATGACCCGAGCCCAAGGCCAAGGCTTTAACCCACGGAGCCACCTGGGCGCCCCGAGAATTTTAGTTCTAAAGTTTCTAATAAGGTGCTGAATTGGAAACCATAGAGATAAAGGGCTTAATTGTTCAATTTTAAATTTAAATAAAAATATCCTTCCCACAGGAAGGCTTCATCGCCGCCGGCCTAGTGAGGTCTGGGAAGGAGACGAGTGTTTTGAAAGCGTAGGAGGGAAAGCACCACCTCGGGTCTGGTCAGTGGGTCCTGGGCCTCCTCTGTCCGGGCCAGCGCACAGGACACGGTACGACAGAAGCGTTTAAACTAAACTGTGAATGACTGATGAAGCAGGCCAGGGGCCCAGGATTGTAAGTTCAGACGACACTGACGGATGAGCTACACTTCAGGGGAAAGAGGTCCCGCCTCGTGTCCACGCAGCCGCGTCTCCGCACCTCCTCGTCGGTCTCCGCTACACATGCGGGCTCGGCTGGCAGCAGGCGCGCGCTCCGGACGCTGACGGGGACTTGGACCCGCACGTGCTCCGCGGGCACCGACGGGGACCTAGACCCGCCGGCTCAGAGTACCAGGCAAGCCCAGCTCCAGGGCCGGGAAAGGCCTCTGGGAGACGCGCCCGTGGAAGGCGCAGCGAGGCCGGACCGGAGAACCGCACCCCCAGAGGCCGGTCCGAGCACGGTTAACGGGCGTCGGAGAGAGAACAGCGAGCTGAGGGCTTCCTAGAGGCGGCGCGCAAGCGGGTGGGCAGAGCAGCGTCCGCAGCGAGGCCGTACGGACAGACAGACTGGGGGGGTCCTGAGGTCAAGCCGCCTCGTTCCGAGGTTCGTCCGAGGCCGCCCAGGCAGCCCTGGGGGGCGGGTTTCTCCCGCGCGGCGGGAGCTCACCCGACGCCGACGACCCTCCTGAGCCACGCGCCGCTCGACGCCGCCCCTAAGTGCTACGGGATTCCTGGGTTCGGCCTCGAAAGGAAAATGCGGGACATTCCCTCCCACCCCGGTTTGCCAACACGCACGGCGGTGACCTCGATCTGCGGCGTCCGTGGAGATCCGACCCCGTCCCGGCGTCCAGTGAAACTCTCCCGGATGACGTCACCCAGCGAGTTCAGCGGGCGGGGCGCCCCGCCCCCGGCCACATCTCCGATCAAGCCCCGCCCCTCAGCCGAGCTCCCGTTTCCTGCTTCCGGGACATCGTGACGTAAGACGTGGGTCACGCAACGCGGTCAGCGGGTCCCGGAAGCAGAAGTGGCAGGCGCGGAGGCGGCGGCAGGGTGGGCGGGCGTCCGGGTCGGCCGCAGGGGGCGGGGCGGGGCGGGGCCGGGCATGGTAACGGCTCGGAAGCCGAGGGGGCTGGGCCGGACGCAGGCGGAGGACCCGGGGTCGGCCGCCGCCGCTGCCGCCCTGTCCCAGCGCGCTCCGTGAGGCCCGCGCGGCGCCGCGTCGGCCATGATGATCCACGGCTTCCAGAGCAGCCACCAGGACTTCTCCTTCGGGCCCTGGAAGCTGACGGCCGCCAAGACGCACATCATGAAGTCGGCGGACGTGGAGCGGTGAGGCTCGGGCGGGCGGCGGCGGCCGGGCGGGCGGGGGGCCCGAGAGCGCCGGGAGGCCGCCTGTGCCCCGCCGGGGTCCGGCCGCCGCCGCCGCTGTCGCTCCGGCCGGCTCCGAGCAGAGCGACCGGCGGGCGCCTCAGACCGATGCGCGATGCCCGACGCCGGCGCCGGGGGTGCGCGCGGCGGGGGTTGGCGGGTCGGGCGGGTCGCCCGAGACGCGGGAGACGGAAGGGCCGCCGCCTCCAGGGAGCGCGTCCACGGACGGACGGACGGACGGACAGACGGGGCCTTGTGCCCTGGAGTCCCCGAGACGGGGGCGCGGCGTCCGGGCAGGTTCGGGCGCTGGGACGCGGCCGGGAGGCGTTTGTGATGCGGGACCGCGGGGCGTCGGGCGCGTGGAAAGCCGGACCGCGGGGGCGCTGCGAGCCTGCGCTGGTTCGAGGAGCCGTTTCCGTGGGGTGGCGGCGCGGACGCGGGCAGGGAGCGCGGCCGCCGAGTGTGTTCCGTGCGACTCCGTGCGGGGAGCGACGCTGTCGGGTGCGCGCGTTGCGGGACTTCTCCGGCGGTGACGGCGGGGGCTGCGGGGCTGCGGAGACCCGCTGGAAGGGCGCACCTGGCCCTGCCGGCCGGTTGACGGGAGGAGGAAGGAGCGGTCCGTGCGGACTGCGGGGTTTCTGGCTCGGGCCGCGGCCCGGGAAGCTTCGTGATTGAGCCGCTGGGAAGCGGGACGCGGCCCAGATGGCGGCAGCCGCCGGAGAGAGCCGCAGGTCAGACTGTCCAGCTCTGAGTTGTGCGGGGCCGCAAGCGGGGACGTAGCAGGCGTTTCCCTGGGCACTCGGGAAGCCTGAGTGCGCCTGGGTGCGGGGTTGGGGGTCATCAGCTTCGGGTTGACACCTGCAGCCTCGCGGGCGGGATGAGCTCCTGCAGAAGTCGTCCGGGAAGGGGGAAGGGGGAAGGGTGCGGGGCGGCACCCAAGGCCACGCTGGTGTTCTAAGACTTAGGCCAAGGAAGGCGACCAGGGGAGAGAGGCATGAAGGGATGGTTAGTAGTGTAAAGTAGTAATTACTTTACTTACACAACTGGGATATTTTGTAAGGCCGCCAGATTTCTCCAGATATATTGGGGCAAATTCAGAGAATCCCGTCTTGTATTATTTTATATGCATTAATCAGTGGAGTAGTTAAGATCTGTTTAATTGGATGTTTTTTATTAAAATTTATTCCAATACACTCCGTCTTCATCTTATTAAATCTTTTAAGTATTTAATATTTTCTTTATAAAAATTTCGTTTCATTGTAGTGGGCATACTTAACATGAGATCTATATCCTTAACAGTTTTTTTTTTTTTCCATCAGAACTTTGTAGTTTTTTCCTTGGAAGTAGTGTGTTGGTCTGTCTGTATTTGTCGTTGTCCGTTCGTCTCTCGCTGGATGCCTGGGTTGTGGTCATATGTTGGCTGTTGTAAATAATGCTGTAGTGAGCATGAGCTTATATATGTTTCTTCAAATTCGTGTTTTTATTTGGTTCAAATAGAATTGCTGGATTCTGTGGTAGTTCTGTTTTTAATTTTGGGGGAACCTTATTCTTTTCCATAGTGGCTGCACCACTTTGCATTCCCACCAGCACTGTAGGGAGGGTTCCCTTTCCTCTGCATCATGGCCCTTGCATGTTATTTTTCTTTTTAATGATAGCCATTCTCACAGGTGTGAGGTGGCACTCATTGTTGTTTGATTTGCATTTCCCTGATGATTAGTGATGCTGAACATCTTTTCATGTGTCTCTGTGTTGTCTTTGGAGACATGTCTTTCAGCTGCTCTGCCCATTTCTAATTTGTATTGATTGTGTGGGTTCTTTATGTATTTTGGATATTAATCCCTTATCAGTTGTATCACTTGCAGATATCTTCTCCTGTTTAGTAGATTGCCTTTTCATTCTGTTGATGGTTTCCTTCACTCTGCAAAGACTTTTAGTGTCGTATAGTGCCATTTATTTATTTTTGATTTTGTGCCTTTGGTTGAGAAGACAGAGCCACCATGTATTGCCAAGACTGATGTCAGGGAGCTTACTGCCTCATGTTTTCTTCTGGTAGTTTTATAGTTTCTGGTCTTACATTTACATCTTTAATCTATTTTGAATTTATTTTTGTGTACAGTGTAAGAAAGTGGTTGTTTCCTTTTTTTTGCATTTCAGTTTCATTTTTTTGATTTTCCAGTTTCCCCCAGCACCACTTATTGAAGAGACTGTTTTTTCTAATTTTATGTTTTTGCCTCCTTTGTTGAAGATTAATAACCTTGTAGGTGTGGGTTTAAAGATTTACTTACTTGAGCGAGAGCGAGAGGAAGATCCTGCGAATGAACACGCGAGCAGGCGGAGAGGGAGAGCGAGAGGGAGAATCTCAAGCAGGCCCCTCTCTGATTGCAGCACCTCCTGCGAGGCTAAGTCTCAACAATGCTGAGACGATGAGGGGAGCCGAAACCAAGAGTCAGAAGCTTAACCCACGGAGCCGCTCAAGCGCTGCATACGTGTGGGCGTATTTCTGGACTCTCCGTTCTGTTTCACTGATCAGTGTATGTTTGGTGCCAACACCATCCTGTGTTGGTTACTGTAGCTTTGTAGTATAGGTTGACATCAGGGAGCAGTTTACTTCTAGCTTTGGTCTTTCTTCTCAAGATTGCTTTGGCTGTTCAGGGTCTTTTGTAGTTCCCCTCCTAACAAATGCTTACGTGTGCGGTGCGTTCTTGTTAACTGCAGGTCCGGTGTTGTACAGCAGGTCTCTGGAGCGTGTCCATCTGTATTTCAGGGGCAGAGGCGGGGGCTGGGGGGAGAATCTCAAGCAGACTCTGTGCTGAGTGCTGAGCCCCGCTTGGGGCTTGATCTCACAACCCTGAGATCGTGACCTGAGCCAAAATCAGGAATCCGTCATTTAACCGACTAAGTCACCCAGACACTGCCAGATTTGACTATTGTAGACGCCTCATAAAAGTAGGATCATGTAGTATTTGTCTTTCTGCAACTGGCTTTTTCCCTTAGCAAAATGGCCACAAGGTTCATCCATGTTGTTCCATATTGCAGACTTTCCTTCCTTTTTTTTAGGTTGCATTGTATTCTGTTGCATGTATAAACCGTATTTTCTTTATCCACCCCTCTGTGGTATGGATGGACACTTAGGTTGTTTCCACATCTTGGCTATTGTCAGTAGTGTTACAATGAACAAAGGAGTGTTAATTTCTTTAGTACTTAATATTTTCTGTTTCCTAATAACTAAGAATAAATTTTACTTAAATTTGCGATGAAAAATTAACATTATTAGGTATCATACTAAAGGTGTGCAACTTAAAATGTTAGATCCCTGATGTGCACACATACATACACACAGATGTAATAAACAAACGTGTCCAGTTTTTCTTACTGTTGTATCATAACCATTTTTCCTATTTTATTATATTTATTCTTTAAACATTTTTGATGATTCTATAATATTTCATTGTATGAATATACTATAGTATACATAACCATTTATTTCTTTATGATTGGATTTTCTGAGTATTTCTTTTTTATTATTATAAAGAAGATGGTTATGAGTATTAATTTGTATAGCTCGTTTCTGCATTGGGGATTATTTCTTTATTATAGATTTCCAGAACTGATATTTTGAGTCAGGATATCCGTTTGATTAAATTCTTGGTACTTTTTGTTTCATTGGTGCCTCGGGGGATAGAATGTAAATTGACACAGTCCTTCCAGAAAGCCGTGTAAGCATCTGCCGGTTTCCCTCATCAGCGTTGCTGCTTTTGCCTTCTTCATGACCACCCTTTAAAACTTGGGACAAGTTGAGAATTTTATTGGAAAGGTTGTTTTCCTACAATCTACAAGAGACAGTCTCTTTAAGTGCTATCTTCTATAATTCTTAGTTAATATAGTAGTTAATATCTTAACTATAATTAATATAATTGTTGTATAAGAACAAAAAGTCTACCAGAAACATGAACCTTATGGAAACATGAGACTTTGGTACATTAGGTCATCTCCTAGGCAGTCATAGTAGAATCAGGACCCATATTTATTCTTGATAGGGGTGGGTCTTTGGTGATCCAGGAATGAAATAGATGTTTCTAATAAGAATCAGTATTTTTTTCCATTGTTTAATTTTTTCATGCAGGGTTTTTTATTATTTTTATTTTATTTAGTTTTATAATAGCTGCATAGCTGTTCAAAAATCCGGAAGTCTTAGAAAAGAAAATTGACATGAAAGCCTTCTGATCTGCTAAAGTTGCTGTTGTAGAACACTTGCACTGAAGGCCTCTGCTTTCGTTGTGGTCCCTTAGAACGTCACTCAGAGCACATGTAAACTTTTGCCTCTGTTGCCCACTTTGTAATTATACCCGTATTGGAACTATTATCTGACTTTTGGTTATGCATAGGTTAGCCGATGAATTGCACATGCCGTCTCTCCCTGAAATGATGTTTGGAGACAACGTCCTGAGAATCCAGCACGGCTCTGGCTTCGGGATTGAGTTCAATGCTACAGATGCATTACGATGTGTAAACAACTATCAAGGAATGCTTAAAGTAGCCTGTGCTGAAGAGTGGCAGGAGAGCAGGTGAGAATCTAGAAGGGTATGGGTTAAATGAAAGAGAAGAGTTGAAAAAACCTTCATGATATGTGTCTTTTATTAGAGTGAAAGGCAAGTATTATTATCATACTTGATAGTTGGATCATTCTAGGATTCATTTTTCTCACCCGTAAAGTGGAGATCTTGAATACTTGCTGAGTTCAGTTGAATTACAGTGGAGCTGAGCTAGTAAGGTGACGTTTTTGAACCTGGGGTGTCCTTCAGTGAAGAGGCAGTACACCGTGTACTGTTCTGTTCTTGCTTTTGAAGAAAAATAGTTACTTGTGTTTTGCATCGTAAATGTAGGGGGCATTGAAATAGAGAAACATGTATTTCCTCTGATATCAAATTAGCAGTTATTTACTTTGTGCCAATTATGTACCAGGTACCTTGGAGGATAAAGAGAAGTACAGGTCTTTAAACCATGTCCTCAGGCAGTGTACAGACTAATTGGAGAGACTATATCAGCATATGAAAAGTTTAGTAACAATAAATATGCAGAAAAAGCAAGAACGATCTTGCTTTGGTGAATTATGATAAGAATATGTATCAATTAGAATGTTTGTATCACTCGTAGAATGTAATCTGGTGTGTCCGTGAGCGCAGGTGATCTGTATTCTGCGCCATTGAATCTGATCCTCTTTCTTTGATTCCGAGGACGGAGGGTGAGCACTCCCAAGACGTTCTTAAACCGTACGATTGGACCTACACCACAGACTACAAGGGAACGCTGCTTGGAGAGTCACTTAAGTTAAAGGTGAGTCTTATTTTCTCCTTTTATGATCAAGTCATTCATTGTCTTGGACAGTGTCAGCATTAGAGCTCCCCAATTTGGCTTTTTTTTGCTGCTGCTTTCATCCTGCTTTCTATCGAGGGAAGCTTCAGAACCTAATGCAAAGGGATTTTGCTTACTGATTATAAACAGAAAAGAGCAAGGCCATAGGGGAAAAATTTTTATTCCAAAAATATGTTTAGTAGCAATGGCAAACTGCCTTAATGTTATCATTTTCACTCTCAAATTAAAATGTGTGTCTGGGGGTGCCTGGGTGGCTCAGTGGGTTAAAGCCTCTACCTTTGGTTCAGGTCGTGATCCCGGGGTCCTGGGATCGAGGCCCTGCTTCCCCTTCTCTCTTCCTGCCTCTCTGCCTACTTGTGATCTCTGTTTGTCAAAATAAATAAAATTTTTAAAAAATCTTAAAAAAAAAATGCGTGTCTGCCCTTGGTGTATTGAATTGGGTGATGTAGACAAAACCTGCTAGTTAGTAGCTTGCGGTTTCACAGCTGAACAGACGGGTGGACAGACGGACTTGTGCTCAGACAGCTCCGGTGTTCGTCTTGCTGCACTGTCTCTGAGCCTGGTTATGACTCTAGGCAGGTACTTACCCCGAGTCTCAATTTTATTAGTAAACTGGGTAAACAGAGATAATAGCCTCAATAGCAGAGTTTTGACACGAGCTTATCTGTGGGAACGCGCTCAGGAAACCCTCCAGCTCCATGTTAATAGTGCAGCCGTGTAAACCAGAGAGCTTGAGAAGAGATGGAGCGTCACTTCATGGTGCCTGACACTGGGAAAGTAGAACCTGTAGGTCTCAGATTGGGAACTTGGCTGCATCTTGACATCCTGCAATTTGAAATGAAGAAAATTTGGCTTGGGTTGCAAGTGTCTATCACATTCAGTTACAGAGAAGAAAGTTACTTTAGTGGAAATAAAGTGATAATTGGAGACCCAGATCGTATGTTGGCGGTTAGGCAGGAGTGTTAAGGAGCCAGAGCTGTGCATGGGCACCTTGTCTCTGCAGAAGTTTTTGGAGTCTTGGGAAGACAGAAGTTCATAGCAGCCACTCCGCTCTCTTCGTTTCCTACACTCCTGTAACCCAAGCTTTAACTGTTTTACTCTGCTGCTTCCAAGACAAACATGCATTTTTTGAGAGGACATTTGTGCATTCATTCATTCACTCACTCACGCCTTCATTCTTGAGCTCTTCCTCTAAGCTAGACACATTCTGGGAGCGGTGGATGCAGCAGAAAACAGACAAAGATCCCTCCTGTATGGTCTAATGGGCAGCAAGGTTAGTTCAGACCCTCGATACTTCGTAATAATGTTCTCCTTTCTTCTCCTGAGTCAAAGCCTTTGTAAAGAACAAAGTTCATTTGCTATTTCATTGCTGGGAGTGAGGAAATGGGAACTCATTTTAACTCTTTGCAGGAATGATGCCTTACAAGTTGATGAATACGTTGTTCCTTTATTGCCTTAAAAAATTGAGTAACCATTTTCTAGGCAGAATTGTTAGAACTTTGTTGCTTAATCCTCAGAATGACCTTGTATCATCGGCACGCTTATCCTCATTTTGTGGATGAAGAAGTGGGTTTAAGCTCTTGAAGTACGTGTCTCTTAATAACGTAATACCGAAGCTGTAGCTTATGGTTAAGCATGTTTGTTGTATGTGGAAGATCACGCCATTGGAACATTTTTTACATTTGGCTTTCTTAAGAATTTTTTGCCCTGTAATATTACTTGCGATTTTAAATTTCAATTCTTCCACCCTTTCTGGAAACAAAAGCCCTGGTGTGTATAGGAAGTATATGCCTGCGGAGGAAAATATACTTTATATAAATGGTAAGAATGTCAGAGAATGAGGTGTTTGAATGAAACCTTTCCTTTTGCCCTTATATCCTTGCCGTCTAATTGCTGGGGGCTGCTTGGGGGTGTGTGTGTGTGTGTAGTGTTTTCTCACTCTTTTTGGGCTGTTTCACAGATTATTTGAGTTGTAGCATAGTGTAAGAGACGAGAGCCAGCCGTAGAGTTGTGCTGGTCACAGATCTGCCCTCGCTAATTATTAGCCAGGTCGCCCTCAGAACACCTCTGAGATTACGGCGTAAGAGTGTTACGAAGTCAGAGGCCTAATGTGTGCCTGGCAACATGTGGTCATTTTCTTCATTCTCGTTGACTAGATCAGTTGACTTTGCAGGAGAGTGGAAGTGGAAGACCGCCCTTGTAGCTGTATTGCCCTTTACGAATAAAACGTGTATAATATCCATGCATTTAAGAGCGTATTTTTTAAAAAGATGTATTCATTTGTTTGAGAAAGAGTGAGAGAAAGAGAGAGTGTGAGCCAGAGGAGGGAGAGAGGAAGAGGGAGAGAGAGAATCCTTAAGCAGACTCCTCGCTGGGTCTGGAGCCTGACGCTCGACCCTGAGATCATGACCTGTGAAACCAAGAGTCAGGTGCTTAACCGACTGAGCCACCCAGACACCCCTAAAAAAAGCATTCTTTTTTAAAGCATGTCGGAACATTTGTCAGCTTATTCAGTGTGATTTGATATTTTGAGCATTTTTTTTCTCTTTCTTTTTTTTTTTACCATGGTAAAAAACATAAAGTTTATCGTCTTAACAGTTTCTCTATATGGTAATTTAAATTTATTCATGTTGTGCAGCCAATTTTCAAAACTTTTTCATCTTGAAAAACTGAAACTCTGTACCTGTTAAACAGTAACTCCTCATTTCCTCCTCCCCCAGTCCCTGGCAACCGCCATTCTGTTTCCTGTTTCTATGAATTTGACCTCTAGATACTTCACATAAGTGGAATCTTACAATATTTGTCTTTTTGTGACTGGCTTATTTCACTTAGCATCGCGTCCTCAGGGTTCATCAGCGTAGCGCGTGTCAGCCTTTCCATCCTTTTTAAGGCTGAGTAGTATTTCTGTAGATGGAGGCCGTGCTTTGCCTCCCCTCGTTTGTCGTGAGCATGTAGGTTGCTTGTCCTTGGCTATTGCGAATAGTGCTGTTGTGATCAGAGGCGTCACACCCCGCTTTGAGATTCTGCTCTGGGTGTTTTGGATGTACACCCAGAAGTGGAGCTGCTAGATGGCACAGCAGTTCCGTTTTTAACCTTCTGAAGAACCTCCACACTGTTTTCTACAGTGGCCGCCCCACTTTACATTCCTGTCAGCGATGTCGGGGGGTTTTAGTTTGCGTTTCTCTAACGATTAGTGACGTTGAGCATCTTCTCATGCTGAGTGGCCATTTATATATCATCTTCAGTATCTCGAGCTTTCCAAAGTACATTTTTAGGGAGAAATGTACAGACTTAAACGTTGGAAATGAATGGATTTTGTTACGTCTAAAGGCAGAAGGAGCTGCACATACTGTACCGCAGCTGATAGAGTTGTTTATCACAGGGACGTGGGTTAACAGTTCTAGCAGTGTTTCAGTTGGGCAAGGTGAAGAAATTCTAGAGATCTCTTTGACAATAGTGTGAATACAGTTAGCACTCCTGAATTGTAGGCTTAAAAATGGCTAAGATGGTAGATTTCATGTTATATGTTACTTTTGGCTGCAATTAAAAGAAAAGGTTAAACATAGAGTTACCATATAATACAGGAATTCTACTCCCTCAGTAGATGCGCAAGAGAATTGGAAAACCTGTCCCCATGCAAAAACTTGTCCCCAGCTGTTCACGGCAGCGTTATTCAAAATAGCTAAAATGTGGAAGACACCTAAGTAATCATCAGTGAATATGCAGAACTGGTGTGTCTGGACAGTGGAGTGTTAGTTGGCCTTGAACAAGGAACAAAGTGCTGGTCGCGTGCTGCAGGGGTGAGCCTCGGAAGCAGGCTGAGGGAAGGACGCCAGACACAAAACACCCGTGGGTGCTCTAGGATGATTTGCAAAGGGACGAGTCTAGAAAAACAGAAGTTAGAGTGGTGGTTTCCAGGGTATGAAATGGAGAAGGAAGCGTAACTGCTAGTGGGTATGGGGTTTTCTGGGGGAATGATGCAGGGTTCTGGAGTTAGGTAGCAGTGAGAACTGCACAGTCTTGTGAGAAAACTAAAACACCACTGAATTGTACACTGTCAAAGATTGAATTTTATAGTATGGAAGTTATATCTTCATTTAAAAAAAAGTCACTGTATAACAGTAATTTTACAATATGTTCCTAAGGGTATGTACTACAGAAACAAAAAGAAAAATTTTTTTCTTATATATATTTATATATAAAGATAAATATATATCTTGTATGTATATACACACATGCGCTGCTTTCAGTAATTTTAAAAAGGAAATTTAGCATAGGTTTCTTAGCGTTTACCATTAATTAACTTTATATGATAAATTTAAAAAAAATTATAAGTCAAGTATGTTCCTTCTCATAAACCTCCATTTGATGTGAGGGAGATCTTATTGGAAAGACGTGAATAAGACTCACTTTTCCTGAAAGGTGTTAAGAATGTTTGTAGTGTTCCATATGTTTTTTAAGCCTTTTAAAGATTGTGAAATAACTCCAAAAATACGGAGGTACAGTTTAATGAGTTGTGAAATATAGGAAAAGAAAGATGTTGCAAGCACCCTCCAGCAGGATCCCTCCTGATCGTAATTCTTTTGTAAAAATATTTTCTAGTATAATTTGAAATTTTTGACCTCAACTTTCAGTTCCTTCAAAAATAGTGTGCATTGTTATTTTACAGCTTCGGCCTCATTTTCTTTTCTTTTTTTTTTTTTTTTAAGATTTTATTTATTTGACAGAGATCACAAGTAGGCGGAGAGGCAGGGTGGGGTGGGGAAGCGGGCTCCCCGCTGAGCAGAGATCCTGATTCGGGGCTCGATCCCAGGACCCTGGGACCATGACCTGAGCGGAAGGCAGCGGCTTAAGCCACTGAGCCACCCAGGCGCCCTCCCTAGGGTCTTTTATTGTCTTTTTATTTCTGTTGGTTCTGGCTCATGGGGTCTAGGCTCCTAAATGTCTCCGTATTTTTGTTGAAATCGCGGATGATGATAGTTTTCTCCAGAGAGGATTTTGTTGTTTCTGAGAGGCACTGAGGGTGTTCGCGGTCAAGGACTTAGTTCTACAGACGTCCTGTGGAGCTGGTTTTAGGCGTTGGGGTTGTAGGGTTCACGTTGCAGCGGCTCGGCTGTGCTCTTGTAGTTGAAGCAACCAGAGACAGTGAGCGAGTGAATGGTCATGGCTTTGTTGCAGTAAGATTTTACTGAGGGACGTGGAAATTTGGCTTTCATGTAGTGAAATCATATGATTCATGTGTTTGTTCATATAATGAATTTGGGTTTCTTGGGTCATGAAATACTCTTTTTTTAACTGAACTGCTTTTTCCAATGATTTAAAAAATGTAAAAATGATTGTTAGCTCACAATTCGTGGAAAAAATAGGTGATGGGGTGACATTTGGCCACAGCTGGCCTAGGGGTCTTAGTTTGCTTACCTCTGCTTTGGGGCCAGTGTTTGCAGTTTCCAGGCCCGTATATATAAGAAGCTGTGAAACCCGTGCAGCGTTAGCGCACCATCCCCAACTAGGGAGGGCACAGGGCGTTCTGCACGGTGAGCGCTGAGCTGTGATGGAGCCAACGACTGGCAGAGTCCAGCCTCTCCCCCGGACGAGCCATTCCAAAGGCCTCTAGGCCCCAACCAGCCGTCTGCAGCCTCGCTGGCCCTTTGTCTGGGCTCCGGTCCGCTTTCAGGTCTCAGTCCAGTAATTCTTCGGTGTCTCAGCCATTTGATGTTTTTAAGTTTTTGTTTTTTCATCCAGCTTTTAAGTTGTCTTCAGCAAGAGGATTTGTCTGAGTTCCTTATTCTGACAATACTAGAAGTTAGAAGTGTTTGATCTGTTTTCAACCGATCTGTTGGTTTTGGGTTTTTTCCTCCTTTCTTTTCAGACGCCTGAGTTTAGGGAGGACATAAGTAGAGTTGAGGAAGAGAAAAGAGAAAGAGAAAATATGTTTTAAACATATTTTTCCTGGCAAATGAAAAAGACGGTATAGATAAATTCAATATAATGAATATCCCCATATATGAATATATCTTAGTATATTCCTTAATGTTTTATCCAATTATTTTCTGTCATTCTCTTTCAGATATTTTATAAGCACAAGTAAATGGCAAAACTGATAGATTCCTTTTGATCAGTCCCTTGTGAAGGTCTATACGAAACAGTGGAGTAGTCATTTACTGATAGGAAATTGATATAATGACTGGTTAATTTTTTGGAAATCAGATGTTTTTATGAGGAGGATCTTACAAATGTGTACCTTCAAACTAAAGCTAAATAAAAAGTGAGGAATTTGGAAGTTGTGTTTATACTGACTGAAGTTTTATGCTCTTAGGCAGTCCTAGAAGCACCAGCTTTTGTCTTAAATGGGAAACAAACATGCAGGTGGCGCACGGGGCTGGTTATGTGCTGCCCCGTCGCCGCCCCTCCGCTCCCTTCCCACTCCCAGTTTGCACCTTGTGTGTGGCCTCAGGCCTGCTGCAGACGCATTTTGGAAAAGACTGCGGAGGGCTGGAGTACTCTGTGAGTGACCGTGGAGGACCTGTGGACACGCTTTCACCTCTCGGGGCTCCAGTGCACACTGCTACTGCTTGTCACCATAACCTTCCCCCACATCACAAAACTCCTTTAAACTGTCTCCCGCCCTCATCCCTGCAGTCTCCTGCGTCCGTCGTCCTATTCTTCTAATCCCGGTCCAGTTCCCAGACTGCTCTCCACTTCCCGATTCTGCCCTTGAGTCAAATTACCCCGTCACGGCTGCTGAGGCAAGTGAAGGAATCAGGCACTTCCTGAACAGCTGCGGTTTGACGAGCGTTGTCCTGTTTATGGTACTGCGCTGTCAAGGGACAGGAAAGCTGAACATCTTCTAGTGGAACTGGGTGCAGTAAAGAATGGTATCTCAGATCCTACCCTATAGCTGTAGGAGACACTTAGACTTAGTTGAGCTACTGCTAGGACTTGCCGTCTTAACATTGTTGATTCTCTTGTTGGGCTGTGAATGTGTGTGTCTGCGAGCTACAAAATAACACGGCGAAGGAATGGCCAGCGTCCTCTAAAGCCCTTCGGAATGCTAAGAGTTTCCCCTTCAATATCTGTGAAAGTTCTTATTTACATCATTATATAAGATTATTTATTTATTTATTTATTTGACAGAGATCACAAGTAGGCAGAGAGGCAGGCGGGGTGGGGGGGAAGCAGGCTCCCCGCTGAGCAGAGAGCCCGATGCGGGGCTCGATCCCAGGACCCTGAGATCATGACCTGAGACGAAGTCAGAGGCTTTAACCCACTGAGCCACCCAGGCGCCCCTACTTCCTCATTATTTAAAACACTATTTTGTTTGTAGGTTTGGGGAAGCTAGGCTGGGAACCTAAAATATTTAACAGGATTCTAATGGGGATTTTTAAAGCTCCAAACCAGTTTTTGAGAGGTGGACTTTCAGAGCACAAAACTGCTTTGGACGTCTATGATAGTAGTTCACGCTAATTTTCAGATGATTAGTTTTCTGATAATCATAACAGAACACTTGATTTGAATTTGACTTTTATGAAAGATGATGAATTTTGACTCCCTTGTTTTCTGAAGTTATAGTATCCGCTATCTGTAGTATCTTAAGTTTTTCAAGGACAAGGAAGATATCTCGTCTTTCATGTCTACTGACGACACCCAAAAGTAGAACTGTGTGCTCTGGCTATGAAGACAAGGCTGGTAGGAAAACAGTTTTCCTGTGGCTCTGATTCTTTAAATTTTTATGTGTTCCTTCTTGAATTTTTTCTTTCAGGTTGTACCTACAACAGATCATATAGATACAGAGAAACTGAAAGCCAGAGAACAGATTAAATTTTTTGAAGAAGTTCTCCTATTTGAGGATGAACTTCATGATCATGGAGTTTCAAGCCTGAGTGTGAAAATTGTGAGTACTGTGATTTTTTTGTTTAAAATTAACGTCCTTCTTCCGTTCTCACTGTTGGTCAGAAATACAAGACTCACTTAGAAGACTCATGGTCTTAACATGGTATCGTGTCAAGTATCACTTGGGTCTAGAGTACATCTTCATGTCCATTATAAATTCACAAAATCTTAGTATATTCCTAAACTTTAGTTTAGCCGAACATTTACTTTTAAAAGAGGTGCCTGGCTACTTTGTAGTTTGTTTGTTTACTGTTTAATTTGAATGAAAATTATGGCTTAATTTTTACTTTTGAATTAAAAATGCTACTGAAAGGATCAACAGACTGTACCTCCATCTCGAGCACAGAAACGGAAAACAAAAATGACACACGTGAACTCCTTACTCCTTTTGTGTTCTTTTCTGTCTGGCGAACAAGCTACTTCCACTTAAAATGTATCGGTGGGACACGTTTAAAAAGAATAATACATGCTCATTAGCAGTTGCTCATACGTGTTTACTGTTGGGTCGTAATTGGGTTTCTAACACTTTATAGAAAATTTTCAACTGAAACTTTGTATTACATGTCTTAGCCCGTAAGACCAGCTAAAATGTCATCTCCTCTGTATGGCACAGAACAGCTGCCCCGGGCAGAGTTAAATATTCCTCTGCCAGACCCTGTAAGTACTTTCTTTTAAACCCTCAGTTATAGCACTTACAAAGTCTGTCAGACACAGGGCCCCAGCTTCCGAAATTGTGCTGGGAGCATAATGGTTGTGGGTATTGTGATGGAAGTGATAAGGAATGAAAACAGTAAATCAAAACTTGACTTTTTTAAAGTCAAGTTTTTCTATACTATCACAGAATTTTGGAATTGTAATGAATGTGTAGAGAATCACTTAGGCTAGCTTCTGTGTTTTATAGACAAGGCCCAAAGTTTGGTTTAGCTAAGGTCACGCAACTAGTGACGGTTTTCTTTGTACCATCTAATACATACCATTATTTAGCATTAGATAATTGTTCTGTTACCGCCTTACTCCCTTGTTCACCTGTAACCCTCCTCCAGTTCAGCTTTCATCATTTAGGTTCGTTCACTTTCCAGCTTACCCAGTCACGAACCTGTCTGCTTGCCCACCCACCTGCTGTGACTCATTGACTATGTGGAAGTTCCTTAGGGTTTTCCTATCTGGGTATGCGTTAGTATCCGAGCAGGTGGCTGTTCCTTGATTTATCTGTATGTGGGGCGCCTGTGTTCTTGTCAGTGGAGGAGCTGGAGAGGAGGGGCACAAATGTGTTCTGTGTGCACCAGAGTAAACAGTAACTAAGTCTCAAACTGAGGAGCAACTTCGTCTTAACATGTTCTTTCTTTTTACCTCGTGTAACTTATTTTTATTTTTTAATTTTTTATTATTTTTAAAGACTTTATGTATTTATTTGGCAGAGAGAGAGAGAGAGAGAGAACCAGAGCACAAGCACAGCGGCAGGCAAAGGGGCTCCCCGCTGACCAGAGAGCCTGACGTGGGACTCGATCCCAGGACCCTGCGATCATGACCTGAGCCGAAGGCAGCTGCTTAACTGACTGAGCCGCCCAGGCATCCCTATTTTTATTTTTTTAAAAAGATTTATTTGAGAGAAAACACAGGCACAGGTAGGGGAAGGGCAGAGGGAGAGACAGACTCTCAAGAAGACTCCGTGCTGAGCTCTCCTAGCCCCACACAGGGTTGATCTCACCACCCTGAGATCACTTGCTGAGCTAAAGCCAAGAGTGAGTCCCTCAATGAACTGACTTCACCACCCAGGAGCCCCTTATCTCCCCTTATCTCGTGTAATTGTATTTTTTTTTAAAGATTTTATTTACTTATTTGAGAGAGAGTGCATACAAGTGGGGCGCGGGGAGCAGAGGGAGAAGCAGCAGCAGCAGACTCTGTGGCGAGTGAGGGGCCAGAGGCGGGGCTCCACGCAGCGCTCCTTCGCACACCCCAGAGATCATGACCTTAGTGGAAATCAAGAGTCCGATGCCCAACCAGTGAGCCCCCCAGGCGCCCCCACATGACGTTCCTTCTGTAGAAGCAAAGATTAGCCTGGTAAACAAAAGTATAGGTGAGAAACCGGGAATGTGGTGCCTGGGAAGCTGAGGAAGACGTGAAAGTCAGCATCAGGCTGTAAGGAGATCCTAGACTGAGTTGGTGTCCCCTAGACTAAAAACATTGGTTATAGCTTTTAGCAAGTAAGATACTGTCAGTAACCTTGGCGAGCGCAGTGTTAAGTTACATGGTGAGGGGGTAAGTGAAGGACACGGAGGTGGAGACAAGGAGTAGACCCGACTTCCAGAAAGCTTCCTGGATGAGAAGAAACAGAGATGTGCCGATGAGAGGACATGAGGTTGACAAAAGCGTGTGTGCTTTTTGTTTTTTTAAATATGGGGAATATGTTAGGATTTTATGAAGGCTTCTCACATGGGCATGGTCAGTTATTAACTCCATTTCTAGATCCACTCTTTTCTCTGGAAAATGAGGGTTGGAACTGAAAATCCATCTTCTAGTCATGGCCTGGTCTTTCTGGGGATCATCCCTGACCTGGGTGCTCACCGAGATTTGCTTCATTAGAACAAAAGATGTTCCTAAGTGCTCTTATCACTTAGGAATTTACAAGGGTTTCTGAAGCCCTCTGTCAGGAACCAGAAACAGAGACCAAGATACGTATTTTCTATTATTTCACAGACACCGTGTTAGGTACGTGTCTGTATTATCTCCTTATCCTTGGGAAGATTCTACACAGTGAGCAGAAATGGAGGGTCAGAGATACTAAGAAACTTGCAGTCATGCAGTGGATCCGTCAGACTCTGCCTTTGCTCACGAGAGGAAGGGGTAGCCTTCGGCAGGAGAGATGCTGCTACTGTGGTGACAGGAGGAAAGGGGGACGGGATGGAGGTGAGCCTACCTCAAGTCCAGTGATGCCCAAACCTGGAGTCTTATCAGAATTACCTAGGCAGATTAGAGATTTGATTATCTCTAACACAGGGACAAAGAATACTTGTCCCCTGACTGTCCGTAGCGTACTTGCAGCGCGCGGACTGGAAAGTTGGGTAGACACGTGGACATGGAGGGAATGGGTCAGGTGGTCCAGATCTGAGTTGCAGGTGTGTGAGTTTCTCCAGCCAGACCAGGGAGGGAGCTGGTGCTGGACCACCATGACGGTGAGGTATTTGCTGAGCTGGTTTTGTGACAGCTGCCAGTAGCTTCAGGCCGTCACGCTGCCGGCCCTTGCCTGATGATGAAGCAGCAGGACCGGAGTGCAGGGTGCTTCCCACGCAAGCTCACCTGAGGCCACTTCATTGGCCTTTTTACTTCGAGCGTTTTCTGACTTTGCATTTTTCCCACTTGCTTTCAGATAAAATATGAACCATCTCAGATTATTTTTAGTTTAACAGAGCTCTCTGAGGACCTTCAAAAATAAGTATAAAATTTTAAGGGCTGCCTTACATCGTTCCCCATGGCTAGGAGTTTGATTGGAGCTACGAAATAAACAGCTGACCCTTGAACAGGGTAGGAATTAGGGGTACCAGTGACCCCCCCCCCCTTAGAAGTTGAAAATCCTTGGGGCACCTGGGCGGCTCCGTTGGTTAAGTGGCTGCCTTTGGCTCAGGTCATGATCCCAGGGTCCTGGGATGGTGGAACCCCAGGGCAGGCTCCCTGCTCTCCCACTGTCATTCCCCCTACTTGTGTGTGCACACACTCTCAAATAAATAAATCTTAAAAAAAAAAAGTTGAAAATCTTTGGACAACTTTTCACTCCCCCAAAACTTAACCACCAGTGGCCTGTTGTTCACCAGAAGTCTCACCGATGACATGAACAGTCGGTTACACTTATTTTGCATGTTATATGTACTATTCTCTTACCGTATAGTAAAGCTAGAGAAAAAATGTTACTAAGAACATCGTAGCGAAGAGAAAATAGAGAAGGGAAGATTGATCAGAAGAAATCGGCATATGTGGACTTGCACAGTTCAGACCTGTGTTGTTCAGGGGACAACTGTATAGATGATCTTTCACTTTCCAAACATTCTTGGAATCATCTGGGGTAAGGGTAGTAATGTTCATTGCCTTTATTTGGTGTTTTAACCTTGGCCAGGAAACCGCTAAAAAGTTATTGTTTTAGAATTGTAAATATATTTGCTTATAATTGTTTGGTTTTTTGGTTTCCTTAATAATTACAAAACACTCTTAAAGAAATGATACCGAAATGTGGAAGCTGCTTATATAAACAAAGTAACTTACTTTACATTCTGGAGATTGTTAGAGCCTTTTAGGTTGCTTTTAATTTATTTGTTTCAGATTTTGAAATTTTTTAACCATCTTAATTTTTAATTCTAAACCTAGACAGTTTTAATTAAAAAAGAAAATTTCCTGGGCCCAGATCCCCAGGAAGGAAGAGTAGATTTAGAGCTCTGTGCACTGTGAGCTCTGGGATGTCTGGATTTGCTTCAGGGAGTTTTTCGGAGTTTTGATAATTTTGTGTTTGTGGCATTACCTATATCTACAGGATGTTTCACAAATTAATTTTTTTTAAAGATTTTATTTATTTGTCAGCACAAGCAGGGAGAGCTGCAGAGGGAGAGGGAGAAGCAGGCTCCCCGCTGAGCAAGGACCCTGGGATGGTGACTGAGCCACCCAGGCATCCCTGATTTGTTTTCTAAATCAGCTTCTTAGAGCAAAGCTTGTTTTTAGGTTAGGATTTTGTATTCTAATATACTGCGCTTGGTAGGATTTATAGCTGATAGGACTTGTCTGTGGAAGATGAAAAGGAAAGCTATTTTCATGCTAATGTGTAAGTTTTTAGCTTTCAAAGGAAGTAAATTCCCTGTCTCCCAAATACTGACAATGCCCTTATGTTCTGTAATGGTTTTTACAGCTAATGGTTAGTTCCATTCTGAGTCCTCAAGAGTGAATTTGTCCGCCTTTTGCTTCTGTGTGTTACTCAAAAGTGCAAGTACACCAGGTAGGGACCCATCTTTCCTCTCAAGGGACAGAGACAGTGCCTGCACGGACGTGGCTTTTGTTGAAATGCAGGCCTGCTGCAATGGCCCAAGGAATTGTTTCTTTACATCCCCATGTTTACAGATGAAGAAGGAGACCTTGGGTGGTTTAGTGACTTGCTCTGAATTAGTGGGTCTCAACCTAATTACACACATTGCTCCATTAGTCTTTTTTTGTTTTGTTTTGTTTTACCAAATACTTTAAGCACCCCTCCCTTTTACTTCCCTGAAAGGTAATTCATAGATAATATAACCCACCTTCTTTCCAATAAGCCAACATAATGTCCTAACTATAAAATAAAAGAGAAATAAGAGGAAATTTATTTAAAATAAGATATGTATTTCGGTCTGTAAGTGCATCATGTGACTACACTGAAAGACACCACGACGTAGGCCTGTACCTCCGTCCGAGTACTGACTCACTGAACGCCGCAGCCGAGGCCTTGGCTGGCGGAGGCGCCAGGTACCAGGGAGGGACTCAGACAACACAGGACTGCCGTGGCTGATGTAATTTTTCAGAAATGGTGAACAGCCCTTAAGTAATGTTCCAAGTGAAGCAGGGTGTGGTCTTTCCCTCCATTCAAGGTCAGTGCATTCCTTGAGTGAATCTTGCATTTATATGTAAAATGCAATTAGGTTCTAAGGTCAGAACAATATAAATTGTTGTTTTGTTCTGTTTTAACCCATCTGAAGGCCAGTTAAGGTAATTCGGAGGCTTCCTGGCTGCAGGACCGGACTTGGTCGTGTAGGACTGTGGTGCTACGGAGTATCGGGCATCCCCGGTCCTCAGCTGCCAGAGGCTGCGGTTGCTCCTCAGTGTGAGGAAAACACCCAGAAATCCCCAGCTTCTCCTACAAGAGACCTGCTGCCTTCAAATACGCTGTTGAATTGTGCCATTGGGACTAGAACTGGGGTCTTCTAACTCCCAGTCTCCCCTCTGCCATGCTGCAGCGATCGCTTGCTGTGTTGTGCCCGTGTGACTGTTAGCAACTAATTTGGAAATTTGAAAAAATGTTGCCAATCAGTCTTTCCAGTAATTACAAGTAGCACTCTGTCGAGCGGTAGTGCGATTCCCAGTCAGTTGTGATGGAGCAAGATGTCACAGGTCAGGGTCTTCCTCCAAGTTCGTTATTCTGGGTCTTGCTGTGAAGTCTGGTGCGGATAATGTGGCCGTGAGCGCTTTCTCCAGCAAAGGCAGCTCCAGCCTCTCTCGCGGTGAGCGCCCGCGGGGTGCCGGCTACGTGTCTAGGGTGTCTAGGCGGCAGGGATGCGGAGGTGAACCCAGCACTGTTCGCTGTTCGCTCTCGCTGCTGTGGGGCCTGCAGTCATGGGGAGGGGCGGGGGCTGTAGGCAAGTAAACGGATGTAGTTATGAATCTGTCGGTCTGTAGGGAATGGGGAGGAGATACCCGGAGAAACCTGCGGTTATGGAATGTAGGAGAGCTGCTCTGTAGAAGCGACATTGACACTGAGATCCAGAGATAAGTGAGCGTCACGTCTGGCCGCAGGGTGTGTGGAGGTGCTAAGGCAGGGGCGCCTGGGTGGCTCAGCGGGTTAAGTGTCCCGACTCATGATTTTAGCTCACGTCATGATCTCAGGGTCCTGAGATGAGCCCCGCATCGAACTCTGCACTCAGTGGGGAGTCTGCTTGAGTTTACCCCTACTCCCTTCCCAAATAAATAAATAAATCTTAAAAAAGGGGGGGGTCCTAAGGAAGGAGAGCTTGGCCTGTGGCTGGTGACGGTCTAGGCAGTAAAGCCACTGTTAGTAACGGGCTGTCCTGTTCCTTCTTCACTCCCGTTCACGCTGCTCTGTGCTCGTGCGGAGTTACAGGCCATGCCCTGAAGATACCGTGCTGGTGCCTGCCTCCGAACTTATGTGTGCTCTCGCCTCTGTGGAAACTCTCCTTCCCACCCGGCTCTTCTTCCCATGGTCAGCTTCCCGCAGCCTTCTCTGACTCTGTCCAGCAGACGTAGGCACTTCTCTCTCTGAGTGCTTCTGAGCCTGGCCACCCCCCACATCATGCTTCTCTGTTTCCCTCTTTGATAAACTTCCTGACCGTTAGGATTCTGTCTTTTTTTTTTTTTTTTAAAGATTTTATTTATCTATCTGACAGAGAGAGATGACGAGAGAGGGAACACAAGCACAGGGCAGCTGGAGAGGGAGAGGCAGGCTCCCGGCAGAGCAGGGAGCCTGATGCAGGGCTCTATTCCAAGACCCAGGAATCATGACCTGAGCCCCAGGCAGACGCTTAATGACTGAGCCACCCTGGTGCCCCTGGGATTGTGTCTTCTTATCTATATAAATCCAAGACCTACTGTAAGAAGAACTGGACTTTAGTAGATAATAAGGTTTATTTAGTAAATGGTCAAGCACTTTTTAAAAAAGAAATGGTCTTTTATTTGTAATCTGTCAAATAAATAAATAAAATCTGTAAAAAAAAAAAAAAAGAACATGTTATAATGGTCTGATAAATCAGTCTTTGGCTGTATGAGATAGTACTTAATTGGTTGCACTGAATTAGACCATTCTATTTAAGGTCTCTTTATTAATGTAAAGTGAATAAGACACAGGTAACAACAAAGAAATAGGTTATTCTTTAATTTTGGTATTACTGGGGTTGACATTTACTGTAAGTACTATCAATTTTTAAAGCGACCATTGATTTTTTTTTTAAGATTTTATTTTATTCATTTGACAGACAGAGATCACAAGTAGGCAGAGAGGCAGGCAGAGAGAGAGGAGGAAGCAGGCTCCCCGCTGAGCAGAGAGCCTGATGTGGGGCTCGACCCAGGACTCTGAGATCATGACCTGAGCTGAAGGCAGAGGCTTAACCCACTGAGCCACCCAGGTGTCCTTAAATCAGCCATTGTAATTTTCATAATACTTAATGTATTTTTTAAATCTTTAACCTCAATATCTTTTGACCAAAAAATATTTTTTTATTGTAGGAAACTGAAGCCAGGATGTTTATAATATATTGAGCCTTAGTTGAAGCTATGACAAAGAACGTCTAGTTTAGAGATTTCTGTATACTGCTAATTCAGTCTTTCTGATGCCTTTATAATTTTCATTTTCAAAAAAAATGATTTTCTTTTAGCAAAGTAATAACATATTTAATTTTCATTAAAATATTTCTATTTTTTTCAGAGAGTGATGCCTTCTAGCTTTTTCCTGCTGTTGCGATTTTTCTTGAGAATTGATGGGGTGCTTATCAGAATGAATGAAACAAGACTTTACCATGAGGTGTGTTCTGACTTCACGAGTACCCTGGTTGACGTTGGGATTGTTCTGCTGTTTCTTTGTCTGGGTGGGAATTTGAAGGGAAGCACTGCTTTATACTTTATGACAGTCCTTCTGACCTTTAAGGTAGGGGTTCTACATGCACTGTTGACTGCACAGTAAACGAAACAGCACATCTTTTCTGAAAGTTCTAGTAGCTAAAAATGTTTTCTAAAGGACACTCCCCAGTAGGGCATGTCTGATGCTTCTAAAAAAACCTCATGTGTACTTAATCTGTGTTTAAGAGAACTGTCCCTTAACTCTTACCTTTGTTCATCATATTAGTGCTTATATAATGTCTTTATTAAAAATACCAATCACATGGCCTCCTGGAGTTTGTATTACACAAGCGTTGTGATAGTCGCGCCGAAGTTTGAAAGCTCGGTACTCCCTCTGAAGGAGCTGCCGACATGCGAGGTTTTCCAAAAAGTGTCTAAAAAATTGAGTCATGGAAGTTCCTCTGGTAGTTTATAGCAGCCTGTCCTTTCGGAATGGGTCTGTGACCTCTGGTTTGTGATCGTGTAGAATGGTGAATTAGAGAAGAGACCGCCAGGGTCAGTAGGGCAGTGGTGGTAACTGACTGTCACCACCACCCTGTGGGAGAAGAGCCGTCATCGTCTCTGTTCATAGCTGAGGCGGCGACAGCAAAGACATCAGGTGGTCACTTGCCCAGGTTCTACGGTGAATAGCGGCGGAAGTGGACTTGAAACCCAGTAAGACGGGGTTGGTGCCCAAGTCCCGTGCTCGGGGGTGGGGGGGCAGGGTTTCTTCCCTCAAAAAACTATGTTTTTTTTTCTTTTTTAAAAGTGGTAGCAAAGTACTAAAGATGGGCTGTATTTTTCTGCCTCAGAAAAGCGTGTGTGTGTGTGTGTGTGTGTGTGTAATGTGTGTTTATAATTTTAATATATACGCGCATGTATAGGGACGTTTGTGGCAGTGCTCTTGTTTGTAGCAGCGAAAGGAAAAGGCGGGCGCTTACTGCTCACTGCATGGGCACGGACTTCAGCTATTTAATTTACGTCCGTATGGTTGAAAGTAGACCGCCATTAAAAATGAGTGGCAGAGAGTTGACATTTAACTGATGTGTAAAGATATGCATCTCAGCTTTGTATTTTGAGAAGTATGAACATATGTAAGTTTTGTAGAGATTTCTGAATGTTAAAAGATAGTGTTATCTGTAGGAGCTGCGGTTGCTCTCTACTTCTGTATTATCTGATTTTAGTGAGCAGTAATCTGGTTATTGATTAAACATTAAAATTTACATTTATTTATAGAAAAGATTAAAACTTTAAGGGAGTTTAATCTTGTGTGATTTTTCTTTTATTGAATAATGTTTCACCAAAAAACAAACCGTAATAAATTTTTTTCTAAAACCTAACTTTAAAAAGTTGGAAATGGGAAAAGTCGAAGTCTAAAAATGTGATTTATTAAATAAGCAATTTGCAAGAATTTTGCGAAAATGGGAGAGAATAAAATTTAAGCCTTTTTTCTTTACACGTGAGAGTAGCCATGTTATGTAGATAGGTGACGATAAAGCTTAAGGAAAAGATGTAGTTCCAAACATGAATATTAAAATCTCTTGCACATATCATTTGCAAATATACATATTGTTTTTAAAGTTAAACTTTTGCTTGTATTTCTCTTACATGGTAATTATTAAATCTGTTTACATATGATATCACTGTGATTTATAGAGATTGGTATTAGTAATTAAGAATTCTTGGTGAAAATTAATTGTCTCATGGCAGCGTGAAAATTCTTGTCAGACTTCCTGCTACTTTGTAAGCAATTCTGTTGGCATAGGCAGGGCTGTTTGAGAGAAAGGATTTTGTAACAATAGAAATAGATTTATTGCAACCTTTTTTTATTTTTCAACATAGGCGGACAAGACCTACATGTTACGAGAATATACATCACGAGAGAGCAAAATTGCTAATTTAATGGTACAGTATTTTAATACCAGTTTTTAGAAGTTGACTTTTAATGTTCATTTTGCATGTTTCCACCCAAATCTGGATCCCTGAATCTATCAGTTCACCTAATAAGCCTCTAAAAGATAAATCCTACTGGAGCATAACGTTCCTGAGCTCACCTCAAATACACAACCAGTTAGAGTTTTTGTATGTACCAGAGCCATCTTCTAGTCTAATTTCCACTTTTTATTCTGGAGAAACAGACCCAGAGCTGTGACTTACTGTAGGTCACACAGCTGTTTGTTGGTGGGTCAGCGAGTGGCACCAGTGCCATGTTCTTTCCACTTAGCACCTTTTCACCCTGTAATTTCTTTCTACCCAGTCTCTCTTTCTCCTTAAAATGTGATAATTTTATGCCATACCTTGTTTTGGCCCAATTTTCTTTATTTTTTGCTCTCCTGGGACTTGTAAAGGGCTTCTGCAAATCTGTAGGATTCTGTAATAGGTTGCTTCAAAAGTCATACCTTTTTGCAGATATCGCTGTGAATTAGAGAGATTGATACCGCTCGTGCTTATTCCTGTGTGGATGTAGAGTATACGTGGGTAGGAGAAGTCACTTAGAGTCCATCGTGGGCCACATCCTGACTCTGTGTAAAGGCTAGTGCTTTCACCGTGCAAAAACATTAGTAAAAGAGGATGAGATTAAGATGCAGTAAAAAAAAAAAAAATCTTTTTAAGTAGGCTCCACCCTAAACGTGGAGCCCAACATGGGGTTTGAGCTCATGACCTTGAGATCAACACCTGAGCTGAGATCAAGAATCAGATGCTTAGGGGCGCCTGGGTGGCTCAGATGGGTAAGCTTCTGCTTTCGGCTCAGGTTATGATCCCAGGGTAGTGGGATCGAGTCCCACATCAGGCTTCCTGCTCAGTGGGGAGACTGCTTCTACCTCTCCCTGTGCTGATCCCCCTGCTTGTGCTCTCTTGCTCTGTCAAATAGATTAAAAAAAAAAAAAGGAGCAGACATTTAACCGACTGAGCTACTCAGGCACCCTAAGATGTATTGAATTCTTAATACATGTGTGGGAGCATTATAAATAACCTATCCCTGTAAGCTTTGAGGAAATCGTCCGTTAAGAGGTTGCATGATTCAGTAACAAGAGATACCCGTTATCATCCAGACACCTAATGATGCTCCTCATGTACGTATATTACAAACCTATTACAGCTCCTTCTAAAATGGGTGTGTTGGGCACCTCTGTGGTGCAGCTAGTTGGGTGTCTGACACCTGGATTCGGCTCAGGTCATGATCTCGGATCGAGAGGTCGAGCCCCATGTTGGGCTCTGTGCTTGAGACTCTCCCTCTCCCTCCGCCCCCAAAATAAATTGTTCTAAAAAATAAAATAAAATTGGTGTGCTTTGTGAATATTTGAACCAAAGCATTTCTTAAAAGCACCGGTGTGGTCAGTGAATCTGTGCTAACACGATTTCTGTCTTTCCAGCACGTTTCACCTTCCCTCTTCACGGAACCTAATGAAATATCACAGTATTTACCGATCAAGGAGGCAGTTTGCGAGAAGCTTCTATTTCCAGAAAGAATGGATCCTAACCCTGCAGACTCACAAGAAAGTGCACCTGCGGAATAGAATGTGATATAACATACACTCATCGTGGAATCTGACTGGGGACCTTAGCTATTTGGAGGGGGTATTTTTATTCTGAGAATTACTTGCCTTGTTTATGTGCAGATTTTCTGTAGCCTTAAAGGAAAAAAAAAAACACAAAGGAGTGTTGCAGGCAGGTTCCACTCAACGGCTTTTTGTACTGTCTTCAGATTCATATTCCAGATTTATATTTTCTGGAGTTAAGTTGGGATTTCTAACTGTCAGAGTGCGATCTCACTGGTAGTGTGTGTGCCTCATGCAGTGGGCATGGTCTGCGTCCGTCGTGAGACACTGTCTCTGACCCCGAGGGTCGGTGTCAGTCACAGAATCACAGCACCTTGTGGCTTCCGCGGGGTCCCTGATCGTGCATGTTGATGTGCTAGCTCTTTACTTCGGGCTTTTCGATGTTTATGCGCACTTCTGGAGAGCCGTGAGTTGCCTTTTAGGAAACTGATGTCGTAAGTGATCTTTACCCCCCCACACAAATATATATATATATATATTTCCCCTTTAAATTTAAATTGGGTTTTGAAGTCTTTGAGAAAATTTCAGACACAGAACTGAATAGCAGCCTAGGCTCTGGGCAGACTGACGGTGCTCTATCCGTGGACGCACCTGAACGTGGCTCGCTGGCCGCAGGGAGATGTCAGAGCTGTCCTTCCTTCATCTTTAGGTGCTTTTTCTTAGGTGTGGTTCTACTTGTACTGGCGTTTTTTAACTTCATTTTCCATGCAACCTTGGAATGAGTAAATCCATTGAATATTGAATTTGTACTGTTGTGTAGCTAATTTTATCAGCCAAATTTTGTCACAAGTGATTTTGGTATTTGCCTTCTGCTGCATCACCTGCAAGGTGTAGGAAATCAGGATTTTGTTGGCTTTAAGAAAATACATGGCATGTTCACTGTCTTTTAAATATACCTGTATTTAATCTTTTCTCGTAGGACAGAAAAGTGTATATATTGTGCTCAGCCTTCTGTTGTATTTTATTTGCCATGCGGATTTGAACAGAATAGACTCTTTATTCATACAGGATATATAAGAAATGAAAAACTTGTAAGAATATTCATTAGTTGAAGTTTCTGGGCAACATCATATATATTCTTAACTTGAATCAGTTATCTTAGTCTCTTGAGTCAGGTTTAGGTGACTTATTTCCAGAGTCCATTGCTAAAAATTGTGGGAAATTAAAAGAATTGATCTTTTTTATAGAGGGTGGGAAGTTGATAGGATGAGTGAGCTTCTGGAAGCTCCTTGAGTGTATTCCTGTGGAGAAGACCCAGAAAGCCTCTATTTGCCCATTGCTAAATAAGACATATGCCATTTCATATTTATTTGTTCCCAGTGTCTTTTTGTAAGAAAAGAATAAACAAGGAATTACTGATCTGTGTTTTGCTATTTCATTTATTTCTGTTTCCCCTGAAGCTCAATTTAAAAAAATGGTTTGGGATCCTTTTTTCATGTGTGCTTTGTTCGGAACTTGGTCAGCACTGTAGCCAGATTCTGCAGGCAGATTCTCATGAAAACCTAAAGACAGTCCAGAATAAATTATCATATGTCACTGCTATGAGCAATTTGAGAAATAAAGACAGAGGATCACAGGGGCAGGGAGGGAAAAATGAAGCAAGATGGGACCAGGGAGGGAGACAAACCATGAGAGACTCTTCATCTCAGGAAACAAACAGGGTTCCTGGAGGAGGGGAGGGTGTAGGATGGGGTGACTGGGTGATGGACACTGGGGAGGGTGTGTGCTGTGGTCAGTGCTGTGAATTGTGTGAGACTGACGACTCACAGACCTGTACCCCTGAAACAAATACTACATTGTATGTTTATAGTAAATAGACAGAGTCCGGGATGTAATCCCCAGTTCAGCTTCTGTTCCTCCTCTCCCTCGGCTCTCCCTGCCCGGTACTTCTGTGGGTATTTTAGTCCCCCAGTGTTTGCTATAGGATGAGTTAGTATTTTTGAAAATAGAGATACCTGCCATTAATATCTTTCCATTTATTTTTAAGTGCTGTGTGTCCAGTATGGCACTAGGCAGAAAGGATTATAATAATGAGCCATATGTGTCTTTACAAGAGTTCAAATTTAATGGAGACAAAGTAAAAATAATTACAAATTTTAGTACGTATAATGGCAATAATAACCAACTTCAGAAGATAATGAAATCACCGTTAGTAGAGGTAGTCAGAGTTCTTCTGAACAAGGTGTAGAAAGACGCAAGAGACTGTCACTCCCAACTTCACAAGGAGAAAAGCTCGAGAATCTATAAAGTTGCACATTTTCTTGAGCATGTCACCTGAGGTTGGGGGACAGAGCAAACTGAATCCCGAAGAGTGATAAGCCCTCCAAAAGTTGGGACACACACACGTTTCATTTTAGAAAGAGCAACAAAAGACACAAGTGACCATACAGGCAGCTAACCACAATCTAGAATGCGGAATTCCTAAAGGAATTTAAGAATTTGGGATAGCTGAGAGTGTCCAAGAAGGGGACTTCACACACACACACACACACACACACACACACACTTCTTAACCACTGGCCTACAATAAGGGAGGGCTCATAAACCCTGAGGCAGGGATGCCTGGGTAGCTCAGTTGATTAAGCCACTGCCTTGGGCTCAGGTCCTGGTCCCAGGGTCCTGGGATGGAGCCCGGCATGGGGCTCTTCGCTCAGCGGGAAGCCTGTCTCTACCTGCCACTCTGCCGGCGTGTTTTCTCTCTCTCTCTCTCTCTCTGACAGATAGATAAAATCTTAAGGAAAGAAAGAGAAACCCCGAGGCAGGGCAGGGGACCAGAAAGTCCCTGTCAGTGTTCAGGCTTGCAGGAGGTAATTGGCTACTGCTGAGGGACAAGTGGCTAGGAGACCCTGCCCGCTGCCCCAGACCCTTGTCTTGAAGGATGCAAACAAGCGCTTCGGGCTGCTGAGGGAGGTGCACCAAATCATCACCCCCACCAGGGTAAAAATCCGTTATTTCTAGGGAAGGAATAAAGACAAAACCCGTTTGCCTCTGGGGAGTAGGACATGTTCTGCGTTTGAACACAGGCAAAGAACCATTACTGCTGGAGGAGTGCCAACACCTTCGACCTTGGAGGAGCGGCAGAAAAGTCTGGGCCCAGGATCCCACACGGATAACGAGCCGATCTGCTGCCATGGTGGGGGGGCATGAAATTCGCACAACAGTGCGGTCTTCAAGTGTACACAGAACATTCACCGAGGTAGAGACTATGCTAGGCCATAAAGCAAACTTCGATAAATATAAAACACTTGACGTCATATGAAGTTTGTCCTCTGACCCTAAAAATTAAACTAGTAAAAGCCAGTATCAGAAAGATATCTGGGAAATCCCAAATAACTTCCCTTGAGAGAAATTAGGGAGGTAAGTGAGTAAGTGGAGACAAATACCATGTTTGTAGAATGAAAGACTCAAGATGTTAATATGCCAATTCTTTAGTGAGTGGGATCCCATTCAAAATCCTAGCAGGCTTTTCATTAGAAATTTATCAGCTGATTCTAAAATGTATATGGAAATCCACAGAGTCTAGATAGCCAAAACAATTTTGTAAAAGAACAAAATTGGAGGATTCAAATTACCTGATTTCAAGGCTTCATCTAAGCTACAGTAACCAAGACTGTGGCAACTGTGTTAGGATCGACATTAGGATCCCTTGAACAGAACAGTGACTCAGACTGACCCACACCGGGGCACTTGGCAGGCTCATTCGGTAGAGCATGCGACTCTTGACCTTGGCGTTGTGAATTCAAGCCCCACATTGCGTATAGAGATTATTAAAAATAAATTTTAAAAAACTGATCTACACATGTATGTTGGACTGATTTTGAACAAGACACAAAGATAATTCAGTGGAGGACAGTCTTTTCAACAAATAGTCATAGAACATTTCGACATCCACATGCAAAAAAGTGAATCTTGAACCTTCTCTCACACCATGTGCAAAAATTACGTCAAAATGAATCAGAGAGAGCTCCTGGGTGGCTCAGTGGGTTAAGCCTCTGCCTTCAGCTCAGGTCATGATCTCAGGGTCCCGGGATCGAGCCCTGCATCGGGCCCCCTGCTCGGCAGGAGGCGCGCTTCCCCCTCCCCCACTCCCCCTGCTTGTGTTCCCTCTCTCACTGTGTCTCTCTCTGTCAAATAAATAAATTCTTAAAAAAAATTTTTAAGTCCTAAATATAAGAAAAAATTGATAAAATGGCCTTTATTAAGATAAAAAACTAGTTTTTTTTAAAGATTTTTTATTTATTTATTTGACAGAGAGAAATCACAAGCAGGCAGAGAGGCAGGCAGAGAGAGGAGGAAGCAGGCTCCCCGCTGAGCAGAGAGCCCAATGCGGGGCTCGAACCCAGGACCTGGGATCATGACCTGAGCCGAAGGCAGCGGCTTAACCCACTGAGCCACCCAGGCGCCCCAAAAAACTAGTTTTTGGAAGACACTATCAACAGATAAGCTACAAACTGCGAGAAAATATTTCCAAGACACACATGTAACATAGGACTTTCATCTAGAACACGTAAAGAGCTCCTGCAGCACAATAATAAAACATAACCCAATTTAAAAATGGGTAGAAGTTGTGGGTGGTACATAAGCATATGAAAAGATGCTCAAAACCATCAACTTTTAGGCAAATGCAAATGGAAACTTCAATGAGATACCACTGCACCTTTTATAATAGCTAAAATTTAAAAATGGATGAGACCAATGAGACCAGTAAGGGTGTGAATCTCATATACTGCTGGTGAGAATGGGAAATCATTCAACCACTTTGGAAAACAGTTTGGCAGTTTCTCTCTCTTTTTTAAGATTTTATTGTTTTGAGAGAGAGCGTGGGCACACGTGCAAGAGAGCAGGAGCAGATGGGGGGAGGGTTAGAAAGAGGGAGACGCGGACTCCCCGCTGAGTAGGGAGCCTGATGCGAGACTCATCCCAGGATCCCCCCCCCCCCCCCCCCCCGTCCTCGCGATCTGAGCCGAAGGCAGACGCTTACCTCACTGAGCGCCAGACCCCCCAGTCTGGCAGTTTCGTACAAAGGCAAACTTGCACTGACCTTTCAACTCCGCAGTCCTACTCCTAGGTAAAACGTACGTCCACACAAAGGCCTACGTGCACATATTCCCAACAACTGCACTTGCTCCTAACGGCCGAAAACCAGAGACGACGCAAGTGTCCGGAGAGAGACTGCGGCACGTCTTCGTCACAGCCGCAGAATGGCACTAACCACTGATGGGACGAGTCTCCAGACCACTACACGAAGTGACAGACGGGAGACATGACAGGACACATGCTGTGCGATCTCTTGACGTCGCTGTGTTAGCGTTCTTCAGAGAGACAGACCCAGTGTGTGTACGTCCTCCACGGAAGTGTGTGTGTAGCTACGGGCGGGTCCCGAGATCTGCAGTCAGCCCGCTGGGGACCCAGGAGAGCCCACGTGCGGCTTCCAGTGTGAGAGCTAGTGCGGCGCCTCGGGGGCTCAGTGAGCCTCTGCCTTCGACTCGGGTCATGATCTCAGGGTCCTGGGATCCAGTCCTGCACTAGGCTCCCTGCTCAGCGGGAGTCCTGCTCCTCCCTCTCCCGCTCCCCCTGCTTGTGTTCCCTCTCACTATGTCTCTGTCAAATAAATAAATGAAATCTTAAAAAAAAAAAAAGAATCCAACGTATCAAAATTGTATGTAGTCAAATCTCATTTAAAAGAAAAATCAGATCCAGGGGCGCCTGGGTGGTTCAGTGGGTTAAGCCTCTGCCTTCGGCTGGGGTCATGATCTCAGGGTCCTGGGATCGAGCCCCGCGTCGGGCTCTCTGCTCTGCAGGGAGCCTGCTTCCTCCTCTCTCTCTGCCTGCCTCTCTGCCTACCTGTGATCTCTGTCTGTCAAATAAATAAATAAAATCTTTAAAAAGAAAAAATCAGATCCAGAAGAGCTACTGCTTTCAGTTCAGCTACAGACGTTGGGAAAGACCTTTGCTGCAGCTCCGCAGGCCGCGTTGCTGACTCCCGCTCAGACTTCGTTCTGTTTAGCTCTTCAGTCGGCCGGGGGAGACCCACTACAGAAAGGAGGGCAGTCGGCTTTCCAGGGCGTCCCATTCAAGGTGAATTTCCTCCAGAAACACAGCCACAGACACCCCCAGGATGATGTCTGAGCACAGCGGGGCCACCCACAACCCAGTCAAGCCGACAAAGCGTTTCCCATCAGAGCAGCGCTCCAGAAAGGGTGACACTGGTGGGCAGAAGTCAGGTCAGTGGCGGTGAGAGCAGGGCAGGTCGCGGAGCGCTGAGGGCCAGGAGGGCGATCCGGGAGAGGGGATGGAGCACGCAGTATTTTTAGCCGATGGTGGTTGCACAACCGTAAACCTTTTTTCAGGACGTGTCCGCTGAGCTGCAGCCTGAGGGATGGAAACGATCTCACCGCAGGGTTCATCCCGGCCAGGACGGGCTTTCACGGAGAGGAGTGGGGCGGGCAGAGTCATCAAGGTGGGACCGAAGGCCGCGTGCACAGACACCGGTGAGCACGAGTCGAGACCGAAGGGACCAGACTGAGGCCAGTTAAGACCGGCCAAGGCGCGTCCAGTCCTCTTTCAAGGAAGACAGACTCTGATGCGGCGAGACAAGGGGAGAAGGTGAGCGTCGGGTCGGATCTGACTTCACGGTGTGCGCTCCGTCAGCTGCAACGGGCGGGCGGGCGGAGGGGAAGGGGAGAAGCCGGTGTCGCGGCGGGCGGCCGGCCGGGCTCTGGACCGGGGCTGCAGCGGTGCCCACGAAGAAAATGAGACTCGAAAGTGTTTCGAAGGCTGGAGTTTACTGGGCGCCCCGATGTGCTCATTGTGAGGAGCGGAGGAAACGCGGGATGGAGGAGGCTGTTTGGGGTTTTGCCTCCCGCGTAGGGAGGTGTAGGTGCAGACAGGCGGAGAGCCGGGTCGGGGGTGAACGTGTGAGCACACGGGGTCTGGAACGGCCGCGGGCCGTCGGCGGGGGCTGTGGAGTGTGTGGTGCGGGACATGTCTGACCCGAAGAAAGAGGCTGGTCACACGTCACTCTGAAGGTCACAGCCGTGAGTGGGAGCACTTTGAGAATTTTTTAAGGCAAGGAAGAAGGCGTTGACAGGAGCCCTGAGCGGAGAGGAAAGACAGCCCCGCCGGTGGGCAGGTAGAAACCAGAAGAATGTGTCATGGAAGCCAGGAGAAGAGTACGGTGTTTTACAAAAGGAGTCTCGGGGCACCTGGTGGCCCAGTCAGCGGGGTGTGGAGTCCGACTCTTGGTTTCAGCTCAGGTGGTGATCTCAGGATCATGGGTTCAAGCCCCGCGTCAGGGGATGGGGGGGGGGGGGTCTGCGCTCAGCAGGGAGTCTGCTTGAGATCTCCTCTCCCTCCCCACTGCTCCGTCTCTCTCTCAAATAAATCAAGCTTTAAAAAATATATAAAAAAGGAGTTGTCACCTGTGTGAATACTTTGTATTTAAGATTTTACTTATTTATACGACAGAGAGAACACAAGCAGGGGTGCGGCGGGCAGAGGGAGAGGGAGAAGGCGGCTTCCCACAGAGCAGGGAGTCCGACGTGGGACTCATGCCAGGTCGCTGGGATCGTGACCTGAGCCGAGGGCAGACGCTTCACCGACTGAGCCGCCCGTGGCCTCCGCCCGCGTCGATGCTTCAAGGTGAGATGACAGAGTCTCTCTCGGCCGCGAGTGTGGTGACGGCAGGAGCCACGTGGCGCTCAGGAAGCACATGGAGTTCGAACAGGCCTGGGCCGGCGGCTGGGCCATGGGGACGGTGCGGGGATCAGAGGGTGCTTCGGGGGGCGCACGGAGCAAGTAGGGCTACGGCCCCCGAGGAGACTCAAAGCTCCCGCGCCGTGGCTGTGGGTCAGCCGGTTCCCCGGGGGCCTCCGTTCCCGGATCCGTCCAAACCGGGCTCGGAGACGGGGAACAGCCTTGTTTCTTCCCTTGCTCTAACCCTAACCCTTGCCCGGTAACCAGGAGCTTCCCTCGGGGGTTCCCAGGACACACGCACTTTCTGCAGCGTTCCTGGGAGCGCACACTTGGGGCTGCTGGGGCGACATCGTCACGTGAGCGAGACACCGTCCTTGTTTCCGCTGTGGAGTCGCCTGCTATCTGCGCGTCCGTCCGCGCTGCTCGTGGAAAACCTGCCCGTCCCCGCGGCGCCTCCAGTAGACACCTGCGGAGGAGCCAGTTTTCCTGGTTGTGATGTATTTCGGGCCCCCGCAGAGGAAGCGCCTGGCTGGCTCTGAAGGCTGGACCTGGTTATGGTGACAGGCCTCTGGCGGGCGTGACACCTGGACCCGGCGCAGACAGAAACTCGAGCCCATCACAGCACGTCCCACCCTGCCCGCATCTGGATGCCCCTGAAGCAGAGCCCGTCCCGAGACGAGCCCCACGAGGAAGGCAGTTTGGAGGGTGATCTCAGGAGGAACAAGTCAGAAAGTGGGGAAGAGACAAAGGAGAAGAGGCAGAAGGGTGGGGTACGTGCGGGGCCCTGCTGGGATCCCCTGGGCCTACCGTTGCTGGAGGCTCCTGGGACGGTGTGCACCTGCCTCTCACTCTCCTGCAGGAGGAGGGGAGGCTGGGTCGTGTATAACCCCGTCCCGTGTATTCCCTTATCACCCCCAATACACACAGGTGCACACACGCACACAGGAAGGTGCTTCAGGGTGTCCGCCACAGGCACAGGTGCACGCTGATAGGTCAGGGGGTGTGAGGTGGGCGTCATGACACAGCCCACATTACAGCCTCCACATTTATGTATCGCAAAAGGTATTGCCCTGCAGCGATGACCAGAGTGTCTTGTTCCTATCGTCCCCAGTTCTGTGCACTCCTGAACACGGGTGGTTTCCTTGTTCCTGTCCACATACCTCTCCCTTCACCAGCAAGCCGGACTGTGCTCGACGGAGGGCCTGCAGCGTGGGCGGAATTCCCGAAGACCGGTAATTAGACATGAAGCCATTACTCCTCCGTAGCCATTCCAACCTTTCCGTGACCATGCGTCTCCCCAGGGCTTTTGGAAAAATTATCTAAACTCTCACAGCGCTGTGAAAATCATGTGAATACGCAAAGCCATCTAGCGCTTGGAGAAGAAGACAGCAGGGGTGGGGCGGGCAGGCCCCTGGGTGGCTCAGTCCGTTAAGCGTCTGCCTGAGGCTCAGGTCATGATCCCGGAGTCCTAGGGTCAAGCCCTGCATTGGGCTCCCTGCTCGGCCAAGAGTCGGCTTCTCCCTCTGCTCCTTGTGTGCCTTGTGCTGTCTCTCATATAAGTAAAGAAAGAAAAAGGACGGCTGGCAGGTGTCTGTTTTTCCTTAAGCCTGGGGTCCTCAGGGGACCACAGTCAATGGCTGAACTCCTGGTCTTCATCAGCCCCCTCGGATTTTAGGTAACTTTTCTGCGTGTGGGCATGTGGAGCGGGGCTCCGTGGCAATCATATGCTCAAAAGGCCTGTGACGCGAAAACAGAATAAGAACCACTAGGCTGGCTGGTTGATCAAGGGCCCGCTCTGCTGTATGTATTAACTTCCGTGGAAGGTTCAGGACAAGGCAAGAACACTCACTGGAAAGAGAGAGGAAATCTGGCTGCCCAGACGAATCCCCACTGCGCGGCACAACCCTCAGGGGTCCTCCCCCGTTGGGTCTCGGGTCCCGGGTCAAAGCTGAGACCACACAGAGGACTGACGTCTTGCCGGAGGCAGGCTATAGCGGAGGAGGCTGCTGGGGAAGCAAAAGGTCAGAACGACGGAATAAAGTTCGGGATTTGCACGGCCCCAGGCTCTCACAGTCGTGATGGGGCCGTGCCCGCCTCAGGTGAGACCCTGGCGCCAGAACCATCTTGCCTGCTCGTGGGTAACGGGGTTCACCTGCAGGGCCTTAGACTGTCCTTTTTCTAGGCTCGAGGACTAACCGATCTGAACACTTGCCTCTCCTGCCCTCCCTCCCTCTTAAGACATTCAATCTTGGTATCTCCTAAGGTCTTTTTCTTTGAAATCCAAGAATGTGTGTCTCCGCTGCCATTATTTCTATGTTGATTTCACGCATCAGTGCTCACGGGACCACCGCGTTTCCTGCTCCCGGAGGACAGACACCTTCCGACTCCGAAAACCATTTTCAGATCTCGCTGAAGGAAGGATGCAGCTTCACAAGCATAAAACATCATCCAAAGCCGCCTGCTTGTCCGCCTTGGCTAGACAGACGTGCAGAAAAGCTGTGCAGGGGTGCGCCACGCAGCCTGGGGGCCTGTTTGCTTCTGCGTGGCGCAGGGGCAAGTCAGGAGAACGGCTGACAGGCAGCCACCTGGGCAGCAACCGGAGGAGGCTATTGAGCACCTGCTGTGTGTCCCAGGCACCGTGCTTGGTGCTGGAGATGCTAAGAAATAAGGCAGGGTCTGTGCCCTGCAGGGACCTTTGCGTGAGCGGGAGAAACGGCGGATGAACAACCAGAACCTGTTGTCATATTAGGGTAGCGGTAAGAGTTAGGTGATTGTGCGCTGGGGGAAGAGAAGGGGACGAGGACGGAAAGACAGTAGGTGTTTTCTAGGAGGACAAGGTGGGGAATGCATTCAGGAACTACCTTTTCTTGTGCTGGGAGGCTGGGGTGTGTGAGCCAAAGGGGAGAGATGAATGCGAAAAGGAAGGCATGCGTTGTGGAGAAGTCAGTCACGGTAATTTGTAGGTGGTGTAGACCCACACGAGTCGGCTCCCTGGGGCTGCTGTAACAAATTACAACACACTTGGTGGCTTGAAACACCAGAAATTCACTCTCTCACAGTTCTGGGGGACATAGGGCTTGAGACCGAGGTCTTGGCAGGGCTGCGCTCCTGCGGGGCCTTGAAGGGAGAATTCTTTCTCTGCCTCTTCTGGCTTCTAGCAGCTGCCAGCTTCACGCATCCCTTGGCTTGTCTCTGCCTCCGAGGTCACATTACCGTCTCCTCTTTCGCTGTGTAAGTCTCTCTGCGCCTCCTGCTTACAGTGATGCGGATGACTGCTGGGGGACCGCCTGGCTACATCAGGGTTATCTCTCCGTCTCAAGATTCTTAACCGCGTGGGCACAAGACCTTTTCTTTTCTGAAGTTGGAACTTTTATAAGGAATCTCTAGTTGGACTTTCAGGAGCCTCTCCAGGCCAACTACTTGCCATCAGACATGCCTGCAATACCTATAGATTTGGGCAGATTCCTCTTCCTGAGGGTCCTGCACCTGCCAGGAAGTGACATTCTTCACTCACCTGGTGAGGCTGCTGGGAACTCTGTAAGGTATCAGGCCAACAGTTCCAAGGGGCGTTAGGACTCCAGGTTTCATAAAGCCAGCCTCCATTCCTTAGAGCTGTCTGGTCATATCTGAGTCTATGCATGTCTTTCTCAAATGGGACATTCCAGTCTAAGCCTTGGTAAAATAACCAATGTTTCCAAGAGTGTCCTTTTACAAGGAGAACAGATTCCTACTGAACTTATGCAAATGACTGATTGCCACGGAAGAAAGAATACCTACTGAGACCTTCTGAGTTTCAGAAGGTTCACATAGAAAAGTTGAATGTTTGATTTGTTTATAAATGAGTATTTTTACGTTTCCGTAAGTCACAGATATCTTTTTTTTTTTTTTTGACAGACAGAGATCACAAGTAGGCAGAGAGAGAGAGGAAGCAGGCTCCCCGCGGAGCAGAGAGCCCGATGTGGGGCTGGATCCCAGGACCCTGGGGTCATGACCTGACCCGAAGGCAGAGACTTTAACCCACTGGGCCACCCAGGCGCCCCAGTCACAGATATCTTAAGAAAAAGTTCCCTTAGTCTGAAAGAGCAAACATGAGAGAACCAGCAATGATTCAAACAAGAGTCACAACACTACGATCTTTTAGCTCCTTTAGTCCCATGTTATTGATTCATGCTCCGTTTGAATGCAGCTTTTACTTAGTTCTGAAAGTTCTTACTCATTTCGGTTCTGATCTTAAAGATATTGAAGACCTGTATTGTCCTAAAGGTCCTTTATATGAACCTCCTTGAAGATGAATCGTATTTCGCAAGACAGTAAGAACAATTATAAATAGCAAAAAACCTCAGAAACGGACACAGTTAATGATCTGATAGGAGAGTTCACTATGATACGACTGACAAGGAAACGCAGATATTCCGTGATACACACTTCAATAGCCAGAACCGGAAGGTTCCAGACCCAACAAGCAATCCCAGTCAGTCAACAAGACTTCACTCATGATTTAAATCTTGGGGAAGTTTGTTAAAACCTTAGAACATTTTTTTTTTAATTTTTTTATTTTTTTCAGCATAACAGTATTCATTATTTTTGCACCACACCCAGTGCTCCATGCAATCCGTGCCCTCTACAATACCCACCACCTGGTGCCCCCAACCTCCCACCCCCCCACCCCTTCAAAATTCTCAGATCGTTTTTCAGAGTCCATAGTCTCTCATGGTTCACCTCCCCTTCCAATTTCCCCCAACACCCTTCTCCTATCCATCTCCCCTTGTCCTCCATGCTATTTGTTATGCTCCACAAATAAGTGAAACCATATGATAATTGACTCTCTCTGCTTGACTTATTTCACTCAGCATAATCTCTTCCAGTCCCGTCCATGTTGCTACAAAACTTGAAAACCTTAGAACATTTTAAAGCACTTCCCTAAATAGGATTAGGGATGTTAAAGACCCGATAAAGGCAAGACAGAGAAACTGGTTTTTCTAGGCAAGCAGAGAGAAAACAATTATTTGTATTTTCTTATCAAGAATTGGAGAATAGTTTTGGAGACAATTGGAGAATAGTTTTGTCTTTTGAACAGAGAGAAAGCAGACTTTCAATCTTATACCAATGTACTTTAAAATCCATTCATTTCAACCTTGATCCGCCCCGACCGCATCTAAAATTCTGTTCCAAAGTTTTCCCTCCATAAACCTTCTACAACTTTTTCTTTGCATTCAGATTTTGTCCCCATTCATTTTTTCCCAAACAACCATCTCATTTAGGACAAAATTACCTTTTTTAAACCTTCAACAAAAATACATTCCCATTTCTTACCTTTCTTCCATATCTCCTACTTTTCCACACACTGAGTTGTTTTCCTTATTTCCACCAGTCTTAGTTACAGTTGGCAGAATTTTGCATTCTTCAGAAACCTTCACCTCCAGTAAAGACCGAGGAGTAACCAGTTGTGAACTGTTACACCAGAATTCTTTAGATGGCAAATTTGTGAGTCAGTTAAGCACAAAACATGTTTACCAACAGATTTAAATATCCTTAGTTCTTTGCAGTAAGAAGTCAGAAGCACAAACCTATGTCCAGTAATTAAGGACTTACACTTTATCCTATTTGGAAAAGACCTAGATGTCCAATGAATTCAATTTCATTTATCATCGAAGCAAAACTTTGAAGTTTTAGTTTAGCAAAGACTTTGAGAGCTATCTGAACGATCGCCCGGGGAAACCTCGAGACAGTTAACCATCCGCGTAGTCATCTTTTTGCCAACAAATTGCACCAGACATAGCACGAGGTCATCTGACCCTCAGTCAGGGGCTCTCGCCCACCCTGGGCACTCCCTCCCTGTATCGCTGGTGCAGAGATAGACAAAGGGTGGGTTTCCCTGCAGAGGAGAGACCAGGCCGATGCCCACCTGTCCGCCGTCCCCGAGGAGACCTGCGTGCCTCTTGGCCACCGCGAGTCCATATAAACCCCAGACTGGCGCCTCAAGGGCTCGCCCTAGACCCTAGGAGGTCACCCCGGAGACAGGTCAGGGCCCACTCGCACTCCGTAGGCTTCTGTCTTCCAGTACAGGTTTCCCTCATCACTTCTCCGGTTTCCCACATTGCGGCAGATCTTAACAAGACCACAAGGCAGCAGGCTGCCGTTCACGAAGGCCCCCGAGGGACTGTGTCTAGCCAGGGTGGCACCTGGGGGCAGGTTCAAGGAGGGACTCAGGAGTCCGACTGCAGGATGCCAAGCCTCAGGCTCCTCACCCGTGAGAGCTGGATAATCCCAACGGGGCTGACGCTTCCGGACGGAGGGGAGGAGGGAGCGAAGTGTGACACCGGCCAGGGCAGTGGGGCTCGGGCAGTACTGCAGAAAACGCGCAGGTTCGCACGCGCTCCGGAGCACAGATGACTCCAACACTGAGCGATGGGCCCGTTGCATCCCCTGCCCCTGACCCGGCTTGGCAAACCCGAGGCCGGAAAGACAAGCGTGGGGTGTGGCCCTCCCAGAATTCCGGGTTCTCGGTGGGATGTTTTAGCCGCATTCAAACGCAGAAATCACCTACAGGCGATGCTCTCCGAGAGTTTCAGAGTCTGCCAGTGACGTTAGACTCGGAACTTCATACGCATTTAGCAGGAACAATACATTTTTCATTTTATTTTTATTTTTTAAAAAAATCGTCTTTAAAAGATTTTATTTATATATCTGACAGAAAGAGAGAGAGCGTGCCGGCGCACACGGGCAGCGGGAGGGGCAGGCTCCCAGCTCAGCGGGCTCGTGGGGCTTGAACCCAACACCCTGGGATCATGACCTGATTGGGAGGCAAACATTTAATGAGCCACCCAGGCGCCCCTGCATTTTTCATTTTAAAGCACAGTGTTTCCGGTCAATCAGCACATATGAGTTTAGCAGTTTTGTGCCAATGATGATGCTTGAATGAGTGTGTCAGGGAACTGGGCTGGAGAGTCCATTTGGCCCCTTTTAAAGGGCCTTGAGTGACAGATGAGGCCTGCAGATGGGAGGGGAAGGCAGTGAGAAGCCCGTAGGGGGCTGTAAGTAAGGGGCGTGAACCGCTGAACATGGCGCAGGAAGGTGACCCCAGCTGTGGCAGGGGCTGTCTGGGTTTGAGGGAGAAGCACGACTGAAGCAGGGTGAGGTGACTGAGACGGAAGCAGGGGGGACGGAGGGGAGAGGAAGATCTGCAGGGACTCCGCCTTCAGAGAACTAGTGTGCAGTCAGGTATGCTCCCGGGACAGGTGGCAGTTGGAACGACACAACTTGGGAGAGATCGGCAGGCAGGGTCACTGGAGGTTTTTCTCGCCCTGGCGATGGGTGTCAGAGCTGCCTGTCCAGCCTGGGGAGGAGTGAGTCCAGAATGTTAGTGGGGACTGGGGGTTCTGGGGGTCCCTGGAGATGGTGGGGCTCCACTCCTATTCCTGGAGAACAGTCGACCTTCCGCGGTAACTCTTTTTTTTTTTTTTTAAATTTTTTTTATTTTATAAACATATATTTTTATCCCCAGGGGTACAGGTCTGCGAATCGCCAGGTTTACACACTTCATAGCACTTACCATAGCACATACCCTCCCCAATATCCATAACCCCACCCCCCCTCTCCCAACCCCCTCCCCCCATCAACCCTCAGTTTGTTTTGTGAGATTAAGAGTCACTTATGGTTTCTCTCCCTCCCAATCCCATCTTGTTTCATTTATTCTTCTCCTACCCCCTCAACCCCCCATGTTGCATCTCCTCTCTCTCATATCAGGGAGATCATATGATAGTTGTCTTTCTCCGATTGACTTATTTCGCTAAGCATGATACCCTCTAGTTCCATCCACGTCGTCGCAAATGGCAAGATTTCATTTCTTTTGATGGCTGCATAGTACTCCATTGTGTATATATACCACATCTTCTTTATCCATTCGTCTGTAGATGGACATCTAGGTTCTTTCCATAGTTTGGCTATTGTAGACATTGCTGCTATAAACATTCGGGTGCACGTGCCCCTTCGGATCACCTTCCGCGGTAACTCTTAAAGGAAGGGGCTGCCTGGCCAGGATGGGGCTGTGGCAACCTGACGGGAGTGGCCACAAGTGCCGGAAGTGTTGGGGGTGGGTGACTGTTCCAGCCCCTGAAGGGCGGCTCTGAGGAGGGGCGGGGGTGGGAAGGGTCCCTCCACAGCCGTGGTGTAGAGGCCAAAGCACTCTCCGACTGATGAGCCCAGAGTTGAAATAGAGAATCTGGACATGGGAGGGGAGCGCCCAGGAGACAGGCGGAAGCGTGTGACCATCTGCTGGGGGTCCCAAGCCAGTGCCTGGTCTTCTCACCCCTCCTTCTCCATCGCTGTGACAACGGTCTCCTCCCTGGATTCCTTACTTCGTAGAGGCTTCAGCCAATAAAGCTGTTGGTTCAAAGCCCTCCAGGCCATCCTCCCGGCCACAGCCGCTCTGGGAGGGACCCTCGGCTCCCTCCCTTCCCCTCCTTCTCTTTCCTTCCTTTCCTGTCTTCTTCCTCTTTTACTTTTCCTCACCCTCATTTTCCTTCAAAGAATAATTTACTGAGGTGAAATTTACATAACACAGAGTTAACCATTTCAAAGTGGACAATTCAGTTGCATTTATTACATTCACAATATTGTACGCCGCCATCTCTACCTTGTTCCAAAATACTTTCCTCTTTTTTAAAAGGCTTTATGTATTTATTTGACACAGAGAGAGCGCATGAGAGCACAAACAGACCGAGCAGTGGGCAGAGGAAGAGGGAGAAGCAGACTCCTGGCTGAGCAGGGAGCCTGACTCAGGACTTGATCTCAGAACCCTGGGATCATGACCAGAGCCTAACACAGAGTCTTAACGACTGAGGCACCCAGGTGCCCCATTCCAAAAATACTTTCATCTCCTTGACCGATGTCTCGCCAGTCTCTCCCCCCCCTAGACCCATCAATCGGCTTTCTGTTTCCACGGATTTATCTATTCTAGATATTTCATATAAAAGGCATCATATAATATGTAACCTTTTGTGTCTATACTTATTTTGAAGAGCAGGTACATTCACAAGGTTCATAACTGAGAATTTGGTAGATAATAGTGAAAAGTTCTCTGCTCCACGGACACCTAGTTTCCCTCCCTGGAGGTAAACAGCAACTTCAGTAGTTTTGTTTGTTTATTCTTGTTTTTGTCTTTCTATCCTCCCAGATTTATTTAATGCATATATAAGTAAATATAGGTATGTCTACACACATGTTCTATCTCTCATATATCTGTCGTCTGCCTATCTGTTTGGATCTGATTTTCTTTTCTCTCCTAGCAGTGTGTCTTGGAGATAGCTTCATATCAATATATAAAGAGCTTCCTCCTTCTTCTCTTTCTAATGATTGCTTTGTATTCTCGTGAATGGTTGTATCATAATTTGTGTAACCATTCCTCCCAGCCAGTGGACTTTTGGGTTGTTTCCAATATTTTGGTTTTATAAACAATGTCATAGTGGGTCACCTTGTACATTGGCCAATGTATCTGTAGATAAATTAGGAGTCTGATATTCTGGGTTCAAAATTAGACACACTTAGGCAAGATCAGAGTGGATTCCTGTCACATTATATAATAAATAACACTCATGGGTTGGGAAATATGCATTAGACATTGTGCTAAGCGTTTTTAAAGCAGCTTTTGCAATATGATTTATATACCATAAAATTCACTCATTTAAAGCATACAATTCAATGTTTTTTAGTATTTTGACAGTAGTGCAATCATCACCACAATTGATTTTAGAACATTTCATCACCCCAAAAGAAACCCTCTACCCATTAGCCATCACTTCCATGCTTCTCTGCCCCCAACCTGTGGAAACCACTCATCTACTTTTTGTCTCTGGATTTGCCCCTTGTGGACATCTCATACAGATAAAATCATATGATATGTGGTCTTTTACGTGTGGCTGCTTTCACTTAACATAGAGTTTTCAAGGCTCATTCATATTGTAGCATGTGTTATTACTCCATTCCTTTTCATTGCAGAAAATCCCTGTATTTTTGTTTAAAGATTTTATTTATTTATTTGACAGAGAGAGATCACAAGTAGGCAGAGAGGCAGGCAGAGAGAGAGGAGGAAGCAGGCTCCCCGCTGAGCAGAGAGTCTGAGGTGGGGCTTGATCCCAGGACCCTGAGATCATGATCTGTGCCGAAGGCAGTGGTTTAACCCACTGAGCCACCCAAGCGCCCCTTGAAAATCCCTGTATTTTTATATGTTGAATTAAAAGCTGTAAATCAAGCCAAACATTTGTTAAATAAATTATATTTGATCTTCCCACTTTGACAAATAGGTGTAAAGTTATGGCTTTTATATGACTAAACATTGGCAAAATATCAAAGTTGATTAAATCTGGGTCTCCTTGGTGGCTCAGTTGGTTAAGCGTCTGCTTTCGGCTCGGGTCATTCCGGGGGTTGAGTCCCTCATCAGACTCCTTGCTCAGTGAGGAAGCTGCTTCTCCCTCTGGCTGCCAGTCCCCCTGCTTTCTCAGTCTCTCTCTCTCTGACAAATAAATAAAATAAATATTTGAAAAAAATAAAAAGGCTACATTTCTTAAAATAATAACTAAATTCAATTATTATTACAAAATTAGAATATATTATAGTAATATAAATTCAATTCCAAAATAAAAGTTACTTTTTATGTTTTCTAGAGCTATTTTTCTTTTTTAAAAGATTTTATTTATTTGCGAGAGAGTGAGAGAATGAGTAGCAGGGGAGTGAGGGGGAGGAGTAGCAGAGGGAGTAGCAGTTTAACAGGGAGCCGGATGTGGGAATCCATCCCAGGACCCTGGGATCATGACCTGAGCCCCCCAGGTGCCCCTCAAGAGCTATTTTTGTAAAATATTCAAAATCATCTACAAAAGTTAAATGGAAGAAATATAATCTATAAGGAACAAGTGAATATTAAATTTCAAGTATTTGAAGTTAAAATTTTTACTTGACTTTTTGAAAATGTAATAAAATTTTGTTAAATATGATCATGAAAAGCTATTTGCAAGTCGTGTTCCGTGTCTGACTTAGTATCATGTTTTGTGTTTTCATGCCTAGACTTACACCTGGACACACGAGAGCGCGACCTGAATGGTTTATTGATGAGAAATAACCCTTCGCCTCCATGAGAACTGCCGCATTTACCGCACTAATTTTGGGGGAGTCACTCTGGACTTTTATGTTAGAGAAGCAGGAAAATGGAGACTTGGTGCCGCGGGAAATGGCATGTTGTTACCCAAGGCTCTACGGCAGTTGAGGTGTCTCAGTGGAGGGATGTGACAGGTGGGTTTGTCTTCTACTGCAGCACCTGCCCGGTTCCCATCCCACGACCCTCACAAGCCACAACCCCCACACGTTCCCATGCCTTTTGTTTCAAGGACAGGGGCCAGGGGACATGGAGAAGCAGAGCCCTGAGGTCTAAACGGTGCTCCTTGGGAGAGGGGTATCCTCGTGCTGGTGCCAGATCTCAAGTAACAGAAGAGCCCCGTGTTCTTTCACACATTCGTGTGTCTGTGTCCTGTGCAGGCCAAGAGGAGGGTCCCGCCCCGCCGGCTGTGACATCCTGTTCTCACAGGGGCGCGGAGAGGCCGGGAAGGCCGTTGTGGTCCAAAGCTCTTCCGCAGTGATGAGGGCCGGCGCCTGACTGGCCCAGTCCGGGGACTGTGAGACTCGATCTCTGGGCTGCGAGTTCGAGTCCCATGCGGGGTGGAGAGATTACCTAAAAATAGGATGTTAGAACAAACGAACAACCTCTTTTACTGTGATGAAGTCAGGGAGTGGCCGTGGACGGGGAGAGCAGGCCAAGTGTCGCGCTCTGCGGACAGAGACAGGCCTCTCTCTCTGACGTGGGCCGCGGGGCCGTTTTCAGGGTCGCCCTCGGGGCCCCTCGGTCTGTTCCAAGGCGCACAACAGCAGAAGCAGACCCCCGTTCACTCGTTCACTCCCTCACTGAACGGTACTTCCTGGGCGCTGTTTTCCAGGTGCCCTTCTGGGCTGGCGGGGCTCGGGGGCGACCGGACCGGGAGGGCTCGGGGGCTGCGGGGACGCGCGTGAGCGTGGATCACGGTGACGCGTTGGTTTTAAAACGCTGTGGGAGCAGAGGGAGGCGCGAGCGCCACGTCGTCGGGGAGGACTGCGCGGAGGAGGCCTGCGCGGAGGGGCCGAGCCACAGCAGCTCCGCGGACGCCGCAGACCCGGCGGGCCCCGAGCGCAGACGGCCACCCGCACGTCGCACGGGAGCTTTGCGGGGTCCTCGCGCGGGTCCGTCCCACAGATGCGAAGACCGAGGACCAGCAGGTCAGGGGCTTGTTCGGTGCCACAGAGCTGGTGAGGGACGGTTCCACGGGCCCCGCCCCAGGTCTCCGACCGCGCAGTGGACGAGCTTTCCGCCCCGTCTCGGCGCTCGAGGCGTCCCGAAGGACGCGGGCGCGACACGGGGGTCCTCATCGGGGGAAGGAACAGCGTTTGTTCCGGAGACCCGAGCAGGACCGGGTCGCGGCCGAACGGGTCCGCGCGTCCACCAGGACCGGGTCGCGGCCGCCGCGGACTCCCGAGGGCCCCGCGCAACCCCCTTCGGCTCGTGGACTGGCGGCTCCGCAGGGCCCGATTCCCGGAACGCCCGACTCTGTCCACCGGACCACGTTCCTACTCCTTCCTCCCTCCCAAGTGCTCGTGCAGGGGGGCGGCGGGGAGGGCGGCGGGGGGTCTCGGGTGGGAACTCGCCGCGGCCCCCGGGGCATCTGCCGGTCTGAGCCGAGCCGGTCCGGACGTTCGCGGCGGACGCTGGGGGCCGCGGTCCGAGAGGCCGGCCCTGCCCTGGGGGTCGCGGGGGTCCCGGGTCTCCAGCGGGGCTCGGCGCCGTCGTCCGGTCCAGGCGTCCCGCACGGTCCTGCTCTCCTCGCCGCAGCCCTGCCGGTCCGCGGGTGTCCGCCGGGTCGCAGCTCCGGAAGCTGCACTTGGGGTCACCGGAGCCTGGTCGAGGCCGAACTTACACGTGACTTTCCCTGCGGCCACCGGGGAGCCGCGGAGAAGCCGCGCGGGCGCGACCCGGAGACTCCCGCGCCGGGAGGTGGTAGCCCGGGCGGGGCGGGGCGGGGCGGGCCGACTGCACCCCGGGGGGCCGGGGGCGGGGCCGGGGCCGGGGCGGGGCGGGCGGACTGCGCCCCGGGGGGCCGGGGGCGGGGCCGAGGCGGGGCCGGGGGCGGGGCGGGGCGGGCAGACCTCGTCCCCCGCGCCCCGGCGGTCCCGCCGCCCACCCCACAGCGGGCGGGCGGGAGCGGCGGGGCGCGTGCGCGGGCGGCCTCGGGGGCGGGTCCGGGCGGGGGGCGGGGCGGTGGCGGCGCACCCGGAAGAGCCGCGCTCCGCGGGCGCAGCAGGCGGCGGGGGCGGCGCGCGTCCACCGGGCGCGATGGACAAGCTGAAGAAGGTGCTGAGCGGCCAGGACTGCGAGGACCGGGGCGGCCTGGCCGAGGTGGGCGCGCCCGCGGCGGGAGGCGGGAGGCGGGGGCGGGCGGGACCCCCGGGCTGTGCGGACCTCCGGGCTGGCCCGTGCGTCCCAGCGCCGCCCCCGGGGCCCCTCGACGGGCGGCGCCGGGGCAGGACCGCTGGAGCGTCCGCGCGGACGGGCCGGGCCCCCAGACCTGCGGACGCAGCCGGTCCCTGGCGACGGGCCCGCAGCCGCCCCCGCTCGGGGCTCGGTGTCGGGGTCCCTCTCCCGCCCGCGCGCGCCTGTCGGCGTCGAGGCGCGTGTCCCCGGCGCTCCGCGGGGCGCTCCGGTTCCCCGAGCCCGTCCGTCCGCGCGGCAGGCCCCGGACCCCGGGACCCCCGGACGCCACGCGTGCGGGCGGGTCAGGGTCAGGGTCAGGGTCAGGGTCTCACTCCGGCCCGGGCTGCGGAGCCACGGCGCGCGTCTCCGGGTTCCTGCGCTTCCATCGAGTTTGCGCCTGTTTTCCCCCCGGGCGACACAGGACACTTCACCTTCCGGTGTGTGCCTCAGTTTCCCCGGCTGCGGGGCGAGGCTGCGGCCCGCCTCGCTCTCCGGTTTGCTGCCGCTGCTGCTTTCCCGCGCTTCGGCGGGTGCCGGGTTTTGTCTGCGTTTCCCTCCGGAGCCCCCGCAGCCCCAGAGCGCGGTCCCCGGAGCTTCACCCTGAAGACCCGCACTCGACACTGACGCGGGACTTTAGGAATCGGGGTTCGTTCGTTCGTTCTTTCTATTTCAAAACAGCTCGGTGGGTTTTTTTTTTTTTTTTTTTTTTTTTTTTTTCAGATTTTATTTATTTATTTATTTATTTGACAGACAGAGATCACATGCAGGCAGAGAGAAGGGGGGAAGCAGGTTCCACGGTGAGCAGAGAGCCTGATGCGGGTTCGATCCCAGGACCCTGAGATCATGACCAGATCGAAGGCAGAGGCCCAACCCACTGGGCCCCTCTGTGGGTTCTTTTTACTTGGGTTAGGGTTGGGGTTAGGCCTTTATTAGTGGGTCGGGGCTCAGGAGTAATTTCATGCATTTTTGTTTCTGATTTCTGCCTTCTGTTAGGAACTGTCAAGTCAACCCCCACAGGGCCTAGTAAATCCTGGGCAGTGGACAGTCGCCGGTTCTCTGAAAGCATTATGCCCTGTGGACGGTCATCCTGCTGTGACGAGCAGCTCGGGCTCCAGAGCGAGACACTTGGTCATCCTGGAGACTCCTGGGCTAGAGTGTTGACAGCAAGAGGAGGCAGATACTTTGTATTTAGAAAACAATCATGAAACAGACCCTTAAGAGTGAGTGATTAGTGCAGATTGAAGATGCAAGGGCTGAGTTGGCTTTTACCCAAGGTGGTGCATGTCCTCATTGGACACAGGGAAGGGCTTAAAAGGGCTGTAAGCTCAGCCCCGTCTTAAATCTGTTTAAGAAAGACAAGGTGCCGCTCTCGTTGTGAAGTCCCGCTGTCCGTCTCCTCTCCTGAGTGTGAGATTCCTGTTTTCATACCTCATTGTATGTCGTTTCCTGAGTCCCAGACTCCTGGGAAACATCTTGTAGCTGGCTGAATTCATTTTCAGGATTGTTCTTGGCTTAATTTTTAATTTTTACTAATTCGAGCTTCCTTTAAAGTATGGGTATTGATTTGATCGTCTCACATCTGCCCTGGCTTCGAAGCTGGCAGAGCTGGAGATTCTGCGCTGAAATTTCTGTTTTCTGTAGTGAGTTGGACTTCGTGGCCTTATGAGTTCTTCAAATTAAATTATGGAAGTTGTCAGAGGTCACCATAAGTGAGTGCTTTTCAAATTTTTATTCTTTTAACGTAAACAATAAAAGCATGACTAGGTCTGTTTCTCTTACATATGAAACTATGCGTAAAAACCACTTGGCCGTCCCTAATCACCAACAATAGCCTCATGATGAGGCTTTTAATTGATACCTCCCCTTCATAAATACACCTTCAACCTTTGGTTTTAGTGGGCTTCTGTCCTAAAGTATAGGTTTCATTTTTCCATAGAGGAGTCCAGGGATGAGGAAGGAATGATTGGTAGGAAGCAGTATTCGTTTCTCACCTTCTTCTGGTTACCAGCCCTGTTTCCTCAAACAGTTCTTAGCTTTACCTCGTTTTGGCAAGAACCTTTCGTCTCTCCATGTCCCAGAGTCAAAGGGACCTTTGTTCCTAACTGCCAGTCAGGCGGCATGTGTCCAGGACACAGTTCTATCCAGGTTCTATGTAAGCTACTCTAATTTCCAGAAGGTGCCCCAGCACAGCTTCCAGCAGCCATGAATTGAGAAGTTTGTTTGTTTGTTTTTTTAAAGATTTTATTTATTTAATTGACAGACAGAGATCACAAATAGGCAGAGAGGCAGGCAGAGAGAGAGAGAGAGAGAGAGAAGCAGGCTCCCCGCTGAGCAGAGAGCCCGACATGGGGCTCGATCCCAGGACCCTGGGATCATGACCCGAGCCGAAGGCAGAGGCTTTAACCCACTGAGCCACCCAGGCACCCCTGTTTTTTTTTTTTAATAGATTTTATTTATTTATTTGACAGAGATCACAAGTAGGCCGAGAAGCAGGTGGGGGCGGGTGGGGGGGGGGAGGCAGGCTCCCTGCTGAGCAGAGAGTTAGTTGCAGGGCTTGATCCCAGGACCCTGAGACCATGACCTGAGCCGAAGGCAGAGGCTTAATCCACTGAGCCACCCAGGCGCCCCTAGAGAGGTGTTTTATATCGACTGAGTCTGTTTTTATAAATTGGCAAAAGGAAGGGCTTTTGCTGAGCCCAGTTAGAAGGGGAATAGCAGTTTCCTCTTGCTGGGACCATGCAGGTCAACCAAGTGCAGTTACATGCAGTGGGGAGACACGAGTGACGAAAAATTGTCTGTACCCCCCCATCTGCCCCCTGGGGTGACATTTGGGTGGAAATTTCAGCTTGAGGGACTTGTAGAACCGACCTGTCATTTTTGCTTCGAAGGAAGATGGCAGAGCTGCTTTTTCTAGCGCGTGAGTTCATTTGTAAGGGGACTGGGACCTCACCGTCCTGTGCAGACTATATGCAGGTCTCTGAATGCCAAGGCCAGCTCACGCTTGACATGTGACCTTACGGTTTATCCTCTTAAAAAAAAAAAAGATTGAACGTCTGATGACGTCCCTGTGGATGCCAAGTAGTGCTCCAGCTGCGAATCCCGTCCCCTTGTGCTGCGGCGCCCTTCTCCCCACGTGCAGCTCACCTCTTTTTTTCTGCCTGGCAGAGCAGGTTCTCTGTTTCCTGCGTGAGTAGGAGGAGTGGCGTCTTCTGGTCTTATTTTCTTCCTGATGGGAGGTTGCCCGTGTGAGTCAGAAGGCTGAGCTGGTTGTGGGGCTGCCGTCGCGGTCGGCCCGCTGAGTGTCATGTGACTCAGTTGGGTGCGGGTTTTCCTCAGCAAGGAAGCCGGGGGGCCCATCTCTCCGGCCCTGACAGACACCCTGTTCCCGCTGGGTGTCACCGTCCCTGATGGCACCTTTCTTCACGGTGTCATGTGGTGTCCCATGTTTCCGCAGGTGCTGTGTCTGCTGGGGGATGGCAGTGTCAGGAGCCCCCCTTAAATATGGGGGAACAGGGGCTCCTGGGGGGCTCAGTCATTCGTGTCCGCCTCTTGATTTCAGCTCAGCTCATGATCTCAGGGTCCTGAGATCGAGCCCTACATCAGGCCCCCTGTGCCTGGAGCCTGCTTAAGAGTCCCTCTCCCTCCCTCTCTCAATTTGTGTGTGTCTATGCGGTAGGAAGAAAACCCGTTTGACAACAGCCCTTCGTCCTGGGTCTCTCGTGGATGGAAGTCAGGCTGTTCTGTGGCAGGGGCTGGCCACCGCTGGGAGAGCTGCTGGTTCTTGTCTCCCGGCCTCTGGTTCGGCAGGAAGCTTGGGGACGGGGCCGAGAGCCCGCCCTGAGCTGGGGGCGTCGAGGCTGAAGGACTTGCCCATCCAGTGGCCCTTGCAGCTTCTGGCAACGTCCTTCTTCATCAGGGGGTGGAAATGTTACCGGCAGCTTCCCCCGCTGCCGATGGCGGCCGTGGTGGCCACGCGGCGAGCCTGCTGCAGGCGCACTGGGCAGGAGGCCAGAGGCAGGTCTCTGGCAGCGGCCTGTCCCCGGCATGGCGTGGCCAGGAAGGTCTCTGGCGTAAGCTCTGGGCCGGCCTCTTTGAC